>NC_059128.1:109808915-110445999 GCF_020740605.2 Lemur catta | reverse complement strand
AAGAGGTAGGCGATGGATCCTGGGGACGCAGGAAGGGCAGTCAGGACAGCGGAAGGGACCCTTTGGTGGGGCCGAGAGCACCCATCTCCCTGCCCCTGCAGTGGGCAGTGGCTGAGCCCGAGCAAACTCCCAGGATAACGGGGAAGGGTGGGGCAAACACTTGCTGGTATATTAGCCATGTGATTCGGATGCTTTGATGTCTGGGGACTTGCTGATCCTGGAGGGACAGTCCCTGCCAGGGCTGGCCAATGCGTAGAGATAGTAAAGTCTCGCCTCATCTGCAATGTGACCAGCCCACATCCCTGTCACCTCCTCTATTGGGCCGTCAGACTCCAGGCCACTTATCCTTCTACCCTAATCACCCCAGGGCCAGGTCCCAGACGACCAGGGACAGCCCCATGTCCCCACAGCCTGCTAGAATGATTCACACCAGCCGATGCTAAGCCTGCTTCCCTGTGTCACCCAACCCTCCCTGAGGCGAGCACAGTAAAGGCTCCTGTCTACACTCCCCTTCTCTGCCTCCAGGTCAGCCCAGGTGCTTCCCCGAGGGGCCCCCAAGGCGTGGCACAGCCCTTCCTCTTGGCTCTGTAAGTAACAATCTTGGTTTTGTTTCTTGAGACAGGGTCTTGCTCTGTTGCCTGGGTAGAATGCAGTGGCATCATCGCAGCTCACTGCAGCCTCCAACTCCTGGGCTCAAGCGATCCTCCTGCCTCAGCCTCCTGAGTAGCTGGGACTACAGGCACGTGCCACCATGCCCAGCTAATTTTTCTATATTTTGTAGAGATGGGGTCTCACTCTTGCTCAGGCTAGTCTCGAACTCCTGACTTCAAGCAATCCTCCCACCTCCTCACAACTCCACGGTGACAGTCACACCTCTGGAAACACAGGATCCCCTGACCTAGGGGAGTCTAAAAATCGGTACGTGGTTGCAGTTATGACCTAACCTTCACGGTGGAAAAGAAATTCAACTATTTCCACAGTTTTGTTTCACACTGAGCTATTGTTCTATTTTGGTCTCTGTTCTAAGTAGATTTGCTTTCCTTGGTGCTATGTTCCAGCTAGACGGGGTGTGGATGGCTTGGGCAATGGCTTTCCAGCTTTTGCTGCCTGAAGTCACTGGCCAGATGGTCCCAGACAGGAAGGCTTCCTGTCTCCGCCCTACGGCGGGGCTGGGAACTCCTCAGGAGAAAGTTCAGGTGACGAAACTCCCCACCTTGCTGGCGCGTGAGGGGCAAGGCCAGCACCTCCCGTCACCTCCCCGCACTCACCTGCCGCCTTGCAGGCCTTGGTGTGGGGGTCTAGCTGGAAGCCGTCCAGACACTCGCATTTATAGCCCCCCTCCAGGTTCACGCAGAGCTGGCTGCAGGTGTCGGGCTCCTGACACTCGTCAATATCTGGCAAACAGAGAAAGAGGTTTGGGGTGGACTTTACCCAGGGCGGAGCTAACGGACCCAGAGCAAAGCCAATGCCTCCCAAAGCATCAGGGGACAGCCCATCCCCTGGGGGACATAGTCAAGGGAACGGCCAAGTGTCATCCTCAACAATGACCCTGCCCTCACCATACACCTCAGTCGCCCAGCTAAGAGAGTGAAGCTGCATCAGCCGAGATTTCTTCATTATTAATCCCCAAAGGCAAGAATCTCCGACGAGCCAAGTGCTCTTTGGAGATCAGGCCTGGGCTACATGTTCTGTGACGTCTCATGTTTTCATGCCCACTTAACAGATGGGGAAATCGAGGCATGGGGAGTTTGGGCACCATGGCAGGAAGGGCAGAGGGAGGGGCCGGAGGCTTGGCCCTGCTAGGGAATCACCTTCACATCGTCGCTGGTCCACCAGCCGGTAACCGTCAGGACACAGACACTCGTGGCCGATCTTGAGGTCGTTGCAGATGTGGGAGCAGCCTCCGTTGCTGTCCAAGCACTCGTTGGTGCCTGTGCCAGGCAGGGGACACAGACGGGTCACCCTCAGGCTTCCAGGTGCCCCTTGCCTGCCACCCTGTGCAATTTCACCATCTTTTTCCCAACCACAATTTAAAAATATATATATATAAAATAAAATATATAACGACAATGACAAAAACCAACCACCTGTCACTTACTACAGATATATTATATACATTAATATTAACACGTGAAATCCTCCCCAAAACCCTAAAAGTAGCTGATATGCAGCTGGGGAACTGAGGCCTGGCCAAGTTTAATGACTTGCCCAAGATCACACCCTTAGAACTTGAACCCAGGGTGTTTGGCTCTGGAATCTACCCTCTTGCTGTCGCTACCCATGGGCCAACACCAGGCCGACAACTGTTGTGTTACAGCCTGCAAGCTGAGAATGATTTTTCCATTTTTAAATAGGTGACAAGAAAAATTAAAATCCAAAGAAAAATCATATCCCAGGACTCGGAAAAGTTGTATGAAATTCCAGTGTCAGTGTCCATAAACAAAACTTTCTGGGAGTGCAGCCACCTGCATGGGTTTGCGTTCTGTCTGTAGCTGTCTGTAGTTCACCAGACAGCGTATGGCCCAGAGTCCAAAATATTTTGTCTTTGGTTCTTTGTTTTATTTTATTATTTGTATTAAGAAATGAGGTCTGGCTCTGTTGGCAGCTTTGAACTCCTGGATTTAAGCGATCCCCGTACCTCAGCCTCTGGAATAGCTGGGACTACGGGCACGGCCACCATGCCAGGTTAATTTAAAAAAAAATTTTTTTATAGAGATTAGGGTCTCGCTATGTTGTCCAGGCTGGTCTCAAACTTCTCACCTCAAGTGATCCTCCTGCCTGGGCCTCCCAAAGTGCTAGTATTACAGGTGTGAGTCACTGTACCCAGCTCTCTCTGGTTCTTGACAGAGAAAATTTGAGCCCCCAACTCTATACTATACAGCTAATCCTAATAGGGTCTTTCTTTACCCACCACCTGGAGGGATGGGTAAAATGAAAAATCTCTCAGGATAGAAACAGGAACCCACGGAAAAGAATTCACATATTTTAGAATTTATATTTTTAGGAGGAAGTCTCCAAACAAAATACCTCTTGAACAGTCACCACTGTGGGTCAGACTGCAGCCAGACACTTTATAAGCCTCATATTGTTTGGTCAGTTCCCAACAGCTCTAGGATGTGTGCGCAAACACCAGCCCATTTGATGGATGTGAAAACTGGGGCTCAGAAGTGAAGCCACTTATCCCCAACCCCCACCATTCCACACATCTGTCTTGTACCAGAGCCAAAATGTCCTCTGCTCGGTGGCTTGGGCAGGTAGCGTGCGCAAAGCCCCACTGCAATCACATCTTGTTCCCCTCCTGTCTGCAAGCTGCTACCCCCTGAGGCTCACCGCACTCCTTGATGGGCTCGTCCGACCAGTCCCGGCAGTCCCTGACCGAGTTGCACACTTTGTCCAGAGTGATGCATTCGCCGCTGTGGCATTTGAACTTGTTGGGCCCTTCGCAAAGTGTCACTGAAAGAGTCACACAGAGGAGGGTCAGGTTTGCCTGAGCCGCACCAGTGTGCTTAGCACTCTAATGTGAGAGTCCATTCACACAGGAATACGTGCAAATGTACTCATTACTAAAGTATAATGAGCATTTAACATTCGAGAACCCGTCAATCAGCTTATGAATTAGAATGTCATCTGGAGCAGGGGTTGGGAAACTGCGCCCTGCCTTCCAGAGCCACAGCAGTGCACTATTTGTTTATTTAAATAAAGTTTTATTGGCACACAGCCACGGCCATTCATTTACATGGGGTCTGTGGCTGCTGTTACACCACCAAAAGCCAAGAATATTTTCTATCTGGCCCTTTATGGTAAAACACTGCAGACCCCTAACCTTGACTATTAGAGGGGACTTTTCCTAACAAATCCTGCTACCCACAGAGGTAACCATAATCTTGAATTCTAGGTTTACCATTTTCTTTTTTTTCTTCAGTTTTTTTCTTTTCAATTGTGTTTGGAGACGGGGTCTTGCTATGCTGTCCAGGCTGGTCTTGAACTCCTGGCCTCAAGTGATCCTCCCTCCTTGGCTTCCAGAGTAGCTGGGACTATAGACACATGCCACCATGCCCAGCTCTTTTATTTTTTCATCAATAGTTTTATCAAACGTGTTAATGAACAATATATTGTTTAATTTTGCTCATTTTTCTGGTAATCTCGTACAACTTGGCTTCCTGCTCTCAGTACTAAGGTTATGAGGTTTGCCTTTGTTGCTGCTGGTGGCTGTCACTTCATTTCCTGGCTGTACGATATTCCATGATGTCACTACACCACGACTTATTCCTATGTTCATAGCAGCATGGTTCACAACAGTGAAGAGGCAGAAACGGCCCGAGTGTCCATATAAACAAAATGTGGTCCATCCATGCAATGGAATATTATTTAAATTTGTATTAATTTCTATTAATTTATTATTAAATGTTATTTAAGTAATTATTTAAGGCTTTTTATTTTTTGAGACAAGAGTCTCACTCTGTTGCTCAGGCTAGAGTGCCCTGGCATCACCCTAGCTCACTGCAACCTCAAACTCCTGGGCTTCAGCGATCCTCCTGCCTCAGCCTCCAGACTACCAGGCACCTGCCATGACGCCCGGCTAATTTTTCTATTTTTAGTAGACATGGTATCTTGCTCTTGCTCAGGATGGTCTGGAACTCCTGTCCTCAAGTGATCCTCCCACCTCGGCCTCCCAGAGTGCTAGGATTACAGGCATGAGCCACCACAGCCAGCCTGTTTACCTTTTTTTTTTTTAATTTTGTTTTTTTGATTGATGCTTGAGTGTAGGTGGGACATACACATTTCTTAAAACATGAAATTCATTAAAAAGCTGACAGATCCAATAGGCCTTGCTCGGCGGAAAAATCAACCTAGACATCAACTTCAGGCTCGTGCCTGTAGTCCCAGCTACTAGGGAGGTTGAGGCAGAAGGATCACTTGAGCCCAGGAGTTTTTTTCTTTTGAGCAGTCTTGCTTTGTTTCCTGGGCTAGCGTGCTGTGGCATCAGCCTAGCTCACAGCAACTGGCTCAAAACCAGTCTCCGCTGCGTGGGTACAACTGTCTCCTGAGTACGTGCCCAGGAGCGTCGCTGCTATATTGGGAATTCAGTCCTTTGCGTGAAAGGGCATCGTGCACACAACTACGAGCTCAAAGACACCAGCTCTGCACACAGCGACCTTAAGGAACCTCACAGTCCTGAAAGTGGAGCTATCGTTATGCACATTTTTCAGATAAGCAGAAGTGAGGCTCAGAGGGGTTTTTGTAAATTGCCCAAGGACCCCCCAGCTGGAGCGGAGCTGCCCTGGGAAGCACCCTCTGACTCTGCGGAACATTTGCAAACAGCAAGGCGCTGACAATGGCAGGTGGGAAACCAGGCGGCCAGAGCTCACCGTTGATACAGCCAAGTTCATCGCTCATGTCCTTGCAGTCATACTCCCGGTCACACTGCCGGCTGCCGTGTATACAGGTCCCGTCTGAGCACTGGAATTCGTCAGGGCGACAGGTGGCCACAGCTGGAAAAGACAGAGTGTGGTCATTTTCTCAAGGACAGGCGACCACAGAAATAGACCTTCCACTTGTGCAGCAGTGATTTCCCCATATGGGAGGAGGAACGGGCTGCCTCATGCCTCAGGGGCTGCCTTGTGGACCAGGGACATTTACAGATGAAAACACACTCCCCAGCCACCAGAAAAGTGGAAGACAATGGCTCATCCTCCGAGCTTGAAGAAGTAAGTGCTGCTTCCTTGCAGCGGGTAAAAAGGAAAGTGGCGACCTTCCTTCCCACTATTGGGGAAACTCCCAGATCCACCTTTCTTTGTATTCTCCACTGTAACACAGATTAACATGCTTTTTAAATATAGGTTTTAGAAGATTTTTCTTTTCCGGTGTACTTTCGAGCCTAGGGAAATTATTATTAAAATCACAGCTCAGAGTGTGAAAAATGGGAAGGAAGAAAAAAAATAAAGCACCCCCAAATGCAAAGACCCTAACACAACCATGAAGGTTTTCTTAGATTTCTTTTGGTCTGTCACTCTGGCTAGAGGGCAGTGGTGTCATCGTAGCTCACAGCAACCTCAAACTTCTGGGCTCCAGTGATCCTCCTGCCTCAGCCTCCTGAGTAGCTGGGACTACAGGCACGTGCCATGATGCCTGGCTAATTTTTCTATTTTTAGTAGAGACAGGGTCTCGCTCTTGCTCAGGCTGGTCTCGAACTCCTGACCTCAAGTGCCACACTTTAACAATTTGATGGCCACATGGGCCGGCGGCTCCTGTTCTGCACAGTGGCAGCAGTGGGACATACCCATTTCTGCAGAAAGCTCTACTGGGTGGCACCAGACTCTAATCAGAGCCGCAAAGGTCAGTGCCGTTGCTTCTTTCTACAGCAGGGAGACCTCAGCACAGCACCAGCTGGTGTGGACGTGCTCATGAGGTCATGTCCCCGGCCAAGGGTCATGCAGCTTGGACATCATCAGGCAGGCCCAGGGTCCTTTCTGAGCCAATAATACTGTAGGCTGGCCAGGTGTGGTGGCTCATGCCTGTAGTCCCAGCCACTTGGGAAGCCGAAGTGGGAGGATGGTTTGAGGATCATTGCATCATAGGATTTAGAGACCAGGCTGGGCAACATAGCAAGACCCCAGCCTCAAAAAGCAAAAATATACTGCAGCTCATAACTCCTTTCCATTATCAAAAAGAGACTAACTTAGTCATTAAAAGGTGCTTTGGGGACTTGCATTCTCCTCAGTGTGATCCTCAGATTGAAAGAAACACAATGTGGGACCAACTGTCTTGGCAAGTGATTTGAAATTGATTAACCATCTAAAGGTGCCTCCTGTCCCACACCTGGGGGAATCTGGAGACAGATGAGGGGACCCCACTCCCTGCCCGTACCGCAGTTCTCCTCGTCAGACTTGTCCTTGCAGTCGGGGCCGCCGTCACAGCGCCAGCTGCTGTGGATGCACTCGCCGCTGCGACAGTGGAATTCGTGGGCAGAGCAGGGGCCGTTGTCACCTTGGGGGGCGGCTGTGTCTCGGCCCCCGCAGCGCTGCGGCCACTCATCGGAGCCATCCTTGCAGTCGGGGTCGCCGTCACAGGCCCACAGCTCAGGGATGCAGGTGGAATCGTTGCACCGGAAGTTCGCGGGGCTGCAGGTGGTCACGGGGCACGAGGCCTCGTCTGAGCCGTCCAGGCAGTCCCGGTCCGCATCGCAGACGAACTGCTGGGCGATGCACTTGCCGTCGTGACAGCGGAACTCGTCCTGGGAGCACGTCTTGGGGGCTGTGGGGACAGAAGGGAAGAGACCACCCTGTCACCTTAGATCTCCTCCTGTCCCCGGATACCAGCCCATTCTACACGCAGGGACGCTGTGCCCAGAGAGGCCAGGCCCCAGTGTGGCAGACCTTTGCAGGCACCGGCCAGGGAGCTTTCAGGGCCTGGACTCTGAGCCACTGCCCTCTCTGCATCCCGGGGTCCTCATCTGCACACACCTCCCGGCGTGGCTGCGAGGACTGGCGAATTACTAGGTGGAAAGCCCTGGAACTGGGTCCCTTGAGACGGCAGCGCCACCTACAACACTGCTGTCATTATTACAGGTTGAGCATCCCTCATCCAAAATGCTTGGACCAGAAGCATTCAGGATTTGGGGATATTTGCATTATCCTCACTGGTTGAACATCCCAAATCCAAACATCCAAAATCCGGGATGCTCCAATGAACATTTCCTTTGAGCATCACGTTGGTGCTCGTACCAAGCCGCCAAGAGATGGAGTCCGTCTCCTGAGCAGTGGCCAACACGCCGCTCCTCTGACCACCCCCCAAACCCCGGCGGGCTCATTGGCATGGGCTGGGCCAGGCCACACAGATACGGCCCCGGGGTGTGCGGCTCCTAGGCAATACTCACGACAGCCCTGCTCGTCCGAGCCGTTCTCACAGTCTACTTGGCCGTCGCACCTCCAGAACTGAGGGATGCAGCGGTTGACACGGCCCCCGCAGCTGAAGTCCACCGATTTGCAGGTGACCGACACTATAGGAGAAACAAGATTGAGTCTTCGCTGAAACGGAAGAGTAGCTGGGCTCTCTAGTCCCATCGTTGCCAAGGAAAACCCCAGAACGTGTCCCGGGAAAACCCCAGAATGTGTAAGAGTCTCAATCCCACCCTTTAAAATAGAAAATTAATTATTATGTATTTTTTTAAAAGAGAAGGGGTCTTGCTATGTTGCCCACGCTGGTCTCAAACTTCTGGGCTCAGGTGATCCTCCCTCCTCACACTCCCTAGTGGCTGGGATTATAGGTTTGAGCCACCACGCCCAGCCAACGCCACCCTTTATGGGACAAAACAAAGGAAACTTAATGAAGCGTGTTAAAAATGAGACATCAGGTGAAGCAAAGGTTTTGGAACGAGATAGAGGTGATGGCCGCACAGCACTGTGAGTAAACGCATTAATGCCACTGAGCTGGTTGATTTCATATTAGGTGAACTTCACCTCAATTGAAAAAAAAGAGCCACTTAATGGCTTTAAGGAAAATTCCAATAATGTCGCCTCTCCCCACGTCCCAATTCATTCCAGCCACCATCATCAAGAAGGTTTAGGATTAAAATAATAATAATAATAATAATGTTAGGAGGTGCTTTGTGCCCAAAGGGGACTCACTGCAGGTCTCTTGGAACTCATCAGAACCATCTGAGCACTCGGCGCTGCCGTCACAAACCCACTTGTAGGAGATGCATTTCCCGTTTTGACATCGGAACTCGTTCCTCTCACATGTGTCTTCCACTGAGACAGAGGAAAAAGGGAAGGGGACTCCTAAGTGGCAGGATCAGACACTGGCCATGCCTCGTGTCGCTCTCCTGCCCACTGAAGAACAAACTGGAAATGTAATTCTATCAAGAACAGCCGGAATCCCAGGAAATTAAACATGCACGACAAATGAATATTCATGAACCCTAAAGTATAATGGAGGGTGCAAAGAATAAACCCAAAAGAGGGAATTAGCAACAAAGACTTTGACATGAGGCTGTTGGTTCCAAAGTATGGACCCACTGGGGAACAAAATGTTAGAATTTCCACGCACATTAACAGAGAAATGAAAATTACTTGGTGTATTAAAAACCTGTACTGAAAACAGTCATGAGGAAAATTGACACAGCAAAATCATTAAGGTGGAAGAAAACTTGAGGAGTTTTCTCCAGTAGGTAGAAAGGAAATATAAAGAGATAAAGAATTGTAAGAAATTATAAATATAGAAGCTAGGGAACACAGATCCAGCAGTGAAGATAACTGTGTATCTGAATATGTCAGATGAAAAGAAATGGGACAGAAACATTAACAAAAGATATAATAAGAGAAAACTTTTTCTAGGAAAACAAAGACTTGGATTATTAGGTAAAAAGGAGAACAAAGTAAGTGTTTGGAAAATTTCCTAAAATGTATAATTTTCACATCTTGGAAAAGAGATCAAAATGCTATTGACTATATTGCATTTTAGATATTTATTTGTTTTTGGACAGGGGTTCACTGTGTCACAGCAACCTCAAACTCCTAGGCTCGAGCGATCCTCCTGCCTCAGCCTCCCGAGCAGCTGTGACTACAGGTGCTCACCAGCACACCCGGCTAATTTTTCTACTTTTTGTAGAGACCGGGTCTCACTCTTGCTCAGGCTGGTCTCGAACTCCTGGCCCCAAGCAATACTCCCATCTCGGCCTCTCAAAGTGCTGGGATTATAGTCATGAGCTACTGTGCTGGGCCAAGATCGTTCTGTTTGTTTATTTACTTGCTTATGTATATATGTATGTGTGTGTCTGTATGTTTTTATGCTTTGGAGGCTGTACTTAAGAGTATCTGTGTATTTATCTGAACTTTCAAATATGCATGGCCAGAGGGAGCCCTTGGACTTGACATTTCTGCTACAGGGATCCATGGACAAAAGGTCTGGCCCTTCATCCGTTTCTACTTTGATGGTTCACAAAGCACGTCCGTGTAGACTCCCTGAGCGGCAGTGTGGAAAGGGGGTTAGACCGACAGTCCTGGCTTTCAGTGGCTTTCCACTCCATTTAACTACAATGAAATGGGCAACTGACTTAATCCTTCTGGAACCCATTTTCCTGATCTGTACACTGCGGCAGAATAGCAGTCTACTTCCTAGAGAGTGTTGTGAGAATTAAAGAACAGCCCAGATCCTGACAAAATAAATAAATATCAGCTTGCAAGCGGGCACACAGGCGACATATCCATCCATGGAGTACTACTCAGCAACCAGAAGGGACAAGCAGTTCATATACACTGCCACAGGTGAATCTCTGAAACATATTGTTTCTGGCCTCTATTGCCACATATATAGTAGTTTGTACATACTACAGTGGCATTTATGTGAAGTTCTAGTACAGGCAAAACTAATGTAAAATGACAGAAATCAGACTAGTAGTTGTTCCTGGTGTATGTGTGTGGGGGTGTGTGATTAAACAGGAAAGGGGCACAAAGGAACTTTCTAGGGGGTTAGAACTATACTATATCCTTTTTTGTTTTGTTTTGTCTCTGTCACCTGGGTTACAGAGCAGTAGCTCACTGTAACCTTGAACTCTTGGGCTCAAGCGATCTTCCTGCCTGAGCCTTCTGATTACAGGCAGGCGTGGGCCACCACACCCAGCCAATTTTTAAAACAAAATTTTTTTTGAGAGATGGGGTCTTGCTGTGTAGTCCAGGCTGGTCTCAGACTCCTAGCCTCTATCAATCCTCCCACCTCTTTTCTTTTTAAATTGGGATGTAATTAACATACTATAAAATGAACAGATATAAAGTGAATAGTTAGGTAAGTTTTGGTAAGTGTCTACATCCATGGAACTACCCCTTGTTAGCATATAGACTAGGGGCAGAGCGAGGTGGCTCATGCCTGTAATTCGAGCACTTTGGGAGGCCGAGGTGGGAGGATTGCTTAAGGTCAGGAGTTCAAGACCACGCTGAGCAAGAGTGAGACCTTGTCTCTAAAAAAAATAGAAAAATTAGCCGGATGTGGTGGCACATGCGTCTGTAGTCCCAGCTACTCAGGAGTCTGAGGCATAAGGATCACCTGAGCCCAGGAATTTGAGCTACAATCCTACCACTGCATCTGGGAGACAAACTGAGACTCCATCTCTAAAAAATAAATAAATAAGAAAAAAAAAAAAGGAAAGAAAGTTTGGGTCTTCCAAGTTCAAGTCCAATGCCTCTGCCAGAGGGTAGGAACCGGCTAGGAAAGGCATGGGGGCGGTTGGTGGAGGGGCAAACAAGGGTGGAGACGGCAAACATGGAGAAATATAGAGAAGATTTAGAACAATCAACAACTTGGTAACTGTGAATTACAAGGAGGCCATGTCCCAGAGGTGCCCACACAGTTGGGAACCCAGGTGACAAGGAGAATGGGTCAAAGACAGAAAGGGAAGAGAGAAGCAACTGACTTGAGCTTTGGAATGTGCTGTGGTCACAGACACTGGTGATTCTATTGCCCAGCTACTGATCTGTACAGGACAGGATGGCCCCCTCAGAGGCGCTCCAGCAATACCCCCCACACCCCACTGACTCATCCCTGAATTGGGATCTTGCTCAAAGGAGGAAATGACTCACTTCTGGCTGCTGACACAGGGGGCGGATACAAAGCAATTGGGATTCCAGGCAACTCAGAATAAATAAAAGGGAAGTCCAGGCAAGGGGTGGTGTTGGCAATCAATATCTCGAGGGAGGAGCTTCTATCACCCCACTGGGTGACCACAGTTTTGGTGACCACTAATCCATTGCTCTTGTCTCCCAACCTTTGTTTGCACAAGGGCCTATCTTACCAAGAAAATTCACCACTGGAAAGTCTAGAAATGTTAATAACAGCTGAAGACCCTTTAAACAAGGACAAAGAATTTAAAAACCCCTCCCCAGCCCTGGAGCCTTCCCTGGCTATAATTCTCCAGGCATGTGCCAGCCAGAGGTAGCAACGCATGTATCAACTGTTTGTCCCTTCTTATTGCTGAGTGGTATTCCACTGGATGGATATGTCACCTGTGTGTCTATTTATAAGCTGATGTTTATTTATTATGTGAGGATCTGGGTGGGGCCCCTTTTTTTGGTTCTGTTCTTTAATTCTCACAACACTCTCTGGGAAGTGGAGAATGCTATTTTGCCCCATTTTACAGATCAAGAAACTGAGGCCTAGAAGGATTAAGTCAGTTCCCCCAAGTCATTCTAGTTAAAAGACTTGGGGAGCCACTTAAAGCCACCTTTCTACACTGCCTCTCGGGGAATCTATAGAAATATGTTCAAGACCGCACCAACAGCAAGACCCCATCATTACCTATTTCTGTTAGGACAGGCGATCTCACAGCCGACCAACCCTCCAGACAGTATTTAAAAAGTAGATTTTATTGTCACAAGCGTAGCCAGACAGCATTCGCCTGCAAAATAAGCCCCCACAGCTGGGCAAGTGGGGACAAAGTATGCCAAGTGACAGCACCTCAGGGGTGTCCCCACAGCACAACCTGAGCAAGGGGTCAGAACTAGTCCTCTCGCAAACACCACAGCCCAAAGAAACCACACATTTTTCTTGTTCTTTTGAGCAAGGCTTGGGTTTTTCACATTAGATCATTTGCATTTCGGCCAAAGCAAATCAGGGCGGCGATCCTCATGTCCCCTCCTGCTGCAGTTGCCTAAAATTACATACACATTGCGCCCCTCTCAAAAACAAAACAAAACAAAACAAAACGCTATCAACTCCAAGCCCTCCGATTTCTCTCCTGTCACGAGTGACAGGTCAGGAACAAGGTTATCGAAACAAAAAAGGAGAACACACATTTCTGCTTTTTCCCCAACACACAAATGAGGTGGTAGATGCTTTCTATGTTTTCTTTCCCATGGTACTGAAGGGAATTGCTACATTGGGAAATCAACATTGTAGCTAGAATCATTTCCTTAAAAAAAGAAAATCCCCTGACTGAAGAAAATGGACTCAGCTGAAAATGAATTAGAAATCAATGGATCATTGCTCCTTTCGAAACTGGGTATGTAGTTTCCCCAGGGTGAACTCAGTGGTAGATTATGTTGCCTGTTCCTTTTGGGAGGTGTAGCAAGATGCCATTGCTGCTGGTTAGTTATTAATATTAATACTTCTGCAGTCTCTTAGCAACAAAAGGCCATTTCCTTGACAGCAAGGCAGAGTGTAGATGCTATTAGTGTACTTGATGTGGAATGCAAAGGGGACATCAAAGCACAGAGCAAGAGAAGCATCTAGAATTGGGTCCTATCAAGGGAAGAATTCTACAGATAAGAGCAGGAATGAAGAACATAACCTTACAGATTTTTGGTCTCAACAAAGCTCTCGCTATCTTTTTTTCCCACAACTCGCAACCCAACTGATCTATTTTTTCTAAATGTGAGTGAGCCTGTGACATGTTTGACAATCCACATACCACTGTTTACTGATTTTTATCTGGCTAGGGGGTGAAGGCGTGTGCAGTTTCAGATTCCAACTAGGACTTCCTAGAGGAAACAGACAAGAAATTCCCCAGCAGAAATGCCTTGAAGCCGGCTCCAAAGCAAGCTGGTGCAGCTAGAGCTGCTGTGAACACCCATCAAGGAGCTGTCAGAAGTCTGGGGAAGATATCAGGGCTCCGAGTATCTTTGAGAACAGAAGAAAACATCAGCTTTCCAGCCGTTCAGTGAGAAGATACTAAACTAACAAGGTCTTGCTCAAGACTTCACTTGCAACACCTTCTCTTAGGGAAGGAGTTGATGAGTGAGTGGAATACAGTGTAGTACTCAACCAAGCCATGCTCTCTGTGCTTTATTCAACTGGGTGACCACATTATTGCAATAATAATGGTGCTATTTCTCTGCACCCTCCCTTCCTGGCCTCCCAGAGGAAACTGACATGTTACAGATTCCAAGAGAGTTCAAAGTTCTCCCTCCACTCAAAGCCAATCTCCTGCCAATAAATGAATTAAAAACAAAAACAAAAACTTCCTGCAATTCTGTGCATTAGGCAATCCAAATCCTTTTAAGGGCTGAGCTGGTTCTGAGGACGAAAGGGGCTTTTTAGCTCTTGTCCAGGGCAGAGCTGGCTGCCACTCGCCAGCTAATTTAAAGCCATCTAAGAAAGCAGTAACTCAGGATCACGCACCAGCTGGCCTCTTGTAGACATCTAAATCCCAACCTACCTCCCCAAAACAAAAACTAGCCACGTGGGCAGCTCAACCGAACCCATTTAGAGTGTTTGAACAAACAAGGCCATCTGAGGGCCCGTCCCTCCCGGGGTCCCTGTCTTTGGGTTCCTGCCCCACCCTGGCTGAGGGTCTCGACCAAGGAGGGATCAGGAGATGCCAAAGCGACGTTTCAGCCTCGGGAAGCACCGAGGACTTCAGGACGGCCTGGGCACGTCGGTGAACTTGACAAGGGAGGGCGGCGCGAGGGGTGGCCCCGAGGACCACGGGGGACAGACGTCTCTACACAGAGCGCGGCGGAAACCGGGGCCTTTGCCGAGGGGACCCGGACACCCGGTGGGCGCCTCGTCTACGCTCGTGGAAGCTGACGCAGGGTCCCGGACGTGTCGACGCCTTTGTGACAAGAACCCCCGACGGGCGCCTGAGCTCCCCGGCGGCCGCCTCGCCCAGATCGCTGAGTGCCGCGACTTCCGCGCAGGCCCCGCCCCGCCCGGCGCTGGCCCCGCCCCTTCCCGCGCGCGCCTCCGCTTCCGCCGCCTGCCATTGGACGAGGGGAGTGGCCCGAGACTCGCCTGTTCGGACGGCGCACAATGGGAGCTGGGGGGCGTGGCCGCAGGGCGGGGGCGTGGCGGGAGGAGGTGGTCCCAGGCGCGGCGCCCGCGAGGCACACGCGAAGCTGCGCCCGGCCTAGGGTGGCAGCGGCGCCCGCCGAAGTGCACAAAGTTGATCCGGCCGCCGCGGTAACCCCTGCCCGTGGGGACCCACCCCCCAAGCTGGGAAACCGGGCCTCGAGTCGCTCTTGCTTCTAGAATGACAGATTTGAGGGGGGGGTCCCTCTTTTTAGGACTGGAGGTCCCGGTACCCCCGCTCTGAGGAAAAAGAAGGGGGTCCCTTAACCCGCGGAGACTTGGGGGGACAGCGGCGCCCCGTTTCCTACTCCTTCCAACCCTCCCTCTAGCTGTTTGGGAAAGACCTCGTGCCATTTTCCTACAAGTCTCCCAAGGATGGAGTGATTAATTTTCCCTTTTCCCCCCACCCGGCAATCTAAATTCCCAAGGGGCGCGCGCGGGCGCCTGGAGCAAGCCTTACCTGCAGCCCCCGCCGCGGCGAGGAGCAGGGCGACGGCCCAGCGCAGCCTCCACCCCCCGGACCCCATGGTGGCAGCCTCCGCTCGCAACATCCCGAGCCACATCGCGACCCCTTAGTGCCTGCGCTGGAAACTCAGGCTTCCCGCGACTGCACGGTGCGCCCTAGTCATTTGCAGCGTTTCAATGTGAGGTTTCCAGCAAGGGGAGGAGTTTGCAGTGGGGTGATTTTCAAATGTCTTCACCTCACTGGGAGAGGAGGAGTTTCGAACGGCTGATGTGACATCTGATTTTTAACCCGTGAAGTCCTGGCTCGGATTCCAGTCCTTCCAAAGCGGCTCCATAGGCCGTGGACTTAATTTGTTGTACTTGGGTCTTGAGGTGAAGAGCTGACCTCCTCCTAAAAATTGGAAGTGAGTCTCCTGAAAGATCCCCGTGAAATTTCTCAACATTTAACTGCTGTGTTTCTGTTAGGTTCCCGAAGGATACCGACTGTCCTTTCACATCGCCTAATGACAATCTCCTTTCTGCCTCAAAAGAAAAAATAGAAATATTGGAAACTTCCTCCCCCACTCCCTCCTAGATTGCCTTATTCCTTTCTAGGAATCGTATATAGATTTTTAGCTTCGTTTTTAGTTGTATATTGTTTTTACATGGTTATTCTAAGTAGCCTTATAAACAGTGATCACTGAGGAATTTAAATAAAATTGTCACGAAAAGTACAGCCATAAAAAATTATTTTGTGGGATCCAGCAGTTGGATGAATTATAAGCAAAAACATCTCAAAAATCAATTGACCCTATACCTAGAGTATTGGGTCATAAATATTGATTTATCCTTTTAGGAAGGGTGAACAAACAGAAGGGTGGCTTTCTCTCCCCTAAGCAAAAATCAAAACAAAACAGGGCTTTCACAGTTGAACTTGAATGCCTAAACTGCAGAGAGCTGTTGGAGACTGACTTTTAGAGTCAAGGAGTCTCTTTTGGGGTTCATGGGGTAGTCAGAGGCCCCTTGCCAAAAAGGTACATATGAGAAACTTGCCTGAACCCCACAAAAGATCTGCAGCCTTAGAGGGTTCCCCTAGAAACGAGCTGGAGTTCTCTGGGGTTTTGCAAACTGAATTTGGCAGGGACTACTAATGTCTCAGCAGGTCTATAGGCAAACCCAGGAGAAAAGGCAGAAAAGTTTCAGTGTCAAGGTCAAATATAATTAGCAATCACCTGCTACAGCGAAAAAAATAAATCAGAATCACTGAGTTTGATTTCACCTTAGAAAAATTACAGGCTGTAAAAAGCTCAGTTTGTATTATGTGAACAGTTCTCTTCTCATCCACCTGGTGGTAACACTTGCTCCCTAACAGGGCTAGAAAGAGTTACCAGGAAGGGACTCTTCCCAGAGGGGACTTGGTTTAAATTGTCCCCAGGGCTGCCCTGGAAAAATGCCACAAAAACTCTGAAAAGTGCATTCCTGCTGAGACCTGGCCAAGGTTTCAGGACAGCTTTCCCCAAGCCTGTGACCTCCCTGTGGAAATCTCAAGGCCTCCTTTCTCCCTACCACGCATGACATGGCCAAGGTCACATATGGCCCTGAGGACAGAGTCACAAAGTTTAAGTTTTCTATTTCTATTTCTTGGAGCTTCTATTTTCTGTCTTGTAACTAGCTCATAAGATTCTCAGGAAGATTAAGTAAGTTAATACATATAAAATAATTAGAGGCTGGGTCCCGCGGCTCAAGTCTGTAATCCTAGCACTCTGGGAGGCCAAGGCAGGAAGATTGCTTGAGCCCAGGAGTTTGAGGTTGCTGTGAGCTATGATGATGCCACTGCACCCTAGCTGGGCTACAGAGTGAGACTCTGTCTTAAAAAAAAAAAAAAGAAAGAAAGAAAGAAAAAAAATGATTAGAGTCACACTTGGTGCATAATAAATACCATATATGGGTTTGCTTTTGTCTTTGGCTGCTTTTGTGTTACAATGGCATCATGGCTTTTTTTAATCCCTTTAGGGAAGACCTGTTTATTCCTGCCTTCTTCCTGGTAGGCTCTCAGTAAATAATCCTCCGCTAAGTGCAATTGCTTTATTGGAAAGTCCCTGCAGTGGCATCATCATAGCTCACTGCAGCCTTGAACTCCCAGGCTCAAGCTATCCTCCTGCTTCGGCCTCTGAGTAGCTGGGACTACAGGCATGGGCCACTGCACCTGGCTGGTTTTTCTTCTTCATTCTAATGGACAGCAGGCCTGTCCACTTTCTCCTGGTTTCCACCTCTCTAATGCACCAGGACGCTCAGAGCAGAATAGGTCCCCACCCAAACCAGCTTGGCCTTTCCGCAGAGGTGAGCCAACCCAGCTGTGGGCTGGCTTTTCACCTAGCAGTCAGCAGAGAAAGGGTGAGGAACCACAGAGGCCTCATGCTTTCCACTGGGTACAATTAAGAACCTGCTGGCAGGCGCACTGGCTCACGCCTGTAATCCTAGCACTCTGGGAGGCCGAGGCGGGTGGATCGCTCCAGGTCAGGAGTTTGAGACCAGCCTGAGCAAGAGCGAGACCCTGTCTCTACTAAAAATAGAAAGAAATTAGCCGAACAACTAAAAACATATAGAAAAAATTAGCCAGGCATGGTGGCGCATGCCTGTAGTCCCAGCTATTTGGGTAGCTGAGGCTGTAGGATTGCTTGAGCCCAGGAGTTTGAGGTTGCTGTGAGCTAAGCTGATGCTACTGCACTCTAGCTGGGCTACAGAGTGAGACTCTGTCTCAAAAAAAAAAAAAAAAAAAGGAACAAAAAGAAAAGAAGAAACTGCCTTGGCTCAGTGGTCACTAGTATACTCCACAAAATACTCATACCTGGGTGAGGGCAGATACCACAGCTTTTAGCTCCCCCAGTGCCTACAAATAAAGTACAGCAGTAGTAAGTGTTAAATGAATAAGAAAGGGCCAGGTGCAGTGGCTCAGGCCTGTAATCTCAGCTCTTTGGGAGGCCGAGGCAGGAGGGAGGAGGAATGGTCAGCTGCTATTTCTAGTTTGGCTAAGACTCCATGGGGCTTCCACTGACCAAGAGTCTACCCTTGGTCTACAAAGGCCCGAGCCGTGGGGCCTCCCAGGAACAGCAGAGCCAGGCTTATCTCCCAGCGGTGGGCACATCGGCTGCACATCAGCTGGGAACGGACTATCTACATTATCTGGCATTTGTGTGGCTGGAAGAACCAAGGTTGAGAGAAAGACGTCAGCAAGAGGGAAGATGTGTCACAGTCCAGGACTCCAGCCCAGTTAAGACTGGACATCAATTACCCAAGTCGCAAGTGGTGACAACCTTGGGATTTATGCAGCCTTGGGTCCTGGTCTGGTCTGGTCCGCCTCCTGTGACGTTAGACTTCTTTACAAGGATGTCATAGTCACGTATTCCTAGTGTGATTAAGCAGTGAAACAAGCCAGCCACAAAAGGACAAACACTGCGTGATTCTACTTACTCAAGGTCCCTGGAGTCGTCACATTCATAGAGACAGAAAGTAGAATGGTGGGCGCCAGGGGCTGGGGAAGGGGTCAGTGAGTTAGTGTTTAAAAGGGACGGAGTTTCAGTTTGGGAAGATGAGAAAGTTCTGAGATGGAGGGTGGTGACGGTTGCACAGCCATGTGGATGTGCTCGATGCTGCTGAGCTGTGCACTGAAAGACGGTTAAGATGGTACATTTTATATTATGTGTATTTCACAATTAGAAAGGAAAAAATGAAAAAAAGAAGGAAGGAAGGAAGGCAAAAGGAAAGGAAAGAGAAGAAAGCATGCTCGCCCAAGCCACCTGGCTGATCTTGGCTTCCTGGGTTTCTCTGCGTCAGCAATGAAGAGCCTCAACCCCTGGGGCTCAATGTCAAGGGTGACACAGCCTCACTCATCTCCCTTTCAGGCTGCCTGACCTTACCCTGCTGCCAGGAACCCTGCGAAATCCAAGAAGAACAAACCAGTCAGAAATCCCTGCAGGGGCCCCCAAACCTCCTGCCTGTTCTTCTCTCTCGGCCCTGTAGGGCTGGTGCAGACCTGCTTGGAACCTGGGCTCTGTCCTCTTGAATTGACTGGAACTCGCAGTCTTAGGTTGGGGAAGAGACATCACCTCTTGTCTCAGGGTGCTCTGGACATGGCTAGGTGCCTGCAATTAGAGCACTCTCCTTTTTTCTTTCTTCTTCTTCTTCTTCTTCTTTTTAAATAGAGATGGGGTCTCGCTCGCTCTTGCTCAGGCTGGTCTCGAACTCCTGAGCTCAAGCGATCCTCCCACCTCAGCCTCCCAGAGTGCTAGGATTACAGGCGTGAGCCACCGCGCCCGGCCTCTTTCTTTTTGTTTTTAATAAAAAAATCTGTTTACTTATTTTTAATTGTGGTAAAATACCCATAACATAAAATTTAGCATCTTAACCATTTTTACGCCTATAATTCATTCGCACTAAGTATATTCACACTGTTGTGTAACAGTCACCAGCCTCCATCTCCAGCACTTTCTCATCTTCCCAAATTTAACTCTGTCCCCATGAAACACTCACTCCCCGTCCCCTCCCCAGCCCCTGGCACCCACCATTCTACTTTCTGTCTCTGTGCGTGTGACGACTCTAAGGACCTCACGTAAGTGGAATCATGTATATATCATTTTGTGACTGGCTTAGCCCGCTTAGCATCACGTCCTCAAGGTCCATCCATGTCGGAGCATGTGTCAGAATTTCCTTCCTCCCTGAGGCTGAATAATATTCCATTGAATGGATGAACCACCTTCTGTTTATCCATCCACCCATCCGTGGACATTTGAGTTGTTTTCACCTCTTGGCTGTTGTGAATTCTGCTGTTATGAACACGGGTGTACAAGTACCTCTTTGAGTCTCAGCATATCCTCAGAAGTGAAATTGCTGGATCATATGGTAATTCTATGTTTATTTACTGTTTTATTTTTTATTATTTCTTTAGCCCAGATGTGTAAATCTCAGGGATTAATTTTTTTTCAAGGGATTGCCATACTGTTTTCCATAGTGGCTGCACCACTGTACAGTCCCACCAACACAGCAGGAGGCTCCCGATCTCCCACATCCTCCCCAACACTTGTTATTTCTGTTTGTTACTTTGTTTTGCTTTGTTTTGAATGGTAGCCACCCTAATGAGTGTGAGGTGGCATCTCACTGTGGTTTAGCTCCATTTGGGGCTCAGACCTAGCTGTGAGATCTCCCTCAAGCTCTGTTCCACCCACTTTTTTTTTTCATTTTTTCATTTCTTATTTATTTTATTTTATTTTTTTTGAGACAGAGTCTCACTCTGTTGCCCTGGCTAGAGTGAGTGCCGTGGCGTCAGCCTCGCTCACAGCAACCTCAAACTCCTGGGCTCAAGTGATCCTCCTGCCTCAGCCTCCCGAGTAGCTGGGACTGCAGTCATGCGCCATGCCTGGCTAATTTATATATATATTTTTTTAGTTGTCTGGCTAATTTCTTTCTATTTTTAGTAGAGACAGGGTCTTGCTCTTGCTCAGGCTGGTCTCCAACTCCTGACTTTGAGCGGTCCTCCCGTCTCGGGCCCCAGAGTGCTAGGATTACAGGCGTGAGCCACTGCGCCCAGCCTATTTTTTATTTTTTAATTTTTAGTAGAGACGGGAGTCTCACTCTTGCTCAGGCTGGTCTCGAACTTCTGACCTTAAAAGCGATCCTCCCACCTCGGCCTCCCAGAGTGCTAGGATTACAGGCGTGAGCGAGCCACCCGGTCCCACCCACTTCTTAACTGTATGTATTTCTTGTCTGTTCAATGTGGGAATCCACAGCCTCCCAGGTAAGACAGACAAAGGGCCAGATAGATACTCACTTTCCCGGAATCCCTTGCACCAGAGCACAGGCACGGGCACGTGACCTGCTCTTGGCCAGTGGTAGCCTCACAGCCAAGACTGACTCTAGAACCAGGCTGTGGATCAGGCACCTGTTGTCTTTTTGATTCTGAAACCACCCAACCTGCTTTGTGCTGTTT
The DNA here is from genome assembly GCF_020740605.2 of Lemur catta. Taxonomy (NCBI): domain Eukaryota; kingdom Metazoa; phylum Chordata; class Mammalia; order Primates; family Lemuridae; genus Lemur; species Lemur catta. The sequence goes on along the minus strand of NC_059128.1, from coordinate 110,424,794 downwards.
AGCGACAAGAATCCTGCTTGGGAAAATGTCTATTAGATTAAACTGAACCGAGGTGACCAATCATCTATGTTTAGGCTTAGACAGGCCACTGGTGCCACTTCCTCAATATTCTCAGCCTCCCGATCTCCTATTTGGAACATGTTTCTGAGGTTGGTCTACATACCATCTATTTTTGTCATTATTTTTGATTATAGCATGCAGTTTCAGGTAAAAAAAACCTTAGCAAGTAGAAAACTTACTGAGAAGAAAGCAAGATACCTGCAGTCAACTCAAGATCATCACTGCTTATATTTTATTCCTTACATATTTCTATGCATATGTATAGATAATATGCAGATTTTTATGAACTGGGATGATTCTGTATACACAGTGTGGTGGTCACTAAACCTGTCCTTCTAAGCACAAAAGGACTGCACTTCTCTGCTCCCAAGTGAAGTTAGTCGTGGTTGTCATATGATTTGACCAGGCCAAGAACATTAGGCAGATGTTCTCCAGGGAGAAGCTCTGAGTACTACTGAATGGTGCATCAACTACTTTTCCTACACTGGCCACCGTAAAGGCACATTTCAAGGTAGAATGTCCATATTTCCAAATCCTTGAATGACTAAATTATGCAAACTGGTCACGTGTGAAAAAAAAATCAATGTTTGTACTCTGAATGACTCAGATGATGGGGATGTTTGTTATAGCAGCATATAACCAGCCTGTTCTGACTGATATCACTTTTTGCTTCTCATTTTGAAATAATCAGTCTCATAAGAAGTTGCAAAAGTAGTACGGAGAGGTCCTGTGTACCCTTCACCCAGCTTCCCCCAATGGTAGATCACATCTTACATGAATATAGCATTATTAAAACTAGGGAACCAACAGTAGCAAAATACAATGAACTACAGATTTTACTGGGATTTTATTGACTGACACCATTTAGTGGCCTGTTTTGCCCCCTTTTGTCATATATAAGCCTTTCCTCATGCCCACAATGTGATGATTAATGGCTGTTAATTATTTATGGATGAAACTTAGCAGGCAACTTCTTATTGTTGGGTGCTGTCATTCCCACCCAGAACAGTGAAATGAACATCCCAGTTACTATCTTTGTATCTCTAATGATTTTTTCCCACCCACCCCCACCCTCTAATGATTTCTTTGAGATAAATTCCTAAGAAAAAGATATAAACTTTTTCATTAAGACATAGGGTCTGGCTATGTTGCCCAGGCTGGTCTCGAACTCCAGGGCTCAAGAGATCCTCCCACCTTGGCTTCCCAAGTAGCTGGGATTATAGGCACATGCCACCATGCCCAGTTGGGCATAAATATTTTTAAGTCTTTTTTTTTTCTTTTGTAGATAAGATAGGGTCTCACTCTGTTGCCTAGGCTGGCCTTAAACTCCTGGGCTCAAGCGATCTTCCTGCCCCAGCCTCCCAAGTATCTGAGACTACAGGCATATGCCACTGCAACCAGTGGGGCATGAGAAACGGATGGCAGCTGACTGGCAGTGCTTGGGAGCCAGTGGCCACCTGCCACAGGAGCAGTGGGTGGGATCTTGAGGAGTTGGGCTCATTCATATTGATGCTCCAGAACATAAGAACTTTCTTATTGCAGTAGAAATCCATGCCAGAAACTAGAAACTAACTATTCCATTGACTTAAACACTGGTAAGGAATCAAGAAGTGGTTCTTAAAAGGGACAAAGGGACAGGTGATGAGGACTTCACCAGTTTGGGGAAGCACACAATGCCAACCTCCCCTCCCCTACTGCCCGGGGTAACAGCAGTGCTGGGTGTCATGTGTTTGGGGTGTGTCTTGACACACAGTTTGCTAAATGTTGATGTAGAACTGATTCCATTCAGAGCAAATATCTGGGATCCCATGTGTGTACCCAAAATGTCATCTTGCTGGACATTTCAGTGGGCTGCTTGCTATTAATATTTTATCCTCCACAATGTTCTAAAGATTGTTCCATGTTTGTTTAATTAGATCTGTGTCACTTCAGAAACTTTGTGATATTCCAGTTAATGTCACTGCATAATAAATCACCCTAACAGCTTAGTGGCTTAAAACCACAATAGGTTTATTACCTCATGTGGTTTCTGTGGGTCAGGAATGTGGGAAGGACTCCACTGGGTGGTTTGGGCTAAGGGTCTCTGAAGCGGTGGTGACAGCTGAGCGCTAGGGCTGGAGCAGGTAGGGGCTACCCAGCCATCTCTTTCACCTCACGTGGTCTTACAGCATGGGCTTGGTTGGGCTTCCTCACAAAATGGCAGCCTACAGGCCGCTGGTGATTCAAGGGTGTTCCAGGAGTTTTGTGACCCACCTTTAGCTGTCACACAGTGCCAGTTCCATTGCACTCTGTTGGTTACCAGTGGGTCCAAGCCCAGTGAAACACAAGGGAAGGAAGAGTAGATTCCATGACTTGATGGGGGAGTGGCCAGACTCCAGGCGAGCATGTGGGATGGGAGATAATGTGGCCCTCTGCCACATACGATGTCTCCTCCCAGTCCAGGCTGTGTCAGGGGACTCCATGGCCTCCCATCATGCCCTGACCATCTGGCATTCCTGTCTTAATGTCCTGCTCACCCAAGTCTTCCAGAAAACTTCCATGCCTTCCTGAGGACACAGAGACCTGCCCCCAACTCCTCACCCCACCACCCTTTCCTGGGGGCCACTTCAACCTCCCAGACCCAGGGCCCCTGCTCTAGACCCCAGAGCAGGTGCCAGCCCTGAGGACGCTTGTGTTTCCCAGGCCTGGGTTCGGATTTGTGTAGCTCTAGGCAAGTAGCCTGAGCTCTCTGAGCCCCACTGTGTTGTCTGTGAAATGGGATTGAAGTCCCCCAGCCCTCAGCCTTGTGAGAGAAACTAGGGGAAGGGTGCTGAGCAGCAGTGCAGACAGACGGAAGGGCCACCCAGATGGGTGGGTGGAGAGCAAAGGTCAGGAGGGGTGGTGGCCAGCAAGCAGCTGTCACCAGGAATCCTGTCTGGTGGAGGGCCCTGGTTCGAAGCCACTGTCCACATAAGGATCGAGCTGGTTCAAGGCCCTCAGGCCAAGGTCAATGTGGGAGAAGCGGGCCAGATGGGCCTGCAGCTCCACCCACTCCCCCAACCACAGCCCATGGGTCCCTGTGTCCCCCTGACAGCTGGCTTTGCACATATGGACACTCAGCCAAAAATGCTTTGTTGGGTCCCTTCGTTTTTTTCTCTTAAAAATTATTTTTCTTTTACTTGTTACGGTAGGAAATATAGAAATGCCTGAAGAAAGCAGACACCTCCCAGTGGGCTCAGGGAGGTGCAGAGAGTGGCCTAAGGTCACACAGCCTGGAAGTGGCAAGGCCAGGATTCAAACCAGGGCTAGTTGGGTGGCAAATGCTTCCCTTCTCTGTGACTCAGTTTGCTCATCTGGGAACTAGCGATAACCCTTCAAGGAGGCAGTGAGCTCACATACTGCTTACCCCACCTGCTGACTCCATGAGCCCCCTTTCTCAGTGTGCCTCCTACCACAGAGCTCCCTCCTTTCACAACAGAACCCACAACTTCGGCTGGGGCCCCAGGCACCAGAAAAGAAGCTCCATCTCCCAGCTTCTCTTGCAGCTAGGTGTGGTCATTTAACTAAATTCTGGTTAAAAGGCACATGAGAGAGAGTGATGTCAGTCACCTCCCTTTCTCCTGCCCCTTATCTCCTTACTGACAGCTGGAATGTGGACTGGATAGATGGAGCCACTGCAGCCACCTCAGGCCATGAGGAGACCTTGGACATAGTGGTGGGGCACAGTGAAACTACGACAGAGGGGCTGGTTTCTGATCCTGTGAGGCACCAACTCCAGACTCTGACACGAGAGAGACATGAAGCGATATCTCACATCTAATTTAAGTCAACAGTATCTTGGGTTTTGCTGCCATTTGCGAACAAATTATACCATCATACACATACTTTTGCCATACTCAAGTTCCACGTGTACTTTTCTTCTGCCCTTAAGGGACTTGTTTTTAAATTGGCTGCATCCTGAACACCATGACATTATGGGTTTGGTGAGCCGATCATTAACGTGGCCTTCCAAAATGATGGAACAGGGAATCTTGGCAACTCCTCTCCCTAAAAGCAACATTAAAGCTAACAGAGTTGTCCAAAGCAACCATTTCAGCACTCTGGGGATGGATCAAAGGTATTCGCCAAATCAAGAAGTGTTTATTCAAGGCTGGGTGCGGTGGCTCATGCCTGTAATCCCAGCATTTTGGGAGGCCGAGTCGGGAGGATCCAGCCTGGGCAACACAGTGAGACCCCCGTCTCTACAAAAAATAACCACCAGCAGCCTCACTGTCGTCGGGGATGACGTGATGTGGAGCTGAGCAGCAGGACCGCAGGCCCGTGGACGCTGCTGGAGACACCAGGGATCTCGGTGTGCAACAGAGGTGGAGGGTCACAGCCATCAGCCGGCCTAAGGTTGGGATCCTGGCTGGGTAAGATTGATAAACTAGCCGCAAAGTGCAAGAGGGACTGCGGGCAGGAAGCAAACGTAGATCCAACCCGCAAACAGTCTGAGCACAGGGCCTCACTGACTCGAAGGTTCTGAGCACAACCTCTGACCAATCACCAGCTGAACAAGGGCCCACGCCTTAAAAAGAAAAACAAGAATTAAAAATCATAACAAAAAAGCCAGGTGCCATGGCACAGGCCTGTGGTCCTAGCTACTCAGGAGGCTGAGGCAGGAAGATCGCTTGAGCCCAGGAGTTCGAAGCTGTAGCTAGCTATGATTGTGCCACTGCACTCCAGCCTGGGTGACAGAGCGAGACCCCATCTCTCAAAAAAGAAATAAACAAATAAAAACAAATAAATAGGCTCAAAGGACTAAAGAAACCACATTTGAAGAATTAAAGTCAAGCATGATGACAATAACTCAATAATAACAGATCTTTATGAGAGACAAAAATGACAGGGAAGAACCCAAGGTGATTTCTGGACATGGCAGCCCCCCATGACCCCCGAGTGCCCACCATTCCCAGTGCTCTCTGCATATGGCCCCAAGTGCTTCTGTGGCACCTGCCCATTTACGTGACAGCCTCCCCTGACCTAGTCTCTGCTGGAGGCAGGGAAGGGACTGACCACCCGATCCCTGAACGACAGAGCCTGGCTGAGCAAATGCCGGAGACCTGCAGCAGCACAAGGTCTTTTCCTCTGCTGGGGCCTCGGCACCCCACTCTGTGAAATGGGCCCCTGAGACCTGCTGCAGGTGGTGGGAGCCCCGGGAGGCAGGAATGAGTCCGCCGGCAGATGGAGTTTTGTTGTTGGTTTAATTTATTACTGTTTGACATCCAGTGACACTGACATAGCCCCGCCGGGCCCCCGGCGAGTCTGACCTGTCCGATAAAATACAGTACGAGGAGTGGACGGCTACACACATGCATCCACGGCTTAAACTACAGTGATTCCAAACTGCGGCTGCAAAAGGACTGCCAGGAAAGGAAAAGAAAAACAGGTATCATGTGTTCCCCAATTCATAATTCTCTTGCTCTCTCTTTAAAACAGTTAATGCTGTTACAGACGCTACTGAGGCCGGGACAGGGCCAGACAGACAGTCCTACATCTTCTGTGCCGTATAAATATGGAAGATTCTTGTTTGTTTATACAGTTTTACCCCAAGTCTGAAACTACGCCTGCTGCTACCCGTTACTGCTAAGGGCTACACCATCTCGGCTCTGGAACGAGGGCTTGGGGTCGAGACTGGAATGTCGGGGCTCAGTCTTCCTCGCTGCCACTTCCTGAGCGGTCCTGAGAGGGGACAAGAGGAGAGATGTGAGTCAGAGTCCCTTGCCAGGGGCCTAACTGGGCTTTAGACACACTTGTTTAATGAAGGCCCAACACAGGCGACTGGAGCCTCTTGCCGTGGCTGCGCCCCACCGACTTCATTTTCCTCCTGAGGACTGGGGCTTGCACCCACACGTGGCTCTTCTGGGACCTGGGGGTTGCCCTGGTCCTCCTGCTGTCCCATGCTGTGTGCCCGCCCTGGGCCCCTGACCTGTGGCTTCAATACCACTTTGGCTCTTTCTGGCCATGAAAGATCTTTGCTCTTCCATTTAAAATTTTTTTTTAAAAAACAGAGTTTTGCTCTGTCACCCAGGCTGGAGTGCAGTGGTGCGATCACAGCTAACTGCAGCCTCCAACTCATGCAATCCTCCTGCCTCAGTCTCCCAAGTAGCTGGGACAAAAGGCGCATACCAGCACGCCCAGCTTGTTTTCATTTTTGTTTTGAAGCCCCTGGTGCTGTCTGGATGTGGTCCCTCCAATGTGGCCTGTGCAGGAGAGGAGCAGTGGCCTAGGGCATGGTGTGTGTCATGAGGGCGCGAGGACACCAGCAAGGGAATGGGGACTGTCTGGCATGTCTCCCACCCCCTGCCCTCTACAAAGACCCGGCCCTCCTGCCTGGGCACAGGAGCCCTGGTGTCTTGGGTGGTGGCAGGGACAGGGTTGCCCTGCTGGCTGTTGCCAGAGGCCTTGCATGTCCCCCTCCAGCACCCAGACGCCCACTGGCTCTAAAGGTGCTGGCTCCAGGGATACACAGACTTGGACTCGAGTGGCAGTTCTGTGAGGTACTGGCTGTGTGAGCCAGGGCAAGCCACATGAAGCCAAACCTCAGTTTCCCCCGCTGCCACTCACAGGAGCCTCACCTCTTCCTGCTCCTCCTCGCTGTCGTCATCGCTCACGACCGGCTTGGCCCGGGACCCTCGGCTCGGCCGCCGCCGGCCCCCCTTCAGCCGGTCCTGCGCCTTCTCCTTCCGGCCCAGCTTGATCTTCACTTTGACGGAGCGCGCTGGAGGGCCGGGACGAGGGGGACGGAAACGTGAGCTCTGGAACCACAGTGCTCCCACGTCGGGTGCCTAGGGGTCCCTCGGGTGGGCAGGAACCCCAACTCCCAACCCCCACCCTGCCCACTCACCCTCCCCAGGACTCACACTCGGACTCGGAGCCTTCTTCCTCGCCCTCCTCCTCCTCCTCGCTCTCCTCGCCTTCACTGTCATCCTCCTTCTCAATCTTCTGCCTCACGCTGGTGAAGACCGACTGCAGCACGATGGAGTCTTCATAGATCTGGGTGGAGACACGAGGGGCTCGAGGCGGTGGCCCGACCGCAGGGCTGCTCACCCACCCACCCCGCCCGGCGCAGCCTCCTGAGACCTGGGCTTCAGCCCACCCGGGGCAGAGGGCCCTCTCCCAGGGGTGCATGGAGAGCACCAGGCTTCTGGAATGCTCTGGGACTGCTGGGTTGGGACTGGCTGCAGGTACCTCCCTACCTGCGGAATCCCAGCAAACACCCATAGCATTTCCCCTAAACTTGTCAGAGCAAAATCCCCTTTCTGGAAGGCAATTGTCCCCGAACACACTGAGGAAAACTCCCTCAAGTCAAAGATGTGCGTGTGTCAATTTGATCACAGGAAAGGACACATCCACAGGACTGCCTTCAAGAGCGCACCCTGCCTGAGGCATTTAAAATACAATTCCAGAACACACACCCGGATGCTTCCAGGGCCACTCGACCGAGGGGTCTGAGGCCACTTCCTCTACTGTGTCGTCTTACTTCGTGCAATAAATGTGCACTGCTTCTATAATCAGTAACACGTTCCAAGTGGTGGGAGTGTTTTGTTAACTCATCAGAAGGGACCCACGGCGTGCGGGTTCGCCCGCTTGTGGGGTCCCCGCGCCCAGCCCCAGTGGGCGTCTCACCAGGGAGCCCTCGAGGTTGAAGGTCTGCGCGTTCTGGCACAGCAACATGACGTCCTTCTCCAGGTCGCCGAGGCTGCGGTACTTGTGGCTGCGGATGCGCTCCTGAGGGGGCGGGAGGTACGGGCCTTACTCGGGGCCCCACCCTACCTGCCCCAGGTGCCCCGGGACCCTGCTGCCTGTGAGGACGCGGCCACACCCCTGGCCTCCTCTGTATAAGTTCAAAGCCCAGCTCGCTGGGAATGACAATCGCACAACTGAGGCCCAGGGCTGTGAGTCCCCTCAAAGAGCCCCCAGTATCAGCTGCCTGCTGCCACCCTCACGTCACTCTCCCCCATCTGGGCTGCTGGGACCCCTCCAGCCACAAAGAGCCCCAAAAGCCCATGACTGGGACCTTAACCAGTGGCCTGAGGTCCCACCCAGGCTGTCCCCATCCTCCCCTCCTCACACCACGACTCTCAGATGGGGGTACCCGCACACGACATGGGGTTACCTTTATCTTCTTGAAGTCCACAGGCTTGCGGATGAGCTCGTAGTACTCGGGCAGCTCCTTGCGTGAGGGCAGCTGGATGAACACCTCGCTGAGCTGCCGTCCACTGCTGCTGCAGGGCAGGACACAGCCAGCGTCACTCCCAGGCCCGGATGCCCGCCCCAGGGAGCCCCCGCCCCCTGCCTGCAGCCTGGCAGGACCCCTACTGTTTGAGGACACAGAGGAAAAGAAGTTTTAAGTTATTTCTCGCCCAAGTGCTGTCTTGTGGCTTCTAGAACATCCCCAAGAGGCAACCACATGCCTGGGTGTGCTTAGCAGTGACTTATCTAAACTCCTCCAGCCCTGGAGGAAATGCTGTGTGTCCCTGGCACAGTGTCGAACATGCTCGAGCGCCCCACAGACTGTGGTTATTAAACAAGATGCGAAAGTGAGCTTGCTGGCAGCTGGAACATTCACACAGATGTTTCCAGAGAGAGATTCCACTTCCCACAAGTGTGTTGTGTGTCCTGTGACCTTCAGAGAATTTGGACCCCGAGGACAGATGCCTCCTCACAAGAGGCTAAAGGCAGGTGACAGTTGTCTTCTAGGCCTTTCCACTGAGAAGCACTTGTTCCCACACAGGAGCAGAGATAAGAAGAGCCAGTGGCCACGAGATGCGACTCGAGCACCTGTCTCTTGGCTGTTATCAGGTCGTGTGGGGGAAGGGGTGGGCGGAGACAGGAGCTGACCTTGCTTCGGGGGCTGGTGGCCTGGAAGTCCCAGAGGAAGGGCCCAGGCAGGGGAACAGCCCCAAGGAGGGAGGGAAGGAGGGAGAGAGGAGGTGCTTGAATCACTGAACGGCCAACGGGAACCAACGGGGATGAAGGGAGAAAACAATTCTCACTTGCAGCTTCTCTTTCTGTCTTGGTCACCCTCATTCTGGCCTGAAGAACCAGTGTCCCCGGCTGGCCAGTCCAGGGGGCCCTGCTGTAACGGGAGTCAAGTCCAATGTGGGCTTGGCCACACCCTGGTTATGCTCATCTGGGTCCTTCTGCCGAAAAGCTGCCACGTGGGCCTGGCTCCTTTTGGCTGCTCCACAATTGAACTTTCCAGTGTCAGAACCTGGGGACAGCCAGCAGCACCACACGCTGACCACAGCGCTGTCCCCACGTTGTCTTTTGTACTCATTGGCACACACAGCCTCACTTCTCAGGTCCCGACAGCCTTCTCTCAAGAGAATTCTAGAGGGGAGAGCAGCCCACCTACCCCATCCCGCTGTCTGCCGTCCGTCTGGGGTTCCTGAGCACACCCCATTCTCATCTCTGTTTACTGTCCTCAAAGATGGCAGTGACGATAAGGTGGCTTCCCAGCTCTCACTGGAGGCTCCTGGTTCCCTGATGTCCCCCTCGAGGCCATGCACGGCTGGGATTCTGGGGGCCTTTTGCTCATTTGGGTGTTTCTGTGCCTCATGAAGGCCCTGACCCAGCCCCCAACACCAGAGCCTCCCAAGAGGCAGACCCACAGAATCCTGCCCCTGGCAGCCATCATCTGGTTCATCCTACCCTCGCGCTGGGCCAGGCACCGGCCGGGCACTTTCCCCACCCCAAACTCTGAAGCGAGTGCCAGTGTTACGCCCGCTGTTCCGAGGAAGGGAGCCAGATGGAAGTCCCAGCACACCCTGCCTGGCCAGGACAGGCTCTGCCTCTGCCTTCCTGGCCTTTCTGTCCCTGCCTGGGGTACATGGGGGCCTTGGTGTTATGCCCAGAAGTGCCACCTCCTGCTCTCCTGCCAGGATGTTTGTGGCCCCGTGTGTGGGTCCCCTGGTCCCAGATCTGGAAGTGCACACAGGCTGCCCTTCTCTTGTGGGGAGCAGGCTGGGGGCTGGTTTGGCCACAGGCAACCAGAATTGGTAAACCCAGTTTACAGTGCAGGAAAGTGAGAACACACAGCAAACGCTTATTGTCCTGTGTCGGGTAAGACCCGGAGCCTGGGAGAAAGACGTGACTCTGGAACGTCAGTCCTGCTTGCGGCTCAGACAGAGCTGAGGCCTGCGCCCCTCCCTGTCCTAAGCCCGCATGTCCTGTTCTCCTCTCTATGACATTTTCTAAGCAAAGAGCGCCCTCCTCTGATGGCAATGTCACCTTACACCTCTGACCCTAACGCACAGCAAGGGCTACATTTTACATATTGATCCAGGACACACAGACACAGGCACGAGCAGCAGAAGTTCCCCGATGCAAAAGTCTCTCTTACAAACTGCGACATGCTTTGCGATTTTATATTCTGTTTCACTTTTTAGAAATGCCAGCTGTGATCCACTCAATTCACTGTGTGGCCCCCTAACGGTGCAGACCTCTGGGAGAATTATGTCCTTGAGGAATAAAGGCCCCCCAGTCAGTGGTCTGAGGACCCTTCCCTGGTACAGAGACGTGAGTGTGGACACACGTGGGGGAGGGACGGGGTACCAGGACCAAAAGGGACCTCTTGGAGAGCTGCTGCCATACGCCTTTAGTGGCCGAAGTGCTAAGATGCCCCTCTGAACCCTGGGGAATCCCTGGAAAGGCCCCGGTGCCCGCCCCCAGGGGTGCTGCAGTAGGAGAGGTGCCAAAAGCCTCCCTGGTCGTTCGCCGACCTTCCACAGCTCTGTACTACAGGGGACATATCACAGCCACCCCCTCACGAGGAATAAAACCCAGGGTCCTCCCTGCGATGGGCACCCCTAGCTCTTCCTCCCACGCCCACCCCAAGGCCCGAGAAAGGGCTGCTCCCCCAGGGAAAGCTGGCACCACCCTCACCTCCGTGCAAGGGCCACCACCTCCTCCAGTTCTCTGACCCTCAGGGCCACGCTCTAACGCCAAGGCACGAATCCTCAGAGACGATGACAGGCTCCTACGCTCTACACTCAGTCCTAACCTCAAGGCCATCCTGGGCTCCGGCCCTGGCTGAGCTTGGGCGCTTCTTGAACGTGGCGTCACGGAATCACACAGGGGAGCCCCCTGCCTGGCCTGGCCCCCTCCCTCATCGCTGTCCCTGCCGCCGAGTGCAGCAGATGCTCCCGTGGTGGGCATGTGCCAGCCGACGTGTCCAGCTCCTGCTGCCGCGCCGGGGCTGTGTCCGTGTTGGATGTTAGGAAGCTGCTGTGTGTGGACACTCGTGCCCAAGTGTTTGGTTTGCAGTTCTTTGGGGAAATGGTCCAGGAGGGGATGTCCTTGGCTCTGGGAGACACCGAGTGGCCTGCACTCCCGCAGATGAGCTGTCCTCTGCCTCACCGTCCGAGTCTCTCCGTGGCTGTAACTCTCACTTCCTTGCTGAGCAACGAGACCGACCACTGTTTCAAGGCTGCTGGGGGTTCACTAGCCTCCTCCACACAGTGCCTGTTCCCATCCTTTGTTCATTTCCCCCGGGGAGTTCCTTGTCATTTATTGCAAACACCTCCTCTGTCCACAGCTTGTCTGTGTGTCCTTAACGGTGTGCTCTGGTGAATGGATCTTTAGTTTTACCTTAGTCCAGTGTACCAGTATCTCCTTTTACACCTGGTGCTTCTGTCCTGTTAAAGAAATCCTTGCCTACCCTCAGGTCTCTTAGGAGGGAGTCTGTCTCCTTCCAGAAGCTTCGCTGTTTCCCCCTTTTCCATTATTAGCAGTGAGGCTGGTTGCCCGAGGAGCCTTTCTCCAGGGGCCTGATCACTCGCTGCTCCACCAGCGGCATCCAGGACAAAGCCGGTGCACAGCAGGTGTAAGAGCAACATTTGCCAAACGAAGGAGGAGATGGATGAAGGTGGCTCAGGCTGGAAGTTCCAGGGTCACAGAGCAGGAGTTCACACCAGGTGTCACCACGGCAGCCTGAGGGACCTCACTGCCCCACTCTGAGCGGTCCTTTACACACCACCCGTCCCAGAAAAGATCCAGCAGCAATGACCAGGGGCCCTGCACGGAGCGCACGCCAGGGGCTCACGTCAGCCTCCTGCCTCTGGGAGACACGCGCTGCAGGCACAGACCTGCCCGGAAAGCCATCTCGGAGGGCTGCCGATGGCGGAAACAGGAGCAAAGGTGAAGGGTCCCAGAAGAATCTGTGGCTGTGCTGACCAGCCCTGAGAAGCCAACTCACATACAAAGGGAGGAAGTGAACCCTGCGGCCCTAATGCCTCCCGGCTTGGTTTGGCAACAACACGACTATGATAACAACGCCACCGCTGCTACCTGCTGCCTCTACACGTCAATGCCTGGAGCAGGGATCCCCTCTACCTCACTCGCTACCCTGTCCCCGTCACTGGAAAGGGACATGATCTACAGCAGGGGATCAGCCCGACCAAGGCCTTGCCAGGAATCCTCTCTCCCTCCTGAGTCTACCCCACTGAGAGTTTCTTACTGACCTTTGGTGGCAACAAGTTTGCCCATGTGGGTGGGGGATCTTCTCCTTGGCGCCCAAGCAGGCTTGGCGGGGACCTTTATCATTTAACCTGCCCACACAGTGACTGCCTCCCTGTGGCACGTGCCCAATTCCATAGTGACTCGGGGGTTCTGGTGGGGACTGCCTGTCATCAAACCCTAATCCCCACCCCCAGGGCAAGGGCGGTGACTCACACGGGACCAAGCCAGCCAATCAGAGCCCTTCCCCGGGACTGTTTACCAGGAGTGGGCAAAGCAGAGTCCTCTGTCCTCTCGGATTGTGAGGCCTTGAGGATGAAGCCCGGTGCAGGAAGGTTCTGGTCCCAAAGAGTGAGTCTGCCAGGGGCTGCTGACAACCCCTCCACAGCCTCCAAGCCAAAATAATCCCTCCTCCCTTCTGCCTGAGTGAGTGTGAAGTACAGAGCTGAAAAGTCCCAATTGACCTGTCCCTTCAAGTATATAATTGGTTTGTCCTTAAAACAAAATGACACGAGGAGAAGGAACAAAGAGAACTGTAAGAGACCAACAGCCCCTTGAAAAGGACAGGAGCCATCAGCCCCCAAGAGATATTCACCCGTATCCTCTTAACAGACTGAAGAACCAGATAGGTTATGAGAGCTGGCTGAGGACACACAGGAAGTTGTGGCAGGCAGGACTCTAGCACGTTCAAATCATTTCTTTCTATTTTTAGCAGAGACAGGGTCTCGCTATTGCTCAGGCTGGTCTCAAACTCCTGACCTCAAGCGATCCTCCCGCTTCGGCCTCCCAGAGTGCTAGGATTACAGGCATGAGCCACTGCACCCGGTCTTGCCTTCCTTTTAAAAAATTTTTTTTTGAAGAGATGAAGTCTCACTCTGTTGCCCTGGCTAAAGTACAGTGGTGTCTCCATAGCTCACTGCAGCCTCTAACTCCTGGGCTCAAACGATCCTCCTGCCTCAGCCTCCCAAGTAGCTGGGACTACAGGCACACACCACCACACACCATCACAGCTGGCTAATTCTTCTATTGTTAGCAGAGACAGGGTCTCACTATTGCTCAGGCTGGTCTTGAACTCCTGACCTCAAGCGATCCTCCTGCCTCAGCCTCCCAGAGTGCTAGGATAACAGGTGTGAGCCACTGCACCCGGCCCAAACTTATTTTCTAGGTTCAATTTTTTCACACAGTACAAAGTCAAGTATTATCATGAGAGTCAGAAAAACAAGCCTCCACGTGCCAAGTGTCTATCCCTACGGGAGAGTGGATTTGGATTTGTATCTGTGTGATGTAGGAAACACTCCGACTCATGCATGAGGAGAATGAAATGAAACTCACTAGTGAATTGGGCAATGAAGATGGTCTGAAGCCACCTCCCTCTGAGCTCAGCACAGGCTTCCAGTAAAGACACAGGCGGCGGGAGGGGCTGTGCTGCAGGCTATGATGCTGAAAGTTTCCAAAGTGCCAATATTTCTAATAAACTGATAGATTCTAAGGAGACCACATCTGGGGGCATCTTTTCTTCTTATAGGTTTAATATACTTAAACAATGAAATCCAAATTCAAGTTTTAAGAAACCCTGATGCCTGTCCGTGTATCCCAAGTTTGGAAACCACTTAGTCTGATTTTGCCCTTGCTCTAGAGGTGGGACACCGAGCGCGGCATAAGGCTCAAGCTGGATTATAATCTGGGTGTGGCATCGACTGTGCTTTCACACAACAAAAACAGAGCGCTGAAACCGAGGGTACGTGGCAATGACAAGAACATTTCTCAGCGCCGGGGAAGAGATGCCAATGAAAGGCAAAGCGAGCCCAGGCTCCCCCAGGTCGCCAAGGCCAGAGGCAAGTGGAGTCAGTCACAAGGTCAAGGCCACCTTCTGCAGGAGTTGTGAAGGGCAGCTCGGGAAGCGTCCGTCTTGCTCTTCTGAATCAGCGTTAGTGTCCCTGTTGTCACTATGGCAGCTCCTGGAGTACTGAGGGGCTCTGAGTCAGAGGCTGCCTCAAGTCCCCCCAGAAGTGGCAGGATCCTGACACCAGGACGCAAGGGGGCACAGGGACCCTCTGGAAACCAAGGGCCTGCAGGGGCACTGGGGCAGGGGGTAAGGAGCCAGATGCTCACCCCAGGCCTCCTGCTCCTGACTCCAGACACTCGTGCTTCAGTCTGTACCTGTCCTGGCCTAAGCTTTTACATTAAACATGGACTTCTAATTTCAACTGTTCGACTGTTCTAATCCAGCTGCCTGAGTTCTTTTTGTTGTGTGAATGTCTCCGCCACAGGACTTCCACTGCTGTGTTGCAAGCTTGGAAACTGAGGCATAGTTTCCAGATGTGGAACTCTGATCTCTATGACACTCAAGCCTCTATAGGGCCCACCCAGTGGGGCCCAGAGCCCTGGCGAGGCTCAGCTTGGGTAGTGTGGAGACGACATCATCTTTCTGAGCTGTCTGAGTGTAAACTGCAGACATCATGCCCTGCAGCCCTGAAACTATCAGCATGTGTCTCCTAACAACAAGGATGCTAATACGGCCTCAGCACAATCATCAAGTTCAGGTTCAACACCACTGACTAATGAACGCATGGTCTTTACTGCAGCAGCAGCTCTGGCCTGTGGCTGTGGCGGGTGAGCCAGCGGCCAGCAGGGCTTCCACGGGGCTTCTTCTGCCGCCTGTCTGCACAGGCAGTGCCGTCCCGCAGCCGTGCTTCTCTGAACCCTCCCCAAACTCAACCAGGCCCGAGTGCCTCGGCTACCAGCTGCTAATTTCTTCCCAGGGACAAAGGCACCAACTGGCAGCACACACAGCCCCGGGACAAGTTCTAATCCGACCTAGGAGCCTGTGCCTTTTTTGTACATTCCTATTTTACAGTAAAACTCCTACATGCAAATTAATTTCTTCACACTGGTTTCAATTCTTGACAGGTTCCTCAATGTGGTTTGAGATTTTTAAATCACTGAGAAGTGTTCCGGGCCACGGGCAGGTTTGTGGTCTGGGGCCCCTGGAAGGCCCTTGGAGCTGACATGGCCCCTCCAAGTACCCCAGCCTCCTCAGGTCCTGGGATAACAATGCCCCCTGGTCTCCAGGCCTCTGCACATGCTGCCCCTCTGCTGGAGACACTCGTTCTTCCTCCTGTCCTGGCGGACCCTGCTCATTCTTCCTGCTCTGCTTATATGGCACTTCCTGCCGGAGCCACCGCTGCCCCTGCACCACCCAGGTCGGCGCCGCTCACAGGGGACCACACCATGCCCCAAGCTTTTCCGTGGTGGCCCCACAGCAGGAAGTACTTCTCACTGGGCCCCGTGCATCTAATGTAAAGGGCTCAGGGTACAATGGGTGGGCACTATGACACTCCAGGGAATGTCACCCACACAGCAACAACGGGCCTTGGGAGGATGGGTACAGCGGCTGTGAATCTGAATGCAAAGCAAGGGCTTTCCAAACAAGACAACTGTATACATACGATGACACAAATACAAACGTAATATCAAATACACGTCCACTGATAGTAACATAACCTGTGGGTGGGCAAGGTGGCTCACGCCTGTAATCCCAGCACTTTGGGAGGCCAAGGCAGGAGGATCACTTAAGGCCAGGAGTTCGAGACCAGCCTCAGCAACACAGCGAGACCCCCCCATATCTCCACAAAAAAATTAAAAATTAGCCAGGCGTGGTGGCGTGAACCTGTAGTACCAGTTACTCAGGAGGCTGAGGCAGGAGGATCGCTTGAGCCCAGGAGTTCGAGGCTGCAGTGAGCTATGATTGCACCACTGCACTCCAGCCTGGGTGACAGAGCAAGACCCTGTCTCAAAAATAAAACCAAAACCCAAAAAAGCTGGAGGTGGGGGAAGGCAGAAAAATCTCAAAATAAACCATCCGAAAGAGATTCCAGTTGATGGGAAGGGTGACCCTGCTTCTCCACAAGCGTCTGGCCCCGACACGGCAGCAGGTGCCTGGCAGAACCACTTCTCTTCTCTGGTGCTTTCCCATCGAGGGACAATCCAGCTCCCACTTAGGGTCCCTGCGGACAGGAGCAGCAGCACATGTTCCTGCTCGGCGAGGCAGGCCTCTGACCCTTGATCCAAACGTCAGCAACGTCTCCTAATCATTCTTTGGCGCCCGTGAAGAACTTGGTTATTAACAATTCATCCTCTCTTTGGGCTCTGTGTTTGACTCAATTACAGAGCTCAATGAATTCGAGGGCTCTAGAAAACAAATTTAAAAGAAAATCTAAAAGAAAGATTTTTTTTTTTTTTTACGTTTCACTTTCTCTTCTGGAAAGAACTATTTAAAGTTGAGATAAAAAGTGAACCGTTACGCTATGTGTCATTTTATTCCATTTAAGCTCCTTCTGGTGTAGCGTGGCTGAGCCAGGCTGAGAAGGGGCCGGGCATGACTCATGAGCGCCACCTGCCGTGGCAGTTGGTCGTTTGGAACTTTCCAGGTATTTGACACGGTGTCGTAAAGAATGGAACTCTGTCCCAAATGTAGTCTGGCCCTGGGCTCCTGGGAGGTGATCTCCAAACCCCTGAAATGTTGTACATGACAGGGTATCTTTGTTTACCTGGGGACCTTGGGACCAGAGAGTCTAAGGAGGTGATTCGGGGCAGGGATGGGGGCTTTGTGTCATGTAGTTTCATCTAGGCCTGCAGAGGGGCTGGAGACAGAGTGACCAAGTTCCAGTAAAAACTGGACACCAGAGCTTCTATGCTGGCAGTGCTCTGTATACGGTCTCAGTGTCGTCAGGGAAAGTTGGCTCTGTCTGCAACTCCACGGGGAAGGAACAAACGGAAGCTGTGCCCCAGAAATGTGCTGGGCGCTGCCCTGGCCATGTCTTCCCTCGGCTAAGTTTAATCTTTAGTCCTTCACTGTAATAAACTGGAACCAAGAGAGTGACGGCTTCCAGTGAGTTCCAGAATCCTAGAGAATTACTGAAGCGGAGGGTATGTCTTGTGGACTGTTCCCAAACCTTATACCAGGTTGTATCGTGTTGTTTTCCTTAGTTTCCCATTCAGTGAAGAATGTCAGAAATATCCATCTCATATGCCAATCCTGTATCCAAACATCAACTAGGAAATGATTTGGCAAATGAGGCAGCTTTCTGATCAGAGAAACATGACTATCATTCCTGAGCTGATGTGTCCTGCTTGGTCTCTTGTGCGAACACCAGCCAACCATGCTGCAGTGAGTGAGTAGAAGCAGCTGCTCCAACTGTGAATGAAACGTTTCTCCATGCCAGCACTCGGGAAGCTTGCTTTAATAATCCCATTTGTTGGCCCACTTGTAATCCTAATACAGTTACTCCCAGTCTAACGGACAACACCCAGGTCTGTGAATTCATCCACCAGAAGAACATGATGTGAGGTTGGTTGGTTTGTTTTTCAGAGACAGAGTCTCACTCTGTTGCTCAGACTGGAATGCAGTGGCATGATCCTAGCTCCCTGTAACCTCAAACTCATGGCCTCAAGTGACCTCCTGCCTCAGCCTCTTGAAGTGCTGGGATTACAGACATGAGCCACTGTACCCAGTCTTTTTCTTTTTTTAAACTGAGGTATAATGCAATATAGGAAAGCACACATATATCAAGTGTGTACACCTTGGCGATGTTTTCATGCACACACCCATATCTGCAGAGAGAATACTCCCAGTTTTCCAGAGGGCCCCTCACACAGCTTTCCTGTTAATTCCCTATCTGAGGTAACCACTGTTGGACACCCACCACTGTGGGTCAGCTTCTGAACCTCACGTAACTCAAAGCAGGTACCCTTTAGCGTCGGGCTTCCTTCACTCAGCAAAACCTAGGATTCTTCCAGGTAGCAGTGGTATGTCATTTTCACGGCGATCAGAATTCCCTTTGTGTGAGTGGGCCACTGTTAATCCATTCCCCTGCAGACGGACACTGGGCTGACTGCTGTTTTGGGAGATTAGGACCAAAATTGCTATAGGCTTGTTTGTACATGTGGACACATGCACTCAGCTCTCCTGGTGATACAAGGGCCGCGCTCACTGAGTCAGAGGGTATGCGTAGGCTGAGCTTTCGAAGATACTGCTAGAGAGCTGCACCCTCATGCAAGCGGGGTGTAAGGTCTGCCTGCTCCACATCCTCACCGACACGTCGTAAAGGCATCTTGGCCATCTTGGTGAGAGTATGGGACATCTCACTCCCATTTTCATGTGCATTTCCTTGATGTTAGATGCCAACGCAATGACCATGAGCACCTTTCCCCACGCTGTTTGGTCATCAGATGTCCTCTCTAGGGAGATGTCTGTCCCTGCCTTTTGTGCATCTTTAAACTGGGCTGTCTTTTCCCAATCTCTGATAGGAGTTGCCAGCGTCTTCCCGAGGGTGTACTGTGACGGATGACCAGATGTGCATAATTTCACTGAAGTCTAATTCAGCAATCGTTACTGGTCAGCGGTTTTTGGGTCCTGCTGAAGAAATTTATGCCTACTCCAAGGCCACGAAAACTTTCTGCCACGCTTTCTTCTAAAGCACGGTTTCATGTTTCACGTGTTTATATCGATAATCCATTTCAAATGAACAGATGAGCATGGTGTGAAGTGGGGTCAAGGCCCACTGTCTCCACATGGATATCCACAAGGTCAGCAGGACTTACCGACAAGTCCATCCCTTCCCCACTGGCCTTGAAGGGTCTTATTCCTTTTGGTAATTTTCAGTTTCCCTTGCAAGCATATTATCAGAAATAAAACATGCGGGTCTATCATTGTCATTAGATTTTTAAAAATTCCTTCCTTTATGTAATTTTTTTTTTAGAGATAGAGTCTTGCTCTGTCACCTAGGCTGGAGTGCAGTGGCATCATTGTTGCTCACTGCAGCCTCCAACTCCTGGGCCCAAGTGATCCTCATGCCTCAGCCTTACTAAGTGCTGAAATTATGAGTGTAAGCCACTATGCCCAGCCAAGTTCCCTGCTTTATTCTGTATTTTAAGTCAGCCACTTACTCTCCTCCTTGTGGACTTTGCTATGAAGGTAAAGTTTGCAAATCAGGGTCAATGTTCTTTTCTCAACTGACACACATTACGTTTCCAGATCTAGCAGTTGAACTTGAGTATGTCTCCTTTCACTTCATCATGTGTTTCTTTCCAATAATAAAAGAGCCATTTTAAATGGCAATTTGAACCCATTAGTCTACACACTACAACCATCACCACCCCCTACAACTTCGTGTTGTTGGTAAAGATTCTTCCCAACTGATGCACGAGGACTCACACCGCGCTTTTCCCTCTGACAGATACAATTTTCCCACGCTTTGCTTTATGACCAACTGCATAACCCACCTGTCTGTTATGGGGATGGTCATATTGGCCAGTGGGTACCAGAACATGGAAAGAGACACCGAGGAGCAGAAACCTGAGCAAGTCCCAGCCAGGTGCAGGCCTCACACCCCCTGCCGCCTCCCGCTTGGCTCTGTACACCTGCCCTGGGCTGGCGGAACCTGCACACATCTCCTGGGAGAGCCGCCAAGAACCACTACTTGCTTCTTATTATTTAAGTGTGACTCATGGTCCACAAACGGACGTGATGCCCTGCTGGGCTCTAGCCACAGCTGAAACCATGTGCTGGCTTGTATTTGCCACATGTCCAAGAAGGCAGGGACCCCAGAACCCGCAGTGAGCCCAGCAGTGCAAGCTATGTCCTTCTCAACACATGGGTGACCCGCAATGGCACAGGAAGACTGGGAGGGCGTGGGATCGGAAGTAGATTGCCACTTGCTCTGCTCTAGCCACTCGACCTCCCTGCCCCTGTCCCCTTGGCCATGTGATCAGTGCTGATAACTGTATGGCCTTTCTCTGTCCACCTCACGCTCCACTGTCCCAGACCCCACCAGGGCACAGTGCTGGAGCATCCTCAGGGCTCCACTCAAACATCACCTTCCCTGAGACCTGCACCCATCTCTCCTCCCTGCCACGTGCTGTTTTCCCTCTCATCACCGCTGACAGCACTCGTGTGCCTCCCTGTTCCAGACTGTGTGTTCTGCGAGGTCAGGGCAGGGACACACACAATTCAGTCACGTGTGTGAAGGAGTGAACGAACACCAGCCCCCAGGCTTGAGCACAGAAGCGGGGGAGGCCCCTCGCAGATGCACCTGCCTACCTCCTCCACTTACCTGTCCTTGTACTTGATCACGGCGTCCACGATCTTCTTCATCTTCTTGGTGAGGTTGGGCGGGTTCGGGGAGAGCTTCTCGGCAGGAGGCCGCCCGCGCTTCTTCTGCTTCTTGCTCTCATCGTCCTTGTCGCGGCTGCGAGTGCTGGTGGTCGGCGTGGAGGAGCCGGCGTCGCTGTCCCGCTTGCGCTTCCTCGATGATTTCTTCTGCCGGACCTCCTCTTCGATCTCCTCCAGCGTGCCCTCCTCGATGGCCTTCAGGGTCAATAGTAGTAAAATAGGACAGCCAGAACCCAGGTCGACAAGCAGAGGCCACGACGCAAACCCGGGGGCCCGGCTGGGGCAGGGAGAAGGGCCCTAGCACTTGGTGTCCTCCCAGCGTGGCTGACTTGGGGCTCCACACACACGAGGGCTGAGCTGCAGTGAACAGCCAGCGCTGTCCCCAGTGGGCACCCCAACCACCCAAGGCTGCCCTTAAAATATGATGCCCTTGTGGGGGACACAGGGGCTCACACCTGTAATCCTAGCTCTTTGGAAGGCCAAGGCAGGGGGATCACTTCAGGTGAGGAGTTCGAGACCAGCCTGGGCAAGAGCAAGACCCCACCTCTACAAAAAATAGAAAAATTAGCTGGGCATGGTGACGTACACCTGTAGTCCCAGCTATTTGGGTAGCTGAGGCAGGAGGCTCGCTTGAGCCCAGGAGTTTGAGGTTGTAGTGAGCTATGATCATGCCACTGCACTCTAGCCCTGGGCAACAGAGGGAGACCCTATCTCCAAAAAAAAAAAAAAAAAAATCCTCACTGTGCAGAGACAGCCACCCAGAGGTGACATTATACTTCTGCTCCAGACTCCCCACAAATATATTTTTTTCAGATTTAAAAAAATTAATTATTTATTTTTTTAGAGACAGGGTCTCTCTATGTTGCCTAGGCTGGGCTTGAACTCCTGAGCTTAAGTGATCCTCCTACGTCAGCCTCTCAAATAGCCGGGGTTTTTTTTTTTTTTTTAAATTGTGATTAAGTTGCATATAATATAAAATTTGCCATGTTAGCCAATTTTAAGTGTATAGTTCGGTGGCATTATGTACCACTGTGTTGTGCACCCATTGCCACCATCCACCTCCAGAACTCTCCCCATCCTTGACGCACACATGCACATTTGCAAACAACGCTGGAACTGTAGCCCACGTACCACACTGCTTACTGGGCCAGGGATATTTTTTCCTGCTGTTTTCTACAACATAATTGTTTTATGTCTGTTTAGTGATTCAGGGCACAAAGTGTCCTAATTTAAACTTCCCTGTTCTTGGTCATTTAGGTCATTTCCTTTTTTTCTTTCTATTCTAAGTAATGCTACTATTGACAACTGCCTTTCTTTGATATAGATTCCTTGTGGTAAACCTGCTGAGGTATAGGACATGAACATGAACGCTGTTAATTTTAAGAGAATCCCTACTTATTAATTTTCTTCTTGTTGTTTTTTTGAGATGGGGTCTCGCTATGTTGCCCAGGTTGGTCTCGAACACCTGGGCTCAAGTGATCCTCCTGCCTCAATCTCCCGAGCAGCCCTACTTATTAATTTTCATTGCTAATAAGTCACTTGCATATTTTATCCCTAAAACATAGTAAAGGGAAGCCAGGTTCCCAAGAGATCTTGGGATCAGAACAGGGAGCTGGGCCTAGACCCAAAGGGACAGGCTGGTCATTCGTTTCCCACTTATGGCTGTGCCAGTGAGCTGGGCACTGGGCCTAGTGCTGAGGACACATCTGTGACTGGAAACAGACAGGGTCCCTTCTCCTCGTGGAAGGGAGACAGTAATCAGGCAGCAGCAACCCACAGATATGGCGAAAAACATGTCGTGTGTCAGCAAGGAGGGAGAGCGGGACTGAGGCTGGTGGAGCCGACCTATCCTGGTCAGGGGCCAGGGAGAGCTTCCCAGAGGCAGTGGGGAGCTGGGAGATGAGAGGGCTGAGGCATCTGGGCCAAAGGCACAGCACGGAGGGTGTGCAGCAAACAGGAGGGACTGAGAGAAAGCCCTGCTGCAAACCCGGGAGAGGAGTGGGTTTAGCAGTGCCCACCAAGTTCACGCAACCTTACTGGAAATGGGGTCTTTGCAGATGTACTTGGACAAGGATTGAGATAACATAACCCTGTATTAGGGTGGGCCCTAAATCCAACGAGTGTGTGTTCACAGGAGACAGCAAGGGAAGCACAGAGAGACACAGAGGACAGGGCCACGTAAAGATGGAGGCAGAGACTGGAGTGATGCTGACAGACGCCAAGAGACGCCTAGGTCACCAGAAGCTGGAAAAGCCAAAGAAGGAGCCTCCCCCTGGGCCTTCAGAGGGAACACAGCCCTGCTAGCACCTCAGTTTCAGACTCCTGCTTCTGGAACAGTAAGAAAATATATTTCTGTTGTCTGAAGCTGCCAAGGTCATGGTAATTCATTATGGCAGCCCCAGGTAAAGAATACAGGGGGTCAGCCCAGCAGGCCAAGGGCCAGGAGCATTTGGAAGGTACCAGAGTGGCTGCTTGGAAAGTGGTTTCAATCACACGCCAAACAGTATCGCACACAGTGCCTATTTTGTATTTTCAAAACCAGATTTGAATATAACACGCAAGATGTGCTCAGTGGGATAAGAGCAGTCTCTTTCATACACGGTGCTGGGACAACTGGAATGAGGTTGGAGCCCTACCTCACACCACATATAAAACTTAACTCAAAATGGACCTTACATGGATCTATATGTAAGAGCTAAAACCGTAAAACCCCTAGAAAAAAACATAGGGTAAAGCTTCGTGACATTTGGCTTGGCAATGGTTTCTTAGATAAGACACCAAAGCATAAGTAAAAAAGAAAAGACAGACAAAGTACAATTAAAAACTTTTCGTGTTTCAAAGGATGGCACCAAGAAAGTGAAGAGAACCCACAGAATGGGACGAGATATTTACAACTAATGTGTCTGATAACGGACTTAGCACATGAATGGACACTTCTCTACAGGAGATATACAAATGGCCGAGAAGCACACGAGAAGACACTCAACACCATTAGCCATCAGGGAAATGCAAATAAAAACCAAAATGAGATCCATTCTGTGCCCGCTTGGATGGCAGCTGAGAGAACAGCAAGTGCCCCGGAGGATGTGGAGAATATGGAACGCTTACACACTGCTGGTGGGAACGTCCAGTGGTGCCGCCACTATGGGAAATAGTCTGGCAGTTCGTCACAAGGTTAAATAGAGAATTACCATTTGTTTCAGCAATTCCACTCCTAAGTACACACTCAAGAGAAACCAGAACATGTGTCCACACAAAGCCATGTACACAAATGTTCATGGTAACATCATTCACAATAGTCCAGAAGTGGAAACAACCCAAATGTCCACCAACTAATGGATGGAAAGACATTAGCGTGTCACATCCACACAATGTGATGAAAGAATGAAGCACTGACACATGCTATGATACGGACAATCCTCCAAAAGATTACGCTACGTGACACAAGCCTGACACTAAAGAATTACACATTATGACTCCATTGGTGGGAAATGTCTGGAACAGGCAAAGCCATAGACACGGAAAGTAGACAAGGAGCTGCCTGGGGCTGGGGAGAATGAACAAACTGAGGGGAAATGGGGCAGGGCTTCTTCTGGGGGTGACGAAAGTGTTCTAAAGGTGACTGTGGTGACGGTTGCACAACTCCATGGATACACTGGGAACTACTGAGTTCTACACCTTAAAGGGGCGAATTGTATGGCATGTAAATTGCCTCTCAAAAAAATGTGCAAAAAGCATCAGTATATGGGCTGATTTTAAGTTTAAAAGGCTCCCACTGCCTCAAAAATGCAGACCTGGTGACACTCCCACAGGGGCCCACATTCCCTCTCTGCATAGATCTGCTCGGCCCTGGAGCACTCTGTGTGCTAAGGGGCCGATGGCAGGGGTGGGGTGGCCTGCGGGAAGCATCCACCAGTTTCCTACTTGTTTCAACAGCCCCCTTTCATGCACAGCCCGGTGGGCAAGCTCACACGTCTGATGTGTTCTGAGCTCCCAAGAGGGGACGGGGGTTGCCTGCCATATGGGCAAAGTCATATCGCATATTCCTGGGTGTGGCACTCAGCACAGTACAGCTGAAAGCCGCCACCTGCCTTCTCGGAATTGTTGCTTAGGGACAATTTTATGACACGACTTCAGGGGTGGACTCTGAATCATTACCTCGGCACTCAGAACCCCAGGGTAGGACAAGGTCTGATTTGTCACCATAGCTGCAGTGCTGGGCACCAGGCACGGTACACTCTGGGCTGTGGTTGGGGAGGAGGCTGAGTCAGAGGCCCACAGGGCACCGCACAGCTTTGACTCAGTATCTGTAGCTGCTGCTGCTGCGGCAGGGCCAGGTGCCACCTGCTGAGAATGAGCCTTCACGTAGGCTCCACCAGCAGCTGCGAGCCCTGTGCAGTGCCAGCTGGGCTCAGAGGCCCGCGGGGGTGGGCAGGGAGCTCATACCTTCTTCTCACCTAACTGAGCAAGGAGGGTAACACTCACAGGGGTGACGTGCCCAAAGTGAGGCTGTCTGCCGTCCCTCTCCCAGCTACCTTGCAAGGGGAACTGTCAGTCACTAATTTGTCACTGTGGCCTCCCCCTTGACAGGTACTGGGAAAGCCGGCACCTTGCTGAGATCGGCAACATGATTTCCAACCTCAGGAAGAGGCAAACCCTTGACTGGAAAGACTGGCTATGCCCAGCAGTGGGCTTTGAGCTGCTTGGGGACTATGCGGGGTCAGCAGTGGAGTCAGGAGGACCTGAGCGTCCCTGGCCCATGTCAGAAGCCTCTCGAATGTTGACGAAGCCCAACCCAGCACAGCTGAAAGGAAGCTCTCAGGATGTGGCCTAAAGCCCACATCCTGGCAGCTCGGCCCCTGTGCTCCCCAGCCCCGCCTGCGGCCGGCGTGCGGAAGCTGGCGGCCCTCTCTGGCATGTACCTTGAGCCACTGCTTCTCGGTCAGCGAGTCGCTGTAGTCCACCTCCTTGCGGTGGCGGGAGCCACGGCCAAACATCTTCTCCTCCTCCTCCTCGCAGGTCAACCGCTCAACCTCAGCGTCATCCTTGATGATCCATGAGGGGAGCTCGTCCTCCTCCATCAGGCGCGGCTTCCGCTTGGGGTTGCGGGCCTCCTCACGCCTGCGGTCCAGATCCATGCGCTGGTGGGCCCGGGTGGGCGGACAGAGGGAGAGAGGTATCAGCACAGGGCAGGGCAGCAGGGGACACCCGGGGCTCAAGAGGGTTCTGGTTCTGGCTCTGGCCGTGTGGACTGGTGCTGCCATGGGAGTTAAATAGCAGTCCTCGGTTTTTGGGTGTCTGACCGGGCCTGGGTGCTAGGTAAGACCCAGACTGGCGGGTGCTGGGGGGTGCGGGGTAGAGAAAACAGTAAACGACGGGAAGATGCAGAAGAGGGGCCGCAGAGTCCAGCAGAAGGCTGGAAAGGGTGGCAGCTCCACGGCACAGCTGTGGTAGAGGCACAGTGCCTGCAGGATGAGAGACCCCTTCCAACTTTGTGTCATCATGGCATTCACACTCAGGGGAAAAGCGGTCTGTGCCTGAGGCCCTTGGTAGCCCCCTGGCCTTGGGCAGTGTCCACTCCTTTTGAAAGCGAGCGGAGCCCTCAAGGGCCCGTGAGCACAGACTCAATAAGACATGTGGGTCTGAGGCGCACATACAGAATGGTGCAGGTGTGTGTGCCCCCCCCCCCCCCTATGACGCACTTACGAGGCCAGATCTTAAAGACGGGTCGGTTGGATATGAAAGGGTGGGGCACACCCAGCCCCATGACCTGCTGCGGACACCACCACAGTCACCGAGACCTTCTGCTCTGCATGTGGAACCAGCATGGAGGGCGCCTGAGCCCACACGTGCTTACCATGAACAGATCGAACTCCTCCTCGTGCCGGGCGATCATCTGGTTGACGGTCTCGTCGTCGGGGACCTCGTCTTCCTCCTACAAGATTGCAAACCGTCAGTTCCGCTGCGGAGGGGCTGGGGTGGGCGGTGGCCGTGCTCGGAGGCGAGCGGCGGCGTCCGTGGGAATGAGCTGGCGGTCCCGGCACGGCTGCGGTGGATGGGGACCCACACGGCAGCGAGAGGCACACACACGCACACGCACACGCACGCTCCGTGGGACCAGGGCCCTTGCTGGCCGTGTCAGCCGAGAAGCCGAGGATTGAATGGGCATGGAGACTGAACTACCCCTCTCACCTTTAGAGGTGGCTCCTCCAAGTCGGGGTTGACGCCCGCTGGCGGAGGGGCAGTGTGGGCGAAGCTGGCACTGCCGCTGCCCGTGCTGCAGTGTCTGCTCTGTGGATAAATAGAGGACTTCAGTCTCCAGGGCTGTCAATCCGGCGTCTTTCACCAGCAGTTTAGAAAAAAAAAACCACTTCAAAGAAAAAGCAAGTACTCATCCTCTTTCCTTTCAGCCCACACTCCCTTTACTCCAAAGGGATGCAAAAAAAATAAGAGTGCAAAAAGGTAAAAAAATAAAAATGAAAGCCGCTCATGCGTCCACCACTCACGCCGGGGAGGGGTCGGGGCCGGCGCTGGGCTCACCTCGTCCTGCTCCTCGTGCTCCAAGATGGCCTGCAGGAAGGCGCGCCGCTCGTGGCTGGACGACTTCTGATCAAACATGCCAGCCTGGATCACCTTCTGGTCCACGTTGAGCTTGTACTTGGCCGCGGCCAGGATCTTCTCCTCCACACTGTTGACCGTGCAGAGGCGGAGCACGCGCACCTCATTCTGCTGCCCAATGCGGTGGGCTCGGTCCTGTGCTTGCAGGTCCTGCGAGAAGAGACGGCCGGTCAGTCCCACGCGAGCCCAGTGGATCTTTAAGGGGGAAGGCGGCCCTCTGATATGTGTGCCAACCAAGCCCTGGAGATTGTGCCCACCCCAACCTGCCGCTGCACAGGCCAGAAGCCTGGCCTGCCTCGTGTCCCTGGGGGACCGGGAGGTGCTCACTGCCTTCCTCCAGAAGCAGCACTTTCTACCTCCTGGGATCTGACGGATGTTCAGGAAGGAAGTGCCAAACCCCTAGGGGGTTATATTCCAAGGCCTGCTGTGGCAGCTGCACATCCTCCGCGTGGCCATACCCGGCCGAGCACCATTGACAGCCCAGGGTGGAAACCCGGCAGCGCCGTGGTGATGCCTGGGTTGGGTGTAGGCCGTGCCAGTTCCTCACTGTGCACCCAGGCCCAGCCTCAGCTCTCTGAGCCTCAGAACTCACTCTGCTGATATGGGTGCCTCTCGTGACTATCGTGTGGATTAAATGGGTGAATAAATGTTGGCAGCATGGCCGTGACTGGCGCAGTCAGCTCCCAATAAAGTGGGAGCCTGTGGCTGTGCTGGGAGTATTTTTATCGTTATCTCTAAGGCAGAACCTAGGAGACTTCCCGGAAGTCCCGTCTGCAGGCCCAGGAGCTGCGGGGCAGGCTGGGGACCAGCAATGTTCCTAAACTTAAGACTGGCACCCGAAGGGGTCAACTGAGGCCATACCTGGTAAGGTACCTGGGTGCCTGTGTCTGCCCCTGAGACCCCACTGTGAGCACAGTTCCTGGCAAGCCCAGCACTCAATGACCTCCCTCAGGCCCTGCGGTGGCCTCAGAGGCCTCACAGCATGGTGGATAACAGGGTCCACAGGGGCCTTGCCCGCTGACTGGGCAGGCACGCCCAGCCGGCACGCCCAGCCACCCTGAGAAACTGGCCAGTCATCGGGGTCGGGTTCTGGGTAGGGAACTACACCCCAGACTGATCATAGGGACCCTAGTGACCACCAGGCCATTCACCCACTGGACGGGCTACACTGAGAGGTAATCAATGAATGCCAGTGCCCCGTGGCTGCAGGCAAGGGCACGTTCAGGACCTGTCAACAGGAATGAAACCACTTTGGCAGAAAACACCAAAACGTGAAGGGGACAGACACTCGTGTGGGCCAGGGAGCCTGACTTCTGACTGGGCCTGTGGTCCTCACACAAGTGCTCTGAGAGAGGGCCAAGAAGGAGCCCGAGGGGCTGGGAAGCAGGCTGACAAACAGAAAGGCCAGATGCCTGCCAAGTGCGGCTTGAATGCGGACATCCTGGGGCAGCCATCTGCCAGGACAGCTGGCAGCCGATCAGACGGCTGGGCAGCTTCACACGCGCACTCTCGAGGAGAGGCGGTCAACATCGACGACTAAACAAAGAGGCACGTGCCAGGCCACGTGCACGGTGATCTCAGCAGGCACATGCCCGCACACAGACAACTACAGGCAGAGGCACGGAAGACAGTGGGGTTGGAATGGAAGGGAAAAGGGGACTCTTGACTTTGTGTCATTGGTATTTACATTTAAGAAATAATAAAAATGTATTACTTGCAGGATGAAACACTGGGAAAGGTTCTGCTCGTTTTAAAACTATTGTATCTATGAAATAGTATGTCCTGGTATCCATGGGCACAATGGTGCACACGGGGTACGTGGTCAAGTACCAAGGAGAGGCAGGAAACAAAGCACATAGAGTTTGCCCCACATTTTGTTTTAAAAAGTGCAGGTGTGTGTGCACTCGCAGAACCACACGTAAGGGCTGACCACTGTGATGTGCAGGATAAGGGCATTTACCACTTTCTTCTCATTTACCCAATTCCAAGATTTTCTTTCAAGAAGCAACAGTGGAATACATTGCTTTCCCGGTCAGAGGGGAAGGCTCTTTTTAAATCTGGAGAAGCAGAGGAGGATCTAGCCTCTCCGTCCTCCTCCCTGGGGACGTGAGGTGTGGGTGCAGCTCCTGTGTGCTCCAGGGGTGCAGCAGATGGTCAGGGAGGCCAGAGAACACTCAGGACACCTCGTGGGCACCCCCTCCCTTCCACACACCCGGGCACCAGCCTGCTCTTACCTGGTGAGGATTCCAGTCGCTGTCGAAGATGATCACAGTGTCGGCCGACTGGAGGTTCAGGCCGAGTCCCCCGGCGCGCGTGCTGAGCAGGAAGATGAAGTACTCGGAGCCGGGCTCGTTGAAGGTTTTCAGCAGCATGCCCCGGTCCTCGGCCTTCGTGGTTCCTGACGGCACAGGGGAGCACGGGGTCAGCAGGGTGACCTCAGGGGGGCAGGGAGGAGACACCGAGGAATGTTTGCTTCTGATGGCAGGACCAGTGCCCACCAGTGTCCCCAGGGGCCACATGAGCCAAAGCTCTGCACGCTCAACTTGAGGCCATGACTATGATTAGCATGTGACTGGGATTTAGTGTGTCACTACTGAATGCCACTCCTCCTGTCCTAGGATAAAATTGGGCCCAGCACAGGGCCCGGCATGCAACTCACACTGTCATCTCGGCTGCGACCACCACTCCTGGCACTGCCCTTCTCTCCCCACACTGCTCCACTGGGGCAGGGCGACAGACACAGCAGCTGGTGCTGCCAACCCCAAACACGCAGGGGATCTCAGGATGGGTGTAGAGTCACAGGGAACGAGCCTCTAGCTGGAGGGCTGACACCTGCCCCCAGCACCATTGCAGTGGGTTCTGGTGGTTCACAAAGACAATCCTCTATCGGCGGAACATGGAAATGTCTAATGGGGACTGATTCCCTTCCAGCAAGATCAGTGCCCCCAGTGCCCCAGAAAGCCCCAGCAGAGGAGCTGGTGAGGGGCTTTCATGGGACAGCCCATGACACTGACCCTCAGCACTGACAATGTCAAAGGCAGCTGAGCTCCCTGGGTTGCTGGTAGCTCAGATTAAAGGTGCCCTTTGCAATGGAGAGTCATTTGGTGATTAAATGAAAGTGGATCGCTTCTTGCCCCTGGTCTACATGTGCCCTGGCACAGTGCCGAAGCCCGATGCCTGCTGCAGCCTGGGCATCCACCCCTGCCTTCCCTCCCTTGGGCTCCAGACGTGTCCCCGGCTGCCCCGACTCCCCAGATGCCAGCCTACGCCCCCACACTCGCCATTTTGACAGTGGGAGATCCAGTCTCAGAACATTCCATGGAGCTCCTTCCCTTCCTCCACTCCCTTAATAGATTTTCTGCCCTGTGGCCATGACCATGCCTAGTGCTGGGGGCCAGCTCTGGCCAAGGTGACCAAAGTCCTCGTCCCTGTGGAGCATTATGGAGAGAAGGGAAAAATGGAGCAGCCAGTTGGGTGCTGGGGAGGGTGGGAGCTGGGCTCTCCCCTGGAGCTCATCAGCCCAGCAGCCGTAGGTACGTGGTCTGAGAAACAGCGGGAACGGAGGAGTGCAGCAGTCTGGGGCATCCTGTCACGAGACAGAACTTGCACAAGAGCGCAGACAAAGGCTCTGAGAAGTCGTGTAGGGGATGAGAAACCTGCTGAGTCTCGTTTGTCCCAGTGGCTGCCAAGCTCATGTTTCTAGTAAGCCCTGTGCACGTCCTCAGGCTGACGGAGGGAACCCCGTTCTCGGGCTGGGGGCCTTCCTGACCCATTGCAAGTGTGGGACCACGTGTACTGTATGCTGTGCCAGCATCTACCTGCCTGGGCTCCCTTGAGCAGAGGGGTTGGGGGAAAAGTAGAAATACACATGGCGACTTTTCCATGAGGGACCAGAGGATACAGGGTCGGACTGAGCACTCTCCAGGCAGCTGCTGCTCTGCGCCTGCAGTGCCTGCTTCACATGCTCAGTGCCTGACACTGAGTCTGACTCTGGCTCCAGGCCTGACTCGTGACACGTGGTGCACAACAACTAAATGAGAGCCAGCCCGGGACCTCTGTGGGGCAGGACAGGTGACATCTCTGCTCAGGACACTGAGCAGGGGAGGGGAACCCTGAGGATGAAGCCAAGATGGAGGCCAGTGCCTCCAACACCATCTGTGCACCTGGATCCAGCTGTGCCTAAAGCAAGATCAACACCTGGGGTTTCAGCTATGTGAGTCTATCAATGCTTTTTTCCTTATGCCCACAGGATACTGGTCTCTGTCACTTCCAACTGAAACAGCACTGTGGGGCACCTCTTCCCCATCAGACCCAGCACTGCAGTGGAAAAACCAGCTTGGTGGTCAGGAGACCCAGCCTCTGAACCAAACACGACATGTCCATGGCCGAGGTGCTCAGTGTGCAACTGGGCCCACGCTGGCCACTGGATCTAGAGTGCACAGCCCCACCTGGCCCCACGTGAGAGGGCACACCGGCGAGCAGCTGTGGCAGCCCCAGAAGTCCCTTAACAAACACCTCCCTGGTTCCTACTCACCGTCGAGCCTGAGGTATTTAAAGCCACGATATGCAAAATAATCTTCCATGATGGTCATGAGAGAGGTCATCTGGCAGAACAGCAGCACTTTATGGTTGGTTGCACGGAGTTTCGGAAGAATTCTGTCGAGAAGCTCAAATTTACCCGAGGCTCGGTACAGATCCAGTCTGGCGTGTGGAGGGAAAGAGGGAAGAATGCATAGAATGTAAAAATTGGCACCTTACGGGAGGGTAAAAGAGGAAGTGCATCTCCCATCTCCGGCTGGGCGTCAGGCTCAAGCACAGAGGTAGCTCAATAAGCAGACCCCTTCCCAGGTTTCAGCAAAGCCATTTCAGCCCAGCTAAAATAAGGGCACATCACCAGGGTGGACTCGTACTTATCGTCTAACCCAGACACTTGTGGGTGTTAACGGAGGTGTGATTAGTAGTTACCCTGGGACTACTAAAAGGACTTGCGTGGGGGCAGCTCCCAAGAAGCCAGGCGTGTCCCCCTGCCCAATAATGAAGCTCCAGAAACAAATGCCACAGTGGAGAGTGCCCATTTCCTGCCAGACTTGGGACTAAGGGCCACCCCAGCTTCTCTCATTCACTCCAGCTAACATCCCCTGGTATACAGATATGGAAACTGAGGCTGGCAGGGGACAGTGGGATATGGCTAGTGACATGCCAGAGCCAGGCCTCAAACCCAGGGGTGTGGGACCCCATTATGCACTTTGGTATAAAAAATGTGATCAAAATAACTTTTTGTCCTTTGTTTTTTTCTTTTTCTTTTTTGAGACAGAGTCTCACTCTGTTGCCCAGGCTAGAGTGCCGTGGCGTCAGAATCAGCTTAGCTCACAGCAACCTCAGACTCCTGGGCTCAAGCGATCCTCCTTGCCTCAGCCTCCAAGTAGCTAGGACTACAGGCATGCACCACCATGCCTGACTATTTTTTTTTTCTCCTACATATATTTTTAGTTGTCCAGCTAATTTCTTTCATTTTTAGTAGAGACGGGGTCTCCCTATTGCTCAGGCTGGTCTCGAACTCCTGACCTCGAGCAATCCTCCCGCCCTGGCCTCCCAGAGTGCTAGGATTACAGGTGTGAGCCACTGCGCCCGGCCTGTCCTTTCTTTTTTAAAAAATTATTTTACTCATTATTATTATTTTGTTTAGAGATAGGGTCTCACTGTCACCCAGGCTGGAGTGCTGTGACACGATCATAGCTCGCTGCAGCCTTGAACTCCTGGGCTCAAGTGATCCTCCTGTGTGTACCTCCAAGCCTGGCTGATTTTTTCTTATTTAGTGTAGAGACAGGGTCTCATTATGTCGTCCTGGCTGGTCTCGAACTCCTGGCCTCAAATGATCCTCCCACCTCATTCTCCCGAAGTGCTGAGATTACAGGCATGAGCCACTTCATCCAGCCAACTAAGAAGGACCCACCAAGATCTTTTTGCCCTTTCATTAGTTGCCCCTGCTCTTTCGAACGGCTTAATACCCCAGGGGAATAATGGCAGCTTTAGCTCTAGGAATGTTTTTAGCAAGGCTCTTTGCGATGGTGAAAATCTGTGTCCAATATTAGGGGCTTATAGCAGTCTGGGCTGCACTTTACAAAGAATGCTGTAGAAAACACATCCACATGGTATAAAGAGTATCTCTGTATCAGTGGACAGAGTTTAGGCTCAGAGAGATTGAGAAAGTTGTCAAGGGTCACAGATTCCGGTGGCGGCAGAGAGGGCTTTGGACACCAGGCCTCCCTCGGGAATCCCACTTCTCAGGGTTAATGGCGGCCAGGTCTCCAAGCGCGGAGGACTTTTACTCTCTTCTCTGGATTCTTCTACATTTTCTAAATTTTATGCCTTTGAAATTTTGAACAAATGTAACAATAGCAATAAAGCCACCCAAAAAAGAGAAAAACCCACCTCCACATGAACTGCCTGCCCTCCCCATCCAGCAAGGAAGCCACTCACCCTTGGACGATGCCACCGGTGAAGCCCAAGTGCTCAGAAAAGGACTCCTGCAACGGAAGGAGAGACAGTCAGTGCCAGACGGGACTGGACCTCGGCTGTTCGGAGCACAGAGCCCTCCCACGGGGGCTCGGAGGCAGACATGGATGCTACACACAACATTTCTAGTCCCCTGACGTCCCTTCCCTCATGTGCCTCCAACGAAGGAAAGGAAGTCGCTATGTAATGTTTTTCACCACCCATGTGAACACACAAGGACAGTGCGGGGCTGCAACCATTCTCAGTGTGTTGTCATGGAGCCCCAGGGGTCTCTTGGGCTTAAGGGGGTCTGGAAGGATCCGGACACTTCATGCCAGGAACTACAGAGGCAAGAATCCGGATTCTCAAAGCGTATTATGGCCCAAAAGGATGCTGACCCCACACTTCCTTGTGGGAAAGTTTGCCGAATGGCAAACACAGCACGATCCACTGGGGAGGGGATGGCAGGGACATGCCCCCAAAGAGGACCCTCCAAATGTTTGCCTGGTGATTGTCGAGGGTGGCATTCAGGGACTTTCGTTTCTCTCAAATATTGCCTGATACTGTTGGGATTCTTTACAGTAAGTGCCGGAAAACGGAAAACCAATCAGAAAACACATGCACAGGCACTGCCTATTCAAAATGTTATAAATTATCTGAAAAACTCGTCAGGGAGATTGAACTGAGCTCTGCCTCGGAGCTCAGCACAGACAGGTGGCTCTGGGCCGTCCCTCACCTCGATGTGCTGGAACATGTAGGGGTGGTTGCAGATTTTCCTCAGCTGCATGATGGTGTTCATCAGGGTCTTGGTGCCACCTTTGCCCTGCGGGGGCAGATCAGAGGGTCCCAAATGGGGTCTTGTCCCTGGGGCAGGGTGGAGGTCAGGCTGGTGGATGGGGCAGGTGGCTGAAGGAGGCATACGGGGAAGGTTGGGTTTGGGGTGTATGTGGCCTGCAGCACAGCAATCGGAAGTGAGGAGAAGGCAACGTTTGGAGGTGCAGAGGTACAAATTGAGCCCCAGGGGACGCAGAGACCACCTGGTACACTAGAGGACAGGCAGTGGGGGTGGGGAGGGGCCAGCAGGACAGACTAGAAATTAGACTGGTGAAGATATGAGTGACGCCAGCTGCGTCCCAGGCATTATGGGGAGTCCCCAGTGGGTGTCAGCCAGGAGAAGTATGATGACTTATGATGCTCCCACCAGCTACAGGGTGAAGGAAGGGGACAGGGATGGGTGGTTGGGTGCTTTGGGCCGCGTAGTAACCCAGGACACACACTGCTGCAATGGGTCAGACAAAGAAGGGCCCTAACAAGTCCAGAGGGGGAACGTGGAGGCTGGGCCAAGGTCAAGGCACTGGGGCAGGATCAGGGACCCGGTACATTCCCTGGGAGGACGATGTCAGTCCCGGCGAGGCCAGGGACCTGCAGCTTTCACCCAAGGAAGGAACCACCTGTCCTACTTCTCTGTGCTGTGAGACTCCACCCCAACGCAGCCACATGGGAAAGGGGCTCAGTGGCCTCGGCTGGCAGGCGGCCCTTTCCTGGCGGGGAGTGTGGGGCTTGCTAGAAGGCTCTCGCCCTGCTGGGCTGAGCAGCGAGCCACCTGCCACCAACCGGAGATAGAACCAGTGCGTCACAGTCAAAGGGGATGCCAGACGGCAGCTGAGTTAAGTGAGCCTGACATAGGCCACTAGCCGTCATCACCAGGCCAGTCGGATGCCCTTGGGATCGCAACCATCTTGGGCCTCAACCAGAACAATAAGCGCCAAGAAGGCGAAGGCCCCACTGGAGAGAGTGTGCTCTGCCCTGGTGCAGGCTGGCCCTGACCCGCCCACCTGACACTCGGGTGGGGAACAGGGGACTCTGGGGCCCACCTTCTTGTCCTTCTCTGAGCCGTCGGTCAGCAGCACGCCCTTGGCCTGCATGTGTCGGTATAGCACTCGCTGCAGCGCAGACATGTCACACTTGATGACGTACTCCACCTGTGGGGCACGGGCAATGCTCACCAAGGCCCCAGGCAGCCCGAGCCTTGACCACCCCTCACCCCGACGCACCCCTCATCCCTGAGCCCCGGAGGAGGCTTGCTGGCCAGGATGTGAGTTCTGATTAGGGGGGTGACGGTGAGAAGGCCCCACAGGTGGGAGAGGAGGGGAGATGTGGGCTAAGAGAGAAGCTCCATGGGGGATCTTGGGCCTGGAAGGGCAACTTGGCACCTTCCAGAGGCCTTTCCATGGTCGCCCGGGAAGCAAACAGCAAGTGTGATCAGAGGGGCAGCTGTGCCCAGGGACCCCGAGTCCCATGGACCATACCGCAGGGCCTGGGCCCCAGGGCGAGGCCACAGCAGCCACGAGAACCCAGAGCCATCCCGCGTGGGAAGCGGCCCAACCCCAGCCACGGCCTCCACAGCCCTTCCTGATGTGGCTGGGAGGACCAGCCCGGGCGCCTGGCCACCGGCAGGATGTGGGACTTTGTGCTCTAACCTGATAAACCCACCCTTGGCTTTAGAGACCCAGTGGTCTCAGACGCCAGCTCCCAAGCTGGATCGAGCAGGGCCAGGTTGGGGACCCTGGGGAGAGTCACTTGAGTGTACCCACCACTGGGGAAAGCCATGGGTACGAGGCCGCACCGCGGCTGCCTCTGCACAAAACTCCATTACCTTTTCGGGCAACTGGGCCTCCACCTCCTTCTTGAGCCGCCGGAGCAGGAAGGGCCGCAGCACTTTGTGGAGACGCCGGATGATGAGGATGGTCTCCTCCTCGTTCAGGTCCACCTGCAACGCCCCCAAGCCATGAAAAGCAAGCGTTACCTCCAAAAGAAGGAGGCAGGGGTTTTGCCAGGAAGTGGCAAGGGGGCAGACAGGGTCCCTTAGAGCCACCTTGTGCTGCACACCTGGGTATTCAGGCTGCCTTATGCTTTCTGGGGCCTAGCAGGGAACCCTCTTCCTTAGGAAAACTCTGGGATCTGTTCCCTCCATGGAGTTCCTGGGCCATGGAACCGCAGCCGCCGAGGCACCCTGCTCTGTGCACCTCACCCAGGAGGAATGTGGCGGCACACTGTGCAGCTTCTCCAAGAGTCACACCAACTGTGTGTCCACAGAACCACCACCAGGGCCACACTGCAGCCGGAGAGCACTGGAGGGGCCAGGATGACAAATGCGTGGCTCACGCCGGGGTTTACACCACAGAGGTCTGCACTGGGAACCTCAAACCTTTCTCGTTCAGCCTGGGTGGGACCGAGTGAAAGGAACCTGTTTCTCCCACGGTACATGCTCCTCCGCTAAAAAAACATGCTTTAAAAATTCTAAAAAAAAGCAGAGGAAAGTGAGAGCACGCCTGAACTTCTCTTCTACCACTTCCCCGGGAGTTTCTTAACAGAACTTCTGCTCGACTCAAAAGGGATGGAACTGCAGCATGTGCTCCTGGCTCTCGGCATGTGGGTCCTGGGGGTCTGAGAACGGGGGGCCTCCTCTACCATGACACTCCAGGCAAAGCTTCGTGGAGGGCCTGTGCCTTGACCGGTGCCAGGGAGGGCAGGCCCTTACGGATGAATCCAGCGGAAGCCCCTCCATACACATGGTAGAGGCCCCACTATCCTGGACATGTCTAAGGAAAACCTCGTAGGTGGGAATGAGGGGTGGCCTGGCTGCCCCGGGCAGGGGCGCTCCCAGGGAACCTCTGCAGTTCTGCCTGTATAACCCCCTTTAGCAGAAAACACAGCCCACCCCATAAGCATGTCTCAAACCCCAACAGCATGACAGACTTCAGGCTCAGTGCTTAGTGACACTCACCAACAATGAAGACCTGACCCCTGACAGCCACTGTGCCACAGTGTGGCTCTCAGGCTGACGGAGCCACCCAATGGCCATCAAGACACACTGGCCACAACACTCTGAAAACAATGTAAAACAGAACCTGACCCTATGGCTTCCTTAACTGGAAACTTCCAAGCTTCTGGATGCCCTTAGAGGAAAATCTGAACCCCCTAAAGGGAATTAGAGGACACGGGGGACCTCTAGCTGCACTCTCCACACCCTCCTAGTCCTGTGTCTGCCTCAGGAGCCTATTTCTAACTGTCCCCTCTATGCCTGGAATGCAGAGTTAGGGAAGCCCAAGTGTGCCTGGGAGGTCACATTACCATGTCTGCCTGGCACCGTGCAACATGGACTGTCGCCTAGCATGTGGCACAGGCCCTGCCCACCACGGTGGGCACTCAATGCACACTGACCAGAGAGAGCCAGCTGAGCCCAGAACTGTCAACACAGGCACAGCTCCTCTGTGGACAGCACGGTGTCACTCAGGTCCACTGCCTCTTGCCCTGCCGCTGCCACACGGCCAGGTGGGCTTGCTCACCTTCTCACCGGTCATGGCAAAGGGCGCATTGAACCACTGCTCAAAGGTGCTGCAGCTCTTGAAGATGGTGGGCAGCAGGAAGTTGAGCAGCGCCCAGAGCTCGGGGAGCTTGTTCTGCAGCGGCGTGCCCGTCAGCAGCAGGCGGCGGGGGGCCACGTAGTGCGTGTTGAGCACCTGCGTCAGCTTGCAGTGGTGGTTCTTCATGCGGTGGCCTTCGTCCACAATCATGTACTTCCAACGGATCTGTGGGCCCGAGTGGGTGGTGAGGGAGGGGAGGCAGTGGGGCAGCCCCAGCGTGGAGGGAGAATCTCCCACTGCACGCCCATCAGCCAGGAAGGCTCCAGGTGGAGAGTGCAGCCTGACATCATCCCCAAAATGGGCCGACTCAGAGTTAGAGCCACACAAAGCAGCCTCTACCAAGCATGAGGTCAATATAGACACGCACACAGGGAGACATGCCCATGAGGTCTGTCAGGTGAACAGAGCAAGTTGCAGAAAAGTATGTTGGATTTCCATAAAACTCCCATACGCTAATGTAAAGCACAGAAAAACTCCCACTACATTCTGGCAGAACACATATCTTGCTGACTAGAGGATTCATCCCCCTGGAGTGGGGGGCTCGAGGGGACCAAGTTGGTGACATTTCCAATGAGCAGGCTGGGCATCTAAGGGCAGATGAGTGGGTGGGTTCAGAGTGTGGAGCAGGGCCCCAGCCACACCCCAGAGCCTGTTGGTTTGAGGCTACATGTCAGAAGAACACAGCTAGTCACTTAGTGCATCTACAGGTAGGAGCCCCAGGTTTAAATTTCAGTTTGAGTCTCCATATGACCATGACAGGGACCATGGGCCTCGTGGGGGCACAGTGAGGTATGAGGGAGGCAGCGCACCATGCGCCTGGTACATACACAGTTGTGCTGGTTGGGAAGGGGCATGGTGGCCCCTCGAGCAAGGAACACCCCGCATTGCACAGCATTTATATTGATCAGGTCACCGCCAGGTAAGCACAGGGTTTTCAGAGCCTCGTACTTGGGCATGGGGTGGGCCTGGCTTTGTGTCAAGCCAGAGGGATGAGCCTGCAGAGGGGCACCCAGGTGCAGGCCTGGAGCAGGAATCTGCAGGCTGGACTCACTCCCTCACCTGTTGGCTCAGGGAAGCACAGCAGGTACCCAACACAAAGCCCCAATATCGTCACTGTGACCATGCACCGAGAGGTGTGGAGACTAGAAAATTTCTCGTCCATTCCTGGGCCCAAACTTCCACTATTCAACATTCATCCCACTGGACACAGAGTAGCCTCCAGCCCTCCTCAAACCACGAAGCTAAGGTTCTGCAAGGCAAAGGACCCTGCCTGGTTTATATCTGGGTCATAGTATATTCTCAGCAATCACTGAAGGCCAAGCTGGAGTTGCCTTCACAGTTATGTCCCTGAAGCGGATCCCAAGTCTCCAACCCAGCAGCCCAAGGCCAACAGACCACAAAGCACCTCAATCAGAGTGCTCTGCCCCGTCACTCCCCAAAACACTCAATCTCATCCCCTCATCGGTGTACGGGAGGCACGGCCCCCAGGGAGGAAAGGCAGTGGAGTCTAGAGACAGGATGACACTGGATGGCCTAGCCATGGCTCTAAAAGGACACTGCAGCGGGTCAGAAGACATCGTGGGTTGCGAGGCTCTTTGGGCAAAAGCCCCGAGAGGAGCTAGTGCACAAGCTGTGTGGACAGCCCCAGCCTCTGGACATGACCCAAGGCCAGCCTGGAGGCAGTGAGGGAGTCCAAGGTTACTATGACCTGAGCCTTTTCCACGCACACAGGGCAGCTGTCTTTTTACACGTGTGCGGCTGGTCACTGGGAAATTATTTGCGGGGAGCGCTGGAGAAGACAGGCAATGTGACACTCATGACAACTGTGATAAGGCAGTGACAGTCCCTGATAGCCCATGACCCCCGACCTGGTATGTTTTGCATGAAGACACAATACCTTGGCGAGGATGTGCTTGTCTTTAATGATGTACTCGTATGTTGTCAGCAAGACGTTGAACTTCCCGCTCCGGAGCTGGGGAACAAAAGCCCGCCTTGCTGCCGGGGAGCCCTGCAAGGGAAACAGGACACATGCAGCTCAGCCTCTGGGGCTGGGTGGCCAAGTGGCACTGGCACCCCTCGCAGCTGCCCAGTGACAAGGGAAGAGGGCTCATCCTTGCCACAGATGACATGGAAAGACACTGGGTAAGGCTGTTGGTCTGTCCTCCAACCTTGTCATACAGAGCACCATCGGCAGGGAGAGGAGAAAGGAGCATGGGCCAGCAGCAGCCTGGGCCCTTAGGGAACAGTGCTGCCTGTACCGCCATCTGCTGCAGTCCTGGTGGCCGACCGGGCTCATCTCTTCCTGGGTCCCCATCTCAGACTCCCAAACTGGAAACCAGGGCCCCTCCCAAGGTGGTATCAGTTGAGTGATGGACACCATGATCACTCCGGCCTCCTCCCCAATTAGCAAATCTACCCTGCACCTCCCAAGTTCCAACTCTATGTCCCAGGCTGCAAACCGGCACTCTCTCCAGGATCACCTATGAGTAGCTCCTCTAACCAGCTAAGCACCCCTTCTCTCTAGGCCCCCAGATAGGCTGTCCTCTCTGCCTAGACCCTACTCTCTGCCACAGGGCCGAGGGCGAAGAGCCGGGACCAGGAAGGTCCCCAGCTGGGGATGCAGCCTGGCTTGGCCACTCATAGGTTGTGTAGGCCCTCTCTTCCTCAGTTTCCCCACCAGGATAAGAAGTACAGTGATAGTCCCCACATAATATATTTAGTTTTTGCTTATTAATTTGTTTGAGACTGGGTATTGCTCTGTCACCCAGGCTAGAGTGCAGTGGCGTCATCGTAGCTCACTGCAGCCTCCAACTCCTGGGCTCAAGTGATCTTCCTGCCTCAATCTCCTGACTACACGTGCGCACCACCACGCCTGGCTAATTTTTCTATTTTTTGTTGAGACAGCGTTTTGAACTTGCTCAGGCTGGTCTTGAACTCCTGGCCTCAAGTGATCCTCTCACCTCGGCCTCCCAGAGTGATGGGATTACAAGCACGAGCCACTGCACCTGGCCCAGGAATTGGTGTTTAACCAAAGCTCAGGGGAGAACAATGAATTCTTCTGGTAAATGTGTTAATGTCCCATATTCCACAAACGAGTCCATATCTTAGTTTTTGAAAACAAGCATTCACCACCCCATACAAATAAGTGACCCTGAACCCACAGTAATACTGTGCTCCTGTGTGCATGATATAAACACACGCAAGGGCATCAGGTCACGAATGCAGGGGACCTCCCTTTATTTACGACCTGTATCTCCCACACCCCTTCCCTGGCCATGCCACGTCCTGTATCGAGTTAGAGGAAACCACCTTGGGCTGTGACTTACCTTGTAGGACACCTTCACCACGGAGGGGGCCCACTTGTCGAATTCATACGCCCAGTTGGACAGTGTTCTGCCGGGACAAAGAAGAGAGAGTCAGCTCCAGCTTCCCATCGGGAGCCCACTGCTGGAACCGACAGCCACTGGCTGCCCTCGGGCCTGGCAGGGGACTTGACTGTGTCGAAGGGCAGCTGAGCGGGGAAGGGAAGGCCGGTGAAGACTGGGGAAGCCCTGCCTCAGAGGGCCCGAGGAGGCTTCTGGGCAAAGAGGGAAAGGAACTCCAGGTGGAGCAGAAGGCACACAGGTATGCCAGTGCGCGCAAGGAGAGCTGCTGCCAGGGAAGGAGCCTGGACGGACTCCAGCCAGTGCCGCGCAGCTGCACTGTGGCGACCAGTCTTCTGCCACCTCTATGGGTCTCAGGCCCCTGTGAGAACACGCTGTGCACTGTGGCTTGCTGCTGGGAAAAACACACAGTCTCACAGCACCAGGTTTCCAGGTTCAGAGCAGTTTGAATGTTTGGCTTAACACAGGAACAGATAACGGGACATAGAAATCATCTCAGATGTATGTGTACGCAGGGTTAGCATGGCAACATTTATTTCCTAGTGCTGTCCCTGGAGAGGACCTAGGAACAATGACACTCCAGAAACAAGCACATCCAGCACCCTGGTCTGGTTTCCAAAAGCACTGCCATAGGGAAGCCAGGGCTGCTTGGAGAATCGCTGTTTCCAGGGCGGGGCAGGAAATGGACAAGATGAGCCTGGAGCATCTCCTGGTGCCTAAAGCAAGGACGTCCTCAAAAACCCCCACAATGCCAGGGGGTAAAAGGACCAGAGGAACTAACTGAAAGGGCTCCCCATGGCCAAAGCCGGAATGATCAGGCAACAAAAGCAATAAACTGGTGTTGGCAAATAGCCCAAAGTATAAAATAAATAGCCACGAGTCCATACTGATATAAATAAATGACTGAATACATTCATAAATGGGGGAAAAGACACAAATCTTCCAAGGAGAAATCCAGATAATTTCTGCAGCTACTCCCCTTTAGGGAGGTGAAGCTTAACTCCCCACCCTATGTGTGGGCTGAGTGTAGTGACTTCTCCCCAAAGACTGCAGTACGAAAGGGTAAAGCGCACCTGCCCAGCCCAGACATGTGACAAACACGACCCCAGCTAGGTGGCCACGGTTAGTATCAGCAGCGATAAGGCATGCTGATGGTATGTACCCTTGATGTGACGTGATGAGAAGGGCACTGCACCTACGTGGTCTTCCTGCCCCAAACCCATCTCCACGGCCCAACCATGAGAAAAACATCAGACCCAGACTTGAGGTGCGGCCTATAAAATGCCTCACCAGTCAAAACCGTCAAGGTCACCAAAACTACGGAGAGCCTGGGAAACTGTCGCAGACCAGAGGAGGTTAAAAGGAGATGTGACAATTAAATATAACATGGGATCATGAACAGAAAACGGACATTAGGGGAAAACTAGTGAGTGAAGTCGGGAATTTAGTTAACAGTAATGTGTCAATGTGGGGTCCTTAGTCATGACAAATACACCATGGGGACACTGGGTGAGAGGCACATGGGTGTTCTCTGCACTATTTCTATAAATCTACAACTATTCTAAAGTGAACCACCACCACAACAAAATAATGGGGACGTGTCGAAAGGACACAGGAACCATCCTGAAGGGCCTCAAGTCATACTTGGGACAATTTAAGCAACAAAATAAGTAATGATAGTGTCTGTGAGCCCACAATGACATAAATAATTACACAAACAAAAGGGAAGAAGAGACAGCCCTTCCTGGCAGTGGCATTCCAACTGACACCAGAGAAGTAACGATGAAAGCAGAAAGCCACGTATTTGGCCACTGCCGTGTAATTATCTTTGCAGGCAAGACCC
Organism: Lemur catta; assembly: GCF_020740605.2. NCBI lineage: Eukaryota > Metazoa > Chordata > Mammalia > Primates > Lemuridae > Lemur > Lemur catta. The sequence goes on along the minus strand of NC_059128.1, from coordinate 110,381,315 downwards.
CTCGGATGGATGGTGCTATAGTTTGGGTATTTGTCCTCTCCAACCTTCGTGGTGAAATTTGATCCCCAGGGTTGGAGGTGAGGCCTAGTGGGAGGTGTTCAGGTCATGTGGCGGATCCTCCATGAATGGCTTGGTGCTGTCCCCATTTAGTGAATGAGTTCTCGCTCTATTAATTCCCCTCAGAGTTGTCATTGAAAAGAGCCTGGCCCACCCCCCACCCTTGCTTCTCCTCTTGCCATGCAGTCACTGCACACGCCTGTACCCCTTCACCTTCCCCCTTGGGTGGAAGGAACCTGAGGCCCTCACCAGATGCCGGGTCTTCCAGCCAGCGGAAGCATGAGCCAAATAAACCTTTCCGCCTCAGGTGTTTCTTTATAGCAACAGAAAAAGGACCAAGACCGATGCTAAAACTATCCGGGAAAGTAAGAAGAGAAATGGGATATTCACGTAGCGTGTAAGTGCTTTCCCATGAGCTACTTATTAATTACACAGGAAAACTCTTAGGTTTGTAGTGGGGAAACCCAGCAGGGACCTTGTTAACTGAGAGAGCAAAGTTAAAAGTTAACCTCCCTGGGGACCAGGCATCTCAGTGTCTCCCAGATCCCGCTACGGAACACTACAAGCACCACTCCTGAGATCACATCAGACAAACCCACACTGAGAGGCAGTCTACCAAATGTCCCAACAGAATTCAGAAGTACAGCCGGACGCGGTGGCTCACGCCTGTAATCCTAGCACTCTGGGAGGGTGAGGCGGGCAGATTGTTTGAGCTCAGGAGTTCGAGATGAGCCTGAGCAAGAGCGAGACCCCATCTCTACTAAAAATAGAAAGAAATTAACCAGATAGCTAAAAACATATATATAGAAAAAATTAGCCAGGCATGGTGGCACATGCCTGTACTCGGCAGCTACTCGGGAGGCTGAGGCAGGAGGATTGCTCAAGCCCAGGAGTTTGAGGTTGCTGTGAGCTAGGCTGACACCACGGCACTCTAGCCCGGGCAACAGAGTGAGACTCTGTCTCCAAAAAAAAAAAAAAAAAAAAGAAGAAGTATCAAGCTCATAGGCTGGGTGCGGTGGCTCACACCTATAATCCTAGCGCTGTGGGAGGCTGAGGTGGGAGGGGAGGATTGCTTGAGGTCACCAGTTTGAGATAAGCCTGAGCAAGACCCTGTCTCTACAAAATATAGAAAAATTAGCTGAGTGTGGTGGCACGTGCCTGTAGTTTCAGCTACTCAGGAGGCTGAGGCAGGAGGATCTCTTGAGCCCAGGAGTTTGAGGTTGCAATGAGCAATAATGACACCACAGCACTCCAGCTGGGTCTCAAGTGGGCGGTGCCCAGCTGTTTGCATCTTGAACAAGGTGGTCGCAGCACCTCCCAGGGTTCCCATGGGTGCCAACCTTGTTCGAACCAGAGGCAGGCATGGGCACACTTGTGAAGGACAAAGATGGATTGGGGAACTGTTCCACACATTCCACACAGACACAACTACCACAGGCAGTGTGGGATCCTGGGCCAGAACGAGGCTGTCCGTGCGAAACTGTATTCAATCAATATTATTTTTCTGGTTTCCATAACTGTCCACGGGTTATGAGATTTGGGAGGATAGGTGAAGGGTACAGAGCAATTCTTTACACTAATTCTACAATTTTTATAAGTTTGAGATCATTTCAAAATGAAAACTTTTAAATAAATATTTAAAAACCAAAACCAACCAAACAAAACCACCACACGAGGCTGCAGAACAGCACCTGGGGGAGCGCTGCTCTAGTAGTGACGGAGGTTTGGAAAGTTTGAAATGAAAGGAGAGACTAGACGGGAGAGGGCTGTGCGTGTGCGTGGCAGCCACTGACCCTGGGGGGTGGGGTGGGGAGGCAGGCGCTACGCCTGAGGCGGGAGCAGCGGAACGAGGGAAGCAGCTTGGGTCTAACCCCGAGGGGCGGATGAGGCCGCCTGCGGCACTGAGGAAACAGAGGACCTGTTCCTCCAAGGCCGCCTACTTCACCCTGCCATGAGGAAAGCAAGGGGGACACCAGGAATGGCTCCAAGGTAAACTCGGGAGGGTTTTGACGCCAGCCTCCACCCTATGGGGGTGAGGAGCCCAGAGGCCCAGCCATCCGGCGTGCAGGAGCATTTTCCTGGCTAGCCTGACCTGAATTGCTGACTTGGGAGGTCCCCGTGAGTGCCTGGGTGAGGTCAGGGCCTGTGCTCCAGGGCCGGGCCAGTCATTGGCTGGGTGCTGGACATGTGACCCGAGCGGGGCCAATGAGAACCAGCCCATGCGGCTTCTGGGCAAACCCTGGGGCAGGTGCAGCCCTGGAAGAGGGGTGCCCAGAGCGGCTGGCGAGCCGGCTCTCCACCTGCTGGAAGAGGCCAGTGGAGCCAAGAGGTGGCGAATGAGAGAGCCTCCTCAGATGCCACTGGGGAGCCCAGACCCTTCCACACCTGAGCACCTGTGCATGTGGCCGAGGGCTCCGGCCTGGCAGGGCACTGCTTGATGAGGGAGTGGAAACTGTTTATTCAAAGGAGCCTCAAACAGCCTCTCCCTACCCTTCTAGAGGGAGGCTTTTGTCTCCTGCGACTCCCAGGTGTGCACTCTGCTGGTTGTGGGGCTGGAAGAGGACACGGAGGGCATCCTGGGAAAACAGCCCTGATTGGGATGACGGATTGAGACCACAGGCAGACCAGCACAGGCCAACTGTGTGCCCCTTCCAGCCCACCCAAGGCTCAGGTTGCCTTCCTAACACCCGGTTCCTCAGAACATGACTGTATTTGGGGACAAGGCCTTTGTAGAGGTAATGAAGTTAAAACAAAGTCATTCATATGGGGCCTAATCCAAGCTGAGTAGCATTGTCATGAGAAGAGATTAGGACACAGAAACACACAGAGGGATGTCCCACGTGATGACACAGGGAGAAGGCGACTGTCTGCAAGCCAACGAGAGAAACCCCCGAGGGAACCAACCCTGCCCACACCTTGATCTCAGACTTCTGGCCTCCAGGAAAATAAATTTCTGTTGTTTAAGCCACCAAAATGTAGTACTGAACTGTGGCAAACTAACACAGGAGACGGGCACACTCACGAGAGAGGTACGATGATGAGGAAAGGGCCGTTGATGCGCTTGTGCTCCATGAGGTACGTGATGAGCGCGATGGTCTGGATGGTCTTCCCCAGGCCCATCTCGTCCGCCAGGATGCCGTTCAGGTTGTTGTTGTACAAGGACACCAGCCACTCCAGGCCTTTGATCTGCAAGGACAGAGGCGGCCATGGCATGACTGGAGCCCAGGCTGGACTTGAGAGCATGCCTGGCGCTTCAGAGACTCAGTCACCTCCAGGCATGAGTTCTGCCTGAGCCACGTCCCACACAAGGCCACTGTTACCACTGAGAATTTTGCTCTGAACCAACCTGATCCTTTTTGACGTAGCCTTGTGTATATGACATTTCTATGTCTGGTGGACATTTGAACAGTTAATTCCTAAGTGCTACCTTGTCTATCTGTCACTGCCTGACACCACCCACGTAGCACACCTGGAGAAACCTGCTCACACCATGTGATACTTGGATTTGGGAAACCACTTGGGCTACTTAGTGATGAACCCTCGGCCTAAACATCACTTCACAATGAAGGGAAGGCTTTCCAAAGTGTGGGCACTTTCTGAAACGCAGACATTAAAGACGAGACTGCTCCAAATGGAATAAACCATGTTATTCAGGAAAATTTGGTAATTTTCGTAACACATTGAGGAAGTAAGGGCCAAGTTCTAATTCTTTTGATTATACTGGCCTTGTGAGGCTCCACTGGCCAAGATTTGCCTCTTTGGAAACTGATATTGGCACAGAAGTTTGACAGCTCAATTCTTGACCATACAGAAATCAGGGAGCCACGTTCTTGGCTGGAGTCATACTGGCGACCTTCTGGGACCTTTCAGACGAGCTGAGGATGTGGGGCCACAGAAATGGGAACTTCTCTCACAAGCAGCTGCATGTCATGACTATGCCAAGCCAGGCTCTGTGAAGAGCTTCAAAGCCATCGTCTTTTCACCCTCATAAAGAACTGCTACCTCGTTTCCAGACTCACTGTCTCACAGCACACAACTGCAGTTACATTTCCTCTGGTAGCCAACCTGCCAGATCACATCCCTGCTTTAAAGATGGGGAAACTGAGGCTCAGAGGTGAAGAGCAGGTTGCTCAAAGACAAAGAGTGGAATGAGAATGCAGGTCTGCCGAAGTGCAGCACTCCCCCTCCCCGGCAAGCCTGAGAACAACTCTATCAAGGCTGCTACGTGGCGGTGGCCTCCCTGCCCCCTCTTGCCTCACCTGGTACTGTTTGAGGACGCCGTTGACCATAAGTGCTGACTGCTTGTCCACTCTCTCGGTGACGGCATGGGCCACAGCGTAGTAGGACTGCAGGCCACGCGCGAGGGCCTGGGACACACCGTACTCGTCATCAACATCTTGTTTGGCATTCCTGGAAGTGAGAAGGAAGTGCCAGGTGAGAACACATGTTCCTATTTGTGACAATGTACTCCTGACACAAGCTCTGTGGAGTAGCCTTTTCTGCCCAGAGACCTGTGGCCAGAGCTGCAAGACACCAGAAGTGCAGCTGGACAGTCTGAGGCCAGGCAAGGCAAGGCACTGTCACAGAAGAGGAATGCTGTCACCTCTCACAGCATATAAAGAGACTGCTTCTAGCCAGAGGCTGATCATATGATCCACCCTTTCTACTGAGAGCTCATGAGCCTAAAGGGAAAATAAGTACACACCACGCACCTTCACACAAACCAGAATCACTTACACTTTGGCGATTTGTGATCTAATCTGAACTCTTTCCTTTAAAGAGGGAATTTGATGTGTAATCTAACTGCTTTCATTTTATTTTATGTGGTGCTTGCTGTTTGTTTTCTTAAAAGAGACTGGGTTTCTCTATATCTGTGCTCCAGGCTGGCATACAGTGGTGTCATGACAGCTCATGGGCAACCTTGAACTCCTGGGCTCAAGGGATCCTCCTGCCTCAGCCTCTTTCAGTAGCTGGGACTTTAAGTGCATATCACGCTGGGTAATTTTTCAAAAAAATTTTTAGAGATGGGATCTTGCTATGCTGTCCAGCCTGGTCTCTACTTCCGGGCCTCAAGCGATCCTCCTTCCTCTGCCTCCCAAAGTGCTGGGACTGCAGGTGTGCAGCTGCTTTTTGTATGTCCTTATATGTCATTCACAGTGGGCTCTGTGTTTTCTTAGCTTAGTGGGGTTTTTTCCTAGTATGTTTCTTCTGTCAATTTCAATGTATCCTATTTTATCCTATCCTACGCTTTCATATCTACAGAGCATGTAACACCCTCAATCCTTTCTTTTAAACAGTATCCATTAATTCCTTACCAGAAGCAATGATGTAGTTCATGTGTTAACTGTAATGTGTTTACAAGATGAAGATGAAAAATAACCTAAATGCCCGCCAACAAGGGACAGACTCTGTAAATGAGAAAATAAAATGCAATGTGAGGCAATGCTGCCAGCTGTGGACCAGATGCTCTCTGTGAATGGACACGGAATTGGGCCACCTCTGAGAGAGGTGGTTCAGTGAAAATAACTAGGTGCACAACATTATGCCCCAGATATACATGTGCAAACAACAAGAAAAAATGTACAAGTTTTACTTGTTGGTGCAGAGAGTGTCTCTGAAAGATGACACACGATGCTGAAAAGTTTCCTCCAGGGGGGAAACAGGATAGGGAGGGAGCTTGTCATACACTCAGGTCGTACACTCAAGTGTACCTTGTAAGCATGTGAGGAACCGTGTGAATGCATTGCCTATACTAAACGCCTATAAAAATAAATAAAATTTGAAGCAAACAAATCTGGTCAGTTTGTGGTCTCACAGTGGCTGCTGGCTGGACAGTGGTGAATACCATCTAGGGACAGGCTGGGCTTCCAGCCACTCCCCCAGTCCCTCCTCACAGGAGGCTGACAGAGGAGCAGGGCGTGTCAGAACCCCTTACTCAATGATGTGCCTTGCGTCCACCTCAGAGACATCATCACTGTCTGGATCTGGAATCTTCTTCTTCTCCTCCACTGGCAGGGTGGGAGGCTGCGCTGGCTGAGGCTGCTCCTCCTCCTCCTCCTACCGAGAGACAAGCTCGTGTTACCTGAGTTCTGACCACAGAGATGGGGCACCGGGCTCCCAAGGGGAGAACATAATTTCAGAAGCAAGTGATATTCTTACAACCCTCACTCCCCTCTTCCTATCTCGAAATGTGTGATGCCTTGTATTTACATATTTTTTAAAATTAAAAAAAATTTTTTTTTAAGAGATAGGGTCTTGCTATATTGCCCAGGCTAGCCCTGAACTCCTGAGCTCAAGCAATCCTCCCACTTCAGCAACCTAAGTAGCTGGGACTATAGGCATATGCCACTGCACCCAGCTACATTTTCTTCTTAATTGCTGAGTATGTTATTTTTAGTTTGTCTAGCACAGATTCCAGACACTTCTTTTTAAGTTTATCTCAGGGTATTTTGTACTTTTGTTGCTATTAGAAATAGGCCCCACATCCCTCCTATCCTCGTCATACAACAGACCTTACACATCTATTCCTCGCGTAACCTACCATAGCCGTTTTTCAATTGACTCTCTTGGATTTCCTAGGTATAAAACATTTTACAGCCAACTTTTGATATTCATTGCTGCTAATTTACTTCCAGCTTTAATGACATGGCTAGAACATCTAAAACATGTCTAATACTTGTAGTAACGGGCATTTTTGTTTACTGAGAGTTTTCTATAAAGTTGTGAATTAAGTGTTGTTTCGTGAAACAGCTTTCAGCATTTACTGAGATGATGATAATGGGATTTTGCAGGACATATTAATAAAATACGCATGAGTACATTTCCCAATATTAAGCCATTTTTGTATTTCTGTATAAATCATGCAATACGCCACAGTGGATTATTTTCCACATCTATTACAGAACTGCTACAAAGCTTTAAAAAATTATCTGTAATAAATCTGTTCGGTAATTCCAATCAAAATCCAGTGAGATTTCCCTTGGATCATGAAAAATGATTTTACAGATCACTTGGAATAAACAGGTGATAATACTACCAACATTTCAGGCAAAAAAAAAAAAAATCACAGCTGGTACAGATTTACCCTAGAATTAAAATAGGATGGGATTTCTGGCTAAATTCAAGTGGTCGGCAAATTCTCTCCCCAAAAAGCTACTTTAGAACTGAACAAAATCGGCAAAAGTGACCATTTCACAGCTCTGCAAGTTGACCAAAGGTATACTACAGTCTGAGAAGTGTTACATGAACTTCAGGTAAGAAGAGTGGGAGTCCGTAGCATTTTTCCTTGGGGGCGCTTCCGTCTCTCCTAGCTTGCTCAACAAGAAGGTCCTGCCAGAGAGGGCAGGCCATGAGGCCTGGCAGGGACACGGGAGGAGGTTACTTAGTCACCTGTAGCAGTGAGCAGCACCCACGCATGGCGACGCTGCTGCTGGAGGTTAGGATCTCAGCCGTGGGAGGGGAAGGCACATTAGCTGAGGCTGAGGGTGCACACATGTGCACGGGAGATGCCAGAAGAAAACTGACTCATCAAGTAAAGGTGAGCAAGAAGATTAGTGGCTAAATTCTCAACTGAAACAAGATCGGCAAGTAGTTCAAAGTGCTGAAAGAAAAAAACACTGTCAACTAAAAATTCTATGTCCAGTTAAACTATCCTTCCAAAATGAAGGCTAAAGAAATATGCTCCCGGATGTGAAAAGATTGAGACAATTTGCTGCTAGCAGACATACCTCATGAAAAAACACTAAGTCCTTCAAGCTGAAAAAGGACACGATAGCAGACAATCTCTCAAGTCCCCAGGAAGAAATAAAGAACACTGGAAATGGGACCTATGTAGATCAGTAGAAGAGACTCTACAAATATATTTTAGGTCATTAAATATGAAATGTCCAATTTTGAATCAAAAGTATAGTTTATTATATCTCAAACAAGAAGCAGTACAATTAATCAAAGTGTGCACCTAAACTATCGACACAGTTTTGCCATCTTAATGGTAGCTCGTTTATGCCAACAGAGAAGCAGCCTGGAGAGTAAGTAGTGATGAAGTCATGAAAGGCATTTTCCACAGCTTGTTGAGAACTGAATATTATTCCTTGCAAGAAGTGGTCCAAAGCCTGGAAGAAGTGGTGGTCAGTTGGTGCAAAGTCTGGTGAATACAGTGGATGACAAAGAGTTTCCAAGTGCAGCCTCTGCAGTTTGAGCAGCATTGTTTGTGCAACTTGTGGTCAAGTGCTGTCTTGCAAGAGGACTGGCCTGTCTCTATTGACCAATCTCAGCTACTTAATCCCAAGCATCCTCTTCATTTTGTCCAACTGGTTGCAATAGACATCCACTGTAATCGACTCACCAGGTTTCATGAGGTTATAGTGGATAATACCAGCGCTGGACCATCGAACACACACCATTAGCTTTTTTTGATGAATATTTGGTTCTGGACTGTGTTTCAGCACTTCATCTTTATCCAGCCACTGTGCCAAATGCTTGCGATTGTGAAAAAGAATCCACTTTTCATCACATGTAACAATATGGTATAGAAAGGGTTCGCCTTTATGTCATGACAGCAAAGAAAGGCAAGTTGTGAGGCGATATCTGACACTTGTTTAAGTCACGTGGAACCCATCTATCCAGCTTCTTTACCTTGCCCATTTCTTTCAAACGGTCCAATATTGCTGGAATAGGTCAAAATGGATTCACTTCCACTACAGCTTTCAGCTCATCATTATCCACCTTGGTCTCAGGTCGCCCACGTGGCTCATTTTCAAGATTACAATCACCAGAACGGAACTTCTCAAATCTTTGACATACTGTGCGTCCATTAGCCACATCCTTCCCAAATGCTTCGTTGATATTTTGAGCTGTCTGCACTGCATTGGTTACATGATGGAAGTCATATTAGAAAATAACATGAATTTTTGACTTACTCATGGTTTCACAAAAATTGCTTTAAAGAAAAATTTGAAAGATAATCACAAGCCAAAACGTGTGTTTGGAAGACTGAGGACGTATCTTCCCAATAAAAATAAAACAAGAAGTGTCAAAGTGAAATATCAGAGATATCAACTGCCAAATTTAGTATTTAAGGAAATTGGACATTTCGTACTTAATAACCTAAATCTTTACCCTTCTTTTTTCTCTATTAACATCTTTAAAAGTCCTAAGAATATATAAGGCATTATGAGACTGTACTGTAGGGTTTATAACATACATTGAGGTAATACAGGTGACAATAATAACAGTATAAACAAAGGGGGAGGGAATGGAGCTACATTCAAGGAAAATTTCTATACTTTACCAGAGTTTGGTTAGCATTAATCTATGTACACTGTGATAAATTAAAACACATATTGTAATCCCAACAGCAACTACAAAGAAATTTAAAAAGTATAGTAAAAATTAAAAAATCGACAGAAGAAATAACAGCACACTATAATTTTTTTTAACACAAAGGCGGCAGTAAAGGAGAGACACAGGAACAAAAGCAGGAGACATACAGAAAAAAATGGCAAACGTAAACCCAATCATATCAGAAATTACATTAAACGTGAATGGTCTTCAGAAAGTCAGTCAAAGAGCAGTCACTGTCATACTAGATAAAAAAGCAAAATCCAGCTATGCTGTTTTTAGATTCAAAGAAACAGATATGTTTAAAGCAAAGATGGGAAGAAGATACACCAGGCCAACAATAACCATAAGAGAGCAGGAGTGACTACAGTAATGTGAGACACAATAGACTTTAAAACAAGAAATACCACAAGAGACAAGGACTTCATAAACACCTGTCTCCCGCCTCTGCCTCCTGGAGTGCTAGGATTATAGGCTTGAGCCACTGCGCCCAGCCGACTCTCACCACTTTTATTCAACATTGTACAGGAAGATCTAGTTAGAGCAATAAGGTCAGAAGAAGAAATGAAAGACATACAGATAGAAAAGAAAGAAGTAAAACTCTTTATTTACAGATGACATCATCCTGCGTGTGAAAATCCTTACGAATTTACCAAAAACACCTAGCAGACCTATCAGTAGTAATAAATGAACTTAGCTAGTTTTCAGGACACAAGATCAATATGCAAACATCAACTGTATTTCTATGTAACAGCAACGAACAATCCAAAAACTAAGACCATTCTATTCACAATAGCATAGAAAAATCATAAATTTAACAAAAGTACAAAAACTGTACAATGAAAAATAAAAAGCATTGCTAAGAGAAATTAAAGATGATCCAAACAAATGGAAAGATATTCCCTATCCATGGGTTAGAAGACTCAATGTAGTTAAGATAGCAAGTCTTCTCAATTTGATCTATAGATTCAATGCAATCCCAGTCAAAATCCCAGCTAGCCTTTTTATAGTAATTGATGAGCTGATCCTAAAATGTTTATGAAAATGCAAATGATCTAGAATAGCCAAAATAAGTTTGCAAAAGAACAAAGAGAACTAACACTACCTGCTGTCAACACTTACTACAATACGACAATAAAGACAACGTGCTGCTAGCAAACGGGAGACATACAGATCAACAGAACAAAACTGAGTCAGAAACAAACCCTTTCATTTATAGTCAATTCATCTTCCACAAAGATATCAACACTAACATAATCAATAGGGGAAAACTGTCTTTTATCAAATGGTGCTGGGTAAATCGGATGTTCATATACAAAAAATAAGCTTAAACCCTTACCTCAGACTACACTCAAAAATCAACTCAAATATACCCTAAATATAAGAGTTTATACTATAAAACTTCTAGAAGAAAACATAAGGAGAAAGGCTTTGTGATCTTGGGTTAGGCAAATAACTCTTAAATAAAACACTGAAATCACAATCCATAAGAGGGAAAAAAATGATAATTTTTTAAAATCATTTTTACATTTCAGAAGAAACCATCAAGAAAATGAAAATGTTATCACACTGGAAGAGAATGTTTCCAAATTATACATTGGATCAAAGACGTGTATCTAAAATATATAAAGGACGTTAACAACTCAATGACAACTCAATTAAAAAATAGGCAATACAGGCCGGGTGCGGTGGCTCACGCCTGTAATCCTAGCACTCTGGGAGGCCAAGGCGGGTGGATCGCTTGAGGTCAGGAGTTTGAGACCAACCTGAGCAATAGTGAGACCCTGTCTCTACTAAAAAATAGAAATTATCTGGCCAACTAAAAATATATATAGAAAAAAATTAGCCGGGCATGGTGGCGCATGCCTGTAGTCCCAGCTACTCAGGAGGCTGAGGCAGTAGGATCGCTTGAGCCCAGGAGTTTGAGGTTGCCAGGAGCTAGGCTGATGCCACGGCACTCACTCTAGCCCGGGCAACAAAGTGAGATTCTGTCTCAAAAAAAAAAAAAAAAAAAAAAATTGGCAATACAGGTGAATAGATTTTCACCAAAGATACACACACGCTATGTATGTGTACATGAAAAGCTGTTCAACAGCATGAGTTACTAGGAAAATGCAAGTTAAAACCCCAATGAGATACCACTACACACCCACTAGAACAGCTGTATCAAAAGGACAGACAGTACCCAGTGTTGGTGAGAATATGGGGAAACTAGAACCTGTGAAATGGTACAGCCACTTTGGAAAACTGTTTGGCAGTGACTTAAAAAGGGAAACATAAACTTACCGTATGACCTAGCAATGCCACACCTAACAGAAGTGAAAACACATGCCCACACACAGACGTGTTTGCAGATGTTCACAGCAACATTATTCATAATAGATAATAGCAAAAAATGGAAACACAAGTGTCCATCAATTGGTGAATGGATAAACAAAATGTGTCCTACCCACAAAATGTAACAATACTCAGCAAAAAAAAGGAACATATAACATGTGAGAACCTCAAAAACGTGCTAAACAAAAAGAAACCTGATGCAAAAGGCCACATGTTATGACTCCATTGCTAGGAAATGTCCACAGATGGCAAATCTACAGACAGGAAGCAGATCAGGAGTTCCCTGGGGCTGGGGGAGGGAGTAGGCACCAACCCTAAATGGGCAGGAGGGAGTATTCTGGGGTGACAAAGCTGGTGTGTGATGATCACAGAACTCTATATAAAAAATACTGAATTATGCACTTCCAATGTGTGCATATGATGGTATATGACTTATACCTCAAAACAAAGCTGTTAAAACATTATTATAACAAAATGTTGTCAGCCAACACATCATTAAACTGTTACAAATAAACTGAATGGGGGGGGCACTCAAAGACTCCAGTGGACAGAAAAATTATCTTTTGCAAATACCCCAAGTCGATGGGAAGGGGATGGATGAAATGGGATGCCAATCATGTAGTGCTGCCGGGAGGAGAAAAAAAGTTAGAGCTTCCCCTCACGCACTACGCCAAGTAGGTTCCAGATAACCCAAAGAGGAAAATGGCAAATCTCAAGTTGGAAGGGGTAAAAGCAAGACAAAGCAAAGGAAAGAAGTCAGTGAACACGGAGCTGGTTTGAGGCTAGGGATAAATACATTGAAAGTGAATAAATTCTCATAGTCAACAAACACAACTGTTCAGAAGTGGACAAATGAAGCAGACCATTCATGGAGGAGGGATGCTGAGTTCTGGAAGTGCAGCTAACGTGACCAAGGAAATGATTTTAAACTTTATTTGATTTGATTGATTTAATTTAAATTGGAAACAGTCAAGTGCGGCTAGAAGCAGCCCCACTGGACAGCGCAGCTCTAAAGCTCCGAATTCAGCAAGGCCTGGGTCCTGGGCTGCCCCCTGCCCTGCGTGACATTCAGCCAGAGCAGGAAAAGGTCACAGTGCCCAGCAGGATGGATGCACAGGGGGTGGAAGTCACCGCTACTGAGCACTGAGAGCCTTGAAAAAGCAGGAAACAGATCTTACCTCTTCCTCCTCTTCTGAGCCACTTTCTTCACTATCAGATCTCGGAGCTACCTCGTACCTAGAAGAAATATTAGGGTCTTAAGATAAGTCTGCTCAGAACAGCAGGACTCACTTTCCCTAGCAAGCCAGCCTGTATCCAAATGCAAGCAACATCACCCCCAGCTGCTACTCCAGATCCCAGCTGCACCTGCAACGCGAGGCCCAACTCACCCCGGGTTCATCTCCAGCCAGGCCTCCAGCTGCCCTGCTTTGGGGGCATCTGTACCCGTGAGGATCTTGCCACTCTCCACGTGGATCACTTTCACAGGAAGGTCACTCATCTGGCTGGTTTCGTCCAGAGGCTGCAAAAAGTTACCCGCGTGACTTGAGCTTCTGGAGTCTCCACAACCCAAGCACCCAGGGTAGAACAGGGCTAACCATGGCCAACTTGGGAAGTGCCCACCCAACTACACGCCCAGAAAACGGCACACAAGCATGGCCAGTGGTAGTGAAAATGGGTTAACTGTATATTCAGTAATTCACGAAAAAGATATAATCCATCAGTCCTGGCTACATGACAGTTGATTCTTTGAGGTAACTGACATACACGTTTTAATTTTCAAATAGGCTGTACAGAGCAACGTGTGGGCTCTCTCCCTACCCATGCGCCCAGACTGGCAGTTTGTCCCTTCCCAGGCATCCACTGGCATTAGGTCCCTCGTACATCCTTCCAGATCAATTTCATGCAGAAGTAACAAGGACTTCGTCACTTAAGTTCCTTCCCTCTTTTCTACCCAGACAGCTCTACCAGTCACATTCTTCTGGCCATTGATTTTTTTCCCCACGTCTACTATATTTGCAGACCTCATTGAGGGTCCTCATTCTTTCTTGTTAAATAGTTAACTGGAATATTTAAAAAATAAAATAACTTCCTCTAAGCAACAAATATGGAATTCCTCCTACTGAGATATCAATTTTGGTTGAACATTCCCTCTCTCCTCTCAATTGGTGCTTTCACATTTCCTAGAGAAAACCTCCGGGAAGAAGATGAAGTTCTTGGTTTAAACCTTGGTTTCCATCTCCCAGGAACTTAGGATACCTACCTCCAAAAATGCTGTGCTGTCCACACAGTGCTGCAATCTTAGACTCCACAGGTTAAAATCTCACTCTCAGAGTAGCACACTGTGGAGGGTGACAGCAACCCCTTGCCCCAAGAATGGGCTCTGCAGGATGCCTCAACTGGGGACTTTCTACCCTGCATAGTCCCTGAGATCCACCAGGGGAGACGTATTGTGATCGAACTGCTCTGGGGTAAGGCTTGGGCACCCCTACTCTTTTTTTTCTTTTTGGGAGACAGGGTCTCACTACGTTGTCCAGGCTGGAGTGCAATGGCTATTCACAGGCACGATCATAGCTCACAGCAGCCTCCAACTCCCAGGCTCAAGCAATCCTCCCACTATATTAATTTTTTTCTTCAGTCTTCCAAATGGCATTAGGCAGAAGGCTTTTGTACTGTAGTAAAATGCCAGCACACATTCTAAAAAGAATTCAATATCTCATTTTAAATAAAATCACTTGAAATAAGTATTTGAGTTAATTACCAGAGTCATTTACTTCTGGGAATCCAGCCTATAGGAAAAAGTGTGCATCTGCTATACACTGAATTTTGTACCTGCAAAATTCGTATGTTGACACCCTAACCCGCAATGTCGGTATTTGGAGATAGGGCCTTTGGGCAGTAATTAAGGATAGATGAGGTCACGTGGGTGGGGCTCTCGTAATGGGATTAGTGTCCTGATAAGCAGAGACACCAAGTTGGGTATGGTGGCTCACCAGCTCATGGCTATAGTGGGAATCCCAGCTACTCGAGAGGCTGAGGCAAGAGGATCATCTGAGCCCAGGAGTTCGGGGCCAACCTAGGCAATATGAGACCCTGTCTCAAAAAACAACAACAACAAAAGACAAGACACTAGTCTCTCTCTCTCTCTCTACCATGTGATCATGGCAGCCATTAATAAGCCAGGAAGACAGTCCTCACCAGGAACCAGCCCAGCTGGCACCTTGATCTTGGACTCTCAACCCCCAGAACTGTAAGAAATTTTTAAGCCACCCAGTTGATGGTATTTTGGAATGGCAGCCCAATACACGATGTACAAGGATGCTCACCACAAAAACATGCACAACAGGACACAAGGAAACAACTGAGCTACCCACCAATAGGGCAAGAGCTAAACAGGCATGACACATAGGAGCTGCTCTCTGCGGTATTTCTGGAAGCGACCTAAATAGCTACCAATTTGACTGAGAACTAAATTTGAATACACAACATAAAAAAATGAATTGGCTTAACATGGAAAGTTGCCCAACCACCCACTAAATGAAAAACATCTAGCTATATATTGACTGAACCAAACAGTTCCATAAAGATTTCCAGAAGGGTATAGAGAAGACAACCAGGATCAATATGCATGCCTGGGAGACCACATGGTTCACGTACCCATCTAAACTTTTTCTACAAGAATTCAGTAATTCAGAAATTCAAATAAGCAAGCAATGGCCACCTGTACTGTGGTGACTTTAGAAAGAACAAGGTAAGTGGACCAAAGCTAACTTGGAAAGACATCTGAGATACGACACTAGGCAGGAAAAGCAAAACATCCAGTGACATACACATAGTCCTTAGAACAAACACCGCAACAGTTCTTGCAGCTACTCTCTTGAAGGTCTCAAGAGGATTGAGAAAAAGTGGTATAGAAAATGCTTTTTATTTTTATCTTTGTTTTATTGAGACAAAGCCTTGCTCTGTCGCCCCTGCTAGAGTGCAGTGGCATCATGATAGCTCACTGCAGCCTCAAACTCCTGGACTCAAGTGATCCTCCTGCCTCAGCCTCCCGAGTAGCTGGGACTACAGGTACGTGCCACGACACCTGGCTAATTTTTCTATTTTTAGCAAAAATGGGGTCTGTTCTTCCTTAGGCTGGTCTTGAACTTCTGAGCTCAAGCAATCCTCCCGCCTTGGCCTCCCAGAGTGCTAGGAACATAGGTATGAGCCACCATGCCCAACTGAAAATGTTTTTTATTTCCCCATCTTTTTATACATTTTTCTACCACATGAGTGTATCAAATAGCAGTGACAGGAGGAAAGGACAGGCACATAGGACAGTAAGCCTTCTCCAAGGGGGCTGGTTAGTACAGACACCAAACTGTGGCTAGGAGGGTATTCACAGAGGTATATGGTAACAATTTGGAATGTACCTTCTCTGCATTCTAGAACTGAACAAATAAGTAAACGTATTGTGGCTAATCCTGATTTTAGAATTATGTAACAGGTGGGGATAGAAATAACACTCTAGTGTTGGATTAGAATGGGAGGCATCAGTGTGACCTCAAGATTTTGAATACATATAAACAGCAATGCAGATATGTATGTGTGCGTACATCTATTTCCAACATCTGGCTGCTGCAAGCACCTAGAAGTAGTGACAGCCCAATAGCAATGAACACACCCAGTATCAGATCTTGGTTTCTAAATATCCTCTCTAATAAAAAGAACCAGGACTCCTTGGCGAAATGGCTCATTCCAGGGCTTGGCAGGAAAAACAGAAGAGTCTGGTAAGGAAGGAAGTGCTCCAAGGATGACAGGCACACGTCAAAAGGACACAGGAGCCAATGTGAAGGGGCTTCTACTGGCCAAAACTAAATAACCAGAACAAATACTAGTAACAGTAAAGGATTATGATGCATTCAAGCACATTAAGAACCTGTGAGTCTACACCAGGCCAAACAGGAAAGAAAAGAAAACTTTTCCTAGTACAGGAAGCCAACTAAATCAATGCAGAAGGAACACTGGACGAAAAATCACCATTTTGTAACCATCACAGCCAAAACTGATACAGGCAAACAGAACCAATGGATGCTAAACCACTGGAATTTTAAGGAGTTACAATACAGCCACATAGTCTCGAGTCTCTCCCCACAAGGTACTTAATGATTACAAAAGGAAAAACAGGCCGGGCACAGTGGCTCATGTCTGTAATCCCAGCACTCTGGGAGGCTGAGGGGGTAGGATCACTCGAGGTCAGGAGTTTGAGACATGCCTGACCAAGAGTGAGACCCTGTCTCTACTAAAAAATAGAAAGAAATTAACCGGGCATGGTGGCGCATGCCTGTAGTCCCAGCTACTCGGGAGGCTGAGGCAGTAGTATTGCTTGAGCCCAAGAGTTTGAGGTAGCTGTGAGCTAGGCTGACGCCACGGCATTCTAGCCTAGGCAACAGAGTGAGACTCTATCTCAAAAAAAAAAAAAAAAAAGGAAAAACAGTAACTTTACAGTGGAGTGCCCTTGGCAGTCACCAAGGGATCAAGGTCAATGTCACTGGTGACTTCACGAACCTACGCCACACACTCCCAATGTGACACATGGAGGACACAGGGTCACACTGGGGTCTTCCTGCCTAAAACACGTAGCCTGAATCTAATCATGGGGAAACATCAGACAAACCCACACTGAGGGCCACTGGACAAAAGATCTGGCCCATGCTCTTCAGAGAATGTTCAAGGTCTTAAAGGGCAAAGAAAAATGAGAAGGTGTTGAAGATCAAAGCAGACCAAAGGGACCTCTACTAGATGTGACCTGGGGGTTTCTGTTGCTGCGATGGACACCAGAGGGACAACTGGCACAACCTTAATAGAAAGGCCTGGAGACTGGACAACAGTATCACATCTGTGTTCACTTCCTGCACCAATCATCGTGGTACAGCACAGAAGACAATGACCTTGTCCTTGGGTAGTGCACACTGAAATACATGTAGGTAAGGGCTGTCTTGTCTGTATCTTGCTAAGGGTTCAGGAAAAACATACACATGAAAATGGGGAATCTGGGGTCAAGCGTACACAGGAAGCCTCTAGACTGTTCTTGCACCTCCCCTGTAAGTCTAGAATTATGATTAAGTAAAAACTTAAACATAATGCAGCACATGCATAGAGAAAGGTCTGGAAGGAGACACACTCGATGTGTGGGATGGAGGGGGTAGGATGGGGGTCAGGAGACACGCTGGGATTCTCACCCTCATCATGCAGAGTGTTTGGAATTTGAAAAAAAGCTTAAAGTATGGTATAGACCCGAGCCACAGGGCTGGGCCTGCATTTCCACAAGAACCCCCTGCTTCCTCACCTCACCATCCGGCCCGATTGCAGGCGTCTGTCCCTCTGCGTTTTCTGCCTTCTGGAAGGAAAGAGAGGCACGGTCAGGCCCTGCCTTGGCAGGTCGAGGCCACCCATGCAAAGACAGGTGCTCCCACCGAGCCCGGCCAGGCCCCAGCCCACCTTCTTTTTCTTTTTCTTCTTCTTCTCCTTGGCGACCTGGGCAGCCTTGTGCTGCCGCACCAGCTCCGTGAGGTTAGCCACGTATTCGTCCGTCTGCTGCAAGAGGTAGGCCAGGCGCTTATCCTTCTTCTGGTCAATGAGCTTGCGGTAGCCCTCCTCGTCTTCAGCCTATAAGAGCGTGGGGGTTATGGCATTTGTTCACGAGACAAGCATGTCTGTCAGCACCCCGATGCAGGCAAGCCCAGGTGCAGGGCCCCACAGCGCGTTGTTGTTAACCCATGACCAGAGGCACATTTAGGGAGTGCTTAGCTCATACCCACACTGTGTTATCACCCTTTCGAACAGCAATGACTCCTCCTTTGGTAACCATCACTGAATACTAGACTCCAAGAGCACACGCTAGGCAGACATAGTCCCGCCAGGAGCCACTTCCAGAGGCCATGAGTATGTCCCATCCTCTCTCTCCACCAAACACACCCCAAATCCAAACGCTTCTCTCCACCTGGTCTGAGCCACATCACTCTGACAAACTTCTGCAGGAATCCCCTCCCACCTCTCCACGAATAAATGAGATCACGTCACCCTGCAGCTGAAACCGTCCTGGGATGGCCCCTCATGCTCAGAATTAAAGCCAATCTTGCGATGGCCCGCAAGGTCCCATATGACCTGCTCTTGGGCCAGCTCTCTGGCCTCACCTCCTGCCTTGCACCACAGTGTCCCAGGCACCCAAGGCCACTTGCTGTACCTTGCACTTGGCTGTCTGCCACCTTGGCCCTGGTTTCTTCTCTCCCTGGGGCTCCCCACATCTCTGTATTCATTGGTCATACCCTCCCTTTGGGCCTCTGTTCCAAGGCCTTTCATAGCACCCCGTCCTCCCCCCACAGCCTAAGGTGTTCTTCTCTTCACTGCACTTGTCACCATCCAAAACTGGCTTGTTTGTTTCACTTGAGTACCTGTCCCGCAAGTGCAAGCACCAGCCCCATAAGGGCAGGGACTGTGTCCTGTTCCCGGCTATGTTCCCTATACACACAGCAGTGCCTGGCACAGAGCAGGCTGTCACTACCTGCCCAATCAGCAACTCATTCATGAATAAAGGATCAGAAACATTTATCCTGGTGTGCGAGGTGGGCAGTCTGCATTGTACCATCTGTGGCTCTCCCAGGAGCCCAGGGAGGGGACACCACTTCCACTTCCCAGAGAAGAGAGAGTGGCCAGCTAGCTGTATGGGGTCACGGGGTCACTCTGATGGTCAGATGGACCAAAGGTCTGAACCCAGGACTCTGACTCCCAAACCCCAGCCTGTTCCTTTCCCAACCTCATCTCCAACTCCGAGTCGCACAAGGCCTTAGCATAACCCTGGGTGACCAACACCTGGTGCCACATCCAGTGCGCACAGGAAGGGGCCGAAATCAAGCAGTGAGAACCTTACCATGAGCCTCCGCATTCTCTCCTTCTCAATCCTTTCATTTTCTTTCTTCTGTTCCCGCTCCGTGTTGGCATGGTACGTGGCCACCGCCTTGGTGAGCTTCTGGATTTTGCCTGTGACTGATCTGTGGTATTCTTTGAAATCCTTGGCATGCTGAAGAATGCTATTGAGGTATTCCTGCAGCGACACACGCAGAAGAGAAGACTGACTATGCGGCACAAGTCACTGTAACATCCCCCCACTCCCGAGGCAAAATTTAAAGGCAGCCTGTTCAAAAACAAGAGAATATAATCAAAGTACTAAAAAGGACGCTGCTCCGGCTTTCTCTGCGTGTTGAGAAAACTCAGTGCTGGCAACCTGGGGGTGAGGAAGGCCCTTGTGCATCCAGGTGAGTGTGCAGGGCAGCTGACCTTGCCAGGTGCAGCCTCGCACTAGACATGAAATATTTCAAAAACACTCCCTCCAACCGAGTTATTTCACTGCTAGGAATTTATTTTAAAGAAATACCCAAGATGGGACCCAAAAAAATCCAAGCTAACAAAGCCTGTCTCAGCGTCATTTTTAATTTTGAAAAGTAGAAAATACACTATATGTCTCCAAACAGGCAAATAGTGACATAAATTTCTGGATACTGGACATACTGAGATGGAATCCAATGCAGACATTAAAAATCATGTCTCTGGCCGGGCACAGTGGCTCACACCTGTTATCCTAGCACTCTGGGAGGCTGAGGAGGGAGGATTGCTTAAGCACAGGAGTTCAAGACCAGCCTGAGCAACACCAAGACCCTGTCTCTACTGAAAACAAAAATAAGCCAGGTGTGGTGGTGCATGCCTCTAGTCCCAGCTACTCAGAAGGCTGAGGCAGGAGGATCGCTTGAGCCCAGGAGTTTGAGATATGATCACACCACTGTACTCCACCCTGGGTGACAGAGTGAGGCTGTCTCAAAATGGCAAGTGAAGGTATTGGAAAAAGGAAAAATGTATCAAAATAAGTTTTTAAAAAATCATATTTCAACAATATTTACAAACAGATCAATGTGTTTTTTAAAAAAGGCTATTTAACTTTTTATTAATATATATACACAAGAAAAAAGTCTGCAATGATATACAGCAAAATCTTAACACTGAGTGTTGACTTTTTCCTACATTATTTTAAAAAGATGTAAATTGTAGAAAAGCCTTAGGAAATATAAATGACCAAAAAAGAAACAGAATTATCCCTAAATCCTATTTGACTTTAGATTTAGAGATTTTGGTCTCCTTGACTTATCCTATAAAAGTCTGAGTCCCCTCTGTCCCTTCTCTGCGTGGAACCCTCCATGGCTCCCACCTCACTCAGAGCAAAAGCTCAATCTTCCCCACAGCCCACAGGGCCCTGCAGGACTGGTCCCATCACTGCTCTGCTGTCACCTCCTCCAGCTCTCTCTGCCACTCTGGCTGCAGCAGGATCCTTGCTTTCCATGGAAGACACAGGCACACACCAGTGCCCTCGGCCTGGAAAGCTCTTTGCCCACATACCCACATGGCCAGTCTCTTGGGCCTCTGCTCAGATGTCACCGCCCCAGAGAACCCCCACGTGCCTACAACAGCTCCATATTCTCTATCCCAGCTTGAGTTTCTTTATACCTAGCACCTTCCCAACGTGTCACATGTGGGGTTTCCTCCACTGTTTGGTTTTGGCCACTGGCATACACTCAGTGTCTAGAATACTGTTACAATCAACAAAAAAGAGAGACAAGTGGCGTGTTTAGAAACAACACAGACACAGCGCCATGGTGGCGAAGGAGCCGGGACTTGGCGGGCAGGCCGCGGGGACGCACCTGGTGCTTCTGCCGGCGCTTGCGCTCCTGCTCGATCTTCTGCTGCTTCTCGAGCTTCTCAGTGATGCGGGCCTCGCGCAGCGACTGCCGCTTGCTGCGCTTGTAGGCCTTGGCGTTGAGGGCCGTCTCCAGGGCTGTGTCCCTGCGCATGCACACCACCACCTCCTGGCGCAGCTGGAGGGAAGAGGAGGACAGGCTGGTGCTGTGCAGCTTTGTGGCGTCCGCAGTGACATATCGCATGCTGCACAGAGCATTGCTGCTTCCTGCTTCCTAAGGAGCCTTTGTGTAAGTGCCTTAAGCATTGAGTCCATGTGTCTGGGAGGTGGTCATGGGCCAGGTGAGCACACGGCAGAAGGTGACAGCTGCTGGACACCCAGAAGCTGGGTCCTCTCACACCCCAGACCTCCAGCCTGCCTCACCTCAACCACACCATTTCTTACAGGTCATTCAAAAGCATCGCACCTTCAGAAATGAACCCATGTGACTCCTGCTTCTGCCACCTTAGGGAAGGAAGGTCACACTTTTCAACATGTGAATAGCCCACCACGTCCCCACCCCTGTGCAGGACAAGAGAGGAAGGACAAGACAGTGAGTGAAGGCCTGGGATGGGCGCGGGGGCTTTTTCACCATCTGCGTACATTTGTTTAGTAACAGCCCGGCAAGCAGTTCTTGGAATCTAAGCCCCAGCACTGCAAAAAGGCCCTTCTCCCAAAGCAATGGCCATGCGCCTGAGCCCACCTGCCTCTGGAAGTTCAGGAGCCTGAGGGCCTTGAGCTCAATGGTCGCTTTGGTTCGCAAATCCCCGGCCAGGGACCCGGGAAGGTTTTCAAGTTCCTGAATTCGGTGCGCGATGCGAGCCTGCAGCCTGGAGAGCAAAGACACATAGAAGGGCTGGGGGTGAGAGGCATCGCCTGTGTGCAGAGCCCACCTGGTCCTGTGCTCTAAAGCTGGGAATGCAGAAGAATGAAGCTATCCCTCGAGGGACGGTGACACTGTTCACCAGACAGGCGATGCCTCAAAGGAGGACACCAGCAGCAACGCAGAGCCAAGGGAGGCAGCTCAGAGGACCACGCTCCTTAGGACCGGGCCTCAGGGACACAGCACACAAGATTCCTGATGGGCCGTGGCTGGCTCATGACACTTCAGCAGCGTGAGCACTTCATCTGTCCCAGCGCTGGCATGGATGGGACACGCGATGTGGGAATCTGCTTAGCCTGTGTACCTCAGAGCAATCCCCCAGGCTCGGTCTGAAGGTTGCATGGGACAACCCCCTACTCAGTCTTTCCACATGTACTTCCTGACCACCTACTGTGTGCCAGGGACCATTTCAGGTGTGAGGCCTCAGCACTGAACAAGACTAACAAGGCCATTTGGTCTCAGCCTCACTAGGAAGACAGGCCAGAAAGAAGGTAAAAAATTAAATACCAAGCAGGGCATGGTGGCTCATGCCTGTAATCCCAGCACTCTGGGAGGCCACGGTGGGAGGATCGCTTGAGGCCAGGAGTTCAGACCAGCCTGAGCAAGAGTGAGACCATGTCTGTACAAAAAATATAAAAATTAGCCGGGCATTGTGGCACGAGCCTATAGTCCCAGCTACTCAGGAGGCTGAGGCAGGAGAATAGTTTGTGCCCAGGAGTTTCAGGTTGCAGTGAGCTATGATGACCCTACTGCACTCTGGCAGAAGAAACAGAGTGAGACTGTCTCAAAAAAAAAAAAAATTAAATATCTACTGCAATTCCAGAGAGCGGTAAGTGCTTTGAGGAAGGGGCTGGAGGTGACAGGGAAAGATAACCTCGGCAACGAGGCCAGAATGACCAGAAGGAGCCACGTACAGCTTGTGCAAAGGTCCTGGGGCAGGAGCAAGCCTAACTGGTTAAATAAACAGAAACAAGGAGAGTGAGGTAGGTGAGCACCAAGTGTTGGGCAGGGCTAGACGGAAAGGAACGTTTACTGGACGTAACAGGAAACCAAAGGCAGGTTTTAAGCCAGGAACAGACGTAAGTTAGTTGTAAAGAGACTTCACACTGCTGTGCGGGAAATAGACCACCGATGTTTGACAAGGATCCACCACAAAGCTTGCTGTGTTGTTTTTTTGAGTGCTGATAAAACCAAAGTTGGAGAACACCCTATGTTTCTTTGTAAAAACAGGCACTTTTGTTCTTGCATGTGTCCCTACAATCTCTGTGGAAGGCAGTTTTGCAGAATGTATGAAATTTCCCAGTGTACATCCCTTGGACCTCAACAATGCCTCTTTCAGAGTATGATTCTAACACACATACACAGGTATGACTTCAGAGCTCTGCAGGCGTATTTACTATGGAATCATCTCAATGGAGAGATCAGAAACGACCCAACGTCATGGAGCCAGGGGCCTAGCTGACCAGAAAGCCAGCAGATAGAATACTGTGCCATCTGGGAAATGAATAGGAAGGGGCTTTGTGGCCAGAGAGGTGGCCATCTCTAAGACCCGTGGCTATAGTGGAACAGTGTGCTCGGCGTGTACAGCTGGGGAAGCAGAGCTCCCCGTGCCGGTCTGTACGCACACACACAGAATTTCCCCGAGAGGCACACAGCAAACCCAGGAGGGGAGGCGGGGCAGGGGCGGGAAGGCGGTGCGCTCACCTGTACTCCCGCTCCTGCAGGATCTCCACGGGGTCAAGGCCCCTCGGCTTCTGGATGGGGGTGATGCGGCTCTGCTTCTGGTGCAGCGGCACCATGGGGGCGGGCTGGGCCGGCTGCCCTGGGGACTGTGTCTGGGGCGGCATCACGGGTGAGGCGGCGGGCGGGACGGCAGGGGGCGCAGGTGAAGGGCGGCCCGTTGGCTGCGGGGGGATCAGCTTCTGAGGGGTGCTGGTGGGGGCAGCAGCATTCGCCATGGGCCCTGGTGGGAGGCAAGCAGTGGGGCCTGTGTTGAGCTCTTGGGCCCGTTCCAGGGTGGAAATGAAAACCCCGCGGGGCCCCTCCAGCCCTGGGGACAGCAAAATCTCTCCCCTCTCCCACTTCTCAGGCAGCTGCCAAACTGCCTCTCACTCAGGGGTCTCCTGCCTCAGGGCTGGAACCTCCTGGAGACCTCAGCCCCATCCCCATCCCACACGCCCTCCACTGAGCCAAGTCGCCCGCCTGAAAGGGACGCTCAGCCACATGGCGGCCCTGGGCTTTGTCCTGTGCTGGGGCTCACAGGACAGCATTTTCCTGTCTTCCCTCTCCTACAGCTCCAACTGAATCCAAGTGAAGCAATTCACTCTTCAATGCCCAGCGCTACATCTCAGGCTCCGAGGCCACAAACGAGCCCCTTCCATGCACTGCCTCACCCCCAAATACAGACAGCCTGAGGTTTTTCCTGAGTAACTATGTGCACAGAGAGCCAGGGACTGGGCGAAGGCCACGCACCATCACAGGAAATGGAACTAAAACCAAGCCTTTGGAAACTAACCCGGGACAGAGGAGACCCAGAGAAGACCACAGGAAAAGTACTGGCTTTGGGTCGGGCTGACTGTCTCTTTCTCTCTGACCCGGCCCTTCTCAAGGCCTGTACAGCCCAAGCTCATGATGGGGAGTCAGGAGCATGACCAAGAGAGAAGGGAACTTACCTTCAGGCCAGGGCTTGGGAGGCCCTCCGGGGGGCTGGCCTGGCATCCCGGGGGGCACGCCTGAGGGTCCTGGTGGGGGCATGTTGGGCCCTCCCATACCTACACACAGTGAGAAACCAACAGGAGAGATTAAAATGCATCCTGTGTTCACACTTGCACCCACCCCCATGGGCAGCCCTGGCTCCAGGGGACACGCTCATCAATGGGCCCCTGGGTGTGGGCCTGGGAGGAAGGGAGATGGAGAAACAGCATCTATCAGGACAGCCACCCGCCTGCCTGAGTACCCAGAAGTGCGGGGCAGGCCTCATGCAATCCCAAAGAGGGGACCCCAACGTGGGTGGGCAGACCTTACCGTGAGGCCTGCTGTAATTTGGAGGTGCTGGTCCTGGACCTGGGCCAGGGCCAGGGCCAGGCCCGGGACCGGGTCCAGTTGCGGACACCGAGGGTGGAGGTAGTGTTGGCATCTGCTGCTGCATCCCAGGCATCGGCCGCTTTCCCTGCACGGCCATCTGCAGGTGGTCGGGGAGGGGCTGCCCCCTGGCCAGCATCTTATAGGCCATGATCTGAGCTCTCAGCTGGTGCAGCTGGTTCTGGTTAAAAGGGGTCGGCCCCCGGTTCTGCTGCCCCAATGCCTGGGGGTCGGCGCCATCCAGCGGGGCCCCTCCTGGCCCAGATGACATCTGGGGACCCGAGGATGGGCCGCTGGCTGGAACCGGACTGGAGGCATGCTCGGAGCCACCCAGGGGTGAGGGGTAACCTGCGGAGAAAGGCCAGCCCTTTGGTCACTCAACAGCACACATCTGTGACTTTTAAGACAGAGGCGGTGACCTTTTCTGATGCACCTACACCAGCTCCTCCCCTGACTTCACTCTTGAGAATCAAACAAGAGGCACCTGGTAGGCACACACTTGAGTCACCTCGGCCCAGCGGCTGCATGGTCCCCCTGCTGTCGCCCACGTTTCAGTATGGTGCTGCTAGTGGATGCCAAGAGCCAGTACACGAAATCTGGGTCCCCCTGGGCCGGCCCTCGTGCCTGAGCATGGGCAGGGCGCACATCCCCAGGGTGGCCAAGCCCCCTCCACTCATTTCCATTCCCTGTGGCGCCTGAGCTTCCCACTCCGGCTGACACAAAGGGCCTGGCAAGTCATCTACCATTTCACTTCTCAACTGTCCCTATACAGAACGGCCACCTGCAGGGCTTGTTAAGGCAGAGTCCTCGCCCTAAGAACGTGCATTTCTAGTAAGCTCCTAGGTGGCACCGGCTGCTGCCCAGTGGACCCACCCTGCCAAACCCGGCCCATCCCACCAGCGCTCGCTCTCCTGGGGCTGCCTGAGATGACAGGGCCAGAATGGAGCAGCAGCCAAGCCCACCAGAGACAGGGCTGCCCACCTGGCTCAACAGTCTAGGTCCCCCCTGAATCCATCTGTGGGAGCCCTGAGGAGGAAAATGGTCCCAGGACCTCCCAGGGTGTGGCAGAAACAAGACAAGAAGGGATGCAGAACTGTACCTTGGGAGTGCTGGTCCATGGGGCTGGGTGGGGGCCCCATGCCCGCGTGGCCCCCCGACCGCATGCCCATGCCTTTCATCTGGTTGTAGCGAGGGTCATCTGGCATGCCCTTCTCGTGCATGGACTCCATTGGCTAGGACAGGGGGCAAGGACAAGGCAGGTCAGGAAGCGGGAACAGGAGGAGGGGACAGCACCACCAAGATAAGTTCAATGTCACTGAGAATGGCCACCAAATGCCACCACATCATCTACTGAAACGCCAAAACAACCACATGGCTTGGCTCCAAGGCTTGGTCCTAACACCTTCAGCGTGAAGGCAAACACACAAAATAAATGCCACCCACTGGAGGGTGACCACCCAGGAGACTGTGGTCTGGAGGCAGAGGGACAACTGGACCAGGGACCTAGGTGGGGGGAGGCCATGTCACAAGACAGCCAAAATCCCACAGGGAAAGAACACAACGTGACAGCCCCTGGTCAGAGAGCAGGTGTTGTGCCGGGACCCAGACTCCCTGCTGACCTTCACCAGGAGACTGACCACAAATCTGAAGATCGCAGGACCCTCTTCTCAGGAACTGTAAATCAGAGTAGCCTGTCCCAACTCCTAGTTCAGTTGTCACCTGGCCTCCAGACCAGTCACCGAGGCCCTGGAGCACCCCATTGAGTGGGGAGAAAGGGTGGCCACTGCTCGGCTCCACGAGCTACACAGGTGAGCTGGACATATAGGAGCCCATATGCCTTAAGCTTTCTTTAGGGGTCTGGAGGCTTTTCTTTATTAATGAAAGAAAACCTCAGATCGATGTTCCCAATGTCCCATGAGGAGCAAGGGAGTGGGAGATGGTGGTGCGGCTGCTGGCTGGCAGGGGGCTGGGATGTCCTGCTCACCACTCCTGGCTCAGGGCTGGGCCGTGTGATCAGGGCAGGCTGGGGGTCCTCCACACCTGATCCCCGTGTTCACAGTGGTGGGCTCCAGGGTGATGTCTGAGCCAAGCCAGGTCACCTTTGACTAGAGGGCTTTCCCCTCTGGCTCTCCGTCCAGAGGCTGCCTGCGGCCACAGGGCAAAAGTACGGGTGGCAAGGAATCCGGCCTACAGCAAGGGACACAGGCGCGGGGCACGGGGCTCCCTACCTTGTGCATCTGGTGCATGTTGTCCTGAGGGTACCCTCCAGGCCCCTGAGTCTGGATGGGGTGTCCTGCTGAGGGTGGCCCCGGGCTGGGCCCCATCATGCTGTGGGCAGAGCCCGGTGAGGGACCCGGGCTAGGACCCAGCATGGCTCCAGGCGAGGGGCCTGGGCCTGGGGAAGGTCCCGGCCGAGGAGTTCCACCCAGGGGTGGGTCTGGAGTGGACATCTTCACAGGAGCTGTGGACAGTGGTCTCCTGCCGGAAGGAAGTCCTGGTCAGTCTGGGGATTGTGGCCAATGGCTAGGCACCTCGGGGACGGTAAAAGTAGACCACACAGTCACATCAGAATCATCCAGCAATGGGGAGCCAATGCCTTTGACCCCTGCCACCAAAACCTTTTCTCTGTAATTGCTCTCAGAAAAAGTAATCAGTCTCAGGCACACAAATGAGATCACAGTCCACCCAGGAAGGTGGGGACAAGGAAAAAACACGGGTCACACTACCTCGCCAGGGCCTTCAGCTTTTCTTGCCATCTTTCTAATCACAGCAAAGAGAACACCTAAGGCAGGTGCAAGTCTACCCTTCACACCGCTCCAATATGTGATCTTCTCATTTAACAAAAAGAGAGAGGACACCATAGCTTCTCAGCCTCAGACTGGAACTTCATAAAGTCAATAAAAACAAACACTTATGGCAAGTGACACTGGTTTTCCACTGAAGGCAGTAAAACCAAGTTTCCTTTAAAATAAATGAATTAGGCAGAGCGCGGTGGCTCACACCTATAATCCCAGCACCTTGAGAGGCCGAGACAGGAGGATCACTTGAGCCCAGGAGTTTCAGGCCAGCCTGAGCAATATAGTCAGACCCCATCTCTACAAAAATATAAAAACAAAATAAAACAAAATAAAATAAAAGAATTTAAGTTTAAAACGTAGGGTCATTTAAAGAGAAATATCACACAAATAATGGCACTCTGATATCTCAAATACTTCGAGAGGGATATTCAAATGTCTCAAGTTTGACAAATATTGCTGCAAAGCAAAAAACCTGATACCCAGAAGTATGACCCAGGGCCTCTACAATATCCAAAACTCATCTAAGAAAATACATGCAATTATGTTAGTAAATTATGCCTGCTGTAATAGGTCCATGGACTGATGAATTTTATAAATGCTTTCTAGAGTAAATGTTCAAATTTCAGGTAACCCTTACTCTGTTGTATAGTTATATGGTCTCCTATGGTCTGAATGTTTGTGTCCCCCACTAAAATTCATGTTAAGGCCAGACGCAGTGGCTCACGTCTATAACCTAGCACTCTGTGAGGCCAAAGCAGGAGGATCGCTTGAGGTCAGGAGTTTGAGACCAGCCTCAGCAAAAGCGAGACCCTTCTCCACAAAAAATAGAAAAAGTTAGCTGGGCGTGGTGGTGAGCGCCTGTAGTCCCAGCTACTTGAAAGGCTGAGGCAAGAGGATCGCTTGAGCCCAGGAGTTTGAGGTTGCAGTGAGCTATGATGATGCCACTACATTCTAGCTAAGGTGACAGAGCAAGACTATCTCCAAAAAAAAAGAAAAAGAAAAAAATTCATATGTTAAAAATCTAATTCCCAGTGCCATGGATTTAGGAGGTGGGGTCTTTGGCAGGCAACTGGGCAGAGCCCTCATGAATGGAATTAGTGCACTTATTAAAAAGACCCAAGAGAGACCCTCACCCTTCCTCTACATGAAGACACAGTGAAAAGACTCTGACTATAGGAAGCAGGCCCACACCAGACACCGAATCTACTGGCACCTTGATCTTGGGACTCCGCAGCCTCCAGAACTGTGAGGAATAAATGTGTGTTGTTTACAAACCACCAGTCTAAGCTAATCTGTTACGGCAGCCCAAATGGACTAGGACAGGGCCTTAGATAACATTCTCTTTAATGTAATAACCTCTGTCCTGATGATGGAGTGATACAATCTCATGGCTGATATCTGGAAAACACAAAAAGAATACACAACCTTAAAATCACCCAAATCCCAGTTGACACAGAGGCTAAGCACTTGCTGCTCCTGCAGAGGGCAAGACGAAACCCTGGTCTCCTGCCCCCTCCCAGCAGGGTGGGATGTCTGCAGGAGAGAAGGATGGGAGGCTCCTGAGGGTCCACAGGGCCCGGAGGATGGAGCAGGCCTGGCCAGATACCCAGCCACGCAGGGTGGAGAGCTGCCCTTGTCCAGCCGCTGGGACCCCACCTCCGTTCTAGGCTATTCCACCCCCCCACACACACCCTTTCTCTCTCCATGGAATTTCTCAGCACACCCTAGGTAAGCATTCCTTCACATAATCTTACCTATGACCATTTTTATCACTTAATAGTCTCTGACACACAAATTCTAATGGCTCCATTGCACATCCTTGTCCTGACGCCCCCTGTGTTTTCTAATAGCCCCTCTCTTGTTGGGCATGTCACAAATTTAGGATTTATTTCTGTGGCCTTTTGGAATGAATCTCTTTACCCCTCAACTTTCCTGTGTACTTCTAGTTCTGAGGATAAATCTGTAGGAAGGACAGGAACATCTTTAATCCCTTTGAGAAAAAAATTTTTTTTTTTTAAATTTAGAAGATAGGGATATTTTCTCAGATACTGGATCAAAAACTCAAAACTACTACTTCATTCCAGGCTTCTAGCTAATCAGAGGACCAGATCCCTCGGCAGGGTGGGGCCAGAGCTGGCACTCCACCGATCCTGAAACGACAGGCCCTGGCGTGAACAAACCTGAACGTGCTACATTGAGAAAACGTCTCTCTGACCACTGGGTGTCCCTGATTACCCCCAAAGTTCAAGAGCCTCGGTGCCAGACCTCAGGTAAACCTGACAAGGGTGCTGGACAAGTCGTGTCTCATGTCTCCAGCTCACCAATCCCTTCCCCACAAATCCAAAACCCAATGAGCTCAGGAAAAAACAATCTTTTTAAAAAAAATAAATTTGAACAGCCAGGCAGGGTGGCTCACCCCTGTAATCCCAGCACTCTGGGAGCCCAAGACAGGAGGATCGCTTGAGGCCAGGAGTTTGAGACCAGCCTGAGCAACATGGCGAGACCTGGACTCTACAAAAAAATAAAAAAATTAGCCAAGCGTGGTGGTGTGTACCTGTAGTCCCAGCTACTCAGGAGGCTGAGGCAGGAGGATCGCTTGATCCCAAGAATTTGAGGCTGCAGTGAGCTATGACAACGCTACTGTACTCCAGCCTGAGCGACACAGTGAGACCCTGTCTCTAAATAAATAAATAAAAGATAAATTCATGTAGAAGCAAAACTGGCCTGATTCTGCTCTATGTGAATAGTTGTACATTCTGCAACAGAAACAGGATCCTGGTGGATTCTGAGATGCCACCCAGCCTCTGCCTCGTGACAGCAGTCTGTGCCCCTTGATAACTTTACTAAGATGCTGATCCTGGAGTCTGTAGCCTCTGGCCTGGGGGTTTGTCTGCGGGGAGGATGCACCTGCAGTCACACGCTACAGACGGGAAGCCGAGCATGAGGGAGATGGCCAGGGCAGGGCAGAGGATGCTGGCTCCTTGGCGCTCCCCTCTGGGCCCTTCATTCCCCCCACGGTCCTTCTCTGAGGCCCACAGAGCTGCAGTGAGGTAGGAAAAAGGACAAGAAATCCACATACTTCACAGACACTGTGCCATTCGCTGGCCGATACCTTCTTCCTCACATGTGGGTCTTCATTCTAAGTCCAGCAAACTGAAACTGACAGCAAACAGAACGCAGGCCATCTCGGGCAAATCATCTTCTCCCTCTCTAAGGTGGACAGGCCAAAGAGCACACACTGGGAGGTGACTGAAATTACAGCTCTGCTCATCATATGCTACACTTAACATCAGAACTTCTTCCCATCAGATCAGGGGATGCTGTCACAGCCTCCAGGAATGGCCTTGACTCACTGCAGTGCCAACTTCATCAATGACACACACAGGCTAATTGAAAACACTGTCTCGAAAAAGATTTTATGCCCAAATGTGGCAAGTCTGCTTTTGAGAAGCACACGGTTTCACAAGACCTTTTTTTTTTCTTTTTTTTTTTTGAGACAGAGTCTCACTCTGTTACCTGGGCTGGAGTGCAGTGATGTCATCATATCTCACTGTAACCTCCAACTCCTGGGCTCAAGTTCTCCTGCCTCAGCGTCTGGAGTAGCTGGGACTGCAGGCGTGCATCATCACACTCAGCTAATTTTTCTATTTTTTGTAAAGACGGGGTCTCACTCTTGCTCAGGTTGGTCTCGAACTCCTGGGCTCAAGTGAGCCTCTTGCCTTAGCCTCCCAGAGTGCTAGGATTATTACAGGTGTGAGCCACCATGCCCGGCCACAAGAGGCCTTTAAAAATGGCATCTCCTCCCACAGCTGCCACCTCTGGAGTGTAAAGCTATGGTGACGAGGGAAAGTATGCAGGGCCACTGTCAGCAAGCTCACTTCTGGACTGAAAGCTCATATGTGCACGGAATTATGGTGCAGGTACTATGCAAAACCATCCTGAGCACTGCCGTGCTTGAACAAGCACTGGCCGACCTACGTCATCGCAGTGGAGAGAGAAGAGGGGAGCAGCTCTGTGGTCCTCAGTTTAATACTGAGGAAAGCGGTATTTAATTTTATTTACTTTCATTGAGTTGCAGGCGTCCTGGTCACAGCATCATAGGTGAACAACCTGAGGAATCCCAGATTGGACACAGCACTTCATACCTTCCAGAAGGTGCCCTCAGGCTCTGCCCAGTCAGTACCAACCTCCCAGGGAAACACTATTTTGACTATCCCTGCAGATCATTTTCACTTGTAACTAAACTTCAGCTAAAAAGAGAATCACAAAGGATCCTTTTGCTAACCATTATGTCTGGGAGAGTCATCTGTGTTGCTGAGTATGACAGACAGTCACATGTTCTTTTTATTTGTCCATTCTCATTTGCATAGCCATTTTGCCATCAGGTTTTGGCCAGCACACATCAAACTGCTATGAGCAACAGTACTTGGTGGACACAGACACTCATTTTCCTCGGGTGTCCAAGGGTGGAACTGGTGGTTACAGGGAGGCATAAATTTAGCTCTGGTAGAAATTCCCAGTTTTCCGAAATGGTGGTTTGATCTCCACACACTGCCCCACCCCAAATAGCGGGAAAGCATTCCAGTTGTTCCACATCCTCACCAACACACGCTGCTGTCAGTCTTTATAATTTCCAATCATCTTGGTAAATGTATAATCGTATCTCATGGCTTTCCTTTGCATTTCCCTCGTGACTAACAGTGCTAAGCACCTTTCTGTATGCTTCTTGCCTTCTAGACATCCACTTTTACAAAGTGTCTAAGTTTCTGCTAATATTTTATTGAGGATGTGTGACTGCAATTCCCTTCTCCCAGTCGGTGACCTGCCTTTGCGCCTTTTTTTTTTTAATTTTTATTTTTTTTTTAGAGATGGGGTCTTGCTCTGTCAGCCAGGCCAGAGTGCAGTGGTGCAATATTAGCTCACTGTAACCTCCAACTCCTGGGCTCAAGCGATCCTCCTGTCTCAGCCTTCCCAGCAGCTGGGACTACAGACACATGTTACCACACCCAGCTGATTTTATTTTTGTAGAGACGGGGTCTCCTACGATGCCCAGGCTGGTCTCAAACTCCTGGGCTCAAGTGATCCTCCCACCTTGGCCTCCAAAGTGCTGGATTAGAGGTGTGAGCCACTGTGCCTGGACGCCTTTGCACTTTAATGGAGTCTTGTGGTGAAGAGAAGTTCTTAATTTTAATGATGGCCAATCTATCAAGTTTGTTCTTTGATGGTTAATGTTCTTAGGGTCCTATCTAAGAAATCTTTGTCTACCTCAAAGCCACTAAGATATAGGAAGGGAGGGGATAATTCCAAATCCAGAAGGACGGTGACTTGCCTTCACCTCCAAGTGACTTACAACTGCTGAGGGACATCTCAGTCACAAGGAAGTCACAGGTAAGGTTAGGCCCGGTCAGAGAGGGGAAGCAGGCAGACAGGCCCACTTGATGGCAATGCCCCGGATTCACCCACTGGACCCTCACCGCCATACTAGGAAAGAGATCATCACTGGTCCCGCTGACAGAGAGGTTCCTGAGCCTCAGAGACCACACAGCAGGTCGGTGGAAGAGCTGAGGTCACAAGGCCAAGGCCACACTGGAACTCGCTGCCATACAGCCCAGACTCTGAACGTGGACTCTGTGGCTTTGCTGGATAAACTCCCTGGGACTCTGTTTCCTCCTCTGTGGGCTGGAGCAGAGACCAGTGTCTCCCTCAGAGGTTACAGGCAGCACCGAATGAGCTAACCGATGCCTCCCTCAAGGAACCTCTCTCCTCCACCAGGTTTACTGAACAGTTGCTTAGTGCTTCTCAGGTACTGTACTAGGAGGGTCACAAAGTCCTCCCGTCAAAGCCAGGAAGGAGGGCTCCTTTCCCTGCACAGAGATGAGTAAACTGAGTCACGTGGCAAGTGACCACTCTGGAGAGCTTGCTTCTTAAATGTAGCCACCACCCCCCCAACCCCCGGCATGAGCCTCGAGGAATGCCCCTGCCCAGCAGTGGTCGGGAACACACTAGCTTCCCCTTTCGGGAAGCAGAGGCTGCACGAGGCAGAAGCACCTGGCTAAAGCGTAGCCCAGCCCCCAGGCACAAACAAGGACACACTGTCCACAGTGACACACACACCCAGGCAATCAATGGGTACAGAACTGGCTGCTGCAAAGGTTTCTTTTCCCTCCTGGCTCCACTGTCACACACGTGGTGTTCCTAGCCCTCATCTAACTGCTCCTGGCCAGCTGTTCCTCCTGAGGGGCTGAGGTGGCACGGGCCTCGCTGGGAGCCGGAGAGGGTGTGGGGCCCGGTGCCACCTTGCTCCAGTGAGATGCTGACACAGGAGGGCCCAAAACGCTCGCCCAGGAGTTTCAGAAGAGAGGTGGGGTCTGAGGGCAGGGAACACCCCCCCACACCCTTCTTCCCCATCACCAAAGATCCCTGCCCTTGTGCATACAGGAAACTAACAATCTGACACTTTCACCAAATGCCTCAGGTGCCCAAGGTCATCTCTAAGGCCTCTAGGGTTTCAGGTGGCCTACACAGTGCCACCTGGATTCATGCATGAGGCCCTCTATGACAAGTCACTAAAAGGGCAACTTCAGGCAGCACTGAAATCCATCGCAAACCAGGTCACAGGGAAGCAGATAAGCAAAGTGAAGGACAAGGGGACCCAGGGCTGAGAACAGCCAACATGTGTCAGGGAACCAAACCCAGACGTGTGTGGCCTTGGATAGAACGGGTCCTTTTGCGGCCACAAGGAGGGAATAGAGCCCGGGAATCCAGGCAGGAGGCCAGAAGGAATGATGGGAAGTCAAAATACTTACTCTGGGCAAAAACCTAAAGGCTGAAAGCTAAGACATTCAGTCCCTGCCTGGGAGGCCACGAGATGAAAACAGGCCCCCAGGTGCCCAGGGCCAAAGGGTCTGGAAATGACTTGGCCACAATGCCTCAATTTTTCTGAGAAGCACCCCAACTGCCCAGTGATCAGAACCCCCACATGATCCACGCGGCGGAAGTCTTGGCACCATTGGAAAAAAAAAAGAGGTAGCTGTGTGCACATAGACACACAGGATGGTCTAAAACAAATCAAGGTAGTGACAAAGTAAGGTGGGCTTGGCCCAAGCCCCACTTTGCTAAAAAGAACAACACACACATGTTACCCCACACACAGAAGCCAGGGCAAAGAAAACAGGCACCAAACTGCTGTCAGCACAGCCCTGTGATGGCGAATTTACACTTTACGTATCACAGATGCCGGGCGTAAATTGTTTTTGCTTATTTTCTTTATAAAAACTATCTATTATTTTTCTATTCAGATTCTTAAAAAAAAAAAAAAAACTTCTTATGCAAAAATAACCTAGGTCAGAAAAATACCCATGAAATAAAATACCCAGAAAAGATGCCCAGGAAGTGCCTTTGTGGCAATAAAAAAGAAAGATGAAAGGATCAGAGGGCTGCATTATTTTCATTACTTTCAACTTCACCAAAATTGTCATCTAAAATAGAAACATGTGTTGATGTCCAAATGTGGAGCCAGACTACTCGAAGATCAGAGGTCTGGTCTCTTCTTTGAAGCCACTCTTAGCTTTTGTCTTATGAATAAAAAAGGGCTGTGGTGACCAGCCTCAGGCAGGGCAGATGGGACCCCGGAGACACCTGCTTGCTGAGATTATGGGGAGCAGGGAGTTTCCACCTTGCCTGAGATCCAGCATGATATTTAAGTTTGGCCCCAGGATATCTGCTGATTTGTTCTCTGAGCTTGGGAAAATTTGTCCCCAGACACATTTGATTAGTAGATACGACTCCAGAGTCAAGTAATGACAGGGTGCTCAGGCAGGACAGCTTCAGCAAAACCAGGCCATTTATCACATGTGAACTGCAACACAAGATTTCTTTCCCCCCAGCAGTCTGTAAGCAAACCTTCCCCATCAGGTCCAGGACTCTCTTGTTTATGAACCCCGAAATTACAAATGAGGTGAGGCATCTGTGGTCTTAGGGATGGAGTGGAAATGGCTTATTCCTGAGAGCGACCCTGCTCCCCAGTGCTAACGGTTCTATGGCATTTTCCTTGCGATATAATTAAGTAGCAAAACCTTGCCCTACATTCAAAAGGGAATACATTTCAGAAACCAAAAAGTCAGGTGCTGAGGACAAATTACAATGTTTTCTCAGTTCTACATACAAGGTAGACATGCCAAATTGTTACCAAGTAGTATTTTCAGCACCAGGAATTACACATCATTTTACTGGGATTGCCTCCCTTTTTCAGTCACTTGAAAACCACTTAAGAGCACCTACCCATCCATCTACAAGGCACCAAAGGACCTACAGACAACCAGGACGCTCCCTGCCCCAAGGGAGCTCTCTGCAATCTGGCAAGAAGATGTAGTATCTACAGCGCAAGATCCAAAACGCTACCATATCAGATGGGTATTTTTCGAACTTTTGACCATGATCCACCGTGACAATGTAACCCAGCACAACCACATCAAGTAACTGCAATAGGTTTCACAAATCTGTCCTCACCCATGCTCCCTGTGAAACACCCATGTCCTATATATATCTCTGTGTGTGTGTATACACACACACACACACACACACACACATATATTTTATATATATGTATCTTTTTGGTAAGGCTGACCAAGGGATGTGCTCTTGCCTGTAATCCCAGCACTTTGGGAGGCCAAAATGCAGGAGGATCACTTGAGGTCAGAGTTTGAGACCATCCTGGGCAATATAGCAAGACTCCATCTCTACAAAAAGAAAAGGCTAAAAAATAAAAACCTAGCTGGGGCCGGGCACTGTGGCTCACACCTGTAATCCTAGCATTCTGGGAGGCCAAGGTTGGAGGATTGCTTGAGGTCAGGAGTTCAAGACCAGCCTGAACAAGAACGAGACCCTGTCTCTACCAAAAATAGAAAAAAAAAATTAGAAGGGTGAGGTGGTACATGCTTGAAGTCCCAGCTACTCGGGAGGCTGAGGCAAGAGGATCGCTTGAGCCCAGGAGTTTGAGGTTGCTGTGAGCTAGGCTGACGCCACAGCACTCTATCCCAGGTGACAGAGTGAGACTCTGTCTCAAAAAAAAAAAAAAAAAGAAAGAAACCTAGCAGGGCATGGTGGCACGCACCTGTAGTCCCAGCTACTCAGGAGGCTGAGGTGGGAGGATTGCTTAAGGCCAAGAGTTCGAGGCAGCAGTGAACTATGATCACACCACTGCACTCCAGCAAGCTTGCAACACAGCAAGACCTTGTCTCTAAAAAAATAAAAATACAAAATACCGAAAAAAAAAAAAAAGGTTGATCAAGGCCCACTGGATGGATGTCATGACCCAGGCTGGGTCTGTTGTGTTGCCTGCTGCATGCTCAACCCTGAGCACAATGAGTGACATCATGTGGAAAAGGCAGGAGGGAAATCCCCATGACAGGAGCTCACAAAGGCCAAGTGTAGGCACGGAGACACAGAACCCATACCTGCCCAGTGTCACTTGTGATAGGCCCAGCCACCCCAGCAGAGGACTTACTGACGACCACTTCCCAAATACCAGCCTAGAGCTGACTGTGCCAAGCCATGTGTCTGGCAGGGAACAACAAAGTTCTTGCCTAGTGGAGCGGACAACCGAGTTAACAGACACAAGCATGCAAATAAACATGACACAATGTGACACAGGGGGTGAAGTGCTGTAAAAAAATCATCAGAGTTCACAGAGTTAACAGATGGGAGGCACTCCAAGTGCTGTGGCCTGGGTGGTCTCCGGGCAGTAGAACAGCAAGCACAAAGGCCCTGGGGTGCAACTACGTGTGGCATGTTCCCAGGCACAGCAAGTCAGCCAGTGTGGGTGGAGCAGAGTGGGGAACACACTTTGTTTCTCTGCACTCACACGTCACCTCTGACACCAACTCACAGCAAAACAAAGTTTTCTCCTACGAGAAGACTCTCACAACACGGAACACTTCCCAGACCAGATGTGTGGGTTTTTCCCACACCAAGCAATTCCCCAACTCTCCAAACTCCAGCCTGAGTTGGTGCCAGAGCCCACAAGTTAAGAGCTCTGTCCCACAAAACTGCTGCCACTTCAGATGCCAACTGCATGTCCCAACGTCTGGTACTTCTACCCAACCAGCTATACAAAACAGAGGTTCCCACGACCCCTCATCAGTTTTGACCAATGTGCTAAAGCAGTTCGCAGAACTAAGGAAGGCACTTTATTTACTATTACTGGTTTATTATAAAGGATATAACTCAGGGACCACCGGGTAGAAGAGACACACAGCAGAAGGTCTAAGGGGAGGTGGCACGCAGACCTCCCCTGCCCTGTCTGAGCAGGCCACCCTCTAATCACTTGGTCTTCCTGGTGACCAGCCCCGTCCTGCGCGATCTAGGAGCTCCACCCTAACTCACCTCATAAGCATAAACTCAGGTGTGACCAACGACAGTCCTATCATTCCTATGTGTGTAGACAGAGACACGCAAAGACCAAACATATTTCATATCATACCTCGGAGGGCAGAGGAGTGGCAGCAGATGGGGGCGGGTCACAGGCCTTGAGGAAGCTAAGGCAGGAGGATCAACTAAGCCCAGGAGTTTCGGACTGCAGAGCTATGACGACGCCACCGCACTCTAGCCTGGGCGACAGAGTGAGATCCTATCTCTATTAGGAAGAAAAAAACAGTATAGGACAGGAGCCTTGAAGGTCAAGGAAAGGCAGCAAGGGGAAAAGAAGAGAACCATTCCAACAAGCAGGAATGTCCAGACATTCTAGGGAGGCGGACAAGGCCCGTCGGTGCCCCTGCAGTCCGTCTGTGAAGGAATTCCATTGGGACCATCGTGAGGGCCAGTATCAGCTCCCTGGGCACAATGAGACCAGCCACTGTGCCGCTTTACTGGGTGGCACACATCAGAGCCTCCCACTCTAGTTTCCCACTGAAACAAGTCAGGAGGCAACTGTCATGCCAGCCACCTGCTTCCTGAGCCAGTGGGGTGTGACCTGCCAGTGAAAGGAGAACTTAAAACACTACAAAAAGCCAGGCGCAGTGGTGCACGCCTGTAGTCCCAGCTACTCAGGAGGCTGAGGCGGGAGGATCACTTGAGCCTAGGAGTTCGAGGCCAGCCCAGGCAACACAGTGAGTCCCCATCTCTACAAAAACAAAATATAAAATTAAATAACCACCTCAAAGAGCCATTTTAAAGTCCATCACGATTAAAAACAGGGCCCATCTGGGAGGCCGCGGCGGGAGGATCGCTCGAGGTCAGGAGTTCGAGACCAGCCTGAGCAAGAGCGAGACCCCATCTCTATTAAAAATAGAAAGAAATGATCTGGACAGCTAAAAATATATACACAAAAAAATTAGCTGGGAATGGTGGCACATGTCTGTGATCCCAGCTACTCGGGAGGCTGAGGCAGTAGGATCGCTTAAGCCCAGGAGTTTGAGGTTGCTGTGAGCTAGGCTGATGCCACAGCACTCTAGCCTGGGCAACAGAGCAAGACTGTCTCCAAACAAACAAACAAAAAAAAAACAAGGCCCAACCTGCTTTGCCACACTCCCGGCTGGTGAATTTTACACAGAGCAAAACTTACACTGTTCCCAGTGACAACTGCCCACACACAAAAATGAAAACATGCCCCTTTAGCAAGGTACCCAAGTTCCAAATCGAAGTTCTAGAAACCAGTCTGAGAAGCCGGCAGGTAGTTCACGCCTGTAATCCCAACACTTTGGAAGGCCAAGGTGGGAGGATCACTTGAAGCCAGGAGTTCGAGACCAGCCTGGGCAAAATAGCCAGAACCTATCTCTACAAATAATAAAAAACTTAGCCGGGTGTGGTGGCATACTCCTGTAGTCCCAGCTGCTTGGGAGGCTGAGGCAGGAGGATCACTGGAGCCCAGGGGTTCAAGGTTACAGTGAGCTGTGATGATGCCACTGCACTCTAGCCCAGGCAACAGAGCGAGACCCTGTCTCAAAAAAAAAAAAACAAAAACAAAAGACAAAAAGAAATTAGTCTGGTGCTTAAAAGACAGGAAGTGGCCAGGACTGGTTTACACCCTGCTAGCATTTACCTGTTTTCTAAAGACAGCCCCCTTCCCTGAGGGAACTGGAGGGAAATCACGGATCTCCCAGCAACCCAACTACACCTGGCGCTTCCCTCATGGCCCTTACCCATATAAGAAGAGTCAAGGCCATGATGCACACGCCATCAAATCCCGAAAAATCAAAACATCAGCATGCAGTTAACAGAACACTCCGTGCAAGAAATCACTGGTCACACTAACGAACCCAACACTTCTCAGGGGTGGCACCTATGAGGTCAGCAGCAGCTGCAGCTCAACTTGGCCTCAGACTGGATTCTGACTCATTCACTCTCAGACGTCCCCCCAGTATGGCAGCAGCTGTTGTATTTCCCTTTCATAGGTGCAGCACATCCCTTTCACTCTGATTGTTTTTTTAAAACTTCAACTCTTTCATGAGTGTTCCAATACTATAAGTTTTTTTTTTTTTTTTAGACAGAGTCTCACTTTGTTGCCCCGGCTAGAGTGAGTGCCGTGGCATCAGCCTAGCTCACAGCAACCTCAGACTCCTGGGCTTAAGCGATCCTACTGTCTCAGCCTCCCGAGTAGCTGGGACTACAGGCATGAGCCACCATGCCCGGCTAATTTTTTTTGTATATATATTTTTAGTTGGCCAGATAATTTCTTTCTATTTTTAGTAGAGACGGGGTCTCACTCTTGCTCAGGCTGGTCTCGAACTCCTGACCTCGAGCGATCCACCCGCCTCGGCCTCCCAGAGCTAGGATTACAGGCGTGAGCCACCGCGCCCGGCCCCAATACTATAAGTTATGAGCAACTGTGTGAAAAGGAAAACGAACATTTGCTATTTCTGAAAAGCCATGCCACCAAACACACCCTCCCCTTTACAATGTCTTCTGGTGAAATTACAAAACATCATTTTCCATAACAACATTTTGGTCAACGATGGACCGCATACAGGACAGTGGTCCCATGGGATTATAATACTGTATTTTCACTGTACTAAGATTGGATATACAAATTCCATTGTGTTACAACTGCCTACAGTACTCAGTACAATAACATGCTAGACAGGTTTGTGGCCTGTGAACAAAAGGCCACACACTGTAGCCCAGGTGTGCAGCAGGCTACATCACCTAGGTTTGTGTAAGTACACTGCAGGATGTTCATGCAACAATGAAATAACCTAACGACAAATTTCTCAGAACACATCCCAGTCATTAAGCATCACATGACTCTATTGATGACAAAATGGAGAAACTGATTCCTTTGCTCCCACTTTGGAAACACATAGAACCATTACAAGAGGGAAGAAATATATTATCTGTGTCACCCCTCCAGGATGTTGTAAGAATCCTAATACATGACAATAGCTGCTAATTGTTTAGCACCACATGCCTAGCACTGTTCTAAGCACTTCACGTTTGTCATTTGGTGGTTGTTTCATTCTTGTAACAATCCCACAAGCTGGGTACTATTACTGTGCCCTTTGCAGACAGGAGCCCGATGTGAGCTAATAAGAACAGAGCCCTTGTCTGTCAGGTCCCCAGTGAATGCCCAGCTCCCCGAGCAGTGCCCGGCTCATGCCAGGCGCTCAATGCATGCCTGTTCACAATATAAATAGGGAATGAGTGGCTGGGTCACTTCTTGCACAACTCCAGGGGGCGCCATTCACCTTGTGCTTTGCCTATAGTCAATGTGAATGGGCCCCTCTGTGCCATGGCATCCCTGATGATTAAGGGAAGGTAAGTGACAAAGCCAGAAGTCAAAACCAGGCGGTTGACTTGTGAGCCCCAGGTGGGAAAAAAAATATCCCTGGACCTCAGCTTCTTTACTGGTACAAAGTTCTCATCAGACATTCACCCCAAGCACTAGTCCCTACTCCTCTCCCACATCTAATAAATGGCTAAGACACGGAATTGGTTCAGGGTTACTGCCCAATGTTTTGAGGGTCCACAAGGAGTGCCAATGGTATGCAAATAATTTGTAAATAAATACGCATATGTGCTGGGGTGCTTTTGACTGACAGAAAAAGTTTGGAGACCACCGCACTGCCCTGTACCACATCTCTGATGACATCACCACCCAGGTTCAAAAACCTACAAGACGAAAAATCTCCTAAAGGGGCCAGGTGAGGTGGCTCATGCCTGTAATCCTAGCACTCTGGGAGGCCAAGGCAGCAGGATTGCTTGAGGTCAGGAGTTCAAGACCAGCCTGAGCAAGAGAGAGACCCCCGTCTCTACTAAAAATAGAAAGAAATTATATGGACAGCTAAAAATATATATAGAAAAAAATTAGCCAGGCATGGTGGCGCATGCCTGTAGTCCCAGCTACTGGGGAGGCTGAGGCAGTAGGATCGCTTAAGCCCAGGAGTTTGAGGTTGCTGTGAGCTAGGCTGACACCACGGCACTCTAACCAGGGCAACAGAGTGACACTCTGTCTCAAAAAAAAGAAAAATCTAAAGGGCTGGACACAAAATGATTTCACATGGCACATGCAGGGGCACTTAATACTTTCCTAATTACCCACGCATTGATTTCAGTGAAAATTAGAAAAACATATATAACCAGTACATCAAACCAGGGGTTCCTGGAATATACGATGACTCTAAATAAAGTTTTTAGTTTTTTAAACAGTTGATTTACAAAAAATACAAATGAATAAAATAAACAATTTTAACTCTAACAAATCAAGAGCGCACTAGGTGCCAGGTGTGGCACTGTGTTAAGTAGCTTCCCATGTTACTTCATTCAACCCTCACAAGAACCATTTGAGGTGGCATCCTCGTCCTACCTGTTTCACAAGTGGGGAGCCCTCCTGGGAAGTGCTTTGCTTGAGGTCAAGCTAGATTTAGAGAGCTGAGTGTGAATCTAGGGGTTCTGATTCCAGAAGGGAGGACTTCTCACCATCACCCCATACTAACCACCAAGCCACCCTCCATGGGGGCAAAGGGGTGGGAGAGGGCAACTGAGGTTTGGGGAAACAATGACCTAGAAAGTTCAAAAACCAACAACAGGCCGGGTGCTCACACCTGTAATCCTAGCACTTTGGGAGGCAGAGGCAGGAGGATTGAGGCAGGAAGATCACTTGAGGCCAGGAGTTCAAGACCAGCCTGAGCAAGAGTGAGACCCCCATCTCTACCAAAAATAGAAAAATTATCCAGGCTGAGGCAGGAGGATCACTTCAGCCCAGGAGCTTGAGGCTGCAGTGAGCTATGATGATACTACTGCACTCTAGCCTGGGCGACAGAACAAGACCCCATCCCAAAAACAACAGCAAAAAAACCCAACAATAGCAACTAACACGTATGGCTTACAACCCACTCCCAGTCCTGTACCAAGCACTTTACACAGACGATCCTTCCAAGGACCCTCCTCATTCATCCCACAAATGTTCACTAAGCACCTATTATGTGCCAGGCCCAAAGTATGCTGGAACAAACCAGGCAGGCAGACACAGCCCCTGCTCTGATGGCACTGGGGGGTGAAAGCTACACAGGAAAGGACCAAGGCGATGTGCAAGTGTGGCAGACAGAAATAATGATTGGTCCAAGCAGGCCAGGCAAAGTCTAAATAAAGCCTGCACATCTTCTCATTGAAGGTGCCCTCTTCCTAAGCCTCCCTGATCTCTGCCTCCCACGGATCCCCTGCCCATGCACTGTGTCCTCCTCACAGTGCAGGTTGTAAGGATTCAATGACAGGCCAAAGGGGTCTGTCCCCACATCTACCACCAGTTCCCCCACAAGACTGGAGAGGTACCTGAGGCATCCAATCCCCAACCATCCAACACCCAGTAGGGATGCAACAAATATTTGCTGAACAAGGAAGGACACTGGACCAGACAATAACAGTAGTCCTTCCCATTAGCCAGGAACCATTTTACAGGCTCTCACAAACTCCATCTGTGAGATTACCCCTTTCACAAACGAGGAAAATTATGAAAGTCAGAGAGATTAAGTTACTTGCCTAAGGTCACACAGCTAAGGGGCTCACAGCGCCAAGAATCAAACTTGAATCCGGCCTGTCAATCCAAACTGAAAACTTGTTTCAAATTCCTGGAAAGTGGCGCTCCTGCTTATTCCAATTCTACTTTCCCCAAGAAGTCACTGACCAAAAAGAAAAAAAAAAAGATTGAGGTCTTCAAGATCAACACAAAACACTCGCCTAAAATGTCCGCGTTTTAAATAAAAGCCTTAATCTGAAAACCAATTGATTGGGGAAGCAGGGAAAAGGATGCAAAAGAAAAACAATGCTTTCAACAGCAGTTTCCTCCGTCCTCCCCCACTAGACGCCGACCCCCTTTTCCCCCCACCCCCGTCATTTCGGGTCAAACATTTCAAGTCACTAAAGCAAGATTATCAGGGGAATCATTTACCTTTCCTTGACAATCTGGAATGAGGCGACTTTTAATAAAATTTTAGGTCTCCTAACCCAAGGGGGCTGCTAATGCTCGTGTCCGGGCGACGCTGGACATAGCTGGGGTTTTTGCTACTGAGTCTCGATTGCAGCCTCACCAAAAAGGCGAGG
Organism: Lemur catta; assembly: GCF_020740605.2. NCBI lineage: Eukaryota > Metazoa > Chordata > Mammalia > Primates > Lemuridae > Lemur > Lemur catta. The sequence goes on along the minus strand of NC_059128.1, from coordinate 110,336,527 downwards.
ACCCGTTACAACGTAGCCAGAAAAGCCCCGACGCCTGCCTATTGTTGCAGCCCTGGCCACTCGGCCGACGACTGGGGGCCGGACCTCTGGCTCGCCTCGGGAGATGGGGAGCCGAGCTTTGTCCGGCGACCCCGGCGAGAGCGCGCGCAGGGGGCGCGCGGCCTCCACGCTGCCCGGGCCCAGACCCCGCCGACCCGCTGACACTGTGGCCCCACGGCCTCGCTACACTACGGCCTTCCCCGCGCGCGCGGCTGCCAGCCGAGCTTCTTGACCCTCCGGCGCCACCGTACCCCGGCCCCGCTCCAGGCGCCGGCGGCCCCCTCCCCCCTCGGCGCCACGGCTCCATTCAAACCGTCCTCCCGAGCCCCGCGCCGCGCTCCCCCCGCGGCCCGCGTTCCTTACCGGGAGCCGCCGGCGCCGTCGCCTTCCTGGCGTCGCTCCTGCCCCTCCGCGCGGGGCCGGGGGCAGAGTGGGCGTCTCGCCTCTCCTCACGAAACAAAGAAGCCGCCGCCGCCGCCGCCGCCGAGCTAGGGGAAGCCTCGCGCGCGCTCCCGCCCTCCTCGGCTAGGCCCCCCCCAACACACGCCGCCCGCGCCCCCGCTGCGCGCGCACTCGCCGCTCCCCTCCCCGCGGACGGTCCCTCCAGCTTCCGTCGCCCGCCCGGCCTCGAGCGCGCACCCGCCCGCCCTTCCGCTGCCCGCGCGCTGGCGCCGGCGCGGTGGGCGTGGCCCAGGCTAAGCACGCGCGGCCGACGCTCCTCCCCAATGTGTCTGCGGCGGCCTTGCGCCTGCGCACGGGCATCTTCGTCCCGCACGCCATGCGCCCTAACGCCGCCGAGCATGCGCAGAGCGGGCGCCACTGCAGAGGCGGCGGCGGCGGCGGCGGGGGAATTGGGGGATGGGATTGCGGTGGCCTTGGGGTTTGTGGGGAAGGGATGGCCAAGGGGCTTCAAGGCTCGGCAGTGGGTACCCGCGGCCGTGCGTGGGGGCGGGAGACGGGCAGGCTATGCCTGGAGTGGGTAAAGTTTGCCCGCGGGCCAGGGGCGGACCTGGGAACCGCTTTGATCTTGGCCTGGGTCGGCGGGGCCAGTCCGGCGCCCGATCGTGGCCGCCTTTTCTCCAAAACCTACCGAGTGTCATTCATTCGCTTAGCCAGTATTTACTGACCTGCTACTGTGGTCTAGCCGCCGTGGAGCCCACGATCTAGTGAGGGAGGGGGACTAGAAGCAAGATGAATAAGTAAAATCAGTGTCTGAGAAGGAGACCTGGCGGGGTGGGGGGAGAGGGTTGGGGAAATTTTAAATTTAGCACCTAGGGAACCTCGCTGCGAAGACGATGTTTGAGTACAGACAGGAAAGCAGTGTCCGGGACAGCCTTGCTCTAAGTGTGACGGCCCTGAGCCTCTTGGCTTCTTTGTGTTTTTAAAATATTTCGTTCCCCCAACCGGACAAGCGCTCGCCAAAGTCAGGTCCTACCACGTGTGGTTTCTCAGCCTGAACTGTTCCCACCCCTGCTTCTCATGCGTGCTCTTCCTCATTTTCCAGGGCTCAGCTGACTCACAACCTCAGGCTTGCCTCCTGTTTGATCACGGCTTCCTTTCCCCTTCCTGGACATTTCTGGAGTAGCCTCTCTATCATCTGTCTTCCTTACCTCAGTTAAATGGCAAAGATAATGCCAATTTTAGTCACTAGTGAATACACAGCATGTAGCATGGACCCCCCCCCCCCCCCGCCAGGTACTAGATATTTTTTAAGACTATAGAAATAGACTGAGCCTGGCATGGTGACATGTCTGTAGCCCCAGGGCTTTGGGAGGCTACACTGTAGTGCCAGCTACTGGGGAGGCTGAGGCAGGAGGATCACTTGAGCCCAGGAGTTAAAGTCCAGCCTGGGCAACATAGCAAGACCCCATCTCTTTAAAAACAAACGTCCTGTTTTGGTTTTAAACAGAGGATGCCTGTGGAGAACAATCCTGTAGACAAGTGATTGTTGTCTGTGCATTGGAATCCCTGTTTAAACAGACCTGATGCCTTTTAGCACTTATATTTAGGTCTGTGATACATTTGGAGTTAATTTTTGTATATGGTATGAGCTAAGGATTAAGTTCATTGTTTTCCATAGGGATATCCAGTTGTTCCAGCACCAGTTCTAGACTGTTCTCTTCCCCATTGAATTCCCTTGAAACTTTTGTCAAAAATCAATTGGCTGTTTAAGTGTGGGTCTGTTTTTGGACTCCATTCTGCTCATCAATCTATACGTCTGCCCTTATGCCAAGACTACACTGCCTTGATTACTGTCATTTTATAATAAATCTTCAAATCAAGTAGTCCTCCAACTTTGTTCTTTTTTCAAATTGTTTTGTCTACTCTAGGTCCTTTGCATTTCTATGTAAATTTTAGACTCAGCTTGTCATTTTCTACCAAAAAACAAGATGGGATTTTGATTGGGATTGCACAGAATCAGTAGATCAACTTGAGCAAAATCACCATTTTAATAATATGAAGTCTGCCAGTCCATGAACATGGTATATCTCGCCATTTATTTAGGTCTTTTCTAATTTTCATTAAACTTTCTCCTTTCAGGCCTTTCCTACTCCACCAAAATGACTATTGTTGAGGTCACAGTGAGCTCCTTACTACTGAATCCAGTGAACAGATCTCATCTTCACTTTCCTTGACTTCCCTCCTTAGAACAATCTCCTCACTTCAGGCTTCCAGGGCACCACTCTCCTTGATTTGTTCCCATCCCCTTCACTGCTCTTTCCTAGTCTCCTTTGTGGCTTCCTTCTTTCTCTGCATGCTGACCTCTTAATAATGAATCTCCCCAGGACCTTGATCCTCTATCTACATGCATCCCTTTGGCTCCCAGTCTTGTGACTTTAAAAAACCATCCACATCCTAGGTGTGTACCCGAAAGAATTTAAAACAGGTACTCAAGCAAATATTTGTAAATAAATATTCATTGATGCTGCACTATTCACAATAGCCAAAAGGTGGAAACAGCCTTAATGGCCATTAACAGATAAACACATTAACAAATTGTGGTATGTATACCTGACACCACATTACAAGGGAGTTTCTTGTATTTTTCATATTGAAGAATGGTGGCCTTCTTTAGTGATGTCATTAAGTCAAAGGATATGTTAGCCAGGGTTCGCTAGAGAAACAGAATCAATAGGACATAGGTAAATAGTTATAGAGGCTTATTTATTTATTTTTGAGACACAGTCTCTGTCGCCCAGGCTGGAGTGCAGTGACACAATCATAGCTCACTGCAACTTTGAACTCCTGAGCTCAAGCAGTCCTCCCACCTCGGCCTCCCAAAGTGCTAGGATTACAGGCGTGAGCCACTGTGCCTGGCCCTAGAGGTTTATTTTAAGGAATTGACTGATGTGATTGCAGGGGCTGCCAAGTTCAAAACCTCATCTGTAGGGCAAGCCAGCAGGCTGGAAATTCAGGTAAGACTTGATGTTGCTGCCTTGAGTCTGAATTCCACAGGGCAGCAAGCTAGAAAATCAGGCAGGATTTCTATGCTGCATTCTTAAGAAATTCTTCTTTGGGAAACTGAGTCTTTGCTCTTAGGACCTTGAACTGAATGGGCAAAGCCCACCCATGTCATGCAAGCTCATCTGCCTTACTCAGCATCAACTGATTTAAATGTTAATCACATCTGAAAAAATACCTGCACAACAGCAATATTTAGGCTGATGTTTGACCAAACAACTGGGCACTGTAACCTAGTCAAGTTGACGCATAAAACAAACCATCACAGAAAATGGATTCCGTTCTATGACTCAACATTAAAGCTTGAAATAAAATGCTCACCCAAGTTCACTATATTGAACATGTAAACTGCATCCCCTTCAGTTGCTAGTGTAAGGTGGATACTTTTTCAGTAATATCTTCCGATCTTCTTTGGAACATGAAATCAATTATGGCCGAGCATGGTAGCTCACACCTGTAATCTTAGCACTCTGGGAGGCTGAGGCAAGAGAATCACTTGAGGTCAGGAGCTGGAGACCAGCCTGAGCAAGAGTGCGACCCCATCTCTACTAAAAGTAGAAAAAATTGCTGAGTGTGGTGGCATGTGCCTGTAATCCCAGCTACTTGGGAGGCTGAGGCAGAAGGATTGCTTGAGCCCAGGAGTTTGAGGTTGCTGTGAGCTAGGCTGACACCATGGCACTCTAGCCCATGCAAGAGAGCAAGACACTGTCTCAAAAAAAAAAAATCATTTATTAACCAAACATGCATTTATTCATCACACATGACCTATTGCCCTCAAACACCTGCCTCACAAGATAGTGATTTCCCCAAACCTAGCAGTGGGATGTACGATGCAGAAAACATGAAGTAGTCCTTCCAAGTCAGAAACCCAGGGTGACAGATATCTTTTAGCAGGCGGCTGTGGTTTTATTCTTAACACGATTGAGAAAATAACCAGCATGTCACATTATGTTTATACCAAAGCATGCCACTTCCACCAACTACAGATGGAAACCTAACTGCCCACGCTTGTCAGAAATTTTGTAGGTGTTTTACTCTAACTACAGTATGTTTTAAGTTGAATTTATTAAGCTCTTCTAAGGTACTAGGTGTGAATTATGACACATTGGGCCTCCATCAAGAATAATCAAAAATGGGTTGTTTCTTGGGTTTGGGGGTTTTTGTTTGTTTTGAGACAGGGTCTCACTATGTCACCTGGGCTGGAGTGCAATGGCATCATCACAGCTCACTTCAGCATCAAACTCCTGGGCTGAAGTGATCCTCCTGCCTCAGCCTCTTGAGTAGCTGGGACTATAGGCGTGTGCCACCACGCCCAGCTAATTTTTCTATTTTTTGTAGAGACAGGGTCTTGCTGTTGCTCAGGCTGGTCTCGAATTCCTGGATTCCAGCGATCCTTCTGCCTCTGCCTCCCAAAGTGCTGGGATTACAGGCATGAGTCGCCAAGCCCAGCCAACAATGGGTTTTATATGTACAGTTGGCCATCTGTACTCATGGGTTACACATCTGGAGATCCAACCACAGATTGAAAAATTTGAAAAAAATTGCAAATGTGCTAAACACGTAGAGACTTTTTCTTCTTGTCATTATTCCCTACAACAACTGCTTTCATAGCATTTACATTGTATTAGGTATAATAAGTAATGTGTAGAAGATTTAGAGTATATGGAAGAGGCTGAGCGCGGTGGCTCACACCTGTAATCCTAGCATTCTGGGAGGCCAAGGTGGAAGGATTTCTTGAGCTCAGGAGTTCGAGACCAGCCTGAGCAAGAGTGAGAAACTGTCTCTACTAAAAACAGATAGAAATTAGCCACACAACTAAAAATAGAAAAAATTAGCCGGGCATGGTGGCGCGTGCCTGTAGTCCCAGCTACTCAGGAGGCTGAGGCAGGAGGATCACTTGAGCCCAGGAGTTTGAGGTTGCTGTGAGCTAGGCTGACGCCACGGCACTCTAGCCCAGGCAAGAGAGTGAGACTGTGTCTCAAAACAAACAAACAAATAAATAAATAAATAAAAATAAATAGAGTATATGTAAGAATGTGTATAGGTTAAATGCAAATATGACACAATTTTATATCCAGGACTTGAGCATCTGCAGGTTTTAGTATCGCAGGAGGTCCTGGAACCAATTCCCTGAAGATACTGAGGGGTGACTGTGTATGTGTATGTGTGCATATATTAGTATATATATAGCTGCCTCAGCTTACCATGGGGTTACATCCTGATAAATCCATTATAAATTGAAAATATCCTAAGTTGAAAATGCGTTTATGCCAGGCACAGTGGCTCACAGCTGTAATCCCAGCACTTTGGGAGGCTGAGGCAGGAGGATCGCGTGAACTCTGGAGTACAAGCCTGTAGTGAGCTGTGTCCACACCACTGCACTGCACCCTGGGCAACAGAGAGAGACCCTGTCTCTGAAAAATAAAGACTTTTTTTTTTTTTGAGACAGAGTGTCACTCTGTTGCCCTGGTTAGAGTGCCGTGGCGTCAGCCTAGCTCACAGCAACCTCAAACTCCTGGGCTTAAGCGATCCTACTGCCTCAGCCTCCCCAGTAGCTGGGACTACAGGCATGCGCCACCATGCCCAGCTAATTTTTTCTATATATATTTTTAGCTGTCCATATAATTTCTTTCTATTTTTAGTAAAGACAGGATCTCACTCTTGCTCAGGCTGGTCTTGAACTCCTGAGCTCAAATGATCTGCCCGCCTCAGCCTCCCAGAGTGCTAGGATTACAGGCGTGAGCCACCGCGCCCGGCCAAGACATTTCTTAAAAAAGGAAAGTGCATTTAATACACCTAACCTACTGAATATCATAGCTTTGCCTAGCCTACCCTAAGTGTGCTCAGATTAATTACATTAGCCTACTGTGGGGCAAAATCATCTGACAGAAAGCCTATTTTATGATAAAATGTTGAATATGTCATGTATTAATCATTTATTGAATATTGTGCTGAATTTTTTTTTTTTCGAGACAGAGTCTTACTCTGTTGCCCGAGCTAGAGTGCCGTGGCATCAGCCTAGCTCACAGCAACCTCAAACTACTGGGCTCAAGCGATCCTCCTGCCTCAGCCTCCCGAGTAGCTGGGACTACAGGCATGTGCCACCATGCCCGGCTAATTTTTTTTTCAGTATATATTTTTAGTTGGCCAGATAATTTCTTTCTATTTTTAGTAGAGACGAGAGTCTCTCGCTTGCTCAGGCTGGCCTCGAACTCCTGACCTCGAGCAATTCACCCGCCTCGGCCTCCCAGAGTGCTAGGATTACAGGCGTGAGCCACCACGCCCGGCCCTAGGCTTTATATATTTAGACATTTCACCAAAAACAACATTCAGATGGCAAATGAGCACATGAAAAGGTGTTCGGCATCTTTAGCCATTAGAAAATGCAAATTAGAACCACAATGGGTCAGATGTCGTGGCTCATGCCTATAATCCCAGCACTTTCAGAGGCTGAGGCAGAAGGATCACATAAGGCCAGAAGTTGGAGACCAGCCTGGGCAACATATGAGACCCCATCTCTACAAAAACAAAACATTAGCCAACTAAGAAACAAACAAACAAAATTAGCCAAGCATGGTAGATGTGCCTGTAGTCCAAGCCACTCAGGAGGCTGAGACAGGAAGATCAATTGAACCAAGACTGGGTGACAGAGTGAGACCCTGTCTCTTCAAACAAACAAAATGGGTATCACAACACTTATCAGAATGGCTAAAACAAAAAATAGTAAAAACACCAAATGCTGGCAAGGATGTGGGGAAACTGAAATAAATATGGAATACATCCCTGATAAGGTTATAATATAGTACAGCCACACTGGAAAACAGCTGGACAGTTTCTGGGGAAAAAAAAAACCAAACATACAACACATGACACAGCCATTGCACTCCTGCATTTATACTAGAGAAATAACAACTTACATTCACACAAAAACCTGCACGTAAATGTTCATAGCAATTTTATCTGTAAATGCCCAACACTGGAATCATCCCAGATATGCTTCCAACAGGTGAATGGTAGAATGAACTGAGATCTGGCCATACCATGGAGTACTACTCAGCGATAAAAGGGAATGAACAAATGAAACACACAACAACTTTGATGAAATAATCTCTAGGGAGTTATGATGATTTAAATAATAGCCAATCTCAAAAAGGTTATATACTGTCTGATTCCATTTGTACGACTTTATTTGTTTTTTTTTTTTTCATGAGAAGGCATGTATGACTTTCTTTTTAATAAAAAAATTTTTTTCTTGAGACAGGATGAACTCCTGGCTTCAAATGATCCCCTCTCTTCTGCCTCTCTTGAGGAACCCAGGGTGTCTCTCTGTTGCCCAGGCTGGAGTGCAGTGGTGTCATTATAGCTTGTTGCAACCTCCAACTCCTGGGCTCAAGCGATCTTCCCGCCTCAGCCCCCCAGAGTGCTAGGATGACAGGCGTGAGCCACCACACCTGGCCACCACAATTTTTTAAAAAATCATCAACAGCAATAAATGTAGACCATCCAGCTATCCACTGCTGAGCCCTGCCTGGGTCCTCGCAACCCATTTCAGGTACTGGCTGAGAGGTGTGACAAATCTACAAATGAGAAGAATCAGCCCTAGACTACTGAGAATGGATTGCTTAGCTGTTCTGCCTGGGACGTTCAAAAAACCACCTGCATGTAATCAAGATCACGACATCTGTATTTATGGGCTATTTCTAAATCGAGGGGACATGGAGCTCCCTGCCATGCACCCTCATCATAGGCCCTTCTGAGATCAAGTTGGAGTCCCACAAGACAGAATAGGATTAGGAGAGTGCCCGCCAGGCAGTGAGTCAGCGAGCACACGGGGCAGTTACTGCCAAGAGCCTTCACTCAGAAGAAAAGCTGTTCTTTCGGCGGATTCATGGCTGATTTTCCTTCTAACGATCATCTGCTGGTCCCTTTGTTGTGGTGTTCCCTGTTGCACCCTGCCAGCCTCCCCTAGAAGTCCAGATTGAGATTTTTCTTTCTATGTAAAATTTCCAACAGAATGAAGTGGAAGAAGCCATACATTATTTTTCTAGTGCAAGGTGAGTGAAAACAACATGTCTTGCTTCTGAAATCAGAGCCTCTGGAGTTTTCTTAGACCAGCAGCCACATCGACCTAAGCGTACATCCTTATGGTGGCCCACAAGGAACCCCATCATCACCTACTCTAGTCCTCACTCACTCCAGCCGCTCTGGTCTCATTTCTACAGCCCACCAGGGACAGGCATGGTCCTGCCACAGGGCCTTTGCCCTGCTGTTCTCTTTCTACAGCGTAGCCCCTCCCTCTCAGCCTTCACACTTTACTCCAATTGGCATGACAGCCCCTCCCCCAGCACTGAGCTCTCCCAACCCCACTTACTCTGCTTTCCTGTTTATTTTACTTTATTTTTTCTAAGAGATGGGGGGGGGAGGATCTCACTCTGTTGCCCAGGCTGGAGTGCAATGGCATGATCATAGCTCATGGTAATTTGGAACCCCTGGGCTCAAGTGATCCTCCCCCCTCAGCCTCCCAAAGTTCTGGGATTACAGGCATGAGCCACCACGCCTGGCCTTAATGCTCAATTTTCCTGTAAACCTGCAACTGAGCTAAAAAAAATATGATCTAGGCTACTTGTGGTGGCTCACAGCTATAATCCTAGCACTTTGGGAGGCAGAGGTGGGGGTGGGGGCGGTTACTTGAAGACAGGAGTTAGAGGTTACAGTGAACTGTCATCTGTGATTTGGAATCACCAATAGGAGCTGATGTTTCCCTTCAAAAAGGACATGAGAGAATGACCAGGAAATAAGGAATAAAAAATAGTTCGAACTTCACTCCAGTTTCCATGGGAACACATAAATTGCTTTAAATGCCTAATTTTCCCTCTGTAGGATTCAGTGTATAATCATCTATCATGAATTAATAATTCAAAGTCTATTTTGGAGGGCACAGTGGTGAGAGCCTATAGTCCCAGCTACTCAGGAGGCTGAGGTGGGACGATCACTTGAGGCCAGGAGTTCAAGGCCAATCTGGGCAACATAGTGATATACCATCTCTTAAAAAAAAATACTAACATAAAATAAAAACCTATTTTTCAAACCATGAGCAAACATCAGACACACTCAAATGGAGGGTGTACTGCATTCTACAAAGTAACCAATCACTATTCTTCAAAGATTAAAATCAAAGAAAAAGGAACAGATTAGAAAAGACTAAGGAAATGTGACAACTAAATCAACATAGTGTTCTAAATTGGATCCAGGACCAGAAAAAGAATATTAGCAGGAAAAGTGGCAAAATTCAGATAAGGAGTATAGATTACCTAATGGTTTTAGATTAGTGTTAATTTCCTGGTTTAGATAATTCTACCATATTATGCAATATGTTAACATTAGGGGCCAGGCGTGGTGGTGCGCGCCTATTGTCCCAGCTACTCGGGAGGCTGAGGCAGGAGGATCACTTGAGCCCAGGAGTTTGAGGCTGCAGTGAGCTGTAATGTCACCACTGCACTCCAGGCCTGGGCAACAGAGCAAGACTTTGTCTCCTAAGAAAAAAAATTGAATAAACAAATAAATAAACCAGTATTCATGAGCAAATACCTGCCTTACAGAGCATCATCTGACAACACAGGGTGAAGGGGAGGCAAGGCACGGCTCGGGTAGCCAGTCACACTTGTGTGTGAATCCATCCGGGTGCCCTCTGTGCACGTGGCAGGGAAGCTCCATCTGCAGCTGGCAATAGCTGTTTAGCAGGGTCACCACAGGGAGGAATGAGTTGTCTCCAGGTGTGTCCCTCAGACCAAAGTGAGGCAACGTGTTTCCCAAGCCATGCCCCCTTCTGCTGGGTCCCCTGATTTCTCATAAAACCAGGTCCAGTGATCCTTAGGCAGGGGGCTGCTGGCATTGCCCTCCTAGGGAATCAGGTCTTGGGGCAACTTTGCCTCCCTGCTGTCCCACCACCAAGTTCAGCTTAGAGACGGATGATCCAGCTGGCACCTCCATTCACTTCTTTGGGGGAAAGATACTAGCCCACCATTCTGCACAAGTCCTGTATGTGTGGAAGCGAGAAAACCGCCATCAGTTCCGAGGAAACGTCGAGTCATGAAACCCTGGTTTTTACTCCAAAGGAAGTATGTCCAACTTAATGTTTCCCACAAATGGTTTCCAGATCGATCCTAGCTCATGGCAAAGACCACATCAAGGTTAGTTCAGGAAAGCGGATTAGCGCAGGTGGGGAAATGGATGGTGCCCCCACTAGGAGAGAAGAGGGGGCTATGCCGCCCTCTGGTGTTCACCATGTGCCACAGACTCATCCTCCAAGGCCACCAGCAAAACTGGCGAAGTCAGCTCTAAAGTAACCAAGATGTCCTTCAGCAGGTGAGTGGATATACAAACTGGGGCACATCCAGACAAGGGGAAGGAATATATTCTGTGATAAAAAGAAATGAGCTATCAAGCCACAAAAAGACATGGAGGAACCTTAAATGTCATCTTGTTACCTAAAAGAAGCCAATCCGAAAAAGCTACATACTGTATGATGCCACCGATATGACATTCTATAATAGAAAAGGCAAAACTATAGGGACAATAAAATGACCAGTAGTTGCCAGAGGTTAGGGAGAAGAGAGAGAGAGGGGGACGAATAGGTGAAAGAAACACAGAATTTTTAGGGCAAACAATTTTATGTGATATTGTAATGGACACATGCCATTACACAATTGGCAAAACTCATGGCATGCACCATATCAAGAGTGAACTCTAGCCGGCCACAGTGGCACTCACTTGTACTGTAATCCCAGCTACTCAGGAACCTGATGCAGAAGGATCACTTGAGCCCAGGAGTTCAAGATCAGCCTGGGCAACATAGCAAGACCTCGTCTCAAAAATAAATAAATGAATAAATATTAATTTTTAAAAAAGAATGAACCCTAATTAAACTATTACATTTACATTGTAAATGGTTATAATTGAACCAATGTATATTACGTATAATGTAATATTACATTGTATATTAATATGTATGTTACATATACATTGTAAATGAATCTTGGTTAGAATGTTGCCTGAGTCTAATGATAATTGGTTCTTCAGTTGTAACAATTGTTGCAGATTCAAGAAAGATATTAATGATAGGAGAATCTATGGGGGTGGAGAGAGATGTGTATGGGGATTCTCTCTAATATCTGCTCAATTTTTCTTTAAACCTAAAACTAAACCTATTATTTTACTTTTAATTTTTTTTGTGGGGATGGGGGGGGCGTCTTGCTATGTTGCCCAGGCTAGTCTTGAACTCGTGACTTCAAGCGATCCTCCTGCCTCAGCCTTCCAAAGTGCTGGGATTATGAGCGTGAGCCACCCACGCCTGGCCTCGATCAATATGTTAAGGGCTGGCAGCAGTATGGAGGATGCCTAGCAGATTGGACAGGATGGAAGTTGGAAGGGGAAGTGAGGGCTCCAGTGCTGATGGGGTGAGACTTCCACTCCAGCCAAGAGGGAGTGACAGGGGCCAGATTAATCTCCCACCCAACACAACCCCCAAATATATATTGGGCAAAATATATGATAAAATGTTTTCAAGATGCCGGACATCAGGCAATGAGGGAGGGATAGTGATTCCTGAGAAACCAAACATGCAAGGGAAGTATTATCAGGGACCCAGTGTACTGCCTTAAGAAAGCTCCCAGGACTTGCTGCAGGGGACAGGGAAACAGCCAGAGCCTGTAGACCCCCCTGAGCTGAGAAGATAGAGCTCAGCGTCCAAGGAGACTAAGGTGGGTGGAAACAACCCAAATATCTCCCAACAGGTAAATGTATGAACATGTTGGAGTGTATCCATACTACCCAGCAATGCAAAGGAATGAATGTTTCAGGTGAAACATGCATGTAGCTTGAATCTCACAATTATGATGAGTGACAGAAGCCAGAAAGATTCTACTTCCTGGATAATGCCATCTATTTCAAACTCTAGAAAATGCAAGCTCATTGTGAGTGACAGAAAGTGGGTAAATGGTTTTCTGGGGAAGGACGAAGGGAGAGTGAGAGAACAAGACTCTGTCTCAAAAAAAAACACACAACTGATTGAACTTTTATTATGATGTATTCCATGTACAGTATTTAGGAGATAGGGATGAGCAAAAAGAAAATAAAATTATTAACATAACCCATTTTCCCACCATCCAGAAGTGATTGCTGTTATTAAACAGCTTGGTTCTCATCCACCCAACTGTCCTGTCCTTTATTTGACAGTCTCATCCTGCACTGAGGTTGTGTGCATGTCTGGCTGCCACCCAAGATGAGATTGCATTTTCTGGAGTTTGAAGTAGCTGGAACCCTCTAGTAGGTACCATTTTTGGGAGAGTGTTCTGTTCAGGATCTAACAGTGCCTGGCCTCACCTGGCATGGGCAGATGTTGATGGAATCAAACCACATTGCTCCCAACTCAGGACTGCACCTTCCTCAACACACTTTAATTCCCAAGTTAGGAAAAAATCATTAGGTTGCCTCTCTTTTGCGGCTTGTACAAACTGACCAGGAGAATGTCTTGGGGAATTTAGTAAAGCATCTTAGCTCAGTGGCAGAGAGGATGAGCCTGGTCTCGGAGGGAAGATTAAAAGATCATTGTGTGTTTAAGGTGCAAGTATTTAATGGAATTTAGAAAGGATTTCCTTTAATTACTGGCATATTCAGTGCCTGAGGGTTAGGAAAATCTAGCAGTGCCAAGCCTCTCATCTACCCATGACAGTGGCTGCCTAGTCTTTCCTTTTTTTTTTTTTTTTCTTTTCTTTTTTTAAGAGACAGTGGCATTATCATAGCTCACTGCAGCCTCAAACTCCTGGACTCAAGCAAAACTGGGTGATCCTGCTCTTCCCAAAACTCCAGGAAGGAGAGTTCCTGGAGGTGTCTGGAGGGAAGGGCACTGCCCATCCACACAGAACCACTCACAGCCTCCTCTGCTAGCTGACTAGGTAAAGGCAAAGCTCCAGGGATGGAGGCGGCCCCTCCCAGCAGCCCCGACTTCTGCCATCATCTGACCAGTTCTAAAGCGTGGTAAAGGATGCATGTGGCAATGCACGACCTCTGCCCACTGCTGCACGCGGACAAAAGGAACCTGAGGCTAGCCATTCCCATGGGGGCTAAGTAAGGTTGAGGAGAAGCCAGCCCCGTTCTCAAAATTGAATCTCTGGTGCCCTCTGCTGGCCTTCCTAATCACAACAGTGGGAAAGATACTGCACAGTGGAGATGTGATGGAGGATGACTCCTGGACCGGCCTGAAAACAAAGGATTAAAGCTAATCAAGAATATATATACGTTTCTTTTTGTGAGAAGGAAAAATTTGAAACTGTTCATATTAGATTCCAGTGTCTTGTGGCCCTGAGGGACAAGCACACCTTGGCTCTACCATTTCCTGAGTCCTACCCACATGGTGGCTCCCGTGCCAGTAGGCGGGGCAGTGGCCCCTCTGCCCTAAATTGGGAAAGTGGGAAGGCCACAGTGTGGATTCAGAGCCATACTCTTCCCCACACAGCTACACCATGGACGGTGAACACCTGCTATGACCCAAGTGCTCTAGTGTGGTATCTAATTTTTCTAACAACCCTAACTACAGATAAGAAACCTGAGGCATGGAGAAGTCACTTGACTCACAAAGCTAGACAGCGTAAAAGCTGAGATCCAAACTCTTTTGAAAAGCCCACTTATCCCCAAGATCCTATTGTCCTTATGGGAATGTAGGCAATACAACTGCTTTGCTGTTTCGGATTCGAGAGCAAGATTGAGACTACAGGGCCACGTCCCTTCTCCACCAAGACCATCCAGCTCCCACCCACAATGTTCACACGCAGTATCTGTCAACTCTCTTAACTTTGCTGAGGCCCACACCGGGCTGAGCACTGTGGGGTGCTGGGAGCTCAGCAGTGAACAGGAAGACTGTACCCCAAGATGCACAGCACCAGGTCCACTCAGTCCCCTTCCCATCTCACAGCTCCCATCCTCTTGCCTTACAATAGACGCAGGAAGCTGGAACTGCTAGGGCAAGGGGCAAAATACAGTAGGACTCTCCTCAGGGAAAGGCCTGACCAAAGCCAAGCCACAGTTCCTACCAATAGCCTCTCAGCTTCACAGCTCCGGTAGCTTCAGAGAATTTGTGTGGAACAATCACCCTGGCTGTAAGTCACAAGTGGCATTTAATTACTGACTCAAAGTCCCAGCTACTGGGGAGGCTGAGACAGGAGGATTGCTGAGCCTAGGAGATTGAAGCTGCAGTGAGCAATGATCATGGCACTGCACTCCAGCCAATGAACACGTGGCTCCTCTTTCAATACTTCTCATCATAGCCAGAAACAAGTCCCACTTTGAAGCCAGCATGTCCTAAACCCTTCCTTGAAGTTGGGTGGTATTCCTCTAACAATCGGGGCAGCATTTATGTAGACTTTGGCAGGTAATGTTGTAGGATTAGAATTTACTACCATTTGTCTTTTGTTTTCATTGCATTTATTTTTATACGTTTATTTTCACATTTAATTTTTACTTATGGCTAGTGATAGCAGTATTTAATAACTTCTGACAACATATTAAGATTAAAGATAGTTCCACCGGATCGAGGATTAAGTCACAGGATTGGGAGTTACAGACTTTGAATCTTGGGTCTGCCACAGCCTTGGAAAAATAACAAACTTTCTGAATCTCAGTTTTTCCTCTGTAAAATGGAGATGCTGACTTACAAGATACTCCCCTGCCCCACAAATAAGGGTATAAAAATCAACGTGTTCAATGCATTCATATTATGAATGGAAAGTTCAAGTGCCAAAACTTGGCAAAACACACAAACACAAACATTACAAAAAGACGGTTGTTTCATTTCCTAGTTTTATTAACTAGCCACAGGCCACTGAGGTGACAGATAGTTTCATTCCCTTAATACTTTAGCTTTAAATGTATGACTACCATTACCTACTTAAGTACGAAGCACATACACTAACTTACTCCTTTTCATAGCACTCTGTTTTAGGTTTACTGCAGTATAACATACACAGAATCTATGATTCCATATAGATTTACAGATCAGAAAATGCTTTATCTTTCCAAGTCACTTCTAATCACTGTCAATATAGTAAAACCAGTTTGTTTTTGCAAAAAGTTTCCCTGTAACATCCAAATAGCCACACCAATGTCAATTCCCTACTTTAGTATTAGTTATTTAAGGTGTTCCCATTTGGGGCAAGTTGGGTGAAGGTCACACACGATGTCTCAGTGTCACTTATTTTATTTTTTTGAAACAGGGTTTCCCTATGTTGCCCAGGTTAGTCTTGAACTCCTGGGCTCAAGCGACCCTCCTGCTCCAGCCTGTAGAGTAGCTGGGACCGCAGGGGCACCACACCCGGCTAATTTTCTAATGTTTTCAGAGATGGGGTCTCATTATGTTGCCACCATGCCTGGGATAAATGTTACTTATAAAAATAAAAAACAGAATAGATCATAGAATAAAAACATTTCAGCTCAAATTTAAAAAAAATCTGAAAGGTCGTGGGAAAGTTTGAGAGTCACCTGACCAATGTCATGGGGACTGTGAGGCCCAGTGGGGGGAAAATAAAGGATTATGTAAAAGGCTCATTACTAGCTCTGGCAGTGATAAACATTACAAGGTCAAGTCACTCTGCTCTCCCCAACTGCTAAACCAAGAAGGCTCTGAATTAACTTCAGCTAACAAGGAACAAAGAGAAAGAGAGAAAGGCTTCACCAAACTTGTAAAAACCTAGTGAAAGGACACTCTACACATAACATCTCAGTGACTCTGCACGTGGGGCTCACTCACACCAATTGCACAATTCCGGGCAAACAGTCTGCCAGGGCTCGGAGCCCTGAACTCATTTCGGGACCTCCGATTGCACCAGCGAGTCGGCCTGGCTCAGGGCGAGCCTGTCCTTCTTCTCCTTCTGCAAGACCTGTTCCTCCCACAGAGCCTGGTCCACCTGATCATCAGTGAGCACGACGGGCTTGTACTTCTCGTCGAAGAGCCGCTCATTGGTCTCGGAGTGCAGCTGGTGGGGCCCAACGACGCGCAAGTGTGTCGGCAGGTGAAGGAACTCTTCTTCGTTGATGTCGCAGTCGCGCATCCGGGCCCCTAGCACCCACCAGCGACCCACAAAGCCCACATCCAAGATCCGGCCCGGGAAGTCGGTCCAGCGGGGCTGCAGGTAGCGGCAGCGGGCCTGATAGAGGCTGGCCTGGGCGTCAAAGGGCGCCTCGTACACGAGCGAGCAGAGCCCCAGGTTCACGTGGCGCAGGCAGCCGCGGCCTCGCAGCCAGAGCAGCCGCTGCACGTAGGCTTCCGAGTCGCGGTTGCGCGTGGCCGGCGCCAGCAGCAGGAGGGTCCCCGACGAGTCGAGCAACGCCTCCTCGAAGGCAGCCTCGCTCGGCGACAGCGCGCAGCAGGCCGCCGCGCCGCCCAGCAGCCCCATATATACCGCCGCGCGCCCCGGCCGGGCCCGAGCGGCGGCCGCCGCGTCCCCGCAGGCCTCGGCGTAGTCCCGGAGCAGCGAGCGGGCCCAGGCGCCTGAGGGGAGAGAAGCGCGGTGAGAGCGGCCCGACCCCTGCAGCAGCCCATCCCTTCGCCTTCCGCTACTACTCACCCAACCGAGCCCACACGCCCGGTTTCTCTGCCGCCGCGTCGCCCGCCTCTACACGGCCTCGGGACCAAAGTCTCTTCAGAGCGGCCGCCGCCATCCGCCTTGGGGTCCGTTTTCCGAAAAGGAACTCTTGATGCGCGGGAGCCTTTTGCGCACGCGCCAACGTGGCCGGAAGTGGCTTCCCATCGGAAGAGAGTAGAAAACGGAACGTCACCGGATGTTGCTGTCCGGTCCAAGCGGGGTCGCGTCTGGCTGGTGGGCGGGCCGCGCAGGCGTAGAGAGCTCCAGCCGCGCCGGCTCAGGTGGACTCAGGTGAGGTAGGCAGAGTATACCTGTGGGGCCCGGGCGGCCAGTGCAAGCCCCCGTGGGCGCAGTTAGCCGCCAGGTAAGGCTCGAGGCTGACGGACAGGCTCCGGAAGGGGCGCGGGCCCGCTCGGCCTGTATTCTCAGAGAGGGATGTGGTGACGCCCCTGAGCGACCATGGCAGCGGCCGACGAGCTGACCTTCCACGGTGAGTGCGGCCCAGACGTGGCCGGAGCTCCTACTCCCGCCCCTCGCCAGAACCTCCCATGCAGCTTCCAACTCCTCTAACCCGAACCCCAGTGGGCCGTGAACCCTGACCCCCAGGGAGAGACACCCATCCCTAACTCGAACCCCGCTCCCATCCTGAACTCAGACCTCAAACCTGAGCTTCTAGTCCCCAGATCTTGACCCCATCCCAGGACCAATTCTAAATTGCAGTCCATGTTAGGGAAAGGGAACAGACCTACTCTCCGTTCCCCCAAACTGAGGATGTTGGGCCCTGCCTAGGGAGAGCACTGAAATTATCACAGAAGCCCACCAGATGAGCAGTGGGCCAAGCCAAATTGTTTCCACCCCAACAATATGCCAGTGTCCCGTATTCCCTCTCCATAGAATTTGAAGAAGCCACTAATCTTCTGGCTGAGACCCCAGATGCAGCCACCACGAGCAGAAGTAATCAGTTGACCCCACAAGGGCACGTGGCTGTGGCTGTGGGTTCAGGTGGCAGCTATGGAGCCGAGGACGAGGTGGAGGAGGACAGTGACAAGGCAGCGGTGAGTCACTTAAGTCCCCGTGCCCTGCCTCTGTCCAGCCCCCAGCTGACCCAGGCTGTCAGGGCAGGCACTGAAAGCCTGTGCTGTGCAGCTCTTACAGGAGCAGCAGAAGCCACAGCCTGGATTCTGGACCTTTGGCTACTATCAGAGCTTCTTTGACGTGGACACCTCACAGGTCAGGCCTCAGAAGCAGGTGGGATGGGGCTTAGAGTCTCGCATGGGGTTCAGCCACCATTCACCTGGGCATGGCTCCGTGGGATAAAAAAGCTCCCACCCAGGTGGTTAGAAGGGACCATAACTAAGGGTTATGGTGTGTCCAGGGCTGTGGTAAAATAGGGGAGACACACCATCTGGTGGCTCAGGGAAAGGCCTCCTGGAGGAGGTGAGGAATTTGCTGAGATCTAAAGGGGAAGGAAGATTTCCCCAGGACAGAGTAGGGGAAGCAGAAGTATGTTCCAGGCACCAGGAACAGCATATGCAGAAGACCAAAGGTGAGAGGAAGCATGTGAAGTGTCTCAGAAGCTTCCTGGTGCTGGATCTGGCTGGAGAGTGTGAGATGGGTGTCAGGCAGGCAGAAGCCACATCACCAAGGGCCTTTGTTAAGGAGCTGGGGTTTGGGTTTTATCCTGAGGGTGATGGGGAGTCAGGGAAGGGTTTGGAGCAGGAGAGGAAGGGGTAGAATGAGCAGACGTGCACACGGAACATGGATGGGAGGCCCCGTCCTGTACCCTAGCCTTGTCCCCCAGGTCATGGACCGGATCAAAGGCTCACTGCTGCCCCGGCCTGGCCACAACTTTGTCCGGCACCATCTGCGGAATCGGCCGGATCTGTACGGTGAGCGAGGTTGTGCATTTGGTTCAGTGGATTATTCACTTTACAAATGTGGGTTGAGTGGCAGGCCCCAGTGTTCAGTTGAGAACAAATCAGTTGCACAGACCAGGAGACTTACCTTCTGTTCAGGGAGATGGAGACAGACTGCAGAGGTGGCGGGGCCAGAGAGCAGCAGAGCAGTTCAGAGTGTACACGGCCTTGCTGTCCTGCACAGGAGCTTCAGGGCAGGCCTCCCTGAGGAGGGTAAGGGAATGAGCCTTGTTGACATGGGGAGGAGCGGGAGTGACCTAGGGGAAGAGGGTTCCAGAAAGTGCCTAAGCTCTGCGGTGGGAACTCGCCTGAACTGAAGGGTGGGTGTGTCACTGGAGCTGAGTGAGCTGCAGCTGGGAGCTCGCAGAGGTGAGGGGACAGATCACATGGGCCTCCCACGCTGTGGTGAGAAGCGATCTCAGTTGCATGTTCTCAGGGTTCCTCTGGCCACTGTAGGGTTCGAAGGCAGAAGCCAGGAGATGGCGCAGAGGTGGTCACGGTAGGCGCAGGCTGTGGGTGGCTGGATTCATAGAGGGACCAGACTTGCTGTCAGAGTAGATGGGGGCAAGGAGGGGAGGAGCCGAGGATGGCTCCAGGGATTTCTGCCACGATTGCTAGAGGGATGGAGTTGGAGATGCCCCTGTGGGAACTTGAACATGAGCCTACAGTTCAGGGCAGAGGCCCCAGGGTTGGAGGGGGCACGCCAGGAGTGAGCACACACATAGGGGAGGAGGTCGGGGAGTGCAGGGGGAGGCCATAGAGGTGGAAGGATTGCCCTTAGCGAGGTGAGACAAAGGCCAAGAGCATGCAACCCTGAATCCACGTTCTGAGGGTTTCCACAGGGGAATGATAAGTGGAGAGCCGGCACTGGATTTGGCCACCAGGTCACCAGTGACCTGGTGAGTTGGGTGGGTGGCTTTGGAAGAGGCTGTGGTCCCAGCACGGATGAGATGGGACACGTCCTACTGTCCTGGGAGTGCTGGGTCTGGGAGCCTCAGTGGCCCCTCCTCTCCCCAGGCCCTTTCTGGATCTGTGCCACGCTGGCCTTTGTCCTGGCTGTCACCGGCAACCTGACACTGGTGCTGGCCCAGAGGAGGGACCCCTCCATCCACTACAGCCCCCAGTTCCACAAGGGTAAGCAGGTCCAGCACCCAGCAGGGCTGGGGGAGCCAGGGGTTCCCAGGAACAGGGGTGACTGCCCACCTTGCCCCCAGTGACTGTGGCCGGCATCACCATCTACTGCTACGCGTGGCTGGTGCCGCTGGCGCTGTGGGGCTTCCTGTGGTGGCGCAAGGGTGTCCGGGAACGCATGGGGCCCTACACCTTCCTGGAGACCGTGAGCGTCTACGGCTACTCCCTCTTCATCTTCATTCCCATGGTGGTGAGTGTGGCCCAGTGAGGAGTGGGTGCTGGGTGCCATGTGGGGGGGTCACCCAGTGTGGTCACCAGCTGCCCATGTCCTCCCTAGGTCCTGTGGCTCATTCCCGTGCCGTGGCTGCAGTGGCTTTTTGGGGCGCTGGCCCTGGCCCTGTCAGCTGCTGGGCTGGTGTTCACCCTCTGGCCGGTTGTCCGAGAGGACACCAGGCTGGTGGCTGTGGCGCTGCTGTCTGCCGTTGTGCTGCTCCATGCTCTCCTGGCCCTGGGCTGTAAGGTGCATGTCTAGGGTGTCCCAGGCGGGGCTGCGGGCTGTGGTGGTGGGTGGGGTGGTGGGCTGGCCCTGCTGCTGACCCCGGGGGGCTCGTCCAGTTGTACTTCTTCCAGTCACTGCCTCCGGAGCACCTGGCGCCTATGCCCCAAGTTTCACCTCTGCCCCCAAATGTGCCACTGCCATCCACCCTGCCGCAGTCCATGGCCACCTCCTAAGAAGGCCCAGATCCTGCAGGTAAGGAGCCGCTTCCAGCTGTGCGAGGGCACTGCCCTCCGCCAGCCCCCAAAGTGACAAGTCCTGGGTCTGCTACTGGGAGTTTGTTTTCCAGGGAAAACCTCAGGGGACATGTCTGTCTGTCAGCCACACCCCGACGATGACTGGAGGCTCCCTTGACACCTCAAGATCACTCTGCTGCTTTCCAGACTTTTCTTACAAAGCAAACACGTTTATTTTCTATGCAAAGGTGATTCAGAGAATTTATATAAAGGCGGGGGAGGGGCAGCTGAGCAGGGTGCTTCCGCCAGAGCAGGGCCAGGGGCCCCCACAACCCCGGCTGCCTGCGGGGACCTCCTGCTTTCCCTGACACGACTCCACTCGCCCGCCGCAGGAGGCAGGGCCAAGGGGCAGCCCCTCCCGAGCGCCCGTCATGCCTGGTTGCGCGCTGCGGGGCCGCACCCGGCCTGAGCTCCAGCTCTGGGTTTGGGGTGTTAGAAACGAGGGAGCAGAAGGAGAAGAAAACTGCCTGTGCTGAAACACACATTTCCTCGGCTGTTTATTTCATTTTTCTCTTTCTTTTTTTTTTTTTTAAAGGGGGAGGTCCCTGCATGGTCCCTTCCCAGTCTGGGGAGGGGCCAAAATGCCATCCTAGTAGTAGGGACTGGAGCGTCTATGCGTATGGAGGGGAAATACACAGGCCTGACATTAGCTACAGGGAGAAGGACGCCTTCCATGACAGATCCTTGAGGTGTGTCTGTCTGCCCCAAGTGGCTGACGGTGACTCTCCCTCCAGGCCCAGGGCCTGCGGCCACGTGTTCTAGCTCTGGGTGTGGGGTGCAGGGGACCTGCAGGGGCTCAGGGACAGGACAGCAGCAAGAGGCAGGGGCCGAGGACGGAGGCCTTCCTGACAATGGGGTGGGTCGTACATTCAAGTGTGAGGTGAACCCTTTGGTGGGGAGGGGCCTTGGCAGGCCGCCCTCACCGCTGAGCCTCTGAGTCTGGGGGAGGGGCTGCTGGCTCGGCCTGCCAGCCTGGCTTCTCAGAGGGTCTGTGGATTGACACTGGTTCTTTTTGTAAAAAAATAAAATTAAAAAAAGCAGCATGTCACGCCCGTTGTGACCAAGGCCTGGTCGCCGAAGGGGAGGCCCCGCCTGGCCAGACCGCCTTCCCTCTGGAGCCAGGCCAGGGGCAGGTGCCGAGGGATGTGCAGGGCAGCTGCTCCCCTGCACCCCCCCCCCCCCCCCCCGCCACCACCCTGTCGCAGCTGGCAGGCCCCAGCATGCCTGTTATAGCAGATGTCAAATCCAGGTCAGGGTGGAGAGGGCAGGAGGTGGGGACAAGGACTCCCATGACATGATCTTGTGTAAAATATGGCAGCGACACGCGCTCAGGGCCAGGATGTGGGGGTGGGGTGAGGTGGGGGTGGCGGCAACATTGTGTAAAAAAGTGTCCAAGTTCCCATAGCAAAGAGGGCTGTGACCAGGTGTTCGGGCTCCTCCAGTACAAGGGGGAAAGCCGCCAGGTGGGGCAGGATGGGCGGGGGCGTCATTTGGTTTCCTGGTGCTGTCAGTCCGTGGGGCGGGGCCCCTAGCTCCCGTAGTGCATGGTGTTGGTCGGGATGGACATGGGTGAGGCCATGGAGATGGCGGGGCCGCCCATGGTGAACTGGCTGTTGACTGCATAGTGCGAGCTCGAGCCGCCGCCGCTGCCCTGGGCGCCGGAGGACCCTGCAGGGTGGGCATTGGCACTGAGGGGCCAGCGCTGTGCCCGGCCCACCCGGCCCCCGGCAGAGTCAGAGACAGAGAGAGAGAGGGCAGGCAACAGGGCAGGCTGGCGCCCAGACAGACGGACAGCGACATACGCTAGCTTGGGCCCCCAAGGGACCCGCCCCTGCCACCCGCCGTTACCTTGGACAATCCCCGTGCTCATTATGGAGCCCATCCGGGAGTGGGTGTGATTGACAATCCCCGTGTTGGCTGCGTAGCGAGAGGGAGGAAGGAAGGAAGGGAGACGGCGTCACCGCCCCCAGCCACGCAGCCCACAGTGTAGGCAGCAGAGCGAGGCAGAGAGGATCCAGGGCCTTAGCCGAGAGCCCCGAGGAAGAGCAAGAGGTGAAGGGACCAAGCACAGGCTGACCTGGCCAGCCGCCAGCCCCTCCCAGCCCCAGAGCAGCCCTGGGCACCACCCGCTGTCGCCCCACTGGGGGGCCACTCACCTAAAGGAATCAGGTTGTTGTGGCCCACGCTGGAGCCGCCGGCGATAACACTGCTCAGGTCGTAGGCAGTCGGCATCCCTGCACCAAGGGGGAGATGTCAGTGTCCTGTGTGGGGGTGCCAGAGGCACACCCCAGGGCAGAGGAGGGGCTGGGCCTGTCACCCAGGGCTGCTGGCTGTGCCCTCCCCTGGTGTGGGCCGGCGCTATGGGTGGGGCTGACTTACCAGCCACGGCCATTCCGCTGCTGAGGTTGTAGGTGCTGCCCGTGTTCCACATGTTCTCGGAGGGAGATGTGTAGTGGGAGCCAGGTGGGGGCGAGGGCGTCGTGCCTGTGTATCTGTGGCAGAGACAGGCCCATGGGCAGGGCAGGCCGGCGGGGTGTGGGGTGGCTGCAGGGCCCGGGGCAGCACCCCCCAGTGGGCTGAGGGCCCCTCCTACCTGAAGAATGGGTTTTTCAGATCCAGGAGGTTACTGGATTTGGAGCCTGTCTGGTCTACCTGGGCCACAATACTGATGTCATAGCTCTGTCTGTGGAGAGGGCACGGAGGTGACGTGAGCCAGGGGGCGGATGAACCTGCTTCCCCCAGCCCCAGGCAGCAGCTCACACCTTTTGTTGGCAATAAGCAGACATGTCCCTGAGAGCGTGTCCCCAGCCTTGGCGAACAGTGGTGACTGGAACAGGCACCGGACCTGGTACCAGTGGGTCAGGGGCTCCGTTGGGGCCGTGGACAACCACACGGTCATTCTGTCAAGAGGGACAGGCATGCACTTGACTGGGCCAGTGCCACCACTCGGGCAACCTCCCACCCTGTATACCTTGAGTTCTCCCCAAGTGTCCGCCCCGCTGTGATGGGTCCCCCTGGGGCCTTGGAGCTGAGACAGGCTGGCTCCCAGGCACACACACATGCACATACACGTGTGCACTAGGGATCTGCAGCCACGAGGTGCCTACTCACCCTGACACATCATGCTGAGAGACAAGACAAGGGCCCACGAGGGACAGTACTCAGAACACAGCAGACACACACGCCCCACCCACAACAGTCTCTTGCTCAAAGACAAGCTCTCACCCCCTTTTGGAAGGGACAGTGGAGCTGAGAAGAGTCATGTCCCAAGCTCCCAACCCCCAGCCCAGCCCGGGTCACAGCGGCAGGAACCCCTGGGAGCAGCATGGCCTGCTCTGCTGCACTCACATGGAGCCGATGAAAGCAACGTCAAACCAGAAAGCCAGGCCGTGGACCAGCCCTGAATGCAGCATGTGGAATTTGAATGGGATTTCTATCCTGGAAGGCAAAGGGCAGTGGCTGCTGGGACAGAAGAGGGGGGCCCAGTGCAGAGGCCTGGGGCCCCTGCCCTCCTGCCCTGGGACAGCAGGATGCCAGTGGGAGCCAGTGGTGGCCTTGACCTTCGGCCCAAGCTGGGCCCAGGACGGGGCGCGCGTGCCGGTACCTGTGCAAATCTCCTTCTTTGGCTTCTAAGAAGTTCACTGTGTACTTGACAGACTTGGCCATCAGGATCCGGATGTCAAATGTGTCCTGAGAGAGACCACAGGTGTGACCTGGATTCTGGCGCAGGGGCCAGCGTGGAAAGGGAGAGCCCTGTCCCTTCCCCAGGGTCTCGGTCTGGCCATGGCCTCTAGGCCGCTGGGCTAAAATCAGCTTGCCCTTCTCAGACCTGGCACAGGGGAGGGTGACCTGGTGGGAGGGCAATCAGGTGACAGCTTGAAAAGTGACAAATGTTCATCCGCAACAGAGACTTGGCAGTTACACTCTTGGGGTATCTCTAGACACACACACACACATGAAAAACCTCATGTGTATAATTTCTGACTGTTTGGAGTAGCCACACGCTGGAAACCATCCAGCTGACAATGAGAGCCCACCCATTAAAAGACCATGTGTGTGTGAGAAAGAATGAAGAGGTTCTTTGTAAAAGGATGGGGAAAGATCTCCAAGATAAACTTCTAAGCAAGCTAACGAAAAAAGCAAGTTAAAGAACTGGGTGTTAGCTGGGTGCAGTGGCACAAGCCACTTGAGAAGCTGAGGCAGGAGGATCCCTTGAGGCTAAGAGTTCGAATCCAGCCTGGGCAACAGAGTGAGACCTCATTTGTTTGTTTGTTTGTTTGTTTGTTTGTTTGTTTTTACGAAATGGAGAACTTGCTCTGTCACCCAGGCTGGAGAGCCTCCAACTACTCCTGGGCTCAGGTGATCCTCCCGCCTCAGCCTCCAGAGTAGCTGGGGTTACAGGTGGGAGCTACCATGCCCAGTGAGACACCATCTCTTTAAAAAAACAAAAACACGGCCGGGCGCGGTGGCTCACGCCTGTAATCCTAGCACTCTGGGAGGCCGAGGCGAGTGAGTGGATTGCTCGAGGTCAGGAGTTCGAGACCAGCCTGAGCAACAGCGAGACCCCATCTCTACTAAAAATAGAAATAAATTATCTGGCCAACTAAAATATATATAGAAAAAATTAGCCGGGCATGGTGGCGCATGCCTGTAGTCCCAGCTACCCGGGAGGCTGAGGCAGTAGTATCGCTTAAGCCCAGGAGTTTGAGGTTGCTGTGAGCTAGGCTGACGCCACGGCACTCACTCTAGCCCAGGCAACAAAGCAAGACTCTGTCTAAAAAAAAAAAAAACAAAACCAAAAAAAACAAAAACAAAAACAGGCTGGGCACGGTGGCTCACGCCTGTAATCCTAGCACTCTGGGAGGCCAAGGCGGGCGGATCGTTTGAGCTCAGGAGTTCGAGACCAGCCTGAGCAAGAGCGAGACCCCGTCTCTACTAAAAATAGAAAGAAATTAAATGGACAGCTAAAAAAAAAATATATATATAGAAAAAATTAGCTGGGCATGGTGGTGCATGCCTGTAGTCCCAGCTACTCGGGAGGCTGAGGCAGGAGGATTGTTCGAGCCCAGGAGTTTGAGGTTACTGTGAGCTAGGCTGACGCCACGGCACTCTAGCCCTGGCAACAGAGTGAGACTTTGTCTCAAAAAAACAAAACAAAACAAACAAACAAACAAAAACAACAAAAACTGGGTGCTGCCTTCCATGAACTATGTGAGCTGAATGGAATACAAAGGAAAAAAATAAGCCAGTTGTTGGAAGCACTGGGGAGGAACTAGAGCAGCCAGGACTTCAGGGGCTGAGATCTTGGAGAAAAGGGGACATGTGCTGAGAAGAGCCCTTTTTGGCCTCTGCCCTTTCCCCTTAGGCAGGGCAGAAAACAGCCCTTGGCTTTTCAGGGGCCTCCTTGGGTGGGGAAAGCAAATGGGAGCTCAGGGCTTAAGGGACCATGATGCTAAAGCAGAGGGAAAAGCAGAAAAGTGAGGTGGATGGTGTGCACGCAACTGCACTTCCAGCGGTGGCCGGTTCCTGAGCTGCGTGGGGTGGGGAGGCTGGAAACCAAAAAACCAAGCAGAAAGAAGCTTCTAAGAGACGTGAAAACCGAGGAGAGGAACAGGCAGCATATTGGTGCTGGGAAGGCTAGGAGGAGGGCCCCGCCAACCGCCAGGCTTGCATTAAGACACTGAAGGCTGCGCCCTAAAGCAGCAGTTCTCAAACAGTGGTCGCCTCACCAGGGCACCCTCAAGGTCAAAGCTGTTTTCATAATAATACCAAGATGTTTGAAGATGCAGAATTTGGCCATCTTCTATTAAGCCAGACAAGACATGTACCCATTAATAATGCCACTACTCAGGCCTGCATGGTGGCTCACGCCTGTAATCCTAGCACTCTGGGAGGCTGGGGAGGGAGGATCACTTGAGGCCAGGAGTTCAAGACGAAACTGAGCAAGTGTGAGACCACGTTTCTACTAAAAATAGAAAAATTAGCCAGGTGTGGTGGTGGCACCTGTAGTCCCAGCTACTCGGGAGGCTGAGGCAGGAGGATCACTTGAGCCCAGGAGTTTGAGGTTTCAGTGAGCTATTATGACACTACTGTACTCTAGCCCTGGAGACAGAGGAAGACCCTGTCTTAAGAAAGAAAAAAAAAAAAAAAGCCATATTCTCACTAAAAAAATTTTTTGGAAAATATTTTTTTAAATAAAAAATTGCTATTTATGTTAACATGTAATAGGTTTATTATTTTTTTTAATGGGTTGATTTTTAAGTTTCTTGGCCTTAGTCTGTAATACCAAGAGATATTGACAATGTATTAATAGATACATGTAAACAAAAGCTCTTTAGGATCCTCAATATTTAAGACTGTAAAGGGGTCCTGGGACCAAAATGTTTGCGAACTGCTGCCCTACAGGGAAGCCAGGAAGTAGGCCAGCCAAATAGAGTCCGAAAAGCAGCCTCAAAATATCTCAAATGCCTAAGGGGACCAAGGTGATCTGTCCATATGGCTAACTGCCTGGGAAAAACAACTCCTTGGAAGGAAAAACAGCATCCAGACCCTCTATAATTTGTCATTCTGGCATTCAATGGTCAGGGACACCAAGAGACAAGACCAAAGGGCCAGGACCCAAAACCAAGACTAGAAACAAAGAGAAACATTCCGGACACTGAAAGTGATCAGATAGTTACAACTAATATTTAAAGAAAAAAAAAGGATTTAAAAAAATGGAGAATTTCATAGAGAACTAGGATAACTAGACCTGAAAAATTAAAGTAACTGAAATTAAGAGTTAGAAAAGCACACTAGACACGAGATAGAACTGCAACTGGACAATGGAGCAGTATAAATTATGAAGGAAGTAATGAGAAAAAAATGGATGGAAAAGACAGAAAAGTATGTAAGAATCACATGATACATTCACTGCAATGTCTTAAGAATTATCTGAGACATGGTGAAAAGGTCCACTGTACATGTAATCGGCATTACAGAAGGAGAAACCGGATGGGCAAAGATAGTGTTTAAAGAGATACTGTCCAAGAGTCTCCCAAAACTAGTGAAAAACATGGGGATGGGCGTGTTACAGAATAATAAAATAGAAATTATTTTAAACAGGAAGGCAAAGAAGGCCGGGCGTGGTGGCTCACGCCTGTAATGCTAGCACTCTGGGAGGCCGAGGCGGGTGGATCGCTCGAGGTCAGGAGTTCGAGACCAGCCTGAGCAAGAGTGAGATCCCGTCTCTACTAAAAATAGAAAGAAATTATCTGGCCAACTAAAAAAATATATATAGAAAAAATTAGCCGGGCATGGTGGCGCATGCCTGTAGTCCCAGCTACTTGGGAGGCTGAAGCAGGAGGATCACTTAAGCCCAGGAGTTTGAGGTTGCTGTGAGCTAGGCTGATGCCACGGCACTCACTCTAGCCTGGGCAACAGAGTGAGACTCTGTCTCAAAAAAAAAAAAAAAAAAAAAGGAAGGCAAAGAAAACATAAAGAAAAAACAGGATAAGTAGAAAAATAGTAAGATTAGATAGATTTATAGATTTATACCCATACAGATCAGTAATTACATAAAATATAAATGGTCTAAATATTCTAATTGAAAAACAAAGAGTTCAATCTTGTTTAAAAAATAAAATTATATGCTGCTTACAAGAAACAAATCTTAAGTAATAAGGAAAACAAGTTAGAAGTAGAAGGACAGAAAAAGATAGATTACATAAAGATTAATCAAAAGTAAGCTGGTGAAGCTGGATTACTACAAGAAAATAGAGTTTAAGGCAAGAAGTACTACTAGAGATAAAAGGAGACACTTTATAATGACAAAAGAATCAATCCAACAGGAAGAGATAACAAACCTAAGCTTGTATGCCCTTAACATGATGTCAAAATATATAAGGCAAAAATTATCATAATGAAATGGAAAAATCAACAAGTCCATGATCAGTAATAGATAGGAAAAACAGATAAAAAAGGAGAGAAAGAGAAACTGTGACCAATGTGATTAACACATGTGACCTAGTTACTGCATTCTGCAAGTGATTAATATGTATTTTTTCAAGTACACATAGAACATTAACCAAAAGAGACCACATACTGAACGTAAAGCAAATCTCAGCAAATTTCAAAGAAATGAAATCATACGTTACATGACCACAGAGAAATTAAGACAGAACATCATGTTGATTATGCTGTATTTTGTGAGGAAAAACAGTTAAAACAATACATGTATTTATATATGTACATTTAAGTGTGAAACCTCTGGAAAGATAAGAAACACTGTTTGCTTACAGGAAGGGAAGCTGTGCAGGTGGGATCGGAGGTAGGGAGGCATTTCTCTTTTACACTCTTGATTTTTGAATATGGATCTACACAGATCACTAAGGATCAAGTCATATACTAACAGCTGGCACATACCGTCTGCTTGCTATGTGCTAAGTGCTCTACATGCATTGCCACTCTAGTCGCAACATCTCTGTGAGAGAGCTCTGTGCAGGGCAGAAGCGAGGGCTGAGTGGGGCAGTGGCTGCCCCAAGGCTGCACGCCCAGCTCAGACAAAGCCTGAGGATGAAGGCCATGCCCCCTCCCATCACACACAGGAGAGCCATGTCCATGGAGAACTGTGACAATGCCCTGGGTGTCCAACTCACCACTACAGGCTGCCGGAAATACTCGTCCACTGCAGCACCTCGGAGGGCTGACAGGTCCACTCCGTGGAAGGATGGCTGGTACCTGCAGGAAGCCCCCACCCCGATGGCAAGGTCACCAGCGCAGGAGAGGCAGGTGGGGTAGCCCTGCCTTCTCTCCCAGCTGGCCCTCGTGCAGCCCAAGTCTTTTAGGTCCTACCAAGGATGAGGAGAACAAGAGGAGTTGAGGCTCCCTGGGTAGCTAGGGACGGTCCCTAAGAAGGCAGGCCATGGGGCCCAGGCAGGACACCAGGGCACACTCACCAGAAGTTGGCTTTGGTGAACTGCTCCATGTAGAGCTGTTCATCTGTGAAGGGTGCGAGGTGGACATCGCCAATGGTAGGGAACATGTTTCCTGGGATTGGGGGCAGGGGGGTACTGGCGTCAGGAAGCGCATCCTGCAGGGCCTAGCAGAGCTTCCAGAGGGCCCCAAGATCCCCAGCCTTGGGCTTTCCCAGCCTCTCATTCGTTCATTTATGCAATCATGCGACACAGGGGTCCTGAGTGCCACATCTGCCCTGATGCCCACTCAACCTGTGCCACCTCAGTGAATCCGATCGAGCCGGGGGAGGTGAGTGGGCTTATCTTTATGTCCCATTACTAGGCCTGCGAGGCAGAAAGGGACCTGCCAGGGCCTCACAGCTAACCAAGTGGTGGCTCTCAGATGCTGTCATCCATGCACACGCAGCTGGGGAAAGCAAAGTTGCTCTGGATGGGGGGAGGTGTAGACTGGGCCTCAGTGGAGGCGATAGGCTGGGTGGAGGAAGCCGAATTCCCAGCACCGGCACTGCCCAGGCTCTGGCAGACACCAGGCCGGCAGGGTGGACCGCTTAGCCACCCAGATCTGGACACATGGCCTGAAAGAGGAGGAGGAACAGGGTCCAACATCCGTGACTCAATGAGCAGAGACATGAGTCAGGGCTCCAAGGCCCCGCCTGCCCTTGGAGAACACCTGGCCGCCAGATGTGGGCCCCCCCCACCCTTCCAAGCTGGGGAAGGGAGGCCCTGAGGTGCCAGCAGGACTCTGCCTCCTCCTCGCCCCCTCCAGGCTGTAGCAGAGGCTAGAAATGCTGGGCTGCACGACTGTGGGGGCAGGGGGAGATACTCAGCTCAGACTTGGAAGCCACACGCTGGGCCACATGCTCTGGAGGACCTGGGGGCACCATGGAAAAGTGTCCCCAGCCCGAAGGCACCTCTGGCTTCTGCTGGCCCAGAGATGTGTGGCTGGGGAAAGGCTACCTTTGATCCTCAAAAGAGCTTCTGGAGCTGGACAGAAGCCCCACCTTCCACATTCACACACAGGATACAGGACACAGCTGTGGGAAGGGGTAGCCACCGCCCACCTCCAGAAGCTGACCCCAAGGCAGGTCTCTGAGGCCTGGATCCAGGGATGGTGAGAGGACCCAAGTGAGAACTTCCCTACAGACCAAGCGAACTGCTGCCTGCTGGGGCCCCGCCAGCCTGCAGCTTCCCACGCTCTGCCCCACAGCTGCTACTCTGGCTGGGGACTTCTGTGCCCCAGGTCCTTGCCCATACAGGAACACTCAAACACAGACATGTACCCAGAACCAAGCAGAGGCCCACGGTGACGGACAGGCAGATGTACACAGTTGCCCAGTGACTCACAGGCTCGTACCAAGAGGCACGGACAGGAGGTGACAGATGGGCTCGCCATACAGCTGCCCCCCAGCACTCGCACATGCACCTACACCCCACACACGTCCATGTGTCCACGCACCCCACCTCCCAGACTCTGAGGAGAGCAGGGCCTGTCAGAGAACTCGGAATCTGTCCCAATCCCCAGGCCCAACCAGAAGCTGTCCTGTGGCACCAAGACACAAGATGTTGTCCAGGGGCTCCCTGGGGACCTGAGGGGAACGCCTCCACATCTCCACATCCTGTCCGGGCAGGTGGGCAGCTGATGTCTGGCCTTGTTTGGGGCCCAGGGTTCCTGAAGCCACAGCCAGCTGGAGTGGGGCAGGGGTAGGGATGGGAGAAAGGCCCAGAACCCCCACACCCCAGGCCACTGACACAGGCAAGCAGAGAACTGAACCACCAAAAGCTCGACTAAGTAGCAGCCTGGGGGCTTGGCCAAAGTACCCTGGATGCCCTGCCTGCCTGGCAGTGCAGCACTGGCCTCTCGGCAGACGCCCCAGCCTGGCAGCTGCCCCAGCCTGCCCCCCAAGAAGCTCGCCACCCACCCAGCCCCACTGGCCCCGCATGCCAGCAGGGACACTCACCGCTGGGCTTCAGATACTTCTTGGCGTGGAGGTAGCTCTCGAGCATGCGCTCGTTGAAGAGCATGTAGCCCATGGGCTCCGAGATGATGATGTCCACCTGCTCGGGGAGTGAGACCTCCTCCACCTTGCCGGGGATGACCACGATGCGGTCAGTCAGGTTGTTGCTCTTCACCAAGACCTGCGGGCGGGCCGGCCGAAGGGTCATGCAGGCTCCCAGAGCCTGCCTGCCACGGGGCCCTCCCCAGACCCTCCTTTCAAGGGAGGGCCTTGTCCCCACATGCCACCAAGTGCCCCTCTGCCTCCTTCACAAGTGTCCCAACCACAGCCAGGATCAGCCATGGCCCATTGAGAGCTCACAGAGGCCCAGCCCTGTCTCGGGGCTGCCCCATGGCGGCATCCTGGGTCCCCCCACAGCTACTGATGGCCACAGAGAGAGGACAAGCAGACTCTGGAACAGCCAGCAAAGCCACAAAAGCCACACCCCAAGCCAGTGATCCCAAGGCTAGGATCTGTCCTACAGACAGGACCACACACGGGACAGGGGCAGAGCAAGGAGCAGGAGGGTGGCACGCCTCCACTGCAGGAAGAGATGGGTGCTCGCTTCTACGGACATAGGAAAGCTCTAGAAAGATTTCGAGGACATAGCTCATGAGGGAGGCTGGGCTGGGGGGGACCCCAGGTGGGGCAGGAGAGCATTTTTCCTGTTTGCACGTTTGTAGCTTTTACATTTTGAACCTTGCGAATGAAAGTTTTAGTGCCGGAAGCAGAAAAATAGAAAATGACAACTGCCCTGACCCCAAGAGTGACCAGTCAGTCATGGAGGGGACTCAGGGTCCTTGGGCCCCTCCCTCCCTGACCGCTCGGTTGTTGGGACAAGGGAGAGAACAAAGCACAGAAGTGACATCCTCAGACCTCCCGGGCCAGGAATCGGGTCTCCTGGTGGCTTCCCCGGGCCGGGGTGGCCACAGCACTGAGGGGGCCAGTGATGCTGGGCGGGAACCAGCGGGACGCTGACCTCGGCGTGCTGGGCCATGGTGCTGGCCTCCACAGCATAGATCTTCCTTGCTCCAGCTTGGGCAGCGAAAAATGACAGGATCCCGGAGCCACAACCAACGTCCAGAACGATCTGAGGGAGGAGGGAGAGGGGAGAGCAGGACACCAGGAGATGACAGTGATTATAAGGGATGTGTGCGTCACTAGGCGTCACACCCAGGCCTGTCTTCACTCTCCAGCTTGGTCAAAATAAACGGACAACTAAAGACAACTGAGCCAGGGGCCAGTCCTCTAGGAGGAGGAGCTATCCTTCTGGGACATCTGTGGCCCTCTTGGGGAGGAAAGTGGCTCTGGGGGGCATTGGTGGCAGCATCTCCCACATCCATGCTGATTCCTGCCCAGAGAAGTAGCCAGTGCCTTGGCTGGCATGGGTGGGACACCCAAACCCTGACACCAGTTGGGCACCCCCCAGGGGTGCTGCCCTGTGACACTGACTTGGCAGAGATCAGGCCAGGGTTGGGAGAACACTCTATGTTCTGGATTTGTGGGATTGCTGCTGCATGAGTGGAATGAGAGCAGTTTTCTGGTGGAGATGTGCGTGAGCTTTCTAATGAGAACTGCTCTGGGACAGTGAACACCCGGTAAGGAAGCTGGCATCAGTTGGGAGGGCCTTGGGGTGCCCCTCAGAGCACTGGATGAACCAGGAAATGGATCTCTGTTCTGGGGGAGCAAAAAGGGACCTCGCCAAAGCAGCACGGCCCATCCAGGCCCCAAGCGCTACTCCAGCACGTTCAAGCCGGCGGCCAGGAGGAAGCTGGGGTTGGCCTGGCCAGAGCAGATGGCGGACATGTCAGGACAACCCCTTCCCGGGGCCCAGGGACCCAGCACGACCCAGGCACTGGACGAGGCAGATCCACGTGGACCCACGTAGAGCCCCAAGATATGTTGAAGGAAAACACAAGCTCCCACTGTATTCAAAACGGAAACCTCTGAGCAACGGGACAAGAAGGGAATCAATTTCTACTTGTGTACTGTTCCCTCTCCGTCTCTGTAATCATGAGTGTCCATTATTTGGCAATATTAAAAAGCTTTTAAAAGGCTGGGTGCGGTGGCTCACGCCTGTAATCCTAGCACTCTGGGAGGCCAAGGCGGGAGGATTTCTCAAGGTCAGGAGTTCGAGACCAGCCTGAGCAAGAGCAAGACCCCGTCTCTACTAAAAATAGAAAGAAACTGGTCGGACAACTAAAAATATATAGAAAAAATTAGCCAGGCATGGTGGCGCATGCCTGTAGTCCCAGCTACTCGGGAGGCTAAGGCTGGAGGATCGCTCGAGCCCAGGAGTTTGAGGTTGCTGTGAGCTAGGCTGATGCCACGGCACTCACTCTAGCCGGGCAACAGAGCGAGACTCTGTCTCAAAAAAATAAAAATTAAAAAAAAAGCTTTTAAAGGAGGCAGGGAAGTGACTGGTAGTTTACAGTATATCCGGGACCTAACAGCAGGTCCCAAGATGTTCTGGGGCCTGATGTCCAGCATGGCGACTAGAGTGAATGGCACTGTCCTGTGTACAGTCGTGCGTCACTTATCAACGGGGCTAGGTGCTGAGACATGCATTGTTAGGTGACTCCATTGCTGTCCGATCGTCATGGTGCCCTTACACAAACCGACTGCACACCCAGGCTGTGTGCCACGCCCCTGCTGCTCCCAGGCTGCAACCTGTACAGCAAGTTACCGTACTGAACGCTGTAGGCAACATATCTAAACATAGAAGAGGGACAGTAAAAATACGGTATCATGAGCTTCCAGGACCACTGTCCTATATGCGGTCCATCGCTGAGCAAACTGTTGTTATGCAGTGCTTGACTATACTTGAAATTTGCTAAGAGATTAGATCTTCAGTGTTTTCACCACACACAGAAAAAGTAACTATGTGACGGATGTGAACTTGATTGTGGTACTCATCTCACAAATGTACACATGCATCCAATGCCACTGTTGTCCACCTTAAACACAGCCAAATTTTTCTTTGTTAATCATGTCTCATTAAGGCTTGGGAGAAAAAAAATAGTAAGATATGCCATTAGCGGGATAAAAAAGTGTTTTCCAGAAAAGTATGTAAAATACAATTCAATTCCATTTTTTAAATAAAAGGCCTCAGTGATAAACTTCTAAAATTGCTGCTCAGGTCTGCACGGGGAAAACCCAGAGAAAGACCTTACGCCGGGCACAGCGGCTGTATCAGAAGGCAGTGCCAGGCCTCTGATGCCTGCGCTGCACATGCCGTGTGGAGTCTAAACATTAAGTAGCTTTTACTTTTGTAATCTGAAAAAATTAAAGATAAAATCAAAGAGCAATGAAAAATAAAATAGACAGTTGGGCATGGTGGTGCACACCTGTAGCCCCAGCTACTGAAGAGGCTGAGGAGGGAGGATCGCTTGAGGTCAGAAGTTCAAGACCAGACTGGGCAACACAGCCAGACCTTGTCTCTACAAAAAATAAAAAAATTTAGCCGAGTGTGGTGGCGTGTACCTGTAGTCCCAGCTACTCAGGAGGCTGACACAGGAGGATTGCTTGAGCCCAGGAGTTCAAGGCTACAATGATCTATGACTGTGCCACTGCACTCCAGCCTGGGTGACAGAGTGAGACCCTGTCTCTTAAAAAAAAAAAAAAGAAAGAAAAGGGGAAAAAATAGAGGCTACAGAGCATGGAGATAGGCATGGAGCTGGTCCCCCCGGCTCTCTAGGGACCTCTAGTGGCCTTAGGCCCCCACTCCTGCACATGCCAGAGTGGGCTGCAGGCACCCACTCACCTTGTCCTTGAAGTCAGTGTGGTTCTGCAGGATCGCACGCTGGTAGGTGCCTGTTCGCACGTAGTCCTGCATCATGTTCTGCTGCTGGGACAGGTAGCCATAAAACTGGAACAGAGACACACCAATGGCACAGGGCACGCGGCATGACAGATGGCCGAGCCCCAGGCCAGCTCTGTGACAGCAGGGCCGCCTCTGGCACAAACCTCCCTTTGGAGGCCGCACACCCTCTGACTGGCACCTCCGGGAGAGGGAGCAGGAAGCCAGAGGGCAACCCCCAGTGGGGACAGTCACTGCAGCCGAAGGACACAGCTGGATGCTGCCTGGACCTGGATGCCGCCCAGGAGAACTCAAGATTTGCCACAGGCGGGGTTCCTGCACGGGGCCACCTGCCCCATCTTGGGGGCCCCAGAGAAGCAGAGGAGCAGAACCCTAGAGCTCAGAGCGCCAGGCAGGTGAGGTGCGGGGTCTCTCTGTAAGACAACGGGCGACCAGAAGGCAGCGTGGCACCTGGGCAGGGGCACAGGCTTTGACATCAGGCAGACCTGGCTTCCCATCTTGGCTCTGTTGCATAATAGCTGTGTGACTTGGAGCAAGTCACTTAACCTCTCTGAGCCTCAGTTTTCTCATCTGTAAAATGGGGACAATAATAGTACTTACCTCCTAGAGTTGTTGGGAGGGTCTGAGTGCTTCTGTGCAGGCGAGAGCACTCAGACCAGGGCCTGGCATGCGGGGACTGTTCAGGACATTGTAACTGCTCTACCGTCATTCAAAACACCTGTGGCCCTGAGCTTCGCCTGCACTCAGCTCCTTCCAGCAACCCTCTTAAGCAGGCACCTGCATCTCCGCTTCACAGATGAGGAAACTGAGGCCCGGAGAGCGGAGGAAACCTGCCCAAGGCTACGCGGCTAGTAGGGGGCAGAGCCAGCACGGGAACCCAGGTGGGCCTGCCCTGTGCTGCGCAGCCTCCTGCCGGGGGGTGGGAAGGGGGCTGCTGGGGGCCGCAGCCGGGCCGAGGGCGGGCACAACCCACCTGGAAGTACTGCACCGCAGAGGACTCCTCCGTCCGCTCGCTGAACACGGACCGCTCCAGGGTGTGGCCCCGGCAGGTTTTCAGGATGTTGTAGAAGGAACAAAAATCTGAAACAGGGAAGCCAAGTCACCAGGGGTGGGGGTGGGGTGTCAGTGACCTGCCCCAGGAGGCCGGTGCGCTGTGGCTATCTGGGAGGGTAAGTTCTGGACAGCTGTGACTGTCCTTCTGTCTGGCTGCACACCCTGCCTTTGCTACCTTGAACGTGTGTGGCTGGTGATGTGTTTTCCCAGAAAACAATGCAATGTTCACGTTTCAAAGAAGACAAGGGCAGCCATGTCTGCCCCCTGGTGATTATCACAAGGTGGTGGCAAGTGACCCTGCACATTACGCCGATGTCTGATGGGAGTGGGCCTGGGGTTTCCTCACCAAAGGGCAGCTTGGCAAAGCTTTCTTGAGCACACACCCCCTGGCCTGGGTGTCAAAACTGGCAAATAAGCCCAGGTCCACCCAGCAGCTTAGGACAGCATGTGTGTATGGCAGTGGACACCTCAATGTCCACTAAGAGGGGACAGGATCAAGCCCATGGACGCAGAGGAGCACAGTGGGGAACTGACCACCACCCTGCCCCAGGAAGCCGCGGTTACGCAGGCCTTTAAAATGAGCTACATTTATTAACACAAAATCATGGCTGCTAAATCATATTTAGTAAAAAGAAAAAACAGCACAACAGTAATTATAAGATAATCTCTTAAAAAATTAAAATAGTCATTCACCGTGGCTCGAGCCTGTAGTCCCAGGCCCTGGGGATGCTGAAGCAGGAGAATCATTTGAACCCAGGAGTTTGCAACCAGCCTGAGCAACACTGTGACATTCCCTTGCTAAAAAAATTTAAAAATCTAAATACATGGTTTGGGATGATGAGCAAGTTCTGGAGGCAGATGGTGGTGATGGTTGCACAACAATGTGAATGTACTTACTACCACTGAACTGTCCACTTAAAAAGGGTTAAAATGGTCAACTTCTGGTTATGTAGATATTAGTGCAATTTTAAAAAACTGACAGAATGGAAACAAAAAATATTACAATATAAATAGTCACAGAGTAGGAAAAAACTACTGAGATTTATAATACCACTGTCAAACTTGTTCCTGGTGGTGGTGTTCTTAACTTCTTTTTTTTTTTTTTTTTTGAGACAAAGTCTCACTGTGTTGCCCAGGCTAGAGTGAGTGCCGTGGCGTCAGCCTAGCTCACAGCAACCTCACACTCCTGGGCTTAAGCGATCCTCCTGCCTCAGCCTCCCGAGTAGCTGGGACTACAGGCATGCGCCACCATGCCCGGCTAATTTTTTCTATATATATTTTTTGCTGGTCAGATAATTTCTTTCTATTTTTAGTAGAGACGGGGGTCTCACTCTTGCTCAGGCTGGTCTCGAACTCCTGACCTCGAGCGATCCACCCGCCTCGGCCTCCCAGAGTGCTAGGATTACAGGCGTGAGCCACCACGCCTGGTCCTTAACTTCTTTTCTTAAACAGTGAATGGGATTATTTATGTACATAAAGAGAGAAATGGGTTGTGGAGCGTAAATGGCTCCGGCTGGAGGAGGTAGGGGCCAATACAGCAGTTCGGTGACCAAGTCCCGGGATGGGACCTTCAGACAGTCTCCAGCCTTGGGCATTGCTCGCAGTCTCCACTGCCACCCCCCGCCCCAAACCCCAAGCTGCGCTTGCCTGGGTCCCCGAAGCCCTCCTCAGGGATCTCATGTGTCCACCCATGTCCCCAGACAAGTCTGCTTAGGCCCCCAGAGCAGCTTCTCTCAGAGCCCAGGGCAAGCTCTGTCTGCCCCTGGGACCTGCTTGCCCCACCCCTGCGATCCAGCCACAGCCAGCCAGGCGCTAGCTGCTATCGGGAAGGCTGGGCCCAGGTGGTCAGGACAGGCGTCTCAGAGAAGGGGACATAAGAGCCAAGCCCTGAAGGACCTGAAGGAGCCAGTGAGGGCAGGTTTGGGGCATAGCGTTTTTTCCAGGCCATGGGAATGGACTCTGGACACACGTGCACACAGGAATATGATTTTTGATGGCAGCAGAGCATTTGCCGGGATGGATGGGCCACCATCTGGCCAGGCTCCATGAACCCTGCCCACTGGGGGCTCTGGGGCTCAGGCTGCATGTCACTGGGACCCAGGGCGGGCCACGTACCATTGGGAGTGGCGAACTGGATGAGGACGCTGTTGCAGCCCAGGGTGATGATGAAGGACTGCTTGCCCACACGGCTGCACTCCGTCTCTCGGGACACCGAGCACTTGAACACACACACATCTTCGTCTGCCAGAGAAGAGAGGCTGACGTGAGTGGTGGCTCCCACCATCCGCCTTCCTTTGAGCCCGTGTCCCCGTCCCCCTCCCTCCCGCCCCTTGGCAGCCCCAGATTCTTCCTCAGTGCCACAAAACCATTCTGGAAGTGCCACCGGGTGCCCTGCCTTCCCAGTCCATGCTGAGGACAAGGGGGTGGCCCATCAGGCAGCAGGGACACAGCCTGTGTCCACAGGGTGAGCAGGGCTGAGACAGGGACACGGCAAAGGCGTCCTGGTCCCACACAGGCTGAGGTGGGCAGACAGGGCCACTGCTCAGTGCTATACAGGTGAGGAAAGGGCACCTATAGCAGGGACAAGAGAGTCACTGGAAACCAGCAGCCAGTCCCAGGACCAAGTGAGGGAGTTGGGCACTGTTCACAGGTCCTGCTGTGTCACATGGGGGGTGTCACTGGCCTTCATGGCCTTCACAGCCAAAGTCACTTCTGGTCCCTTCAGCTGAGCCCTTTCCTGCTTGGGTCTGTGTGGTGTAGTGACTTTGAGAGTGGCCACTAGAGCCAGCCCACCTGGGCTCACACCCCACCTGCGCCTCCTGCTCAGTGTGTGGCACAGGTAGGTCATGCAGCCTCTTGGAGCCATGGGTTTCTCACTATCAGAAGGGGCTGACAGTGGAGCAGGACTCTAGCAAGTTATGACACATCACAGGGTCGGTGCACAGGAAGCATGGCATCCCCAAGCTCTCACTGTGACTGTCGCTTGGCATTCACTCCATGAGCATGCAGCACTCCCTGCCACCTCGGTCAAACGATGAAACTGAGCGTCACCAGGAACAGAACCACCTAACGCGGCGCTGTGCCCCTGCCACGCTGCAGGGGGACAGACATGGAGTCTGTGTGGTTTCTAGGCAAAGACGCCTACCCTAGCCTCATCCTAAGGGGACAAAAACAGACAATGGCAGATAGTGGGGCAGTCTACAAGGCAACCAGCCTGTTCTCCTCAAAACAGCCAAAGTCAGGAAAGACAAACACTGCTGGGAACTATTGCAGAAAGCAGGAGACCGAAGAGAAGTAGCCATCAAACGCAAAGTGGGACCCTGGGCTGGGGCCCAGTGAAAAACGTTTTTGAAAAGCTACAAATGCTGGGTCCAGTGGTGGGGGCCTAATCCCAACAACTCGGGAGGCTGAAGCGGGAGGATGGCTTGAGCCCAGGAGTTAGAGGCTGCAGTGAGCTATGATGGCACCACTGCACTCCAGCCTGAGGAAATGTAAGTTCAGAATGTTCATACAACAATTTTAAATTATTTGGATGTGATGATGGCATTGTGGTTTTGTAGAAAAGTGCCTTTGCTCTTAGAAGGTACACGCAGCAATATTTACAGTGAATTCTTGTGGTGTCTGCCACTTGCTTTTGAATGTTCTCATCAAATGAGGAACAACAAAATCAACTACAGAGACAAGTATGAGTGCAAATGCAGCAAAAATGTTCCCAATCACCGGGAATAGCCAACCCGATTTTGAAAAAGAACAAAGCTTGGAGGATTCACACATCTCAGTTTCAAAATTTACTACAAAGGCACGGGAATCAAAACAGTGTAGTAGTGCTGGCAAAAGAACAGACATGTAGATCAATGGAACAGAATTAGCATCCAGAAATAAACCCTTAACATTTATGGTCAATTGCTTTCCCACAAGGGGGCCAAGAACATTCCACAGGGAAAGAATAGTCTCTTCAACAAATGCTACTGGGACAACAGGACAGCCACAGGGAAAAGAATGAAGTTGGACCCCTACCTCACACCATATACAGATGAAAACTCAAAATGGATCAATGATCTCAATATAAGAGG
The DNA here is from genome assembly GCF_020740605.2 of Lemur catta. Taxonomy (NCBI): domain Eukaryota; kingdom Metazoa; phylum Chordata; class Mammalia; order Primates; family Lemuridae; genus Lemur; species Lemur catta. The sequence continues at coordinate 110,295,659 of NC_059128.1, read as the reverse complement.
TAAAATTAAAAAACTCTTAGGAAAAAATCATAGGAGTAAATCTTTGTGACCTTAGATTTGGCAAAGGATTCCTAAATATGACATGAGCATGAGCAACAAAAGAAAAAAAATAAACTGGGGCTGGGCGTGGTGGCGCACGCCTGTAATCCCAGCACTTTGGGATGCCAAGGCAGGAGGATTCCATGAGCCCAGGAGTTTCACACCATCCTGGGCAACATAAGGAGACCCCATCTCTACACACACACAACATTAACTGGGTGTGGTGGTGTGCACCTGTAGTCCCAGCTACTCAGGAAGCTGAGGCAGGAAGATTGTTTGAGCCTGGGAGTTGGAGGCTGCAGTGAGCTATGATCTCACCACTGCACTCCAGCCTGGGTGACAGAGGGAGACCCTGTCTCTAAAAAACAAGTAAATAAAAAAGCAGACTCAAACAAATCCTTACGTGCAAATATTCATAGCAGTACTTATTCACAATAGCCAAAGGGTAAAACCACAACCCAAATGATGTCATCAACTGACAAATGGATAACAAGATATGGTATATCTGGAAAATGAAAATACTATTCAGCCTTAAAAAGTAACGAAGCAGGCCGGGTGTGGTGGCTCACGCCTGTAATCCTAGCACTCTGGGAGGCCGAGGAGGGCGAATCGTTTGAGCTCAGGAGTTTGAGACCTGCCTGAGCAAGAACAAGACCCCGTCTCTACTAAAAATAGAAAGAAATTATATGGACAGATAAAAATATATAGAGAAAAATTAGCCGTGCGTGGTGGCACATGCCTGCAGTCCCAGCTACTAGGGAGGCTGAGGCAGAAGGATTGCTTGAGCCCAGGAGTTTGAGGTTGCTGTGAGCTAGGCTGACGCCACGGCACTCTAGCCTGGGCAACAGAGTGAGACTCTTGTCTCAAAAAAAAAAAAAAGTAATGAAGCACTGATACATGCTATGACATGCATAAATCTCAGAAACACCATGCTAAGTGACAGAAGCCAGACACAAAAGGTCACATGATATATGATTCCATTTATATTCGAGCTTTACCTCAATAGAAAAAATAAAATGTTCCCAGTTAACGAGTCCAGATATTCACTGGGCCAGGCCCTTGGGGGGCAGGTCCCCAGCACACCCAGGGTGCAGCCAGACTCCCTCCCATGCCAGAAGCCAGGTGTTGCCCTCCTGAGGGGCCAGGACCTGGAGGAAGCTCCTGACCCCAGGAGGAGGAGAGTACTGTCAGGCTATCATACCAGGTTCACAACCACACTGCCCCCTCAGGGGACTCAAGACATGGTGCCCCCATATTCAGGAAAGGACACAAGCCTTGGCACAGTGCCCAAGCCCACAACCCTCCTGGGCCAGGAGATAAAGGAGATCTGTTAGCATGTGTGGTGTGAGTGAGCAGACCCAGGGAGGGCCTGTTTACCAAGCAGCCTGGCAACCCAACCCGTTGCCTCACGCACCCCTCTCCAACCTGGCGCCGGGCAGGCGACCACGGGACCTGTGGCCAAGTGAAGCCTGGCTGCAAGCAGCGGGGACTGGGCTTGGGCCAGGGCAGCTGGGGCTGAGGGAAAGCTGGTCTGCATAGTCACAAGAGCTGATATTTTCTGACAGTCACAGCTACGTCCCCCAAGCCAGGCCCTGGCACACAGGAGACACCTGGGAAATATTTGACAAACCAAACCGAAAAAAAAAAAGAAAAAGAAAAACAACAAGCAGGACTGTGTTCCTCTGTGCCTTTTAAAAACCTTGATCCAGGAGATGTCCGAGCTTCCAAGCTCTGGGACTAGCCGCCAAGGCCCTGTGTGACCTATAACCCTCATTCGTCAAGACTGTACCCTCCCCAGCCCCTCCACAGGGTCACTCAATCCTCCAGGCCCTAAACGCACCAGGCTCCAGGCCTTTGCACATGCTGTTCCCTCTTCCCCCTTCCCCTCACTAAGATGGGCCCAGGGGACAACTGCACACCTGGCCCAGGATCACCTGTGGCCAGGTGGAGGATGCACACCCTGCCTCCTGACGCCAGGATGGCAGGCCAGCAGGGAGGCAAGAGGAAGCCTCAGGCCCGGGACCCACAGGGCCCTAGACTGGGCTGTGGCGATTCGGTGCCCCCCACAGATGTGGCCCCACCCAATAGGAAACCTCCTGGTGGCCTCCGAGGCTAGAGACCACCCCCTCAAGGTGTCTCTTTATCCAGCCAGCGGTGGGTGAGCCTCAGAAGGAGGCAGGATCTCAAAAGCCCCAAGGTTCAGAAAGGCCCTGCGTGTCAGCCCCTAGAGACCGATCCACGCTTGCTGCGTATGAGGGTGTGTTTTGGGGGCTGTGTGCACACAGTCCGCAGAGGTGGGGGATAGGAAGAGGGGCTAGCAGGCAGGGGCTGTGACCGAGGCTAGGCGGCTGTGCCAGGTGCCAGCCAGAGCTGGGATTTCCTCCCTCTGCGGTAAAAGAACGGAGCTGTAAACAGGCCCAGAGAGGCTCCCAAGACAAGGCGCACCCAGTGGCCGCCCCTGGGCACAGCCTGGTGCCACTGGCTTGCCTGCCACACTGCAGCCTGTCCTGCTGATGGGGCCACGGGAGGACAACCCCACAGGGTGGGCGGCACACAGGCAGATCCCTGATGGGGTAAGAAAACTGCCACGTTTTTGAAGCAGCCTGTCTCGCTTCCCAGGAAGCAGGCCCCCTTCCCCAGTTACCTGCCCACACCTTGCAGGGGCTGGGATGTCACAGGACCTACGAGAGACAGCATTCTCTAGGGGCTACACTGTCTCAGCGCTTTACATGGACCTCCATGTCCTCCTCACATCACCCCTGGGAGTATCCACTGTCACTATCACCCTCGTTTGCTCAGAGAGGTTAAGTATCTTGCTTAAGGTCACACAGTGAGGGAGGGTCCCTGCTTCTTACCAACATGCCACACAACTTCTCTGTGCTTCCTAGAGCACGGCTCTGCCAACTTTCTCTGTAACTTTCTACCAGACAGTAAATATTTTCAGCTTTGTGGGCAGTCCAATCGCTGCTACAATCACTCAGTCCTGCCCTGCAGCGTGCAATATATAAATGAGTGACAATGGCTGTGTGCCAATAAAACTTTATTTGCAAAGTGCTTGCTCACTGCCCACTTCCTTATTTGCTCACAGGACACTGAGCAGTGGAGCCACAGGCTCCCCCTCCCACAGGAGGCAGAATCCCTAGGTGGGCGCTGTGGGAGCTGAGAGGTGGCACTTGACCCAGCCTGGGGAGGAGACTGGGATCAGTCCCCTGCATGCCCAACCCAAGCTGGCTCCCCAGGGCAGCAGAATCTGGGGGGCCCTGAGGCACAGGGACTCCTGGTCCCAGGCTTGAAGAAAACATCGAGGAAAGCAGTGGGTGTGGACAGTTCACTGCTGCACCGCTGGGTCCAACCCAGGGCCGGGCCCAGCATGCCGGAGGGCTTCGCAAGAGCAGGAAGACCTGTCTCTGCAGACTCAGACCAGATGGCTCCGGGAGGACTTGTCATGCCTCAGTCATCTCTCAGTCCCCCTGAAAGTTGCACAGTGTTGGACACAGTCTGCTGTGGCCTCTCACCTGAACACTCCCCATGGTTCCCCAGCACCTTCCAGGACAAGTCCAAACCCCCCTATGGGGCCACATGTACCCACCAGTGTCCACAGTCCAGCAGCAGCCCCCTGCGTCTCCCCAGCCAAGCCCTGCTGGCCTCCACCACTCCCTGCTCGCCAAGACCACAGCACAGGTTCTCTCTGGCCTCAGCAGCTCCTTAGGTGGGAACAGCCTCCCCTCCCCTCCTGCTTCTGTGTCACCTACTCCTAGAGGTCTTCCAGCGCTTCCTCCACAAGCCCCCCCATGTAGAGGCTCCTTGTTGAACACCTGCCCGACAGGGTGCTGACCTGAGCGACTTCCCTAAGCACAGGTGGCAGCAGGTGTGGAGCTCCAGATGCCCAGGTCCGAATGCTGGCCTGCCCCTGACCGTGAGCATGCCCTTGGATGGGGAAGTCACACCCCTTGCTGTTACTGCGGTCCTCCTTCCCTGCCCCCTTGCTTCCAGAAAGCAATGGAAGAAGCAGAGGGTCCTTGGGCCTCTCAAGATCAGGGGGACCATGGAGTTAAACTGTCTCCTCCTGCAGAACCCCTGATGGGGACATTCTCTGGCAGATGGTGGGAGGGAGGAGGTGGAGAGCAAGATGGAAAAGCTGCCCCCAGCTCAGCGGGGGAAAGGCCCCATTTCAGGCTCTTGCCTCTCCAGCAAGAAAACTATTACAGCCACCAAAAGAGGGATAATTAAAGCTATTGGTCTGGGCAGACTTATGAGGGAGGAGGGACAGGGGCTGTAGAAACACTTGTCCCAGTGCTGGGCCTCTTATTAAAGCGCCTCCTACTGCCAAATAAAACACGGGCTGTTCACCTTCCAGGGCAAAACATTCCATAGTGGAAGAGAAGAGTTAGGTAAGAAGGAGAAACGAGACCCCCAGTCCACCTCTACCTGCAGGTGGGACAAATCAAGGTGCTCCCCTAAGCCCACCCGCCCGGCACCTCTCTGCTCCGCCTGCTCGGCTGTGTGCCAGGCGCGGGCACAGGGGACGCGGCAGTGCCAGAGAGAGCCAGGCCCTGCCTTCCCACGCTCTGAGTCGACAGTGGGAGGCAGACAGCGCTCACCAAGCAGCGAGGAGACACGATTACAGGAGCTGGTAGGAAGTGCCGGAAGGAAGGGAAGCAGGGAAGCCGATGGGCATGGATCGGATCAGATCGGATCGGATCGGGGTGTGATGCAGATTCCAGACAGATTGAGGAGGAGCTGACACCTGAGCCAGGCACCACTGCCCCAGCAGTGACCTCATTTCCAAACTGTGGGTGCCAGAAGCTCCCCCTCTGCCCCTGCGTGCCCAAGAGAGGGAGGAGTGACCCTGGGATCACCCAGAGGGAAGCCAAGAAGGGTAATGGTAAGGAGGACGTGCTTTGGCACCGAGGAGGACTCGGCTTCAGGGCCGAACTTGCCCTTCTCCAGCTTTGGCCTTAGTTTTCTCATCTGTCCAATGGCAATGGTGACACATCCCAAAGGGTGAAATGACATGACCCACGTGGAGGGGCTGGCAGCTGGCCCCAGGGGACTCCCCTGGATCGGTGCTAGGTCAGAGCCTTAGACCCAGAGTCTGCCTTTACCCCGACCTCAGGAGCCCCATCTATAAAATGGGTGTAAAAGGGGATGAAAAACCCTCCCTGTCGTGAGGATGCGAGGTAGTGGCAAGTGTAGTAAGTGCTTAATAAACAGGAGCAGCCGGTGTTGCCATCATCAGTGACAGATCAGTGCCTGTCTCAGAAGAGAATCCCAAGCCAGGAATCCTAACCTAGCCTGGCCACTCTCTCCTGCCGTAATGGATCCTCCAGCACTGTCCTCAGAGAAGCAGCTGCTACCACATTCTGCCCAGCCCGAGGGTATCTGAGGACTGGGAGGTCACCCTGGGCTCCTCTGGCCCAGCCCTGCCCTCCCCTAGAGCACCAGACCCAGGAGCCCAGGAGCCCGGGAGCCCACGGTGGCTGTGTGGCAGCCCATGTCATGGTGACACTTCCAAAGCAGCAGAAAACCAAAATACCCATCGAATGAATGAATGAATGTGCAGCCAATTAAAAGAAATAGATTCCGATCTGCACGCATGGCAAAGATGGGGGGAGGGGCAGGGCACAGGCATTCCCAGGGCTTGCCTAGAAACACAATAAAATGACTTCAGCACTGCCTCTGGAAAGGGAGTCATATTTTTCAATCTGCACCCTCCTCCTCCTTTGTGTGAAAATGTGCATAACTTGAAGCTCCGTGGGGCCGAGGAGAGATTTATGCATGCTTGTGTGTGCCTCAAAAACCAAAGGTCGCAAGCAGAAGGGAAGAGACTGACTTTTCATGTTACACCCTCCAGAGTGGTTCGAATTTCCACCTTGCACATGAAAGATAACCAGACAAAAGGCCATCTCCGAAGGCTGGGGGTGGGGTGGGAGGTTGTCTGGGCCCCCTACACTCACCCTTTCACACCCCGCTGGATGGGGAAGGGCAGTGGGACCTGCCCTTAGTCCCTGCTGGGACGAAGCTGCACGCTGGAGGACAGCCCTACTTCCTGCAGCCTGAATCTCCCAGAGCAAGCCCCGCACCCACCCCTCAGTCCCCAGTGGGTGTGACCAACATGGGAGGTGGCTGGGCCAGCCCCAGGGCAGCAGGGCTCCCTGGCCTGCATTCCAGACTGTGGTCACCAGGGAAAGCCCTCTGCCCCCTCCCCCCACTGCCCCAGGGAGGCCACCTGCCCAGCCAGGTGCAGGTACCAGAACCCCAGCTCTGGACTCAGTCACTCCCAGGTTTGAACCCAGGCTCTGCCACCTGTGAGGAAGGGACCTTTACATTCCTAGGTGTCAGCTTTATTGTTTAGAAAAATAAAGTAACGCATGGCTCAGAGTGTTGCCAGGAGGATGAACACGCCCTGTGCCCAGCCTAAGACCCCCAAGGCACAGAGTAGGGTATACCGTGTTGGCACAAAACACCAGTATTGGCCCTCCTGTCCCCAGCATGTTCTGGCCCGAGGCAAAGAGTACAGAGAAGGAGCCCCAGAGAGAATTCTGGACACCAGGCCATGCTGGGCCCAGGCCAGGTGTCAGGCCCTGTCTCCCAGGTGGCCACCCCTGGTACCCAGCTCCACAGGAAGTCCCTCGGGCGTCCAGCCCCAGGCTGAGCACACTCCTCTCGCCATCTCGAAGATCGGCTTCAAGAACTACTTGGGAACACTCCTCATTTTAAGCTCCCCAGGTTACAGGTTAGGTTTTCAGGCCATTTCAGGCTGACCACCAGTCAAAGGACAGTGGCCTCTGGGGAGGGCGATCTGGGAGGTTGGGCCCTTCATTTATTCCACGTTTTCTTTCTTGAAATGAGGGTGGCATGAGCGTGGGTGTTGGCTTATTTGCCTTTATTCCTTTGAAAATATCTCGTAAGAACAAACAGCCACTTCGGCCAGCCCAAAAGGCTCACTGTGGGCTCTGAGGTTGGCAATTTACAGGGCAACCCACCAAGTCAAAAAGTTAAATCTACTTCAGGAGTCCCTGAGAATACAGGCTTCCAGGAGGCAGAAAACAACTCTGAAATCGCACAGTGACAGGACGCCGGGAGGTGTATGGGCAGGCTTGAGAGGTGGCCACCTGGGTAGGGGAGAGTGATGTTCTCTAGGCTTCCTGTTTGCACCTTGGGAAGGCCAAGGCCACTCCCCACCCAACCCCCACCACAGGGTCTGATGTGAGGAAACTGGCCACTCAATGCTGGCTCAACAGGACGGCCTCTGGGGTGACCTCTGGCTGGAGAAAGGCCCCTGCACTGGGGACACCCAAACCTCATAAATCACCCAGCAGCTTCGGGAGGTCAGAGGCTTGGGGGGCTCCCCTCAGAGAGCTGGGCCACAAAGGTTGAAGGCTTCCCCCTCTGATCATGAATGCGGTTGTGGGCTGTGCAGAAAGGGACCCCAAGAAAAGGCGGCTCAGACAAAGCAAAAGGCTTGGCTTTTCTGGAAAGAACACTTGGGGCCTGAATCAGGGGCTATTACATGCAAATGTCTCCTGCAGCCATGCTAATCAGCTGCTGCTGCCTGCCCAGGGCTTTGTGAGCTACAAAAGGGACAGCAGATGTGAGCTGGGGTTCCCCGGCCCCTGAGAGCTGGAGCTTAGAGGATAATTATGGAAAGGGGGCAAGGCGGGCACCAGCCCCTGCTCCACACGCCTGGCCGGCTCGCCTGGCCTTTCTTCTCTGCTGAGACATTGAAGCTGTGATTTATGGGACACCCAGCGATACCCTTAGTGTTTGTCACGCCGAGTCTTGGTTAATGCTCCCTCCCAGCCATCCTCTACATTGCCCTTAGCCCCATTTTCAAGAAGGGAAACCAAGGTATAGGGCGATGACATGCTCTGAGTGGCTCAGCCTGGGGTCCCAGCAGCTAGTCAAAAAACAACTCCACAACCTGTGACACAGAGCAGGGGCTGGGCCGGCAGCGCTCTGCAAGGACCACGCAGGCAGGGGAGGCCCTTTGCAGAGGGGACACTTCCAGGGGCCTGAAGGCCAAGTTGGAATGAGGTGTGCCAGGGAGCAGCAAGAGGAGCCCAGGCAGCGGGCACCCGGGGAGGCTGGGACCCTCCATGCTCTGAGCTGGGGGCCTGCCCTCAGGCCAGCTAAAGGGCCTCAAGCCAAGGACCAGGGCAGCCACAGGAGGCTTGAGAAGGGGCTGCCTCAGTGGGGAATACCCAGGGGGGAGACTGCAGCTGGGGTGGGGAGGAGCCGCCCAGGGGCTACAGCCCAGGTGGTGTCCCTGCCTAGGGTCTATCTTGAAAAGAGGCTTGACCATCAGCTCACAGGAGGAATAGGGGCCTCAAAGAGAGTCTTGGGGCCCCAAAGCTGCAGGAAGGGCTTCTGAAATGGCCCCACTGAGGCTCAGAGAGCAGGAGGCTTGGGTTAGGAGGGGCACCGCCCGCCCCAGGCTCTGTAGCTGCCTCACTAGGTGTGACGCCAGCTGTGGCACAGGCAGGGGTGGGCAGACACTGCCTAACATTGGGATGAAACCGGCAATGAGGCAGGAATGAGGGGAACCTGGCTTTGGTGAGCCTTGAAAGAGGCCACCACGGCCAATGTGGTGACAAAGGACAAGGACCTGAAGGGACAGGAGGGAGGAGCCTTGGGTGGGCGCCTCCTCCATGCCAAGGGCTTAATCTACTTTCACTTCGCACACTTTGGAGGAGGCTGAGGCTGGGAGACGGGGCTGAGTGGGGCCTCAGGGCGAGACTTGGGTTCGTAGTCTCGACTCTGCCAGCAACCTTTCAGTGCCTCAGTTCCCTTGTTTATATCAAAATGAGGGAGTGTGCCATGGCTCCCTACCAATGGTGCCTCTAGGCCCACCTTCGGGGCTGTTCTGATGGTTAGACCAGTCAATGAACGCAAAGCACTTGGAACAGGGCCCGCCTGGCACCTCACTCGGACCCAGCAAACATTAGCTACGGTCTGGCCTGGCAGCAGCGACAGGCAGGGGGAGGACGGGTATAAGAGCCAGGCACCCCGTCACCCCCAAGCTGGGGGCTCAAGGGCTCAGATGCATGAGGGTCCCTCAAGGGCACAGGACAGAAATCTGAAAGCTCCGCCTGCCCTCGTCTTCCCTTCCTGCTCAGGGAAGAATGTGGCAAATTCTCCAGTATGTCCCTCTTGGGTCTGCAAGAGGCCTCCCAATCTGTCTTTGATTATTTATTCACATGTGCCCCCCAGAGGGGGGATGACAAGAGCAACCCTTTCTCATTAGAGCCAGGGACCTTTTGGTGGCAGTGCTGCTGGCCGGGAGGTGCTCCCTGGGAGTCGTGCGCTGCTGCGTGCCCAGTCGCCAGGCAGGTTTCTATACATAAAGCCATCCCGCTTCCATGTGCAAGGCATCCAGTGAGATCGCACCAACCCGGATGGGGAACACAATTAGCGGGAGAAAAGACCTGCCAACGATCTTAAAGAAAAACCGCTCCCACCGGCTCTTGCCAAGGCTGTGGGTAATGAATCGCTTTAAAGAGACAGACAAAACGAGAATAAAAGGGGGTTCTCCCAGCAGGGATGGTGGGGGCATGGAGCCCCCCCAAACCAGTCTGGACCTGTTTCCAAGACTGCCCCGCCCAGCAGCAGGGGACCAGCAGATGGGGAAGAAGGGGCTGCCCAGATGAACAAAAACAACTCAGACAGGACAAGGTCTGCGGCTGGCTTTGGATGGCGGTGACACAGGACACAATTGTCCAATGCACCAAACAGAACACCTAAGGCCTGGGCACCTGTGTGTGTTGACTAAAGAACAGTCTCAACAAATAATAAAGAGATCTCCAGCAGACACATGAGGGAATCCTTGAACCCAACTCCTTCAGGCCTGAGTTAGGCCTGGTCTCAATTTCCTTCACATATCTGATTTTCAGGGACCAAAGGTGGCAGGGGATGGCATAGGGTAGTGGTCCCCGACCTTTTTGTCACCAGGGACTGGTTTCATGGAAGATAATTTTTCCACAGATGGGGGAGGTGGGGGGGATGGTTTCGGGATGATTCAAGCACGTGACATTTACTGTGCAGTCAGACCACTCTGCTAATGACAATCTGTTATTTGCAGCCACTCCCCAGCGCTAGCATCACCGCCTCAGCTCCACCTTTGATAGTATAATGGAGTGTGCTACTACACAGTATGTGTCACGCAGGACAACATCTAACGCTCATGAGGCATTAGATTCTCATAAGGAGCACACAACCTACCTAGATCCCTCCGTGCGCAGTTTACAATGGGGTTCTCGCTCCTATGAGAATCTAATGCCCCTGATGATTTGACAGGAGGTGGAGCTTATGCCCTGACAGGGAGCGGCTGCAAATACAGATGAAGCTTCACTCACTTGCTCGCCCATGCTCACCTCCTCCCGTGCAGCCCAGTTCCTAACAGGCCACGGACCCGTACCTGTCCTGTACCTGTCTGAGGCCTGGGCATTGGGGACCACAGGCATAGGGGACTCCAGATTCTTCAATCAAAAGTCAGAGATGTGCAGTGCCAACAGTGACAGAGCAGGTACCGTGGTTTCTCTGGGAAGATGGAGCCCTGCCCTGTACCATCCCTGAGACTGAATCCTGAATTTCCCCAAGCAGGTCCCCGAGGTCCCCGGAGCAGGTCCAGAGACTGAAGGGGAACCCTCTGGGACAGATAAACCACACACAGAGGAAAGGGCTTCCTCTCCTGAGTCACTGGGGACAAGGAGGGTCTAGGGCAGGATGGCCAAGGCCCCTCTGTGCCCCTCCGGGCTCTACCTGTCTTCTGAGGGTTTCACGATCTGCTGCCATACCTGGCCACCTGGGGACACATCTTCTCTTCCAGGCTACAGAGCAGGTTTAGGAGACCAATGATTCCCCTACCTGAGTGTGGGCCGATCCACAAAACCCCCTCCACTGACAGAAGGAAACTGAAGAGAGACGAACTAGGGTCCCTTGGTCAAGATCACAAGGTCAAGCCAAGGGAAGGCTCTACAGCAGCTGCAGATCAGGACCCAGAGAGGACTGCCCCAGCCCAGGAGGGAGAAGGGAAGATGGTGCCAGCCAAGGAAGACCAAGCAGGCCTGGCCTGGCCCTGCCAGAGAGAGACAGGCCCGGGAGAGCAGCAGGGCTGACAGCAGACCCCCTGAAGACCCTGCCACCCAGCCCTCCTCATCCCAGGAGCTCCCTCCTTTCCACCAAGCCACCAGCCTCTCCCTTCTCCCCTCAGATCCTCAGGTGCCATTCTCTTTGGGGGTGCCCCTAGGGCCATTTCCCCCGCAGCGGGGAGATTGGGCTTCTTATCTGCTTTCACTCTGCTCCCCAAGACTGGGAGTGTAACAGGAGTGGGGAAGTGTGAGGGGTGTGTCTGAGGTCCAGGCACGAACGTCACCCTGGCCAAGGCCACCTGTCACAAGCAAAGCCCCTCGATGAACCCTCCTCACCAACAAGGCAGCTAGGATTCAGGGAGACTGAGGCGTTCGCCCATGATGGCCCCATCTCAAGTGTCACTTCCCACCCCGCCCCTTGCTGGGGCTGCCCCTCCCCCACTGGCCCAGGCTGTCCTTGGCCATGAGTTCACTCCCAGAGCAGGTCTTCCCTCCCACTGTGCCAGGAGCTATTTTAAGCACTTAGTTCTATCAGCTCACCACTCCCAACAACCTTCTAAGGTAGACACTGTCAAGATCTCCATTTGATAGCTAAGGAAACTGAGGCACACAGTCATGCGGATGGTGAGGAGCAGGATGTGACAGATGGCCCCCATCAGCGCTTAGCCTTGAGCCCTGCTGTGCTCTTCTCAGTGGCTTTAATGCCCTCCCCCCACCCCCTACCCCCACCCTGGAAGCAGGGAAGCCTTCCCTGACCAGCCCCCCAACCCCAATTAGAAACCCTCCCCCAGCATCCTGAGCCCCTCAGGTAGTGTTTCTCCAAGGCACTGATCACTGATCACTATTGCGAACTAACCAGCTTAAGTCATTGCTGACATAGCGCTTGTGGCATAAGGTTTCCAGGCCCCCAAATATGGAACCCTGTGTTTATCTTGGGTGTCACCATATCCCCAGCTCCTAAGACAGTAACTGGCACACAGCAGACGCTAGGTGAATTTTTGCTGACTGTTTAAAGCTGGACGAATGGCAGCTACCACACGGAAGAGACAGTGAGTCCCCTCTCCCTGCGTGTCTCAGGCTGAATGAATCAAAGGGCGGGTCTTGGTGGGCTGGGAAAGGCCGGCTTCCCCACTTCTCCGTCTGAAGCTCCACTGCACCGAACCCCCACCCCAGACCTGCCACCTGCCTGGGCCCCCTCTCCACCCCAGCCCTCCAGGGGGCTGTTCTCTGAGGTTGTCTGTGCCCTCCTGCTCACAAATCCGGTGACCAGCCCTCGGCTCTTGCTCTGATCTCTGCAGCATCAGACAGCGCTGACTTCTCCTCCCTCAAAGCTTCTCCCCGCCCCCGTCACAGCCCCCCCACCCAGCCAGGGGCAGCCAAGTCACTCCCCAATCTGATGTCAGGGGAGTCCAGGGGCTGTCACCCTTTCATGGTCACAGATCCCTCTGAGAAGCTGAGTGAAATTAGGGGAGGCTGTGCCCAGAAGAATGTGCAAAGGCTACATGGCAACACGGTGGTCAATGTACAGGCACTTACTTGGAGCCAGGCACATGTGGCAAAGCATTTTACGTGTTCTCGCCCCTCCATGACAGCCTCCAGGAAGGTGCCACTGTCACCGTGTTTCAGAGGCTCATCAGAGGTGACAGCCACTGAATATTCTGCCTCTACCCTTACACAACTGTGTTCAATTTTGAGGGGTTCCTGGGAGCCCCCAGGGGCCATCCACAGACCAGATTAAGAATCCTAGCTCTGTCGGGCGCAATGGCTCACACCTGTAACCCCCCAGCATTTGGGAGGCCGAGGCAAGAGGATCACTTGAGGCCAAAAGTTCAAAACCAGCCTGGACAACATAGCAAGACCTCATCTGTACAAAAAATTTAAAAATTATCCAGGCGTGGTGTTGCGTGCCTGTAGACCCAGCTACCTGGAATGCTGGGGCAGGAGGATTGCTTGAACCCAGGAGTTCAAGGTTACAGTGAGCTATGACCATGCCACTGCATTCCAGCCTGTGCAAGAGAGTGAAAACCTGTCTCTAAAAAAAGAATCCTTAGCTCTCTTAGATGATGGAAGCCACTCCTGGCCTCAACTCTCCACCTAGAGCAGATGGATGTGGCCAAGATCTGTCACTCCATCCTGGCCTGACGTAAGTGGCTATTTCCTGGGATGTCCTGGCAAACTCACCCCCTCCCAGGTTCTCCAGCAGGTACCAGACACTGAGCAGGTTTCTGCGAAAGAAACCACACCTGCCATGGAAGGTCTCCTGAGCCTCCCCACCTGCTAAATCCAAGCTGGTCAGAGGTGTCTGAAGCCTGGCATCTCAAAGTCATTGGCAAGTTCACACCACACTCCTGCTTCTGTTCAAAGTCCCTGCCCACCCACCTTGTCTAGACCCCTATGTAGAAGGCCAGCACTTGGTGACCAGGGGCTGCTCACGGAGCTGGCAACTTTCCAACACAATCTCACATGAGGGCCCCTGTGTAGACCCTGGCAGGGGGCACATAGTCCCTTACCCGAAACACGTGGGGCCCAGTGTGTTTCGGATTACAAACTTTTTGAGTTTTATAAAGGTGACAAGGTACAGATAATGTATATTACTCCAGGAGTCTCGGCAACGTCCGTAACCAAGCAGGTCTTTGCAGCAAAATGGGTGACTAGTCACACTAAACTGCGTACACAGAGACTAGTAAGAGCCCCACATGGTAGGTCGGGTCACATTTTGCCAACGTATGAGTTTGGGTCAGGTCTGATTTTGCTGTCAAATGAGTAGCAAAAATAAGTTAGAGTTTCAGAACTTCTGGATTTCACAATTGCAGATGAGGAGCAGGGGGCCTGGGTGGGACCAGGAAGGGGAGGGGCTGAGGGCGGGCATGGCACGAATGGGCAGGGCTAGGACTGGTCACCAGACTTCCCACCCACGTCTGTATCTGAAGCAAGGGGCTCAAACTCAGCTGCCTGGAGGGCGTGGGGCTGAGGGTGACAGACACCTGATAGAAACCTGGGTTCAGAGAAATGCTTCTCCCTTTGAAGAAACAAACCAGTGCAAGTGAGCAAGGAGGTAACTCTGGGGACTGGGGCCGAGTGTCCCCTCTGGAGGTAGCATCGCCACCTGACTCAGCCTCGGGGCATATAGACCCAGGGTTGCCAACCTTTCCAATTTTTCAGAAAGACAAAAATCAGAATTTGATGTGAAATCACCCAGTTTTGAAAATATTGGCATCTACATCGATGTGAACTGTGACATACCCTGCAGGCAAGTCACCTGCTACCCCTGGCCTTTGCCATCTTGTCCCTGATGCCCTGGGCAGACTTCACCTTTTGTTCCAGAACATGACTTCTGAGCTCTGACCTGCTTCTGGAGCAGGCTAAGGTGAAACCGTTCCATTACATTCCAGTTTGCAAGCTCCGCAGGCATCCCTATCCCTCTCCCTGCCCTGGCAGACCCCAGATGTTGCCTGTGATCTTTACACCCTTTCCCCTTAACCCTGCCGTCTGGAAATCAGGGTGTAATGGCTGGACTCCAGCAGCCAAAATGAACCACGAAGACAAGACCTCACCTTAGGAATGGCAGAAAACCTGAGTCCAAAGACTTCCAAGAGCCTCCACACCAGCCCTGGAGACTGTGGCACCCATTAACCTCCACACTTTCGCACAAGAGCATGAAAATCAAATGCCCTCTTGTTTAAGCCTCTGCTACTTTGGGTCTCTGTTATGCACAGATAAACTGGACGTTGATGACCTTTCTGTCACTGAACCACTTACACAAACAGTTAAGGCAGGCGTCCAGCTGCCCTGAGTGCCAGAGCCAGCCCTGCTGCCAGCTGACCACGTCACTTGGTGGGCTAAGTCCTTTCACCTCTGTTTTTCCACCAGTAAAATGGGATTGGTATCTCTGACCTTGGAGGACCGTTTTTAGGATCGGTGGTGGCATATAGTAAGGGCTACAACTGGCACGTCAACGAGCCCACACAATCCAGTAAGTCTACTCTACTTGGCCTCAGCAAGCAGGACACTCCACAGTCAAAAAAGAAAGGATTCTGGTTTCTCTTAAAGTTGGCTAGAGCCAAGTTTCTCACGGGCCACCTCCACCTGCTGCCTCATTCATTCATTCCAGGGGTCCTCAAGCTTTTTCAGTCAAGAGCCAGTGAGTAAATATTTTAGGTTTTATAGGACACTGTGGTCTCAGTTGAATATTCTTTGAGGATTTTCTTTTTTTCCCCTAATCAATCTTCAAAAATGTGAAAGCCTCTTTTAGCTCTGACTATATAAAAATAGGCCACATGGCCCGGCACACTGGCTCACACCTATAATCCTGGCACTTTGGGAGGCCAAGGCAGGAGGATCACTTGAGCCCAGGAGTTCAAGACCAGCCTGGGCAACACAGTGAGACCCCATCTCTACAAATTTTTTTTTTCAAAAATTAGCTGAGCGTGGTGGTATGTGCTTGCAGTCCCAGCTACTTGGGAAGCTGAGGTGGGAGGACCTTTTGAGCCTGGGAGTTAGAGGTTGTGAGCTGTGATCATGTCACTGCACTCTACAGTCTGGGCTGACAGAGACCCTGTCTCTCAAAAACAAAACAAAACAAAACAAACAGGAGGCTCCATTTGGCCCATAAGCCCTGATGTAAACCACTGTCCTTTCCCTAGCTGTCCCCAAGGTCATGCATTTGAGTCCTCTAACACAAGTTTACGCAGAGCCTGGTACACAGTAAATTGGTCAATGACAGCAGCCATTAGCAACTTGCAGGCACCATGGAAACACGAATGCCCTTCTGGTGTTACTAACTTTCTCGATTGTCACTCCAGCTTGACACAGAAATGTCCCAAAGGCAGGGCACATAAACTCTTCTGTACCTCCCACTGCCAACTGTCAGGGGTGTCCCAGGTGATGACAGAAGGAAGTCATAAGCCCCCCAGTTCTGTGACAGCAGGCTGATTTTTGCCTTCTTTGGACAAGGGATTTTTCTCGGGGCTTTCCGTTCCCTGGCATGCCCCCCACAAGCTGAAATCTAGGCCCTAACAGAGCCCGCCCTGCTGCACGGCTCTTCTTAGCCAATGCGGTGGGAGAGTCTAGAGAAACGGCCACATTGACTCGTGCTGACCAAGAAAGAAAAGCAACACAGTCATCTGCAGAAAGGATGCCACCAGGCTGAGGAACTGAGAGTTTGTTGTGCTCTCTTCCCTGGCCACCCCCCAGCAGGTTTCCCCAAGAAGCTGCCTGCTTTCAAGGGGACAGCAGCCTGTGTCCGGGAACTCCAGAGGCGATGCCAAAGCTTCATCGAGGCCTGGGAAGACCAGCCAAAGGGTCCCCCCCACCCCACCCAGGGAAAATGGCCTGGTTCTGGTAGTCGTCATTTGGCGACTCCCATGGACATAGGCCAGGGTGACTTCAAATAGCAAGAAGGGGTGGGGAGGGTAACTGTTGACTGCGCAGTGACTGAGACAGGGCCTTTTGCAGCTGTCATCTTTCCCACTGGAGGGTGTAGACGCAGACATCAAGGGCTGAGTTTTAAGTCCCGCTTCCTGCATTCCTCTCCCAGCCCTGTCACATCTGGCAAGGTCCTTCTCCCATCCCTAGGACTACAAGATAGCTGGATAACCCCACAGCATAAGGGGTCCCCTCCTAGAAAAGCCAGCTCACCCCTATGCCATGCCAATGACATTGCTGTCCCTAACACCTGTAAAAATATTTACTATTTTCCAAATGACAGCTACACACTAGACACGCTGCTTCGCGTTGCCCAATCAACTTCACCCACGTTCCTGGGCCCTAAGTGACATTATTCCCATTGTAGAGGAGGCAACTGAGGCCGTGTGTAGGTAAGTGTCACTACAGGTGAGGCAATAGGCTCAGGGAGGGAGAATGGCTAGTTCAAGGCCACAGAGCTGGTGACCAGCAGGAGGCGGACTCCATGTTCAGGGCCCTCACCAGCATCCAAAAATGCCTCTGCTCTGCCCCCCATAGGAGAGGCACTGGGGGACTCGCATGAGTGTCCTGGCCAGCCCTCTGCATGTCCCCATCCACCCACCAGTTCGAATCCTGGAAGTCTGCAAGCACAAGCGGCTCGAAACACTCAACCTCACAATGGATAGGTGGGGTGCTCTTGACACCTTTCTTGGCCAAAGTGTTCAGGTCCCAGAAGGGTCCCAGTGGGAAAATGGTGAAGTCGGGGAAGGAAGTGCATCCCAAGAGAAGGCCTGAAGCCCCAGCAGCCTGGTGCACCCCTGAATCGTAAGGGGGAGCTCCCCCTTGCTCCACCCAGCTGCCACATTCCCCCTCCTCCTCCCAGTGGCTGGACCACTTCGGACCTTTCCCAGGAGACTATTTGCCACACTCCGTGCCCAGCAGCCTGGCCCTGCCCTCACATCTGGGCCTGTGCAACCTCACAGCCCGGCCCCAGGACTTTGCACTCACCCGGCACATTTCCGAGCAATTCGTCCTCTGTTCCTGCTCTGTCCAGGACCACTCCTGAACAAATGCTGCCTCGCCCCGAGCACTGACCCAGCCAACTCTGAGGCCATCACCAGCCTGTTATGGGAGCAGGGGTTACCTCCAAAGAGGTTTCATTTATTGAGCAAACCTGTCATGCCACACGATCCTGACATCAACCCCGTTCTATTGATGAGGAAACTGAGATGCAAAGCCACCCTGCTAGTACTCTGTCAGGACACAAGACCCAAGAAAGATAAGTCCAAATTGTAACCCCTGGAAACTGTGTGTGGAATCTTATTTGGAAATAGGGTCTTTGCAGATGCAGTTAAGGATCTCAGAATGAGGTCATCCTAAATATAGAGTGGACCCTAAATCCAACATCTGGTGTCCTTATCAGAAGAAACACAGAAACAGAGACTGGAGCTTTGCTGCCATAAGCCAGGAAATAGCTAGAATGTGCAAGAGGCAAGGAAGGATTCCCCCTTCGGACATCTGGAGGGAGCATGCCCCTGTTGACACCTTGATTTCAGACTTCTGGCCTGGAACTGAGAAAATGTATAAAACAACATTCCTGTTGTTTTAGGTCATGAAGTTTGTGGTAATATGTTTTGGCAACCCTGGGAATGAATACATCCAGCTTGGTCACCTCCAGAAACCATGCTCTTAAGCCCAAGCCAATGTTACTTATGCATAAAGGCAAAAAAAAAAAAAAAAAAATTATTTCAGACCCCTGAAAATATATATCATCTGAAACTTAGGATCTCTGTTTGAGAAATGTGGACTTTCTCCTCTTTAAGAAAGCTTCAGTTACAAATTACCTCTTTTTTATTAAATAAAAATTTGCTAATCTTCTCTGTATTGTTGCAATTTTAGCATATGTGCTGCTGAAGCAAACGCTACAAATTACCTCTTAAAAGAGAAGTGAAGTGTTGTCTTTATAACTAGTAACGCTTTCAGGATTATCCACAAAACAAAAACACAAAATGTAAACATTTTCCAGGGGTAAGATGATACAAGCATGGGAAACCGGGCTTGGGGTGAGAACTCTCTGTACTATGTTCCCTAGAAATCTACAAATCTACAACTGTTCTAAAACTCTTTTTTTAAAAGTTTTTTTAAAAAAGATACCCAATCTTCCATCCAGCCCATGTAAAAAAAAAAAAAAAAAGATAACCAATTGTCCTAGGACTCCTCTAAGGATAAATAAACCTTGGGACCCTAGTTTGAGAAACCATGCCCTACTTTGTTCTGCCTGCCAAATGAATGGGCTTGCTTGTGATCTGGGGTCCTGCTGAGCTTAAGTGTGCCCTGAGCTCCGAAACCCATCTGAGATACCCTTCTTCCGTCCCCTCATCTGGTCCATGAAGACCCCAGCTCTGCCCCAGGAAAAAGACGCATCGCACTTGGATGACAGCCACAATTCCTTTAGTCCATGTTTTCAAAGTCGAGGTGCCAGGAGAACCCGATGTGAACCAACTGCTCCCCATGCTTCCCTTTGGATCAGTCCCCTTCCCAAAGTGGCAAAAATTCACACGGGGCCAAAGCCAGCAAAGGCCTCCAGAGTGGCTCCCTAGAGCATCAGCGCACGAAACCCTGCGAGACAAAGCCGAATGAAACAGAATAGCAAAATGTGCACGAGGAATCTGAGAGTGCAGATAGGAAAAGAAAGAGTAACAAGAGAAGAAAAAGGATGAACTACAAAGACTCAGAGGGGGCCTTGGCAAGCACATTTGTGATCCTCGGGGCCCTCCCACCCGCCCCACTGAAATGTCAGTTTTGAAAAGCAGCTTTGGAAAATGTAACCAGCTTCTCACATGCCCAAAACGAAGACAGGAGGAGTGTGGCCTGGCGAGGGAGGCGGCTGTATTACCTCTTACTTCGGAGCCCGGCACCAGGAAGGGGCCCTACCTTTCCACGTTTCCACAGGGAGCACCTACTGTGGCTCGCACCATCCCCGAAGGGGCCCGATCCCCAGGTCTAGAAGTTTCCCACTCGGGGGTCCTGCACACCAAGCCCGGCAGCAGAGTGGAACGCGGTCCTCCCAGGCGCTCGAAACTAGGAATCATTTTCCAACTGTTCTTAGCCCTCCAGGGGGTCCCCAGAGATGGCCACAGGCCGCCCACACTCCCCTCCTCCCCACCGAGGCGGCCACACCCGCCCCCAGACTCCCACCTCTCTCGCACCCCAGCCCTCCTTCCTTCCTACCGGCCCCCACGCCCGAATTCCCCTTCGACTCTCAGCCCCCCACTTCCTGCCCACCCACCCCTCCCCCATCTCAGGCCCCTCACTCCCCATTTCCCGCTTCCCTCCTCACTCAGGGCGCCTCGCCCCTCCGGCCACCGCGCGCGCCGTCTCTCCCCTCTCTGTCTCTTGCCACCGATCCTTCGCACCGCTCACTCTGGGCCCCCGGCTCAGCCCCCGGGACCCCACACCCGGCCCCCACGGCTGGGGCCCCTCCCCCGCCGGCCCCCCGCCCCAGGCCGGCCTCGTGCGCAGCTCCGCGCGCTGCGCGGCCCTTAGGCCGGCCCCCAGCCCCGCACTCACGGCTATAGAGGGCGATGCCCGCCGCGTCCGGGCCGGCGCGCACCTCGAGGCGCAGCGCCTGCTGCTCCGCGTGCCGCTGGATCTCGCCGTTCGCGTCGCCGATGGTGAGGAGGCGGGCGCCGGGGAACACGGACACGGCAGTGCAGGGCCCCGAGCCGCCCAGCCCTGCCACCCCAGCGCCGCCCGGGCCGGGCCCTACCGCCGCCGCCGCCGCTGCCATCTTAGATCCGGCCCCAGGCCCCGCCGCTGCCGCCGCCGCCGCCGCCGCGCCCGGGCCCAGGCCGCCGCCGCTGCCGCCGCCGCCGCCGCCGCCGCCGCGCAGGCCGAGGCCGAGGCCGAGCCCGAGCCGGGCAGCGCCGCCTGCCGGCCACGCGTCGCCTCGACGCCGCCGCCGCGGCCCGGCCCCGTGGCGCAGCGCCCCCTGCCGGCTGCCCTGGGCGACGGGAGGCAGCGAGCGCGGCGGGGGCAGGGCCAGCCCCGCCCCGCGCGAACGGTCGCCGCTTTGTGAGGTGACTCCACCGCCCCGGAACGGCGGGGGCGGGAGCGGGCGTCGGGGGCAGTGCTTGGCCGCGAGGACACGCCCCGGGAGGCTTGGGTCCCGCCCTCAATCCCGCGGCGCAACAACGGCCAAGCTTTGTGAGGCGGTGCGGTGGCCCGGGAAGGGCGAGGGCGGGGCTAGGCCAAACGGACACGCCCTGGGCCCCGCCCCGCGCAAACGCCTGCGCTTTGTAAAGCGGTCCCCGGGCTTGCGGGCCGCTGCGGCGGCTCGGGCACGCCCCTCAGAACGGGCTCCGCCCCCGGCCCCGCCCGGCTTTGTGAGGCGGCCGGCCTAGAGGCGGGGCCCAGCCGGGAGAGGCCACGCCCCCATACCTGTGCTGCTCGCTCCCATTCGCTTTGTGCGGCGCCCAGCTCTGGGGAGGGCCTGAGAGAAGGGCGTGGCCAGGGCTTAGACTACGCCCCCAGCCCATGGCCCCGCCCGGCTGTTAAAGCTGTTTGAGACCCGCCCCACCTCGGAGCACAACCTGAACCTGAGTCAACCGCCCCTCTTCTATTCCACATCGTCTCCGTCCCCCCTGCCCCTTCTCCACCCTTAACCCTTGACTGTTTCCTTGGACACAAAAATCCTCGAACCCTCCTCTCTGAGCCCTTCCCTTAGCCCCCCTTTCCCCAGTTTCTCGCCCCTCCCCCAGTGATGGCTGGACAGTGAGGCCAGACAAGCCGTGTCCCTTTTGCCAACACACACACACCATCTTCCCTCCCAGTCCGCCCTCCACTGTTCAAGGGCCCCATCCCTTTTGGGGGGCACAAAGGGGCTCTCGGCCACTTCCACCTACCCCAGCTCTCATTCTTCCCTGAATGTCATTTACTCCTAACTCCTTAATGTCCCTGTGCCCCCACGTCCCCATCATTCTACCTCCTGTACCCCTAATGCAAAGGCCCTAGCAGAGACCCCACGGGGCACTGCCCTGCTCCCCGCAACCCCACGGGCCTCCACAAACACCTCCCTGCTGCAGTTGGGGGTGAACCTCAAAGGCAGTGAATTCATGCACGCCCCTCACCGCCCAGCCATCCAACAATTGGACCCCAGAGGTGTCAGGCTTGAAGAGTTACACTCCATAAAGGCCTTGGGAATATATATCAGTACGTGTTATAAGGAATAACTTAGGCATGTCAGCAGGGCAGACACACGGAAAACACCCCCGGGTACCCTATGCTCAAAAAACCCAGTGGGGAAGAGGCAAGTGCCCAATCCTGTGCTGCTGGGGAGTGGGGACCTCTTATGGCCCTAGTGGGGGGCCAGAAGGGATCCTGACATCTCCTTGTCTGGTGGTCCTGAGGAGCTGAAAATCCAAAGTGGGTCTTCCTGCTTTCTGTCCGGCCTCCAGGCCGGCCTATGCCCCCTCTCCCACTCCTCTGTGACGAA
This sequence comes from Lemur catta, assembly GCF_020740605.2. Lineage (NCBI taxonomy): Eukaryota > Metazoa > Chordata > Mammalia > Primates > Lemuridae > Lemur > Lemur catta. The sequence goes on along the minus strand of NC_059128.1, from coordinate 110,273,633 downwards.
AGTCTGGAGGCCAGGCATCCAGTTCATCGCCTCATTCAATTCCCTGAGAGAGCAGCAGCCCAAGCCCCCCAGAAGTAGCTGGAGGGACCTCAGGCCCTGAAAGGCCGGGAGATGGAGGGGGGCCCCCAATTCTCAGCCTCACTAGCAGGCCCGGAAAGTACTAAACTCGGGGGGCTCAGGCGAAGATGATGTGGAGGTGGGCCTCTTGCGGGCTCCAGAGTCTCCGGGGATGACAGTGGTCCCTGAGCGAGCATCCGGGGTGGCTGAGTCTTCTTCTGAAGTCATTTTCTTTGTCCGTGCAAGAAAAAAGAGAGAACCAGGTGATCTGGAGTTTCAGGATGTAGTGTGTCCCCACTTACTGAGCCTGAGACTCTCCTAGCCCATCAGGCCTCATCTCATCCCGTCTCCCTCCTACACCCACAAACACCTGCCCTGGCCTTCCATTCTCCTGCCCTTCTCTCTGCTGAGTAGGGGACCAGAGAGCCTGGGTTCAAATCCTAGTTCCATCACTTCCAGGCAGTGTGACCGCAGTTGAGTGACTTAACCCCTCTGTGTCTCAGTTTCCCCTTCTGCAAAATAGGGATAATCTTAGTACCCACCTACTAGGATTGCTATGAGGCTTAAAGGAGTAAAAATAGAAAAAGCAACTGGTATATCAGAAGCTCTATGTTAAGCGCACACAGCCATTACTATTATCTGCTTCTTGCGTCCCATTCTGGGCTCCCTCAAAACCACCTTCAAAAGTCTACCCTCGGCCAGGCGCAATGGCTGATGCCTATAATCCCAACACTTTCGGAGGCTCAGGCGGGAGGATTGCTTGAGCCCAGGAGTTTGAGACCAGCCTGGGCAACATAGTGAGACCCCATCTCTACAAAAAATAAGAAAAATTAGCCAGGCATGGTGGTGCATACATATAGTCCCAGCTACTTTTGAGGCTAAGGTGAAAGATCGCTTGAGCCCAGGAGCTGGAGGCTGCAGTGAGCTATGATTGTGCCACTGCACTTCAGCCTGGGCAACATAGCGAGACCCCATCTCTACAAAAAATAAGAAAAATTAGCTGGTGTGGTGGCATGTGCATCTGTAGCCCCAGATACTCAGGAGGCTGAGGCAGGAGGATCACTTGAACCCAGGAGTTTGAGGTTGCAGTGAGCTATGATGATGCCACCGCACTCTAGACTGGGCAACAGAGAGACAAGGAGAGATGAGCTTGCTAGAACTGAAGCCAGGCAGTGGAGAGCAGGTTGGGTTCCACTCACAGTCCTGCCTCTCCCTAGCTGAGCCACCCTCGTAAAGCCAATTTACTATGCTTAGTGTCCTAGTTTGCAAAAAGAAAATCATCAATCCCACAGTTGAACATCAGGCCCTCAGCCAGGGCATAGTAAAAGCTAGAGACATGTCAGCTACTTCGTTATTGTCTCAACCAACAGCACAGCTTGTATAACGCTTCAAAGAAAAACTAGAAGTGAAAGCAGAGACTCAGATATTTGCACACCCGTGTTTACCCCAGTGCTATTCACAATAGGCAAAAGGTGGAAGCAACCCGTGTCCAGCAACAGATGAGTGGCTCAACAAAACGTGGTCTGTCTATATGGTCAGATATCATTTAGCCTTCAAAGGACAGAAACTCTGACACATGGTACAACATGGATGAACACTGAAGATATTTTATGTTGTTCTAGAGAACAATCTATAAAATAAAAAAAAAGACATTCTATGCTAAGTCAAATAGGCCATCACAAAAGGACAAATATTGTGTGACTCCATTTATATGAAATGTCCAGAATAGGCAAATCCACAGACACAGAAAGTAGAATGGGGGTATCCAGCGGCTGAGGGAAGGAGGAAGGAGGAGTCAGTGTTTAATGGGTACAGAGTTCTATTTTGGGAAGACGAAAAATTCTGGAAATGGATGGTGCTGATGGTTGTACAACAACATGAATATATTTAATGATGCTGAACTGTACACTTAAAATGGTTAAGATGGGGACATTCATTGGGCTCAGTAATAAGAAAAAATGGTTAAGATAGTAAATTTTTATGTTATGTGTATTTTACCATAATAAAATAAACTAGAGCCCCAGCGAGGTGGCTCATGCCTGTAATCCCAGCACTTTGTTTTGTTTTTGTTTTTTTTTTTGAGACAGAGTCTCGCTGTGTTGCCCAGGCTAGAGTGAGTGCCATGGCATCAGCCTAGCTCACAGCAACCTCAAACTCCTGGGCTTAAGTGATCCTACTGCCTCAGCCTCCCCAGTAGCTGGGACTACAGGCATGCGCCACCATGCCAGGCTAATTTTTTCTATATATATATTTTAGTTGGCCAGATAATTTCTTTCTATTTTTAGTAGAGATGGGGTCTCTTGCTCAGGCTGGTCTCGAACTCCTGACCTTGAGTGATTCACCCACCTCGGCCTCCCAGAGTGCTAGTATTACAGGCGTGAGCCACCACGCCCGGCCTAATCCCAGCACTTTGGGAGGCCAAGGCAGGGGGATCGCTTGAGCCAAGGGTTTGAAGTCCAGCCTGGGCAACATAGTGAGACCTCATGTCTAATTTAAGAAAAAAAAAAGTAAAAAAACAAACAAACAAAATGCCTTAAAAGGGGGGTAGAGGGGGGATCACCCGGATGGTATCCTGAGCTGTGCGGATGCTCATGGACAGTTTTAGAATTTGCCCTGTCTGCCAGGTTGTCCTTATATGCTCAGGATTTGAAGTCTGACCGGCGCATGCCAAGCCCCCTTCCTTCCCACCATCTGTAGCCCAGTGGCTCTGAGTCTTCATCTCTCAAACTGACCTCTCTCCAAAATTCCAGACCCATGTCCCCATCTGCTCTCAGGCACCACCAGCTACAGTGGCAGTCTCTGAGTTCTTGTCCCTCCAAGCCTGTCCCCACTTCCACCCCCTACCCCCGACCCTCCCTTTTCCCCCTTGGCCTGTTCGTTGATACAAAAACACGTCCAGCATGGTGGCTCATGCCTGTAATCCTAGCACTCTGGGAGGCTGAGGCGGGTGGATTGTTTGAGCTCGAGAGTTCGAGACCAGCCTGAGCAAGAGCGAGACCCTGTCTCTACTAAAAATAGAAAGAAATTAGCTGGACAACTAAAAATATATAGAAAAAAATTAGCCAGGCATGGTGGCCTGTGCCTGCAGTCCCAGCTACTCGGGAGGCTGAGGCAGAAGTATTGCTTGAGCCCAAGAGTGGGAGGTTTCTGTAAGCTAGGCTGACACCATGGCACTCTAGCCCGAATGCCCGGGCAACAGAGTGAGACTCTGTCTCAAAAAAAAAAAAAAAAGGAAAGAAAGAAAAGAAAGTGAAACAAAAACAGTGCTGTGTTTCCCATTCCTTGACTCTACCCTGACCTGCCAACACACTGGACCAAACCACCCACCCCTGGGGCACACCCCAGCCCCTCAGGGGAGCCACCACTTTGGCCCCCATCTGTCCTCCCTGCAGAAGCCACCAGAGAGCGCCAATGAACACCTGAATCGGGACGCCTCCTCCACTGAGAACCCTCCATGGCTCCCACCTCAATTGCACCAACATGTAGGGGGACAATACCCCTCAAAAAGGGGGCAGGTTCGCTAAGACTCTCCCCTAGATGGAAACACAGTGGGACAGTTAACTGAAGTCCTTGAGACTGAACACAAAACTAGACTGCTTTGTACCAGGACGGGACCACAGCATACATCATATTGTCATGAGGCTCCATGAATAAGCTCAAAGAGGCCACCAGGTCACTCGGAATCCTCTGTCACCATTCAGAGGGGTTGGCCTAACTGGGTCCAAAGGCAGTGCTGACCATGATAGCAAGCAGCCCTGGGGGATCCACCTGTTGCCACCTTCAGTCCTCTGCCCCCTGGCTTTTCAGAGCCAACTTTCTGCTCACTAAGGAGCCCCTGCTGAGTGACTCTGGGCTTCTTCCTAGCCCCCCAAGCTCAGCGACAGCACATTGATCCAGCCTGGTGGCCGCCCCTCCTTCCCGCAGTTAAGACAGTCAGTAGGAAACCAGTTCCAGGAAAAGGAACCACTTACCGAGACAGCAAACAGGGAGTTATCAAAAGACATGTCTGTAACAGAAAGAGAAAGAAAATCCAGGGGTGGGGAGCAGTTTTAACTTCCCTGCTCGCTGCCCCCTACCCCCAGCCCCAGGGGAAGGGGGTGGGAACCATTTCCCAGCATCTTCTCTGCTCCCTTCCAACCCATTCTGCAGGGTGAACTGTTCACATATACAAATGGAACCATGTCTCTCTCCCGCCCAAACCTCCCCTTTGGGGGCCTCTCGCTGCCCTCGGGCAAATGGGTGCCTTATCTCAACTCTCACTATCCAGAAGGAACACCTGTCGGCTATTCCCCCTCCCCAAGCTCCCCCCAATTGCTAGATCATCCACCCAGCTATTCCTTCTCTTGCAGGGCTCTGCTTAAACATCACTTCTTCCAGGGACCACAAGCCTTGTCCCAGACAGGGTCTGGTGGCACCACTGGCTGTTTTTGGAACGAGACTGCACCTGTCTTGGTCATCCCGGGACTCTCCCAGATCTTATTATTATTTTTTTTTTAGACAAGGTCTTTTTCTGTTGCCCAAGCTGGAGTGCAGTGGCGTCATCACAGCTCACTGCAGCCTCCAACTCCTGGGCTCAAGTGACCCTCCTGCCTCAGCCTCCCAAGTAGTAGGACTACAGGTGCGCGCCACGACACCTGGGTAATTATTTTTTAAGAGACAGGGTCTTGCTCTGTTGCCCAGGCTGGTCTCCAACTCCTGGGCTCAAGCCATCTTCCCGCCTCAGCCTCCCAAAATGCTGGGATTACAGGCGTGAGCCACTGTGCCCGGACCATTCCCAGATCTTAGCACAGAGAAGGTGCTCAATGGTTGTGTCGGACAGCGAATGAAGTACAGAGAATAGAACTTCTCTGCTCGGGGCCCCTGCAGCGGAGCATCGCACATCCCGGCCTGGCTGCCGCGCGCCCCCTTGTGGAAGCCTGCAGAATGACACGTCTGGAAGGCAACCTGGGCCCCAGGGCTGGGGGCCAGAGACAGACGCCAGAGTCCTTCCCCCGTGGGGTGACCGTCCAGCGGTGGAAGCGAGTATTAAACACGGCCACCTAATGAATACTTAACTGTGGTTCCACTGAGGGGTGAGAAGAATGGTGGGGTGCTGGTGCATGGAAGTAGCAAGTACAAACCCTGTCTAGGGAGTCAAGGAAGGCTTCCTGGAGGAGGTGGGGCAAGGAGAGAAGGTGGGAGCCCAGGGGAAGTAATAGAGAGGGTGTATTTTGCCCTAAGGGGAACAAGCCGCTGCAGGAAGGTTTTGAGTAGCGAATGACGAGGGTTTGAAGTGGTGATCTTGCTTGGGTGCAGCCAGGAAAGACACAGACCTGTGTTGGCGAAGTTGATCTGGGCCCAGCAGGATTCTTGATCTCTGCAAAGGGATTGAGGAGAAAGTGACAGGGTGCTGGAGTTGCCCCTTGAGACAGGAGGCTTATTCTGGAAAGCCCTGACCCCAAACCAGACCCAATATATTTCGCCTTCATTCCTCATCCACCTACCCATGAATCCTCCCCAAAATGTGCCCGCACAGGGAACGCAACAAAAAGAGAAAGACAGAGATTTGCAGAGGTGTCACATTGTGTGACAGCCTCTCGGCCAGGTGGAAGAAAAGACTATGAGATGGAAATTCTCCTGTAGGAGCCCCGCAGCTAGGTGAGGCTGGGATTCAATGGGTGTCTCCCCGCCTCTCGGAGGGGAGAAACTAAGGCCAGGGCCAGTTGGGACATGCTGGTGCCCAGGACCCAGGGCCACTGGCTACAGCACTACCTCAGGAAGATCCCCAGAAATCCACTGTGGATATCCAGAACGACTGGAACAATTTCTGGCAACCAGTGGCAAATGGATGTAAGAAAGGCTCCGCAACTTGGTCCCCGTGTGACAGCACAGAGCCTCAGTCCCCTTATCTGTACAGTGGGACTGTTCACAGTGCCTGCTTCCAGGGCTGCTGTGAGGATAAGGCGAGCTCTGACATCAGGGAGTCCTAGCACAGTGCCCAGCATACAGTAGGCGCTTAATAAATGGCACCACCTGTTTCTATTACACGACCGTCCCTCCAGGGGGTGCTGTTTGGGGGTGGAGCACCCACCCAGCCAGGAAAGTATCCTCTGTCCCCCAACCACCCTCTGAGAGCCTCCAGGAATGGGTCTCACCTTTTCCTCTGTAAATTTTTGACTCTAACTGTAACAAAAAACAAACAAGCACTTGTTAGAATTTGGTCCTGGTTGCAACCCACAACTTTCTAAAGTCAAAAGAATGAAAGCCCCTCAAGGCCCCTCTCATATATTTGCAAACCAGCCTCCCCTCTCCCAGGGCAAATTTGCCACTTGACACCAGCTACTACAAACATTTCTTTTTTAAGTTACATGGGTAACGAGTGTCGGTAAAAACTTCAAACGAAGTACAAGCATGTAAAATTGTTTTCCTTTAAAAATATTAATTTCAGGGGTTGACAGGGGCTGGGGAAGGGGGAAGGGGGAGTGAGTGTTTCATGGGGACAGAGATTCAGTTTGGGAAGATGGGAAAGTTCTGGAGATGAAGGGTGATGGTTGCACAACAGAGCGAATGTATTTAATGGCACTGAGCTGTGTACTTAAAGATGGTTAAAGTGGTAAATTTCATGCTATGTAGAATATATTTTACCACAATAAAAATAAATGACTATCAGGACGGGTGCGGTGGCTCACGCCTGTAATCCTAGCCCTCTGGGAGGCCAAGGCGGGTGGATCGCTCGAGGTCAGGAGTTCGAGACCAGCCTGAGCGAGACCCTGTCTCTACTAAAAATAGAAATAAATTATCTGGACAACTAAAAATATATATAGAAAAAATTAGCCGGGCATGGTGGTGCATGCCTGTAGTCCCAGCTACTCGGGAGGCTGAGGCAGTAGGATCGCTTAAGCCCAGGAGTTTGAGGTTGCTGTGAGCTTGACGCCACGACACTCACTCTAGCCCGGGCAACAAAGTGAGACTCTGGGCCGGGCGCGGTGGCTCACGCCTGTAGTCCCAGCTTCTTGGGAGGCTGAGGCGGCGGGCGGATAGCTGCAGCTCGCCGGATCGACACCAGCACGAGCGCAGTGAGACCCCGTCTCCGTAAACAAAAAATCACAAAAAAGACCAAAAAAAAAAAATACTCAAAACCAACAAAACCCAGCCGGGCGCTCTGGCAAGCGCCTGTAGTCCCAGCTACCCGGGAGGCTGAGGCACGAGGATCGCTCACAGCCCGGGACCTGGAGCTTGCGGTGACCCAGCCTCACTGCACTCTACCCGGGACACCGAGTGACACTCTGTCTCCACAAAAAAAAAAAAAAAAATCAAAGTGAGACTCTGTCTCAAAAATAAATAAATAAATAAAAATAAAAAAAATAAATGACTATCAATTTTCCCTGCTCTCCAGAATTTTCTCACAGGGAATTTTCTTGTCTCTTCTGGAAGGTGTTTTCATAGCTAAGTTTTGGAGTAGGACCGCCCCATGCTATCTGCCTCTGTGCTCCTAAAAAATTGGGTGTGTGAGCACATTTGCATGTTCTAGAAGTTACAAACCAGCAGCTCGTGGGCCATGCTTTCTTTGCGTGCTGTTACCTTTCCTGACTACCACGGCAAGGGTCACTAGCCCCGCAAGGAGGAAGAAGGTTCCAGCCAGGCTCAGGGACAGCATCAGGATCCAAGTGGGAACTAGAGGAAAATGGGAAAAGAGAAAGTGAGCAGATTATGGAGCTGAGGGGGACAGGGAGAGGGTGGGACACCTGTCTTCTCTCTTTTGAGGAGGCAGCTCTTTCCCCATTACCCCTAACTGTGTGACTTGCTGTGTGGTATTGCTGAACCCTGGGGATTTAGCAAACTTTGTGTCCAGCAAATTAGCATATTCCCTCCCCCATGGCTATTGTAATTGGTTCAGAGATGAGCATGTAGTCCAAGCGGAGCCAATGAAAACTAATTCTGGGACTTTGGCTGGACCACTGGGAAAAGAGGTGTAGTTCTTTGGCTAGCACTGCAGAACTGGTAGGAGACATATCTGAAGCTGCCGGGCACAATTTTGCCACCACGAGGGGGAGGGCCTGCCTGAGAATAAGACACACAAGAATGCGGAACAGGCCGGGCGCGGTGGCTCACGCCTGTAATCCTAGCACTCTGGGAGGCCGAGGCGGGTGGATCGCTCGAGATCAGGAGTTCAAGACCAGCCTGAGCAAGAGCGAGACCCCCGTCTCTACTAAAAATAGAAAGAAATTATATGGACATCTAAAAATATATAGAGAAAAAATTAGCCGGGCATAGTGGCACATGCCTGTAGTCCCAGCTACTCGGGAGGCTGAGGCAGAAGGATTGCTTGAGCCCAGGAGTTTGAGGTTGCTGTGAGCTAGGCTGACGCCACGGCACTCTAGCCAGGGTGACAGAGCGAGACTCTGCCTCAAAAAAAAAAAAAAAAAAAAAAGAATGCGGAACTGAGAGGTGGGCAAAGGCCTGGAATCTTTGAGCACCTGGATCCAGCCATACCTGAAGTGAGCCCTGTGAGCTGACTTCAGTTCAGTGAACCAACAAATCCTTTTTGTTGCTGAAGCCAGTTTGAGTCAAGTTTTTAGTGACTTATAGCCTGGGTTCCAGTGGGTCAGATGGCATCTACCCCTAGCCAAACGGTGGACACTGAGATCCACACAGAGATCACCACAGAGGGATGGGAGTGACAGTGCCAGAGCTTCCTTCTCTGCAAAGGACTCAGCTTCCCCTCCCAGCAGAGAGAGATGACCTCACCCGAGTAGAGGTCAGGAGCTAAGCCAGGAGGAGGAAGGTAGAAGACAGACGCTTGGTATTCTCACAATGCCAGGCCTTGTTCATTCATTCATTTGGGGCAGTTGTCACCTCCTCACTTCAAGACCACAAGGCCAAGGTGAGAGAAGGGGGCCTTTGATAGAGGAACTCGAGGCCTGGAAGGACACAGAACTGTTCTGTCATCTGCAAGCCTCAGCTGCCAACAAGGTTCTCTTTGCACGGGGAAGGTTGATGGTGACACAGAGGGCCACTGAAGGCTTCTGGCTCCTACTTCCTGATCTATAACCCATACCCAGCCTCCACTCTTGGGAAGACCAGAAAAAGACATCAGCCCTCCCGGGGCTCCTGTTTCACTCAGATGAAAAGCTAAAGTCCTTGCTGCAGCCCACAAAGCCCAACACGATCCTCCTTGTCACCTCCCTGCTTTTGTCTGCCCCCCATTTTCCTCCTTGTTCACTATACTTGAGCTACCCTGGGCTCCTCCGTGTTCCTCAGACACATCAGGGATGCTCCAACCTCAGGGCCTCTGCCCGCAACACTCTTGCCCCAGCACCGACAGTGCTGGCTTCTCCTCAACCCATTTAGTGCTGCTGCTTCTTTGTAGAGACATGGTCTCACTCTGTCACCCAGGCTGGGGTGTAGTGGCTTATCATAGCTCACTGTAACCTTGAACTCCCAGGCTTAAGCGATCCTCCCTCCTAGGCCTCCCAAAGTGCTGGGATTGCAAGCCTGACCCACTGTGCCTGGCAAATTTTTAAAAATTTTTTGTACAGATAGGGTCTGACTATATTGCCCAGGCTGGTCTTGAACTCCTGGCCTCAAGCAATTCTCCTGCCTCAGCTTCCCAAAGTACTGTTATTACAGGTGTAGCTACCACACCCGGCTGTAGGTGCTCAAAAATTTTATGTGGCCGAGAGGGGAGGGTGCAGTATAGTGTTGAGGTTCAATGCTTGGTCTTTGGCAGCCACAGCATCCCAGCTCAGCTACTTCTTAGCTGAGTCACTTGGGCAAGTGCCCGAATCTCTTGTGCCTCAGTTTCCTCATCTGCAAAATGGGGAGAATCATGGCTCTAATTTTGCCACCATGAGGGGGAAGCCTGCCTGAGAATAAGACACAGAAGGAAGCAAAGCTGAGAGGTAGCCAACGATTCCTGATATCTTTGTTGTTTTTTTTTTTTTGAGACAGAGTCTCACTCTGTTGCCCGGGCTAGAGTGAGTGCCGTGGCGTCAGCCTAGCTCACAGCAACCTCAAACTCCTGGGTTTAAGCGATCCTACTGCCTCAGCCTCCCGAGTAGCTGGGACTACAGGCATGCGCCACCATGCCCGGCTAATTTTTTCTATATATATTTTTAGTTGTCCAGATAATTTCTTTCTATTTTTAGTAGAGATGGGGTCTCGCTCAGGCTGGTCTCGAACTCCTGACCTCGAGCGATCCACCCGCCTCAGCCTCCCAGAGTGCTAGGATTACAGGCATGAGCCACCGCACCCGGCCGATTCCTGATATCTTTGAGCACCTGGATCCAGCTATACCTGAAGGCAGCCAGGGGAGCTGACTTCAATTCAGAGAACCAACAAATCCCGTTTTGGGGTGGCTGAGAGAATGAAAAAAGGAAAGGCAAGAAAGTCCTGGCAGGTTGTAAGCCTGGCTATTCCTGGCTCTTCCGTCTAAAAGGAGGAGACATACATGCAAAGGGTCGGGATCAGAAAATCGAGCCCCTGGCAGTACTTACCTGGGAAGGAGATGTGCACAGGCTCGCTGAGGTCCGACAGCTGGGGCTCGCTGTGCTCGCCCATCACGCCATACTGGCAGTGGAACGGTCCCCCTGGAGCCTCACTGCTGCCACCACTCAAGTTGAAAGTGACCCCACGGTGGTCTGCGGGGGCCTGCAGGAGCTGGACCACGTGTCCCCCTCGGTACAGTGTGAAATTCGCCCCCAGGAAGCTCTCGGGGGCCATGCATGAGATATAGATGGGGTCCTCTTGGCTGCTCGGGTGTGGGGGCACCAGCAGGATGGACGGTGCTGGGATCGCCAAGGAGCCTGTGGTGCAGAATAAGGGGTGGCTGGCCTGGCTGTGTGGCCTTGGGCAAGTAGATCACCCTCTCTGGGCCTTAGATTTTATGTACACCAGGAATCTAGTGATCCTTTCCCCACTGCAACGTTGAGGGCACTTGAGTGCCTGGCATGTGGTGAGGGGTCCCTGTGTTTGTATCATTTTATAATAATAGCAATGGTTATTAAGTAGCAACACAACTACAGTCTTATTACTTTAATCAACAACACCATGTGCCAGGCCCTGTTCTAGGTGCTGGGGACATAACAGTGGTGGGGACAAATGGACAGCCATGCCTGCCCCATGGAGATGATGTTCTCTCAAGGAGACAAGAAGTTCTTTCTTTTTTTTTTTATTGAGACAGAGTCTCATTCTGTTACCCAGGCTACAGTGCCATGGTGTCAGCCTTGCTCACAGCAACCTCAAACTCCCAGGCTCAAGCGATCCTCCTGCCTCAGCCTCCCGAGTAGCTGGGACTACAGGCTCCCACTACCACGGCCAGCTAATTTTTCTATTTTTAGTAGAGACAGGGTCTGGCTCTTGCTCAGGCTGGTCTCGAACTCCTGAGCTCAAGCGATCCTCCTGCCTTGACCTCCCAGAGTGCTAGGATTACAGGCGTGAGCCACCGCGCCCGGCGGAGACAGGAAGTTCTAGGTGATGGGAAGCCTGAGTTAGCTGGGGTGGCCCCAGAGGGCTTCCCTGAAGAGATGACATCTGAGCTGAATCCTGAGTAGCAAGAAGGACCCGTGCGAAGAGCTGAGAAAGAGTATCCCAGCCAGAGGGAACAGCACGCGCAAAGGCTCAGAGGATGGGAGGGGCACGGGGGTGTTCATGGCGCAGCCAGGAGGCGGCCAGAGTGGCAGGAGGTAGGGGAGCGGGGTTGAGGGAGAGCTAGAGGGGAGAGGGCAGAGGGGTGCTCTCTTCTTTCCCAGACTGTGCTGGGGAATATGGATCTGGGAGTTTCCTGCAGGAGGAACCTCCTCCTGGGGACCAGACTCTCCCCCCAGCTGCCCGCCGTCTCCTGAGCAGAGTGTCTGGCCAGGTGAGGTCTACACAAGCCTTCCCTTGTCCGGCCACCACCCCCAGGGAAACCCTCCTGCTGCCCCAGCCCTCAAGGTAGGAGCCTGCAGAGGCTAAGCAGGGCTGAGTCACGGGGCATGGGCACAGCTGGGTGATGATATTTCTGATATTCTTGACTTGGGGCAGGCGACGAGGAGCCTCACGAGAAAAATCAATGCTCCTGGGGAGTTTCCAGGGCTCACGGTCAAATCCATCCGCCCGCCTGGGTTCAGCTTCCTCCATCACCTGGGAGGCACCCCCCACTCCCCAAACACCCGTTTCTGTCCCCAGGGCAGCAAGGTGGGCAGGAGCTGGAGGGGTGCAGGGTTAGGGTCCTCAAGGGGGCAGGGGTGGCATCAGACTCACCAGCTGCAAAAAGCAAGACAGTCCAGGGCATCTCTCCTCCCGGGTTTGGCCAGGAAATCTGGCTAAGGCCAGAGGGGCCCACGGCTGCCCGCCAACTCCTCCTGTGAGGCCAGATCGGGGAAAGGAGAACCAAAGCTGATTCGAGCGGAGAGTTTCCTCACTGGCAGGAAGTTGCACACACACACAAACACATACACACACACACTTGGGCACTGAAAGGGACTCTCTCCTCTCCCCACCCCTTCCCCAAACGCACACCAGACCCTGGCACCTCTCTACAACCTCGTGGCTGTGCCTCTACAAATCGGAGGAAAGAAAATGGATGAAACAGTTGGGTGTTTGTTTGTTTTTTCTATCTCCCCAAGAGAACTCTTGGGCATGAGGAAAGGCGACAACAGTGGGCCGTCTGGGAAACCCGCACCCAGATCACAAACCACAGCTCAACCTGTGCCCAAACTGAAAGGAATGAAGGGCAGAGAGCGGGAGGGCACGGTGGTTAGGGCTTAGCCTCTGCAACCTCAGACAAGGCTTTTCTTTCTAGAAACCTCAGCTTGCTGCTCTGCAGAATGGGGCTAATATTAATAGTAATGGACATTAGATCCAAAGAACTCATGGGATGGAGCCCAAAAGTTCAAGGCTGCAGTGAGCTATGTTCACGCCACTGCACTCCAGCCTGTGCAACAAAGCCAGACCCTATGTTGAAAAAAAAAAAAATCAAAATAAGAACTCATGGTATGAAATGCAGGGCCTAGTGGGTTGTGAGCACTCCCAATGTGAGGCTACAGGGAAGAAAAGCCTCATCAGGCTGGTGAAGGAAACACTAGCTCCAGAATTGAGGAAAATGATATAGTTTGCAGAATAAACTGCTACCTGTTTACAGTCCAGAAACTTCCAGGGTTCTGTCTTACCAGTGAGTTTTGCTTTGGTCTTTCTAAAACATTTTTGTTCGAGCCAAGCAGGTTGGCCGGGAGGTTTACACCCAGGAAGGATATAGTGTGTGGTCACCAAACATCAAAAAGGGTCATTAGAGTGGACTTTATTCTGTGGACACAAAAAGCTCATTCCAGCCTCCAGGACTTTGCATGTGCTGCTTCCTTTGCCTGGGAAATTAGCTGGTGTGGTGCCACACACCTGTAGTCCCAGCTACTTAGGAAGCTGAGGCAGGAGGATCCCTTGAGCCCAAGAGTTTGAGGTTGCTGTGAGTTAGGCTGAGGCCACGGCACTCTAGCCTGGGCAACAGAGCAAGACTTTGTCTCAATAAAAAAAAAGTAATAATAACTTCTGGGATACCTTTCTAGGCCCCTCTGGACATAGAGAAACCCCCTTGCTGAATTCTCCCACAGTACCTTGTAATTTTCCTTTCTTGCAATTAGCATGCTTGCATTTTCAAGGAATTTGCCCATTTCACCTAAGTTGTTGAATTTATTGGTATACAGTTGTTCATATTCCCTTATTATCCTTTTAATGTCTGTAGGGTCTGTAGTGATGTTCCTTCTTTCATTCCTGACAATGGTAACTTGTGTGTTCTCTTTTTTCCTTATTAGTCTTGCTAGGGGTTAATCAGTTTGATTAATCTTTTATTAATCTTTTCGCAGTGGCACCATCATAGCTCACTGCAGCCTTAAATTCCTGGGCTCAAGTGATCCTCCTGCCTCAGCCTCCCTAGTAGCTGGGACTACAGGTGTGCAATACCACACTCAGCTAATTTTACAAACTTTTTGTAGAAATGGGGTCTTACTATTACCCAGGGTGGTCTTGAACTCCTGGCCTCAAGTGATCCTCCAGCCCCTCAGCCTTCCAAAGTGCTGGGATTATAGGTGTGAGCCACTGTGCCTGGCTCCTTCATGGTTTCTTAAAACAGGTTTCTTCCTCCAAGAGTGCAGGGATGGGGCCTGTGTTGTCACCTACAATGTCCCCAGGGCTTGGCACATCATAAAGATTTCTCAATCATTTGACCTGAAAGCCAAAAAACATCCACTCAGGCAATTTTTGTGGCTGTTTTCCGGGTGTGTAGGAGACTGAATTAAGTGAGATTCCTGGCTCATTTTTGGCACCAACTGTTTACTCGGTTTCGCCAAGGGCCCAGAATTGTACTGAGTGCCAGGCATATCATGATGAATACAAACAGCTCATGCCCTCTGAGCTCAGAGTTCAGGAACAAAGCTGACGAGTAGACAATGAGAGTCGTCCAGGTGGTGAAGTGCTATGGCAGTGGCAGTCACCAAGAGGAGCTCTTAATCCCACAGGTTCAGGGAAGGCTTCTGGGAGGAGGTAACATCTGACTCCAGAGACTGAGAAGGAGAGAGAGGAAGGGCAATCTACGTAGAAGGAACAGTATTCACAAAGGGCCTTGGCTGTATGCAAAGACTTAATCCTGGTGCCATTTAATATGGTGCAGGAATCTACAGCCTGGAATTTTGAATTCACTGGGCCCTTTGCTCAGCAAAATGGAACTACATACCTGGGTTGGTCAAGTATCACACAGATGGCGCCCTCAAGAGTCACGGGTAGGGTGAACAGCAATGCCGATTCCTCCTGGGGTCAGAGAGCTGTTATCACCCCAGGCCTGACCTTAGTGGGGAGGAAGCAGTCACGGAAGCTAATTGAAGAGAGCTGTAGTTGCAGGCTTTGGTAGAGAGATGCAGACCAACAGGGAAGAAGCCAGGAAATATATATCAACACCTCCACATCCTCCTCCTGCTCCAGCCCTCAGATCTGCCAGGGCCAAATTCACCTGGGAGCAAGAGGGAAAGGCCAAGTGGACACGGTTTGTAGAGACTGGCCTCCCGGGGCGCAGGGCAGGGTGGAGAGTGGGGCTGGTGGGGTGAACAGAGACTGCCCAGCACACACTGCAAGAATCTACTGTTATAATTTCAGGGCATCACTGACCTTCAGGGCATCTGTGAGCTCCTCCCTCAGGAATGTAAGGACCCCAGCAGGCTAAGATTCTAGGTCAATACCACAAACGGAACAGGGTCCCACCGTGATGTGGCTTTTCTCTGATAGGGTCTTCTCCTTGCTACTTCAAGTCTCATTTCAAATGCTGCTTCCTCAGGGAAGCCCTCCCTGACTCCACCTAGGCTAAATTAGCCATCCCATTACCATCTACTGCCTATACTGCCTAGCATTTACTACTTCTTTTTCTGTTTTTTTTTTTTCTTTCTCTTTTTTTAAGACAGGATCTTGCTCTGTCACCCAGGCTGGAGTATACTGGCACCATAGCTCACTGTGACCTCAAACTCCTGGGCTCAAGCCATACTCCTACTTCAGTTTCCTGAGTAGCTGGGACTACAGGTGTGCACCACCATGCCCAGTTAACTTTTAATTTTTTTTTGTAGAGAAGGGGTCTTGCTATGTTGTTCAGGCTGGTCTCAAGCTCCTGGGCTCAAGTGATCCTCCCATCTCAGCCTCCCAAAGTGCTGGGATTCCAGGCATCAGCCAGCACACCCAGCCTAGCATTGACTTCTTGGTGCCTATAAATAGCTGAAATAACCTTAAGGCTAAACTTGTGTATTGTCTTGCTCTTGCGCTAGGCTATCAGCTCCATGAGGACACAGATGGTCAGTGTCTGTTGTATTCACACTGTCAGATGCTCAGTAAATACCTGCTGAATCATAATTGGGGAGGAGAGTTTTTGTTTTTGTTTGTTTACTCAAAGGACATGAATCCCCCATTCGTGAGTCACCAGAGGTCAGCAAGAATGGTGGAATAGGTAGCTCCAACGGCCCGTTCCTTCACAGAAACATCAAAAAAAACCAATAAACAAAAAACTGTCAGAATCAACTTTACCCAAACTCTGGTGGTGTTTAATAAAAATTATAGGAGGCCCTTGTTTCAGACTAAATTTCTACACTAGGCTTCAACAGACCAGACTAAAAATCAAAATGGAGTCACCCATGCCAACGTTCCATATCACCAAACTGAAACTGAGCTATTTTCCAACCTTCCTGCTTAGCATTGCCGTATCTAGAATCACAGATAAAGCCAACTGAGATCTTTAATTAAATGTGTTGTCATTTTGTCCTTTGATATTGGAAAACAAAGGTTTATGCCAATCAAGCAAACACTGAATCAAGACAAAGGCAACTTGAACATGGCAGGAGAGCTTTGTGGTATTTTCACTTGTCCTTGCCCCCATGTCCTTCTGCACTGCACAAGTCTTGAGGACAGCAGCCTGTGTTCTCAGGATGGAGTCCTGGTTCCCGAGGGAACAGAGCAGCCTCCATTCTCCCACCCGCATACGAACTGGGCCTGACCGTGCTTAGCTTCTAAGATCTGACAAGATCAAGAGCTTTCTGAGTGATATCGCCATTGAGGCAGCCTCCATTCTCAAAGTACAGTCATGTACTACATAATGACATTTCAGTCATATACGATGCCATTGTTTCCGTAAGATTATATCATTGTATTTTCACTGTACATTTCCTATGTTTCAATATTTAGATACACAAATACTTACCATTGTGTTAAACTGCCTACAAATTCAGTACAGTAACATGCAGTACAACTTTGTAGCCTAGAAGCAACAGGCTAGCCCATAAAGCCTAGGTGTGTAGTAAGCTATACCATCTAGGTTTGTGTAAGTGCAATTTATGATGTCTGCACAAGGAAACTGCCTGGGGATGCATTTCTCAGAAAGTATCCTCACTGTTAAGCTAAGTGTGACTGCATTGTGTTTGTTCTAACATGTCTAGAGGCTACAGAAGGGTTGACTCAGGTCTTTGTCTTTGCTTAACTCAGAATATATTCCTTGAAAACACTGTGAAGGCAAAGGAA
This sequence comes from Lemur catta, assembly GCF_020740605.2. NCBI lineage: Eukaryota > Metazoa > Chordata > Mammalia > Primates > Lemuridae > Lemur > Lemur catta. The sequence goes on along the minus strand of NC_059128.1, from coordinate 110,256,578 downwards.
GAACCCACACATGTCTGGAGCAAAAGATTACAATGGAGGAAAACAACACACATGCCAGAGCTTGAGTGGAGAAGTGGTGGCGAAAGTTTCTTTGGGTAATAAAGGCATTCATGTATACTGAAGAATCAGAAAGCAATGTGCAATGCCCAGGGTAGGATGCATGTTCAGAAAAGACCTGAGAAGTCCCTAAGCTTTCACCAATCACTAGGCTGAGCACAAGCAGTAAGTGAAGGCTAAGGTAGAGCTGTAAACACTCTGGCTAAGCACTGGAAGACCCCAGCATAGATCTGCAAAGACTGGGAGAGGTTTTTAGTTTATTTTTTCTTTTTACTCCCTTTCCATAAGATATAAAGAATTCTTACAATCCAAAAACAAAAAGATAAGCAAACCATTTTTTTGGGCAAAAGACTTGAACAGATATTTCTCCAAATATGATATACAAATGGCCAAGAAGCACATGGAGAGATGACCAACATCATTAGTAAGCAGGGTAACCAAATCCAAACCACAATGAGGTACCACTGCATACCCACTAGGACGTCTATAATAAAAATAAAACAGAAAATCATTAAGTGTTGGTATGCAAAGGAATTTTAATCCTCATACATGGTTGGTGGGAATGGAAAATAGTGTAGCTACTGGGGAAAACACATTGTAGTTCCTCAAAAAGTTAAACATAGAATTATCATATGACCCAGCAATTCCACTCCTAGGCAGATACCCAAAAGAACTGAAAGCAGGTACTCAGACAAATATACATACACACATGTTCACAACAGCACTATTTACAACACCCAAAAGGTGAAAACAACCTAGATGTAAATCAACAATGAATGTATAGGCTGGCGAGGTGGCTCATGTCTGTGATCCTAGCACTCTGGGAGGCTGAGGCCAGAGGATCACATGAGTTCAGGAGTTTGAGACCAGCCTGAGCAAGAGTGAGACCCAGTCTCAACTAAAAATAGAAAGAAATTAGCCAGACAACTAAGAATATACAGAAAAAAATTATCTGGGCATGGTGGTACATGCCTGTGGTCCCAGCTACTTGGGAGGCTGAGGTGGGAGGATCACTTGAGGCCAGGAGTTCAAGACCAGTCTGGGCAACATGGCAGGACCCCCATCTCTAAAAAAGATAGAAAAATTAGCTGGGTGCCGTGATGCATGCTTGTGGTACCAGCTACTTGGGAGGCTGGGGCAGGACGTTCGCTTGAGCCCAGGAGTTTGAGGTTGCTGTGAGCTAGGCTGATGCCATGGCACTCTAGCCTGGACAACAGAGTGAGGTTGTCTCAAAAAAAAAAAAAAAATGGATAAACTGTGGTATGTGTACACAATGGAATACTACCCAGCCATAAAAAGGAATTAAATACTAAAATGTGATACATGGAGGAACCTCAGAAACATGTTAAGTGAAAGAAGTTAGATGTAAATGGTCACACATCATATGATTCCACTTATATGAAATATCCATAGTGGATAAATCTATAGAGGCAGAAAGCAGACTGCTGGTTGCCAGAGGAGAGGTGAGGGGGAAATGGGCAATAACTGCTTAATTGGTACAGGGATTCTTTTTGGGCTGATGAAAATGTTTTGGAACCAGATAGAAGCAGCGGTTGCACAACATTGTGAATGTACTGAACCTCACTAAATGTTAAAATGGCTAATTTTATGCAACGTGAAATTTTATCACATTTTAAAAAATCCATTAAAAAAAGGGAATCACCCATTCTCCATTACTACTTCAAAATATCCAAGCAATGAGTCTCATGGTAGAAAAACTTGGAGTGAAGAATATCAAGCAGACATTACAAACGGTTGCTACTTCCCTAAGTTCTCCAAATGCAAGAAAGGGCTGACAATCACCTGCCGTATGTGAAGAGTAATTATCACGACCTGCCAACCTATCCTGGGTCCATCTTTGAAGACTAAAGGCATTTTTGAAAAACGTTTAGATGGGATCACCAAGTAGAGTCCAATGGCTTTTGCTTTTCTGTCTGCTTCCCAGAGGAACGTGGCCGCCAGATCCTTTAAACTCGACTGAGGGAAGAGGTTAAGTGACACGCTGCCCAATGGTGGCCAATGAATCGGGAACCAAGTAACATTATTATTTACAGAGGGCTGCAATGTGCCAAGCCCCGCGGTGTGACACATGCACTCAACAGGCATTATCTCACTTAGTCCTCACAACAGCTCAACGGGTTAGGCCTATTATATCATCCCCAGTTTGTGGATGAGGAAACGGAGGCTCAGCGGGGCGACTGCCTCAGATAAAGGGTGGGCTGTGGCTCTCAGGCCCACACTCTAGTCACCTCACCTGGGCTGTCGTTTTTCCTCACCCGAGGCCAACTTAATGACGCTGTTTACCTGCAGGCCCTCGAGTTTGAGACCTTGGGGATGCAGGGTGGGACGAAGCCCCTCTACTGACTCTAAGCAAGGAAAGCTGAGCGCTCAGTAGGGCCAGCCTTTGTTCCAATTCTCACAGCCGCCCTACAGAGTGGTCATTCCATGACCCTCAGCTTACATACGAGGAAACTGATAAAAAAGTGATGGTTCTAAGGCGCAAAGGAAATGAGGGGCCGGACGTCGAATCTGAGGGCCACCCTCGGAAGTCACGCACAACACACTCCCCTTAGGATTTCCACCCCGCCCCAGCTGAAGCATTTTATAGGCGAGCCCTACGGGTCGTGCACAGGGCCACGTCCAGCCGCTATTTTGGGATCGCTCCACCCAGCCTGGACTGCCAATCGGGCGTCGCGCGCGGAGTACTCTGGGAAAACCGCAGGGAGGTGCCCTGGTAGGACCCGGGCGCCTCTACCTTAGTTGTCTTAGGTTTTGCCTGCGAAAGATGCGCCATCATGGCGCTTACTTTTGTCACTTTTCCCCACAAGTGGTTAAGACTAGAGGTGAAGGTCTTTCAGAAAAAGTCTCTAGGCAGTTGAGTGTTTTTAGGCACATTAGGCATTCATTCGGGCAGCTTGTGTCTCAAGGAGTCCTTCACTCCTGGCTTCGCTATGGACAGAAGAGGCTGCCAATGAGCTCAGGGGGCAGGGCCAGCCCTTAAAGGAGCCGCGACCCGTGAGCATACCAGAGTGTGACCCGGATGATGGCGGCCGGCGCGGCCCTAGCCCTGGCCCTGTGGCTACTACTGCCTCCAGTGGAGGTGGCAGGGGCTGGACCCCCGCCGATCCAGGACGGCGAGTTCACGTTCCTGTTGCCTGCGGGGAGGAAGCAGTGTTTTTACCAGTCCGCGCCGGCCAACGCAAGCCTAGAGACCGAGTACCAGGTAGACGGTCCCGGGCTGCAGAGCTAGCGGAGTCAGGGAGAGGGGGCGTGTCCAAGCAGCCGAGGCGAGGCGTGTCTTAGAGGGAAGGGGGAGGAGCCCGTGCGTAGGAGCTCGGGGGCGGAGCTCGGGAGAGCTAGAGGGAAGGGGCGGGGACGGCACGCGGGAGATGAATGGGTGGGCGTAATGAAGGAGGCGGGGCTAGAATGAGACTGCCGGAGCGGGCGGGGCCCATGGGAAGTTGAGGGAGCCTCTCAGATGACAAGACTCTCGCTGGTGGGCGTGGCTAGTGCGCTGATAGGGAGGCTACAAGGGCGTGGCCAATGCAAACATTTTATAAGATTAGGCAAAGAGGGCAGGGCCCTATCGCCTTTTGGAGGCGGAGCTAAGTGAGGAGGTGTGGTCAAGAAAACGTCCGTCAAGGACTTTGGTAGGGGGCGTGGCCAGATGAAAGAATCGCCCCCGAATCTGTTATATTAATGAAGAGGGAGGCATGGCAAGAGTTGTGGCCAGAGGGACTGGTAGGGTCGCGACCGGGTTGTAGGTGTGTCTGTGCTCAAGTCTGCCCTTGGTGGTCGGCATGGGTGTGTCTGGTTGGTCTAGCCCTGGTTCTCTTGGGCAGGCGCCCTTGGCCAGCTGCTAACCGTCTACCCACTCTTACCTGCTCCCCAGGTGATTGGAGGTGCTGGGCTGGACGTGGATTTCACACTGGAGAGCCCTCAGGGTGTGCTGTTGGTCAGCGATTCCCGCAAGGCTGATGGGGTGCACACGTGAGTTAAGTTCTGCTGCCTGCCTGGGTTCTGTTACAGCCCTGGCCCTCCCCTGCAGCCTCAGGTTACCGCCCTGCCTGCCCTGCAGAGCCCGGCTCGCTGGCCACTCAGAGTCATGACTGTGTGTCTGTGTGTCTGTCTGCCCAGGGTGGAGCCCACAGAGGCCGGAGACTACAAGCTATGTTTTGACAACTCCTTCAGCACAATCTCTGAGAAGCTGGTGTTCTTTGAACTCATCTTTGACAGCTTGCAAGATGACGAGGAGGTTGAGGGCTGGGCAGAGGCCGTGGAGCCGGAGGAAATGCTGGATGTCAAAATGGAGGACATTAAGGTGTGCCCAGGCTGAGATGGGGGCCACCCCTCCCAGATCTCCGGCATTGGGCAGCAAGGTGCCCCTGCCCTCTCTTCAGCTGGAGTTCCCCCATTTGGCCTGACCGAACCTCCTCCACATCATGGTGCCCCCAACTTAATTGTAACAATAGCAGCTCCATTAAGTAGCCCATTTCTAAGTGTAAACCCTATTTTAAGGGCTGAAATAACTCATAAATCTCTATAACTACCCCATGAAGTACCTCCTGTGCTCTAATTATCCCCATTTTACAGTTGCGGAAACTGAGGCACAGTGCAGCTAAGCAACCCAAGGCCACACAGCTAGCCACTGGTGGAGGAGTACCTAAATCCAGGCAGTCTAGCTTCAGCAACTATGCTCAACCATGAGTAAACATGTTCTGTACATTTATTTAGGCATTCAATTTTCACATCTATTTTGAGGTTTATAGAAAAGGAAAAAGCTGAGGCCTAGAGAGGTTAATTAACTTGCCCACGGTCACACAGCCAGAGAGTGGAAGAGCAAGGATTCAGACTTAGGCAGCTGTGTTCTCAGCTGTGCCCCCCAGCCCAACATGGTCTCACCCCTTTCCCCCCAGCTATTACTGGTCACTGCTTTGCAAAGGGCAGAATTCTGACCCTGCTCCTTCCTCTGCCCTGTAGGAGTCCATTGAGACCATGAGGACCCGGCTGGAGCGCAGCATCCAGATGTTGACACTGCTGCGGGCCTTTGAGGCTCGCGACCGCAACCTGCAGGAGGGCAATCTGGAACGGGTCAACTTTTGGTCGGCTATCAACGTGGCCGTCCTGCTGCTGGTGGCCGTGCTGCAGGTCTGCACGGTCAAGCGCTTCTTCCAGGATAAGCGCCCCATGCCCACGTAGCCTCTGCCCCGGAAGGAAGAAGGGGATAAAGGAGGGAAGGTGGGGCATGTGCGTGTGGACTTGGGGGTCCCTCCCCAACTTTCCTGTGAGGGGAGGCCCAAGATGAAGCCTGGTGCTTCTGGGCAGGCAGGGGACACCGCTGGCTTGCAGGCCTTGGTCCTCTGGGAGGGGCAGCTCAGCAGCTGCATCTAGTTTCCTGGAAGTCGTGCTGGGGGGCACTGCAGTGTTGCAACGTGGGGGACCATTGGATTTTCTGGTCCTCCCACCCCACTGTAAATGTGCCTTAGCCCAAGTCTTCCAGCCTGTGTCAGTGCTGCCCCGCATGGGATGAGGCCCGGGAAGCAAACCCTGCTCTTCCCTGCCTGGGCCCCCCGAGCCAGGTTGTGCTGGGAGGGGGCCTGCTGCTTCTTTCAGGGACTGGGAAGGAAACATGGCTGCAGAGCTGTTGCCAGGATAGTCGCTTTATCCGACAGGAAGGGGCCCTGGCCCCTTGGCTCAGTGGGGCCCCAGCTGGCTGTGAGGTCTGGTAACAGAACTCCAGGAGCAGGGGCCTGCAAGACCCTCTGGCCCTCCCCTTCTCCCTGCAGGGGCCCCAGACAGGGCTGAGGGGTGGCCTGCCCAAAGCCTGAGCTGGAGACTCAGAGAACAAAGGGCTGTCTGGCCTGGGCACTGGAGTCAATAAATTATGGACAGAAAATCATAGAGCCTGGTGATTAGGGGCTTGGGGACACCAGCTGGGACAGACCTGCCCCCACCACAGGGGCAGCCAGGCGGGCAGGGGTGAGGGTGGGGTCTCCCACGAAGCTCAGAAGAAAGGTCGTGCGGGAGCCGATGGAGGTGGTCGCCTGGGCACAAGAGAAAAATCAGAGAGCAAAGTTTAACTGTGTCCCCAGCTGGGCCACAAGGCCTGGGCCCCCCAAAGAGGGCAAGAGAAGGGGAACCCCTGCATGTCGGGCAGCAGCCAGTTCTGTGTGAGTGTGGTGGTGGCGTGGGGGAGTGGGGAATGTCTACCGCATGGTTTCCTGCAGCAGAAGTGACACCCGCCCCTGTCGCCAGAGTAGAGCCCCCAGTAAGGAGTGGGAGGGCGGCGAGGGCCGGAGGCACCTGCGTGCTCAGCCTGAACACCAACACAAAAGGCCCACACAGCAGCCACCAGAAGCGTCTTCCCTTTATTTTAGTTTATTAATAGGATACAGAGTGCAGGCACTTACAGTGGTCAAACCGAGCGAGGAGAGAGCGAGGTCTGCTCAGAGAGAGGCTGCCCGGGGCCAACCCCATGGGAGAGGCCTGGGTGGGGTTGAGAGGCCTCCAAAGCCCCCCCCAACCCACACAGCCCGGAGCCCAAGCCACCCTGGGGTCCCAGGAGGAGAACAGGGCTGAGAGCAGAGACAGCGAGGCTGGCCCGGGCTGGGAGTTCCGGGCGTGGCGAAGGCACCTCTGGCAGCCGAGGCCGGCCGGGCTCAGGCTGTGTGGTTAATATGGCCAAGAAAGGACTATGTACAACTCGGGCCTGGTGGGCTGGCAGCGCTGCACCCACTGGGACTGGCTCGCCACTGGGGAGCTCCCACTGGTGAGAGGTGGACACACAGCTCTGCACCCCGCCAGGGACTGGGGGATACAGACAGCCATGACACCCCGGCTACCAGAAGGCCTGCTCCACGTGGGCTTTCCCGGCCAGAGAAGGCCCTGGCAGAGTTCTCGCCACCCTAGCCTAGACCTCTCAAGGAGGTGCCCAGGCTGCAGGTGCCCCCTCTGCGACCCTGAGACCCCATCCCCCAAAGTGCAACACTCCTGCGCCCCCCACTGGGGGCTGCAGGGCCCCTTGTCTCATGCGGTGTCCATCTCGGGACAGGCCGGGGTGAGGGGAGAAGCAGGGGCTGCCTGCAGGGAGCCTGGTCCCGGCCTAGGGGTGGCGGAAGGGCCTAGACCACCGAAGCTCCTGCACCGAGGGTGCGCAAGGCCCCCAGAATGTGCCCCCTGCACGGCCTAGTCGAGCAGGGATGGCTCGGCAGGGCGGATAATGGTGGGCCGGCTGGGCGCAGCGGGGGGTCTTCTGCTGCAAAGAGAATAGAGACAGATGGGAGGGCAGACCGCAGTGAGGCCACAGCAGGACAGGACACAGGACAGGATGCAGGGGCAGGACAAGGACCCGGCCCCCCGGCCCCACCCCCACCCCAGGGTGCTCCCAGTGCTGAATGCTTTGCAGGCTGCCAGAGTGTTGGGAAGGAGTTTGCCAAATGTCACTCGCCTGCCATGTGACCCTGGGCCAGTCCCCTGCCCTCCCTGGACTTCAGCTTCCCTACAGAACTGAGAGTAGAACCTGCCCGCAGGGCAGGCTGAGGATGGCAGGGGCAGGAAGGAGAAGAGGGTGGGGCGGGGGGGAGGCATGAGCATGAGGGGTCCCCAAGTTGCATGGTGATCTACCCACGTAGGCAGGGAACAAGCCCTGGAGTCACCTGGACTCCTCCACTCTGTGGCTTTGGGCAAGCAACTTGGCCTCTCTGGGCCTCAGTTTCCCCACTAGCAAAGTAGGGATGAGGATGGTGCCCCCACCCCCATGCTGGGCATGAGAGCCCGTGAGGAGGGTGTCCAGTTGGAGGAGAGACCCAGGCGCAGGCAGTGAGGGGTTGGCCTTACCTGGGCACTCCGGGGGGGATCCCGGGGGGGATCCGCGCCGGCCGAGATGGGATCTGAGGCGGGGCCGAGAAGGGGTCGTTGTTGGCAAACACGCTCTGGGGTCCAGGCCGGGATGGGATAGGGGGTGCCGAGAAGGAGGCTGCTGCCCCCACCGGCACGGGAATCAGAGGGGGCCCTGGCGTGGGGCCCCGCACTGCTGGGGGCCGGCCCGGGGGGTGCACGCTGGACACGGGTCGGCGCTGTGGAGTGGGGCTGTGGAGGAAGAGAGGGTGTGAGCTGGGAGGGACGGGGTGCCCCGGGTGCAGTGAGATCCTCGCATCCCCAACCTCAGCCCCGGCCCTGGCCCCAGCCTGCCTTCCCTCGCTATCAGCCCCCAAGGGCTCCTGCTGTCCTGCCCACACCCCCACAAGCCCCACAGGGCCAGGCACGTCCCACATACAAGGCCTCTCGGGCCCCACAACCTCTGATCTACTGTCACAGCTGAAGACCCTTCTAGAGCACAGCCCTGTCCTCCAAATCAAGCCCCAATGCCTTCAGGGGGCCATGGGGCCCACATGCCTCCTGGCCCAGCACCTGCTGCTCCCCAGGCCCAGATGCTATGCCCTCTCCCTAGGGAACTCCATGGCTCCCTGAGGTCTCAGGGGGCAGTACCCTCTGAGCAGGGAGTTAGGGGTATTTTGTGTGGCTTCCTGTCCTGGAGCTCCAGCTCCGACTGGTGCCTGCCCGCGTCTCTGGTCTTGTCAGACCTCAGCGGGGCAGCAGCTCCCGCTGGGGCCAGGCCTGGGTGCTGTGCCATTGGGACTTAGTCCCCTTCACCCTGCCCACCCATGGGTTGTGCCCTGTTTCCTGCCAGGACCCTGACCGACAGGCAGAGGGAGCTGGGAGCCTGCAGGCAGCAGCTTCCGTGGCATGCGGGTGACCGAGTGTCCCAGACCTGTGGCTGCTGGTACTCTGCAGCCAGGTGTCATCAACGGGTGGGGGCACAGGTGTGGACACGGTGCTGGTGCTTATGTCTCCAATGATGTTGAGTGCCTCCTTGAGGGCGTGGTACATGCGCAGCATGTCATCGCGCCGCTGGGCCTGGTCGGCCGACTCCTCCATGAGGCTGCTCTGGTCCGCCGAGGAGTACAGGTAGGCCAGCAGCTCGTGGTGAATGAAGGCCTTCGTCTGGGGACAAGGGTCGGGTCAGGCCTTCCTCCCACCACACCAACCAAGAACTCAGCAGGCCATTGCAACTGGATGGAAAAGCATCCACCGCACATGCTGGGGCCTCCTTTGTATTTTACCCTATACGCATATAGCGCAGGTGACTCGTCCATCCAGTGGTCTTCTGAGGCCCTCGGGGGTCCTTTCAAATGTTCTCCCCACCCATCTTATCCCATCCCATCAGATTCTTATTAAACTTATTCTTAGTATCTTAATGCTTTCATTTCTCCCATTGTATTTTCTATCCAGCTTTTGTTCAAACACTACTAGTTTCTGCTCATTACTTTTTTTATACTCTGTCCCTTTTTGGATCCTCCTATGGGACAGAGAAGTGTTTCAGTTACATTTCTTGGGGTTTCCAGGTACAAGAGCTCATGTGTACATGAGCTTCTAAAAATAGGAATCATCTTTCTTATTCTTTTTCAATGTTCATAATTCTAAAATTATTTTGCTTGTCTAACTGCATTGGCTAGTAACATTAAAAGAGTATCCAATAAAAGTGGAAATGACTGCTTGATTTTAAAGAGGATGCTTCCACTGCTTCCTCATTAAGGTAGATGGGCTTTGAGATGAGAATACATAGATAAATAGATTTATAATATCTCATAATGGAAGACTTCTTCTACCATTATGTTATTAAGATTGGATGTCAAAGCTGGGCATGGCGGTGCACACCTGTAGTCCCAGCTATTCGGGAGGCTGAGGCCAGAGGCTAACTGGAGTTCGAGACTGCAGTAAGCTATCACTGTGCCACTGCACTCCACCCTGGGTAACAGAGTGAGACCTGGTATCAATAAAAAGCAAAGGATGCTGAATTTTCTCAAATGCATTTTCTATTTTTTTTTTTGTTTTGAGACAGAGTCTCACTCTGTTGCCTGGATTAGAGTGCCGTGGTGTCAGCCTAGCTCACAGCAACCTCAAACTCCTGGGCTCAAGTGATCCTTCTGGCTCAGCCTCCCGAGTAGCTGGGACTACAGGCATGTACCACCATGCCCAGCTAATTTCTTTCTATTTTTAGTAGAGACGGGGTCTCGATCTTGCTCAGGCTGGTCTCGAATTCCCAAGCTCAAATGATCTGCCCGTCTTGGCCTCCCAGAGTGCTAGGATTATAGGCGTGAGCCACCGCACCTGGCCTTCAAATGCACTTTCGATAGCTGCAAAGATGACTACATTTCATGGATTTTGAATTGTCATCTATGTGAATGCATTTGCTGTTCAAAAACTTAACTTTTAAAAAACCAGTAAATGGGAAAATAAAATATAATCTACAGGTATAAACGGGTACAGTGAAAATGCCTTCTTCCATTCTGGCCTCCCAAGCCCCCATCTTCCCATCCTGGGAAGCAACTGCTCTGACCAGGTTCTTGTACAAACTTCCAGAGGTTTCTATGCATATATATTGCCCCTCCCTTTTTCACACAAATGGAGGCTTCCTATATATTCTGTGATGTTCTACATCTTTTCTCTTTAATGATGGAAGTTACAGACGTAGGAAGTTTCCTCGTTTCTTTTTTAAAATAATGGACTATTAAATGGATATTATTAATAAATGGATAGTTATTTCCAACCTTTGGTTATTACAGAATATTGTTGAAAAGAATAACCACGTACCAGTTCATTTTGCATGTGGGCAAGTGTATCTGTGGGAGGAATTCCTCAAAGTCAAGTTGCTGGGACAAAGCATATATATGCATTGTAAATTTCATAGCCACAGAGCCATGTATATCACCAGTCCCATTTGTAGGTGAGGAAATGTACCAGGACTCCCACGAAACTGTTAACACTGATCACCACTGAGGAGAACACATCACGCAGGTTTCTGTCTTTGACAATCTCAACACAAACCAATGCTAAATCGCAGGCCTGACACGAAAATCCCCCAATCTCTCCAGGAAGCTGAGCTACATTTCACTCAAGTGGAGCCCAAAGCTCTGAGAGGTTCATAGGAGCCCGGGGGGCAGGCAGGGGACACCCATGAGAGAAGGGGGACCGTGGCCCTGATCACCAGGAGGTTGCGGCTGCCTAGCACAAGGCCATGGTCGCAACCTGACAGAGATGATTTCTGGTGTCACACTCACGTTGTTGATCATGAGGTGCATGATGGTCTTTGGCATTAGGTCGCGAATGGACTTGTTGATGATGGCCACGTACGAGTCCACCAGGTTGCGGATGGTCTCCACCTGCCGCTCCAGCTGTGGGTCCATGGAGAAGGTGTTCTCCTGGGCCCCGTCCTCGTTTTCTGCCTGTAAACGGAAGGGGGGTTGGTGGTGAGGGGTGACTGCAGCCTGAAGCAGTCTGGGAGCTTCCTGCCTGTCCCACCTGTAGCTGACCCTTTTTGAGGCTGGCCCCTGGCAGCCCTATTGGCACCATGTGGCCCTGCCTGGCCCTGGCCAGACGTGCCCAGACCTGGGGCGACCCTGGCATAAGCCGGGTTGGATCCTGTCACCCGAGGACTGGAACAACATGTTAGTTTGTTGGGGTCTGAGGGCGGCTGTGTTCACGCTACGTCAAGGACGGGAGGAGAAAAGAGACAACAAAGCAGATGGAATCCCAGTCTCTGTGTGTCCCTGTCCTTGGCTTCAGTTGGAGAACTTTCTGGGCACTGAAGACAAACCGTCCCCCTTTTTGCATTTTACACTCAAGTGGCTGTTGGCTAAGTGCCTTCAGAGAGTCCTGGCAAATACAGCCTGGAAGTGGCCTGCCACGTGGGCCAGCATGCCTTCCCCTCCAGATGGGGTCTGCTCAGCTCTAGGTGTGCGGGCCAGGCAGGGTAGCTCCTCACCTGGTCCTTCTCGGGGTAGACCCCAGCTCGGAGGAATGAGGCCTTCCAGCTGTCCACGTCCTCCTGGGAGTCACAGGCCAGCTCGATCTGCCGCAGGTCCTTGTAGACATTCCTGCGGCAGGAGGGAGGGGCGCACACTTGACCCTGCCCGTGGACATGGCTGACCACCAGGAGACGGAGCAGGGACTCAAACTTGACCCACAAACTCCTAACCCAGAGGTGCCAGGGTGTGCTAGCACCTTCGCTAGGCCATGCAGAGGGGTTGCTGTGAGTTACGCCACCTACAGCAAATGGCATAGGCCCTAGCACGGGGCCTGAGCTCAGAGAAAGTCGGCATGCAGTGGAATCTGTGCCCTAAGGTGACTTCTGTCCTTTCCTGGGAACTGCCCGTTCTGTCCTTCCCGTGGGAAGGAGGGCCAACGACCCCCGAGATGGGCATGTGTCCCACGACAGCCACCCCTGGTTGGGCAGCTCCGATCCAGGCGTTTTCAGAAAGGCCTAGAGCAGCGTATCCACCACAACTTTCTGTGATGGTGGAAACGGTCTCTACCTGCGTTGTCTTATGCGGCAGCCCCAAGCCACAGGTGGCTTCTGAGTGCTAAGAATGGGGCCAGGGAGACGGAGGAGGTGAATTTTAAATTTTATTTCATTTCAATTAATTTACATTAAATAGCTCATACCTCCCAGCTGCCTCCCTGATGCCCCTTCTCCCTTGGCATGGCCCGGTGTGCGTTCCTGACTGTCCCCAGGTCTACCTGCCTATGCCTTCCCCAGCTCAGCCAATGGCAGCAGATCGGTCCCTGTAGGAGATCAGACCCCAATCCTTGGGGTCGGCACCAGCTCACCTTTCCTTCTCACATCTGCATCCGCCAGAGCATTGGATCAGCTCTGACGTTGCCTAGAACCTGCCATCTCCTCCCCTGTATCCTTAGCCCCACGGGGGTCTCATTCCATCACCACCCCCACCTGGACCAGGCAGTCGCCTCTGCCCTGGTCCCCCGCCTCCTGCCTTTGTCTATTCCCCGCACAGCCAGCAGAGGGCGCCTGTGAGCACCTGAGCAGGCCCGGGGCCCTCCATCTGTTCAGAAACCTCCATGGCTCCCACTTTCCTTGGACCCTCCCTCAGTTCCCATCTCTGCCCATAAAGGTCGTCTCTGTCCCAGCATCGGGAGCACCCGTGGCACTTTTCTATTTCTTACCCAATTCTTTCTAGAACGTTGAGTCCCTAGAGCAGGGACCGAGAGCAAGTATTCAATGAACGCTGTTGAATGTCTGTGGACGAGGCCACTGGTCTCCATCCCGAGCCCGCCCCGGGCCCCTGCGCGCCCTCACCTCTGCTCCGTGTTGAAGATGGCGTAGACGTGCTTATTGGACATGAAGCCTTTCTCCACGTCGCGGATCTTGAGGTTGTCCAGAGGCAGCATGTACTTTTTCTCCTTCTCCTGTGGGTGGAAGGGGAAGGGGTCACCCTGGGCAGTCTATGTGACAACTCAGGATGTCCCAGGCCAGAGCATGAAGCAAGGGCCACAGCCAGGACCTGGTGTTCCCTGTGTTGGTCGCTGCTGCAGATTAACTCACCTGCCACCGCCCTCCCTCCATTTACCCCGCCCTGGCCACGCTGGCCTCCCAGCCCCGCCCTGAGCGTCCCAGCTGGGCTCCTACCCCAGGGTCTTTGCACATGTGGGGCCTCTGCTCCCCCTCCGCCCGCAGGGCTCCCTCACCCTGCCACCATCCTGCATTCTCTTCCCCACAGGTGTTTCCTTGCAGAACACACCACACCATGTGTCTTACACTTATGGACCTAGGCGACTGACTGCCTGCCACCGGACAGATGCAGCAGCTCCTCAAGGGTAGATGCCATCTGTTTGGTTGACCTCTGACACTCACAGGGGATGCTCGAATCAGTCAGCTTTGACTGTGCCCAGAACCCAACCATTCCTCCCCTCCAGATGGGGTGCCTGGAACCACCAACAGGGTTTACATCCTCCCAAGGAGCCTATGACTAAGTTACCACCATGAGCCCATTTTACAGAGAGGGAGACTGAGGGACAGAGAGGACAAAGCTGGGATTTACAGCCTGGCTGCTTCAGACAATTCCAAAGCTGGAAAAATGATGGCTGAGCCCAAAGCTACAGAAGTGTCACTTCCTTCCTAAGGGTGGCCTCGTTCAGCAAGCGCTGACCAAGGCCCGGGCACTGCCATCCCCATCGCTGTCAGGGAGGCAGCTCAGAGAAGGTGCGCCCCTCGGCCAGGGACAGAGGCTGGAGAGTCACGGAGCTGGGGGTGGCACCAGAGCTCGGCACTCACCCACCCATGTTGGCTAAGCAGCTGCTGTGGTCCCAATATGGAGCTGGGCCCCTCAGGGACATCATTTGTGGTCCCCATAATCCTCTGCTGGTAGGGGTGCCAGGGACGGAGGGGGTGGCCAGGGTCTCTACATCTGGAAGCCCAAGTGCAGGGTCAGGGCCCTCCTCCCAAGCCCACATGATCCACAGCAGCGGCTCCCAGTGACCGACGCCAAACGCTGTTCGGCCTTCAGTTCACAGAATCCTCCCCGCTCCAAGCTGCTTATGGGGACACCACACTCAGAGAGGGAAGCTGGCCACTCAGGGCCACACAGCGGGACCTCAGAAGCCAGGTTCTCTGCACTGCACCTAGGGGGACCTGCACCACCTGGGCGCCTTTGGGGGAATTCTCACATGTCCCGTCACTGGGACATGGCCCTGTAAGAGGGCCCCAGAATGAAGCCTAACATGGCTGCTGCCTCCAAATGCAAGAGCAGCCCCGGTGACGGGGAAGGGGACGGGGGCTCCTGCTGGGAGCTTCAGGACTTGGCAGGGGAGGCGGGCAGCAGGCTTGGCACATGTGGTGTTAGAAGCTCAGCACAGCTGAGGTCGATGCCAGCTCTGCGCCTGCCCTGCCATGTGCCCTTGGGCTGTCGTTTCCCCATCTGTGCCTCAGTGAGGACACTGAGCTGTGGACTCGGCCATGTGAGAAGCTCTGCGAATCCTGCAGACACGGGGCTCATGGGGCCCGGGAGGGTTTCTTTTGTTGCCCTTTCCGGTGGCTCTAGGGTCAGCCTACAAGGTTCTGGGCCAGGAGGAAGCAGGGCAGCTGGGGCGCCACAGAGAGAGGGCACCCTGCCCCCATTCACAGCGCAGCAAAGACAGGCTGTATCCATCATCCCCAGCCTGGGTCCCGCAACCTCTCAGGGAATAGTTCTGGGGGCTTTAGAAGAGGCCGGGGGCGGGGGGCTTGGTGGGAAAAGCCTGGAAGTCTGCACTCGGGCCTCTGCTGCCTTGACCTTATCGTGTCATAAGGCCGGAATCTTCCAGCCAGCCAGCCAGGCCAAGTAACTGAGTCACAGTCTGTCCCGGTTCCCAGCAAAACACCACATCTGGAAGTGCTTAGAGTGTGATTCTGCCCAGAATGCAGTGGCTGCCTTTCTGGGGTGGCCGGCACGCACACTTGAGCACACACACACACATGCACAGAACACACATGCACGCGCACATGCACGTGCGTGCACACACACACACACACACACACACACACACACACGCATGCGCACGCCCTTCCTCCCTGTCCCGACCCCCAAAGAGCTAGACCTTCTCCTGCACACTGAAGCCACAGACCCAAACCTTGCTCCTGCCTCCTCCCCCTCTCTTTAGGATTTCCTGAAAACCCAGAACTTTCTCCAGATGCAAGCGGGCCCCAGCCTTGCCACGTCAGAAGAGTCAAAGCGGATTGTCACGGGAGGAGTAGTGGCTTCCTCGCCTGCTCAGAGGCACTGAGGCTCAGCGGCCACCTGGGGGGGCCCAGGGACAGACAGCCGGCCCCGCCAGCCCAGTGTTCAGACTACCTGTTCAGAGGGTGCTGAATGCGTACAGTAGTCTGCACATTGGTTAGGCTGGGCTCGGGCGAACGGCAGGACACGGGGCCACCTCCTGGAACCCCCAGCTTTCTGCCACCCCCAGAGCGAAGCAGACGTGGAGGTGAGTGTCATCTTTCAACACCCGCTTTCCACTGGGATGGAGACTCAAACAGAAGATTCTGGACTAAAGAGGGCCCGGTGGGAGGGGAGGCTCCGAAAAACGGCAGAGGGACCCCCCCTTCTGCCTGCCAAGGCCAGCCAAGGGGCTGGGGGCTCTGGGGGAATCATTCCTTTACTCCTACCCCATGGCTGTAAATGCCTTCTCTTGTTTATTTTATAAATAAAGACAGACTGATCTCTTGCCTCTTACCGAGGTCTCTTAAGAAGGTGGCCGCCTGTCCCTTGGGAGTGTTGGCTACATGGGGGACGCCAAGGATCCCTGCTGGGATCCCAACTCAGGCAGTGAGGGTCCGGATCCCACACCTGCCGCTCGGATCTGACCGGCTTTGTGTCTGGGAGGCACGCAGGGCCCCCTTTGCAGCCTGCCCGATCCCATTACAGCGTGCCCAACGCTCCTGGCCCCGGCCTGGGCCCTGAGTGGGGAGTCAGGGGCTCGTGCTTTTAGACCCCAGATGAGGAAAACACCAAGGGCTGTCCTCAAGTTAAGAAGAGGCGCTCTGAAACCCAGACTTGCAATGCCAGTGGCCGGGCAGTGGCTCGGGCCCAGAAACCCCTGTAAGGCTCCCACCCAGGGGACCCCATAAGGCCCACCATCCCCTGAGCCAAAAGGCAGGAGACCAGCCCTTGGCGTACCTGACAGCAGACACACCACAGCACAGTCCGGGTTTCAGGTGGCGACGTGAGAAGAGGGGAGAAAGGGTGAAAGTACCACCTGTGCCACCACCCCAGCCCAGCCCTTTTGAGGCATGAGCCACTGGACCCAGACGCGTGGGGTTTCTTAAACCACCCTGGGTTTAAGAAACAGTCACCCGACTTGGGGGGTTCAGGGCTCTCAAGGCTCCAGGAACTTTCCAGGGCTGAGTCTCTGGCCTTGTGTGGAGGGGGATGGGCACATACGCCCCATCCTCCCACACGCCCTCCCTGAGAGGCATCACGTCAGGCCTAGGCTGTGGGGAGGGGTCCGGTCTCGGGGCTGAGGTATCCCTCAGGTCGGGGAGTGTGGGCCCACAGACACTCACAGGCCAGGCGCCCACCCCATGGGGGACCCTCCCCTGCTCAGTAAAGGGGGGACAAGCCACTGCTCAGAGCCTCAGGCTCCTCACCTGGCAAATGGAGGTGACAACAGTGCCATCCCCAGGGTGGTGTGAGGGTTTACTAAAGAGGGGGAGGAGGGTGCCCTCCACAGGTGGCCTCGGTGGGCTCCCACCCAGCCAGCCTGGCACAGGGCAGGGGCTTCACAAGCACGAGGACCGCCCTCGCCCTGCAATCTCCCGGGCTGCACCCTAAGCCCAGGTGAAGCACACGCGGTCGGGCTGGGCCGGCTGCCAGCGAGCTCCCAGCAGGGGGCGCCTGCACACAGCATACCCCAAAAGCCCAAGACGAAAGCAGGTGGGGCGGACCCAGGAACAACCAGCACATGCTCAAGGTCATGCACAGCTCTGGAGCCAGACCTCAGCCCGCGGTGTGGTCGGGGGCAAAAGTGCAACTCTCTGAGGCTCCATGGTGCACTGGCGGGATGGGGGGTAGTTCCCTCCTGCAGAGCATGGCTGGGGAACTAAATGGAGGTGACCACCAGGACAAACCACGCTGGGCTCACAGCTCCCGGGCTCTTTCCTTTCCCTGGGCCACTAGAGGCCACCGCGCAGTGATGGGCTCAGGGTAGCCATCTTGGACCACAAGGGGGACCCCTGTGTTAAGGTGGCAACAGGGGAGGCAGGGCCAGATCCTGGACAGACGTGTGGCACAGGCGACCAAGCTCACCAAGACACGAGCAAGAAACAGACTTCCATCCTTGCAAGTCTCTTTGCTTTGGGCCTCTGTGACAAACCCAACTCAATAGCCTTGAGGCCTCTAAACTTCACTGTGGCCAAGCACCACAGAGTGGGCAGGGACCATTCTACCCCACTTCACAGACAGGGAAACTGAGGCCCTGGCAGGTCCCGTAGGCGATGGAAGCCATGCACCCCCAGGATGGAAGCCCCTGACCCACGGCTGTGCCCCCTCTTGTGAAAGTGAGGCTCTCAGGGTGCCCTGGACGCTGCGGCCTGTTTCCAGCCTGCGGGCAGGTCCCTCACCTGCCACCCCCCTTCCCTCCTCTGGAAGCCCACCTGCCACGACGCCTGACCCCACAGGGCCTGAGACACAGTGTGTGCCACGGGTGGTGCACCAGGGCACCCTCCAACTCTGGTAACGGTCCCAATGGTGAGCTCTGGGGCATGCTGGGACAGCGATGGCGTGAATGCATGAGTGCCACCCGGAAGGAGCGTCCAATCTCCCCACCCCTGCTGCCACTCACCTCCTCGTCCTTGTACCATGACAGTGACTCGGCTGTCAGCACGAACCAGTACTCCTTGGAGCCGCCCTTCATCAGGCTGATGTTGTTGATGGTCAACCAGCCCCTGCGGATCACCTGGAGAGGAGCGTGTGGCTTAGCGGCGACCAGCGCCCCGCCGCCCCGGCCCACTCCCCAGCACAGCGGCCAGCGCCCTTGCCCACACAGCAAGACGGAAAGCCGACCCCGGCAGACACCTCCAGCCCGAAGCCAGGAAAGCCACTGCCGCCGTTCCCCAAGCACTTCCACCAAACAGACACCGCCTCCCTGGGCCTGGGACTCACGGGAACCAGGGCACCCTGACAACCCCTCTGCACTTGGAGTTAGTTTAGCAAAGGAGGCAAAATGGCGCCTGGTGGAATGGGGTCCAGAGGAGGTGTCTCCAGCTTGTGTTTGGGGCTGTGGCATGTGGAACGTGACACCTGAAGGTGGCGTGTCGCTGCAGGGCTGGAGGAAGCGCCCCTGCCGTGGAGGGTCTTTCTTGCTCTCTGCTCGGGGGGCTGTCAGGCAGAACCTCACCGTGCACAGCCTTGACTGCTGCCCTCGCTGTGGGCTCACATGCACTCAGCTCACCAGCTATGGGGGACAACTCCACCCAAGGGACTGGGGACAGAGGTTTGAGTCCAGGGGGCCTCCTAAGGGACCCCACAGGGACTGTCAGGGGTAGAGATCATGCCCTGTGCTGGTGTCAAGCCTGGTGGCCACACTGCTCCCTGACTGATACCTCAGGGCTCTGGGCTGGGAGACCCCATGGATGGGGCTTCTGTGGCCACACTGTCATCTGAGTTGGGGGGCAGAAGCCAGGCCTGAGCAGGGGACTCACTCTGGACTGGGGAACCCAGGACAGCAGGAAGCACATGGAGACACAAGCAGGGCCGCAGTGGCGATGGGCCATGCAGGCTGCACAGGGTGGGCCGAGCGTGGCTGGGGACAGCTGCAAGGGCTGGCAGAGCAGGAGCACCAGAGATGGGGCCCCCGGGATCAGTGTGGGCGGCTGCCCTAGTAGGTGCTCTCTCAAGGACTTCACCTTGCCTGCCCTGACCTGCCCTGCCCTTCACCCCTCCACATGGCTGCATGTGGGCTCCGATAAAGACAGGTGGTTATGGAGCTCTCTGCGCCATATGGAAGTCCCTGCCCAGGCTGGGGACAGCATGTGATGCCACCTGGTGCCCCTTGTCAAGGCCAAGGGCACCGACTTTCCCTGCCTGGGATGATGAGACCGCTCTCAGGACTCTTGTAACTATCTGGGGCAGGTCGTGACCTCTGGGACCTGCCCATCCAAGGCTGTCTGGCAGGTGATGGGGTAGGGGCCAGCAGCCCCAACAAGGTCACGGCATCTTCCCTGGCAACAGAGTAACTGGCTCTTCCCCGTTTGACCGGGGTGTCCCAACGTTCGCACTAAAGGCTCAGCGTTCTGGGAACGCCTTCATCTACCCAGGGTGGTAGGGTCGGGGGTCACCTTGCCTGGTCTCAGCCCAGGGCCGGGCACAGAGCAAATGCTTAGCAGACCTTGGTTCAGTCACTGAATGACAACCAGGGGAGGGAGAACAGGGGACAGGCTGTCAGGGCTCCCACAGAGGAGAAATCGCCACATGGTGACCCCTACCCCCACTCCCAGGCCCAGCATGGCTCCCCAAGGTGACAGATGTGCCCGACACTCCTTCCGTGGCCTAGCATGTTTTCCTCCACCCAAGGTTTGTAGCGGTCAGAGCTGGCGGATGGGCTCTGGTTGTGCCTTGGGGTACATGACCATGGTGGGGGACATGGCCTGGGTCCTGGCTAGGGATGCTCAGGGAGCATGAGCTATTGGTCGGGCCTGGCCAAAACCCCCGAGATGCCCTTCCCCAGAAGGGCTCAGAGACGAAATTCCCCCCGGGGAGCAGCAAGCTGTGGGCGGCAGACACAGGCACTACCGAGTCCAGAGAAAAGGGAGGGGCTGGGCCTCCCCATCAGAAAGACAGATGTGTGCCAAAGGGACACATCCCAAGGGGACTGGGCTTAGAAGGAAGCAGGGGTGGGAGGCAGAAGAGGCAGGCAGGGTCCCGCGGGCTGGGGTGCACAGGGACAGGCATGCAGGCACATGGGGGCGGCTCGGGCAGCAGGCCGGGGGTGGCACAGCGAGGACCACAGGCAAGCTGGGCCAGCTCCTCCCAGGGTGAGGGTCCTGGCCTGAGTCACCCGGGCAGGGAAGGAATCCATGACTGGGAGACCCAGAGGTCACAGCCAGGCTTATGGCAGGGCTGGGCTGTGTGGGGCTGGGGGTGTGGCATTTGGTAGGAAAACAATGACTGAACCTCTCGGAGTAAGAGGTGAGCAGGTGCCTGGCCTGGCCTGTTCGGGGGAGGACACTGTACAAGTGCAAATGTGACTGGGGAGGGACACGTGGAGAAAGCAGGAGCCACGGCCCCAAGGCCCACTGAGTGGTTCTGCCACCACGGCCATCCATCCAGGCTGTTACTTTGGCCGTCTGCATCTTCTAGGACCTGGGAACAGTGAGCTCTGGCACAAGATCAGCCCGGCTACTGGAAAGATCCTAGGGTCACCAGAAGATCCCTGCCAGAGGGCCGCAGCACAGCCCACCCAATGCCTCAGTGGCTGGCAGTGGGGGGACATCCCGGAGCAGGGAGCCTCGGTCAGGGCTGGAGGCCCAGACTGTGCTCTCCGAGGGCAAGAGCTGGGGTGAAGGCCAGCTGCCTGGACGTGAGCACCCTGAAACAGGCTCAGGCCCAGAGGTGAGCAGTCTCTGCACAAGTGTTACCTACAGCAGGGGTAGCAAATACGATTGATCATGGTGGGCCACGCCAATCGATTGGCAGGAGCTGCCTGCAGCACTGTGCTGAGAATTCTGGGCGAGGTGGGAATGGGTGCTAGGATCAATTAGCAATGTCTGTCACAGGCAAAGGATGAGAGAAGGGAGCAAGTGGAACAGAATAGTCTCACCAATGAGCAAATCACATCTGCCATGGAGGCAAGAGGACAGTGGCATCATCTACAAAGGAGGTCCCTGATGGATTAGTCATGCCTGCCATGGGCACAGGAGGCATTTGGCACAGAGGGGAAAAAAACTATAATCAGACAGTTAACACCTATCTGCCACAGAACAGGAGTGATGGCATGCTTATTCGGAAAGAATGCCAGGATTGATTAGCAATGTCTGCCGTGGGCACAGTATGTAGGAGAGGTACGAGGGGAAGGAGTGCTGGATCCATTAGTCATGTCTGTTATGGGCACAGGAGGGGAAAATGTCTGGGTTTGCACGGGAGACAGAAGGAGCGGCAGCAGCAAGAACAAATTCCAGTAGGGTTTGAGCAAAATCTTCTATGGCCAGGGAGGTGAGGGGAGGCAGACGCAGTGTCAACCGAGTATTTGCCATCCCTGACCTACAGGAAATCAGGCAAACCTGCCAGGAATTGGCTGCAGGGGTGGGCCTCCGAGAAGGGTGGCAGTCAGGTTAGTGTCTGTGTGAGTAGACTTACACCCAGGGCAACGCAAACGAAGTTCAGGGTCAGCCATGGCATGGGGTTTCCAGGTTAGCTCAATTTTTAGTATTTTTGTTGTTTTTATTGTTTTTTGCGGGAGGCGGGGAGGGCATGTTATGGGGTGGGTGGGGTCTCCATCACTACTAAGTTCTCTAGCGTTTGCTACCACACTAAGCAGGTACTTACCAAGATCTCCCCCTTTGAAAACGCAAAGTTAGGATTGTGGGTAAATCAAGGAAGAGCAGGCAGAGGAAAAGAGACGAGAGGGACGTGAAGGGGACAAAGAAAAAGTGGGAATAGCACAAAAAAGGGGGAAGAGAACAGCAGAGGGAAAAAACAGCAAAAGAAAAAAAAATTACATGCTATTAATCAAATTCATGGTGTTAATAATATTTAATTCATTATCATTTCCCGAAACAAAAAAGCAACAACATATGTATTACCTACGGCAAGCGCGAAAAAAATTCATGCAGTGGTTATGTTCGTCCTTCCAACGGGCTCTATAACTGTGTGAGGGAAACAGCAGGGGCCCCACCCCCACCCGATGTGGAGAAGGGAGGAGGTTGGTGGAAATTTTGCAAAGATAATGGGTTTTCTTATCAAAGAAAAGAAAAAAAGACACCGATGCTGGCAATTTATAAAGCCATTCATATTTCACATGGCACCGAGCTAGGGCAAAATGTCAAGGTAGAAAACCCTTCATGTGGCTCAAGGTTTCTCCAGGTGTAGGGCCCCCTGAGCTGCTGGTGACAATGCAGCCTCCCACCGGTTCCCACCTGCAGGCTCCCAATCCCTGGGACCGAGCTGGAAAGGCTGGATGAGGTCAGAGACCTCTGTCTTGAGGGTCAAGGTCTAACCCTGGCCTTGGATATCAGACAGGAACTTCTGGGTGGGTGAAATTTGCCCCCTAGACCCTGCCAGAGTGTCAGGTCTTAGATCGTTTTCCAGAAACATCAACCCCTAAGTGGACAACAGAGGCCGAGAGAGTGGGTGGCCCTGTGTTAAGGCTTCTGGCATGGCATTCCATGGACCAGATGCCATTGCTGGGGCTTGGTCGCCCCTTAGTGCCCTCCCACCCCCCAGGGTGGAGTGGCGGGCTGCGGAGTGGGTGGCTACCTGATTGGGGATGGCCCTCTTCTTGTTCAGCTGCGTACTCCTCTGCTGCGCACTGAAACCAAAGCACAGGGACGGTTCATGCGGATGAGACGCCAGGAGGAATGAGGAACAAGGCCCTGATCTTAGACCACCCTGGAAAGTGCCAGTTATTTCCAGAAGTCAATAAATTCTGGAGCTTCTCTAAGAGGGAATACGAGAAGCTGGAGTCCCAGGTGGCTGGGAGGTAGCCGTGGTGGCTCCAGGGTCACCCGAGCAGCAGGCTGGTTGGGGGTCACTAACTTTTCCCAACTCTGATCCCAACACCGGGTTGTAAGCCGCTCTAACCACAGGACAGTCTAGCCCAGGAGATCTGACCAGGTGACAGCTGTTCACCATGAAACGCCACTCATCTTGCACAATTCCTGACTCAAATCCAGAGGACATTCAAGGTCAACTGGGCGTGTTTTCTGCAAGCTTCCTTATTTGTCTATAGTCCCAGATCTCTTTTCTTCTTTCTCCACCCTATTTCCTGGCTAGTCCATGCTGCATTTTGTAAGTGGGCACCTAATCTATCCCTTGCTGGTTCTCTTATATATTCTACTCTGACAACCCCATCACCACCTGCAAACAATTTATATCTCCTGTTACTTATCCCCAGTATTTTCTTTTCTTATCATATTGCTTTAGCTGAAACTTTCAGAACGATATGAAAAAGCAAATCAGCCTGGTCACATTCCTTTCCTGACTGCTTCTGGGGTTTGGCTTTAGAGTTCAAGTTGGCTGTCGGATAAGGCAGAAAGTAGGCTTCTGTTTCAAGTTCAGTGAAGTCTGCAAAACTAAGAATGGAGGCAGAATTTTATCCAATGATTATGCTAACATTCAGTGAGTTTATTCCAGGGCTTTTGCTCTGGGCCCTGTTTTGAGTGTTTTGAGGGCAGTGAGAAGCCCACAACTCTAAGTACAGGAAGGAGTTTGATCAATGGCAGTTGAAGGAGGTGTGACCAAGCTAAGCCAACCTTTGCAGCGATGGCTGGGTGACAGTGAGGTCCGTGATGTGCTATTTCCTAAGGGCTTCCTGGCTTGCACCCTCACCCCAGCTCCCTCAAACAGCAGCCCACATGGTGACCCCTCTCCCTTGCCTGGAATTTTCCACGTGCCTTGAGGAATAATCCAACATCCTCCCCTTGGCCTGTGGGGCCCTCCTGGTGACAAGGTTCGGTCGCCTGCCCTCTCACCTCCACCTTGCCTTGGTTTACATACGCTGTTTTGTCTTGCAGTGTGACTTCCTTATTCCCAATTCTCTGGGGTCCCCTACCTGTCATCTGGCTGTCACAACTCCCTTAGAAAGGTCTTTCCAAGCCACATCCTAGGTCCCCTCTTCTACTCCCTTTTCCTTGTGTTTTTTTCTTTTTTGAGGCAGGGTCTCAGTTTGTCACCCAGGCTAGAGTGTAGTGGCATCATCATAGTTCACTGCAGCCTCAAACTCCTGGGCCCAAGCCATCCTCCTGCCCTGGCCTCCCAAATAGCTGGGACTATGGAGGTACACAACCATGCCCAGCTAATTTTTTGTAGAATAGGGGTCTTGCTACATTGCCCAGGCTGATCTTGAATTTCTGGCCTCAAATAATCATCCCGCCTCGGCCTCTCAAGGTGCTGGGACTACAGGCATGAGTCACTGTGCTCAGCCCCAACCCCATTTTCCTACTCTCATTGTGGTTGTGACACTTGGTTTGACGATGCCATCTCCACAGCCCGCAGGCTGAACGGGCAGGAGCTACAGCTGGCTTGTCTGCTGTCCTAGCCTAATGGCCCAGCACTGGACCTGGCTCTGAGACAGCATCCTGTAGCTCCTCAGTGGGCCCTGTCCCACCCAGGGCTGGGGCCACCCAACCAGGGTGTCCCCATTCACACACCAAGGGAAAGGCACACAGCAGGCAATACCCACCCGGTGACCAGCTGCTCAGTATAGTAACAGCTGGGGGAGGTGGGAAGGCCCAGGAATCCAGAGGAAAGAGTGGAGTGGTCAAAGGAAAAACAGGAGAGAGTGTGAGAAGGAACTGTGGATGAAGTGTGAGAAGCAGAGACATCAAGGTGAGGAAAAGACAATAGCAGTGCAACCAAAGAGGGGGGACCCGAGGCAACGGCCCTCGCACACCTGGAGGCCGGAGGAGCAGGGGCAGGAGGGGCTGCCTCCTCCAGGGCCGGGTGCGGCCCACATGCAGGGCTCCCTAGGCCACCTCCTGCAGGGACAGCTCAGCTTGTGTGGGCTCAGGGAGGAGCTCCTGATGACACCCTCATTCCTTCCTTCCTTCTTCCACTCACCTCCTTTGTGTGCAGCACAGAACAGACCCTCAAACAACTCCATCAGGCCCATCGATAAACGTCCACCCAAGTGACTACATAGCCCAAGACGTGGCTCTAGAGGCCGTCCTCCAGGAAGCCTGCCCGGACCATCAAGGCCAGACTAGGCCACCCTTGGGGCTTCCCTGTGCCCTGCAGAGCCACCACCAGCACTGAGCATGCCGTGTCCTAACTGCCTGGGTGCCGGTCTGTCCCTGCCCCTGGGGGCCTTCATCTGTGGGTGGGGGCCTGGGTCTAGGCTTACTCACTGCTTCATCAGAGACCTGGCAGGACAAGGCACACCGCGATACCTGCTAAACTACAAGGAAGGTGGCTAGTGAGGGGCTGTTATGCTACCAGCCTCAGGCTGGAAGACTTTCGTGGGCCATGAGAACAATCCAAGTGACGCCTAAGCTCACTGAGGGGGTCCAGGGGCTGATGGGCGACACCTGAGACAGCCAGCATTTGTATCTACATCCTGCCGAAAGCAGAGACCCATGCCCTGGCCCCTCATCTGGGTGCCATGGAATGTTCTGGTGTTAAATCTACAGTATATGCCTAGAAGACAGAAAGACCCCAAGCGGCACTTCCCAAAGAGCAGCCTCCGGAGCCCTGAGCCTGTGAGATGCTGTCTATGAAAGGGCTGAGTCTGGGAAAAGGACACATTAGTTGATGAAGGCTCTGACAAGTCCTGCAAATGGGGGGAGGGGCACAGGGGAAAGCACTGCAGCTGGCTGGCCTGGCCCTTTCTCCAGCCGTCTGACCACAGGACTGCCCTCTGTTCCTTCCGCTGACTGCTGGGAGGGCTAAGGGAAGGTTGTTGGTTGGGGACCACTGGGACAGGAGCCACTATTAGCCCAGGAAAGCTTCCAGGTGTTGTCAAGCCGCTCTACCTTCACCCCAGGACCCCTGACAGAGACCTTCTGAGGGAACCCCAACTGCACCACCTCCCTGGCTCTGAATGGCTGCCAACCCATCAGCCACTGTCCCCAAAAGTACATACTTGGCGAATCCAATGAAGTCCTCATGGTTCGTGTTGATGTAGGACTGTTCGATGTCGATCAGAAGAAGAATCTGAGGGAAAGTGGGGGTTACCCTTGAGGGAAGGGGCCAAGCATGGTGGAAGGAGCAGGGCTGCAGCATGTCCCACACCGGCCAGCAGGGGGCGCCCAGGAACCGGACGGTGTCCCAGGCACAACAGGAGCCGCATCCCACCACGCGCACCCCAGGGGAGACCCGCAGGGGAAAGCGGAGTGGGTGCTTCCAGAAGCCAGGGCCTCGCAGGCAAGTCAGCCTGGGCCAACAGAGCAGCGCCAGAGAGCCCAGCAAGGTGGACAGGGGTGTGGCCTCTAGGGCTGACCACTGAGGGTCAGAGTCTCGGCTCGGCCACTAACTGGCCACGTGACTCTGGCCCTCATGTTACCGAGCCATGGGATGGGGCGACAGATGCCCGACCGCAAAGGGTTCAACAATTTCCAAGGCCCTCCCCACCTGGCGTGCTGTAAGCCCTGCATTAAAACTGCAAAGCTAATTTGGCCAAGTGAAAACATTAAAATATAACACAACACACACAAGCATCTATGCACGAGTGTACACATATGTACACACACACACACACACACGAGCTGGAAAGGATTCACTCTCAGATAAGGCACCTGCCAGGATGCTGCTGCACTTGCTGAGACCCTCTCGAATCCTTTGTGTCCTATTTTGCCCAGGATGGGGTTGCTCTATGGGAACCACAGCCCCAGACAACTGGTTGGCCTGGTTCCCATTGAGAATGGTCTAGGCTGCCAGGGGGGAGGGGCTTAGGTGGCCCCCACTGGCCCTGGGCCAGTCCCTTCCCCTAGATGTGCCTCTGAGTCCTCAAACATAAAACAGCACAAAGCACTGGGACCTTGTAGGATTGCCGGAAAAACGCTAGAGTGCTCCGTCCGTGAGAGGGCCACTGTTCCATAAGACCTGAGTCTCACCAACCCAGGACTCTTAGATCACACCCGGCAGTGTCGACTCTGTCAGGTGTCAGGGGCTGTGATGGATTCGGAAGGGGCAGCAGCATTCTCACTAACAATAACACAGGGAGTCAGATGCTCTCAAGCTTTTGATAGAGCTTCCCAGCTGTAGCAGCTACGAGGAAACAGGCACAGGTGGACCGGGGCTTAGAGGGGGCAAATAGCCAATCAAAACTGGGGAACTCTGCGAAGGACCAATGAGCTGGTTTCGTCCCCATCAATGGCAAGGAGAGGGACTGTCCTACACAAAGCGATGTAAGGAGCACATACAACACACACACTCCATTCGAGTCTGATTTGAACAAACAGTTGCAAAGAGGCCAGCGAGGACAACAGAGGGACGTGACTCAAAACAGGTGTGGGGTGGTATGAAGGCGAAGTGATGGCCCGGGGACAGTCTGCGCAGGTGAGCCTGATGCTGCAGGGCGGGGCAGCCTGGTGGGAGTGCGTCCCACGCTACCTATGTGTGTGCTTGCATGGCATTGCCAGAAAATGTGAAAACGCAAAAAGCACTCTAAATGTCCTCTGACGGGCAAGTGGGTAAACAAGCCAAGCTCCACCCACTCCATGGACACTACATGGCAATCGAAGCAACAAAGGACTGATGCACTCAACAAACGATGTGGATGAATCCCAAACGCATAGGAGTCCACTCGAAAACCTGGAGGGACAGGGAGGGGACCAGCAATGGCCAGTGCCTGGGGGTTTGGGACAAAGAGGAAAGGGATGGGAATTTTGGGGGGTGACAGAAGCACTCTGGATCTTGACTGAGGGGAGGGTTACATGTTGCTGTGTGTGTTTGTCAACACGCATAGAACAGTATGCCCAAAATTTACTACATCTAAATTGTACCTGAAAATTAAGACAAAAAGCCAATACCTGGTCCTTGGTTCTTCCCTCCCGTTCCCGGATGTAAGTGGTGACGATTCGCTCCGTCTCCTCTCGCAACCGTGGGTAGGAGCTGAGCTGGGGGAACAGCGGAGAGGCCACGTTGGCTGGGTCCTTGTGGCACAGGATGCGGCATGCAGCACACGAGTGGAGTATGTGGAAGGAAGGGAGGGAGATGGGGGGGGACCCACCGAGCCCCCACCCTGCTCCTGTCTCCCAGCTCTAGCCGGGAGACAAGAGGACAGTGGGGGCGCCATGGGCTGGAGAGAAACCAGGGCACCCACGCAAGAGCAGAGCTGCTTTTCCAGCCAGCGACTGGGAGGTGGGAGGTGGCAGAGAAAGCAGGTGGCTCGTGTTTGCCACGCAGGGTTCCAGGCAGCCCCTCCCCCCCAGCGCTCGGTGACAGCGGGAACACTGAGGGCCTCTGCCAAGCTCGTGAGCACACAGCTCCTGTTCTAGGTCGGTGGAGTGACAGCTGGGACATCTGCCTCGGAGGGACACACCCTAGTGGAAAGCCAATCCTGATGGCTGCATCTTTGGCACCCACTCCCCTACCACCCCCACTGTCCCCTGCCTTCCCTACAGCGGTGACCCGACCAAACCACATTCATGGATGGTGGAGTCGTATTTGACAATGTCAAAGGCCAGGTACCCCTGCAGACAACTACAACTGCAAAGATGGGACACGCTTTCGATGCAACTCCCCGTGCCCCATCTGCTGATGCAGTGCTGAGACATTGCCAAGCCACGGCTGGTCCACAGAAGGGGGTTCCTGCCGAGGCAGAACTTCCAGATGCTCGGGTTGAAACGAATGAATGAAAGTGGGGGGGAGGCGGGGACAGATGCGGAGATGATAAGAACGAAACCTGTTACCTTCTCGGCACACTTTTTAATGACTGTGGCCAGTTCTGAGACCACGAGGTCAACACACTTCAAACTTGGCTCTTTGAGTTTTACAATCTGTTTTTTCACAATGGCTTCAAAGGCCATGTCGGGGGTGAAGAGCCCCGTCCTGGGTCATGCGGAGGGCGGGACGAGGCAGAAAGATACCCAGAGACAGTGCAGGCCACACACACGGGACAGGAGACAGAGAGAAAGAAGAAACCAGTGTCAGCAGTTAGTCCATGCATGGAGGAACCTGCCCGCATTTGCCCCGGAAGCTGCTTCGGATCTCAGAGGACTGGGGGCTGGGGGTGGGCTTGGGTCGGGGTTTCATTCTAGAAGTGCTAGGGGTTGCTGTCATCATATGGACAGCCAAGGTGTGCGGAGGCCTTGGATTTGCACATCCGTGACAACGGGCTCTGCAGTGACAGTCTCCAGCCGGGCGGGGTTTCTCTCCCCCCTGCCCTTTTCCAATCGAAGGAGCTTAAGCAGCAAATGTGGGCTTTTCCAGACTGAGAACAGAGGGCTCAAGCAGAAATTCCCTGGCAACCCAGAGTGCTGGGGACACTGGCTGTGCAAGCACAGGCTGCCCACCGGGAGGCACTTCAGCTGCTTGGCCAAAGCATGCTGCCCTGGGAAACAGGCCCGGGAGCCCGGGCGTCCTGCCGAGTGGAGGGGAACGCTCATCCACAGCGCACAGAGGCACTGTGCCTCAGTGGACCCGAGCATGGGCTGCCCCAGGGAGACAGCACGGGGTGCAGGGAGCTGGCGGGAACACTTAAGAGCCCAGCCGGCTTTGTCGTGCTGGGCACCCAGGCACTCACTATGCTGTTGGCATGTGGGCCTTTCCCAGCGCTGTGCAACAGAGACGTCACTGGCTCCAGGGGAGCCGGAGGAGGCTGGGCATTTGTCAACAAGGGGTGACAGCTGGGGAGATCCAGGGAGCTCGGCCTCCAGCAATGACGCAGGGTCCCTCTCTGCTTCCCAGAAGGTAGCAAAGCGACAGCCCAGTGGAGCCCCAGTTCCGTCAGACACATGCTAGGCTTGGTATCAGGGTCCCAGCAAGACTTGTCCAGCAGTCTGGCCAGTTTTGGAGGCCTGGCACCTCCTGGATGGGCCCGGGCTTCAATGCTCCAACCCCAGCCTCCGGCTAGAGGCCACATTCACGGACACTGGGGCAATCTGGGGGGCAAACAGCACCAGTGGGGTCGATGCCACACGGGGAGCCTGATACCAAACCCCCGTACCCCCGTTTCCGCAAGGCCAGGGGTCACCCTGCCGAGGGTGCAATACCTTACTGGTACACTGCCTAACTGTACTGATTAGCTCCTGGATAACCAGGTCGACACATTTCAGACAGGGCTCTTTCAGCTTCACGACCTGCTTTTTCACAATGGCCTCGAATGCCAAGTCCGGGGTGAAGAGCCCGGTCCTGAAACCGTCCACACCCGGGGGCGGGGGAGATAAGTCAGAGAGAAACAAAGCACGGTCAGCAATTTCCTAGGCACTGGCCGGGTCCCCAACAACAAATAAAGGCCACATCAAGTCTGGGGGTCAGATGCCTGAGTCCACCGCCAGGGAGTCCCCAGTGTGACCCGAGGACCCCATGGTGATGAAAGTCCAGACAACTGGAGTGACTCCACCTTTGTAAGCCTAGGTAGGGGACCAAGAGGCAAACAGGTGACCCATGATGGGGACAAATGCTGGATGCCTGTGATCTTAACTCAGCTTTGCCCCCAGCCCCACACTAGGCAAATCTACAGTGAGCTTTCTTAGCTTACCATGGAAACTAAGGTTCTTGCCAAGACTAGGTGGGAACCCAGCCATATTTAACCGGGAGCCATGGATAGCCCCATGACCCACAGGACTAAAACACAGCCACAATCAAGTGCCCTATGAGATGCACAGGGAGGCGCTACGGCTACTGAGAACCACCCCAAAGCCCTCCTAAGGCCTCATGATTGGGGCACCCAGAGGTTTGGGGGACCGACTGGCTGGAGGGTGGCACCACGGAGGGCAGGGAACATGGCAACTCTCCTCGTGGAACTTGCCTGACTCCGTGTATGTTCTTAATGGCGTAGCTGATCTCTCGCCTTAAGTCCTTCTCATCGAACTCCATCTGAGAAGAGACAAACAAAACCCCTGCAAGGAGGTACCTGGGGCACTCCCACAACAGGTGTGTACTTGGGGAAATCCTATCTCCAATGAGTAGTTGTATTCACAAGGCAGAATATTTAACTGGTCAAAATTAAAAAAAAAAAATTAAAATCCAGTTTCAGCAACAATGCTGTGAAATGAACAATCTCACTATGTTAGTGGGAACACGAGTTTATATAAACTTTCTTTTTTTTTTTTTTTTTTGAGACAGAGTCTCGCTCTGTTGCCCAGCTAGAGTGAGTGCCGTGGTGTCAGCCTAGCTCACAGCAACCTCAAACTCCTGGGCTCAAGCAATCCTCCTGCCTCAGCCTCCCGGGTAGCTGGGACTACAGGCATGTGCCACCATGCCCGGCTAATTTTTTCTATATACATTTTTAGTTGGCCAGATAATTTCTTTCTATTTTTAGTAGAGACGGGGTCTCACTCTTGCTCAGGCTGGTCTCAAACTCCTGACCTCGAGCGATCCACATGCCTCGGCCTACCAGAGTGCTAGGATTACAGGCGTGAGACACCGTGCCCGGCCTATATAAACTTTCTTATGGGCTACTTGGAAGCACATATCAAGTACCTCAAAAAACACACCTATACTGTCACCTAGTAGTTCAAATGCTCTAGAAATTTATCTTGGGGAATTAACAAAGATTTAGCTACATGACCAGAACTATTCATAACTGTAAAAAAAAAAAAAAAATGTGAATACAGGGTCAGGAGTGGTGGCTCAACTTGTAATCCCAGTGCTTTGGGAGGCCAAGGTTAGAGGATCATTTGAGGCCAGGAGTTCAAGGCTGTGGTAAGCTATGATTGTGCCACTACATTCTAGCCTAGGCAAAAGAGTGAGACCTCCATCTCTTAAAAAAAAAAAGTAAATACAAACTCAGTGTCCAACAATGGGAAACTGGTTAAATGCATAGTGTCACATCCATAAAATAGGATGTTGTTTTGCCATTAACAATCCACTGTGTATATGACTGGTTTGGAAAGATGGTCACCTTGTGAAAACAGCAGGGTACAAAGACACAAAAATTTTTAGTTTAAAAAATATGCACGTACACACAAGTACAATGACAATACACAGTATGTTTGTGTATGCAGACAAGTGTACCCATTTGCACGGAACTAATTCTGAACGAATACAAGCTCCAGAGTTAACAGGCCTTGTCTGTGGGTATTAGGGTTATTAGTGTTTTGCTCCTTTTACAGAAAGAAACTTTATTGGTTTTTTTTGTTTGCTTGTTTGTTTGGTTTTGTTTTTGAGACAGGGACTCACTCTGTCTCCCAGGCTGGAGTGCAGTGTTGTGATCGTAGCTCACAGTAATCTCAAATTCCTGAGCTCAAGTAGTCCTCCCACCTTGGCCTTCCGAGTAGCCGGGACTCCAGGCATAATGCCATCAAGTCTGGCTAATTTTTTTTTTTTTTTTTTTTTTTTTGAAACAGAGTGTCACTTTGTTGCCCGGGCTAGAGTGAGTGCCGTGGCATCAGCCTAGCTCACAGCAACCTCAAACTCCTGGGCTTAAGCGATCCTACTGCCTCAGCCTCCCTAGTAGCTGGGACTACAGGCATGAGCCACCATGCCCGGCTAATTTTTTTTTTGTATATATATTTTTTAGTTGGCCAGATAATTTCTTTCTATTTTTAGTAGAGACGGGGTCTCACTCTTGCTCAGGCTGGTCTCGAACTCCTGACCTCGAGCGATCCACCCGCCTCGGCCTCCCAGAGCTAGGATTACAGGCGTGAGCCACCGCACCCGGCCCCGGCTAATTTTTTATTTATGTTTTGCAGAGACAAGTTCTCACTGTGTTGCCCAGGGGGGTCTCGAACTCCTGGCCTCAAGCAATCCTCCCAAAGTGCTGGGATTACAGGCGTGAGCTACTGCACCCAGCCAGAACTTTGTTTTTTATAAAAATGCTATTTGCTCACTATAAACAGTATAAAACTTCAAGCAAAACACATACCACCACCCCCAAAAAGAAGAAAAAAGAAAGTCGCAAATCTCAGCAGCCCAAGCTGACATTTGCAAACATCCTTACAGATCTGTCCACACAAAGAAACACCTCTAGACACAGGTGTACAATTTCAAACATAAAGATGTTACATATACGTCATCTTCATGCTGCACATGCTGGCTCTATATGCTGTTTTGTTCTTCCTTCAACAACTTGCTGGGGACGAGTTTACCTATATTTTCTTGTATTTTGTAAGGAATGTGTATCGGTTTTTGTCAGAGGAGAAAATAGGAATTTTCACACTGTTCTGCCCAACACTTCTAAGCTGCCTGCTCAGGGAAGAAAGCCAATGGGAAAACCTTCTCTAGGACACATGCTCGAGACCTCATGGCCCCAGGGGAGGCCCAGCTCGAGGCCAGCAGGAGGGTGCCTGAGCAGAGAGGGAAGGGTCCAGCCCCAGGAATGATACCTTCACCAGCTCAAAGGGAAACCGCTCATGGAAGATTCGATTGATCCGGGCGCCCCCAGAGAGCTCCAGTGTGTCCACTTGGTCTCCCGAGCCCTCAATCCTCTTCTCAAAGTCCACCCCAAACTGCTGGACCATCCTACGAGGAAGAAGAAAACCCGACATCAAAGTGGAGGTTTCGACACAGATCTGGAGTGATGTTCCAAGTTAAGCCACAATTTATTTTTCTTTTTTCCGTTTTTTTTTTTTTTTTAAGAGACAGGGTCTTTAACAGACCCTCTGCTGCCCAGGCTGGAGTGCAGTGGCACGATCATAGCTCACTGCAGCCTCGAACTCCTGGGCTCAAGCGATCCTCCCACCTCAGCCACCCAAAGTGCTGGGATTACAGGTGTGAGGACTCCCACTTTGCAGATGAGGAGGGCAAAGTTCAAGGGTCACAGCTCAGCAACCTCTACCCTAAGGCTCAGCTTCACCTGGCAGGATGGTGGGGTGAACAGGTAGCCCCTCCACACAATTCCAGTGGCTTCTGCAGGTTCCTTCCACCTCCCAGCCTGCTGTGGTTGAGATTCTACCACTAATGGCCGTGAGGCCTTAGACAGGTGGCTTTGCCCCCTCTAAGCCTCAGCTTCCTCTTCTGCAAAGTGGGCTGATGGTAACAGCATCAACTTCATAGGGTCATTGTGAGTATTAAGGAAGTTTCTAGATTTCACCAACTCCAAGAAGTCGCTGATCCTAAAACGCACTGTTATTTTGTGCACCCACAAAAAAGAAAAACTGCTGCCAATTCCTAGCCATCTACCTATCTTTTTTAAAAAACTAAAAAGGACTCATAATGAACAGAAGGTGATAAGAGCATGTGTGGCCCCTTAGAAGCCCGCCTGGCCCTTAAAAAAAAAATCTCTCAGCATTGCTTATTATCACTGTGAACAGTAAAGAACTCAGATGAATTTTTGTATCCTGGGGTGCTTTTCAGAGCGGGGAGCTCCTGCAAAGGGGACCCACCCCCAGCTGGGCCTGCAGCTTCCGGTCTGCAGTTCTTAGCAGAGAACAGCCCAGCTCTTCATGTACAAGAGACACACCAAGGCCAATGTTAATGCTGCGCCTGGAACCAGGACCTTGAATCGTGGGCCACACCGGGGCCAAGGTTGTAGAAGGCACAACACTAAACAAATGACAGATGATAGACAAAGGAGTGGTTTGGACAAGGATGGAGACTGTGGCCACTTGCTGACAGCCACCAGGCTGAGGAGATGACAAATGAAGCACATGAGTGTGCCAGTCTCCAGGGTGGCCCTTGTGGCCCAGCCTAAGCTGCACTCACAGAGTATTCTGGGCAATGGATAAAAGCTCAATGGTGTCCCCCACAATTCAGGTTGATGTTCTAGCATGTAGTACTTCAGAATGTGACCTTACTTGGAAACAAGGTCATTGTAGATGTAATTAGTCAAGAGGAGGTCACACTGGGGTAGGGCAGGTCCTTAACCCAACATGAATGACATCCTCATAAAATGGGGAAATTTGGACACACCCAAGACAGAGCACCATGGGACAATGAAGGCAGAGGCTGGGAACACCAATGATCACCAGCCAACCGCCAAGAGCTCTCAGAAGGAACCAACCCTGCCAACACCTCCGCATTGGACTTTTAGCTTCCAGACCAGGGAGACGACACATTCATGATGTTGTTTAAGCCACCCGGTCTGCAGAATGTTGTTACGGCAGCCTCAGGAAACTCACACACCCCTCCGCAGGGCAGAGAAGAAATCTGTGAACGACCCTTGGCCATTATAGACAAGTGGTCATTGAGGGTAGAGCCAGAACTGCACACCTAGGGGACATGGGTCCCTGCTCCAAGTTCTAGAAGCAGAGAGACCCAAGGCACAAAACAAAAAGCCAAGAGAGAAGAACTGGTTTGAAAAATGACCCCAGTCCCCTCTGCCTAGGGAAGGATTCTGCTAGAGACTTTTAAACGACCTCGGTGTTATTCACAGGATGGAGTTTGCAGGTAACGAAAAATTTTAAAAATCAGCTGGGCGTAGTAGTGTGAGCCTGCAGTCCCAGCTACTGTGGAGGCTGATGTGGGAGGATCACTTGAGCCTAAGAGTTCAAGACAGTGACCCTGTCTCTATAAAAAAACAAAACGAAACAAAACTCTAGGGCCAGGAGTGGTGGCTCACACCTGTAATCCTAGCACTCCAGGAGGCTGAGGCAGGAGGATCGCTTGAGCCCAGGAGTCTGAGGTTACTGTGAGCTGTGATGACGCCACTGCACTCTAGTCTGGGCAACACAGAGAGACTGTCTCAAAAACAACATAGAAAACCAACTCTAAAGCAAGAAGGCCCAGCCCTCAGCAGGGGCAGCACATGACAGCAGTCTGTCTCCACTGTGATGTCAAAACTACCTAGACAGTGCCCTGCATGGCACTGGTTACATAATGTCCTAGGCCCTGGAGGTGAAGACCATTTTTGGAGGGCGTTCCCTGGCCTGGTCCCACCTAGGACCTCACGACCAGCACTTTTATCCTGGGTTTTTTCCCAATGGCTACGTGAGGTGACAGCTGTTGCTGCCCTCATTTCATGGGTGCAGAAAGTGAGGCTGAGAGGTGTGGTCACCTGCCTGTGGTCACCCAGCAGGTCTGAGTTCATCCTCAGGCCTCAGCCTCCATAGCAAAGACGTCTTTCTAGTCGCCAGACCCCACCCCCCTGCAAAGGGCCAGCATCTGCCCCACAGCAAGCTTTCCACAATGCACTTGAGGTCGCCGGGGCATAAAGGCATTCTCGGCCCCAAGCCCACCAGCCTGTATTGCTGCGTGGCAAAGAGGGTAGGGGGATGTTGGGGCTGCGATGGCCAGAGGGGACAGTGCCCGTAGGAAGCATCTCATGCAGGCTGCCATCTGCCATCTGCCCTGCCCCAGGATCCCGGGCACCCTGCTCTGGTCTGGCCAGTCTAGTGTCCTGGGGTCCCCTGCAGGCCAGAAACCAGGAGGGGTGTGAGTGAGGCCTTGGACTGAGGACTGTACCTGCTCTGCTACCTCACAGCTGGGCAGCTGGATCACACCACGGTCATGGTGGGGATTCCAAGGGACCAAGCAGAAGAATCTAACCCTGGCTCTGGCTCCTACCACCGCTCCCATGTCTGTTCTCCCATAACAGCCAGAGGAGTTCTGAACACCTGGGTCAGTCTGGAACCTCTTCCTCTGCCTAGAACCCTCCATGGCTCCCACCTCCATCACAGCAAAGGTCAACACCCTCCCTGTGCCCACAACGCCCTGCTCAACCTGCCCCGTCACCTCCCCAACGCTCCCCCGCACTCACTCCACTAGAGCACCACAGCCGTGCTCCAGGGCCTTTGCCCCGGCTGGGCCGCATCCCGCTCTACGTGGCTCCCTCCCTGTCTCGCACCTGCCCAGGGAGGATTCCCCGATCCTGCCACTGTAGCTCGGTCAAGCCCCTCCCCCACATTAGTAATTTAGCCACTGAACACACTATACATTTCCATATTTATGTCCTGTCCCATTTGTCCCCTACCCCCTTTCTGAGCACCCTGGGGGCAAGTCTGGGCCCTGTCCATTGAGGCGACCTGCTGCTTAGTACAAGGCCTGGTTTGCAGGAGGCTCGTGACAAATGTTTGCTGAACAAATGAATGGGTGAGTGACAACTGGCACCCAGCCTAGGGGACCCAGTGGCTGGGTGGAAGCCAGGAGGCGGCCAGGGAGCCAGGCTGGGGGAGGGGGAGGCGGAGGGTACGCACTGCAGCAGGGCTTTGGTTTTGCGCGTGGGGTCATCAGGCCGGAAGTTCTTGTACTCCTCCACCTCCTTCTCCAGGGACAGCAGCTGGCTCTGCAGCTTGCTGCGCAGGGCCGGCAGCGACTCCCGGATGTGGTTGGTCAGTTGCTGCAGAAGAGAGGCCAGAGATCAGAGGGGGCACAGGGGCAGTGGGCCACAAAAGCCCAAGCCCACTGACCCTGCCGAGCACAGATGCCATGACGCCAGCCTGAGCCGAGCACACCCCACAACCCCAGGAGAAACATCCAGCTACTGATACACTTGAACCCGGGGCAAGCAGAGGCAGAGGGGAGTGGCGTGGCGCTGTCCTAGGGATTGAGATGCCACAAACAGCACGAGGGGGCTGGGCACAGCAATCAGGGCATCTGGTATAAAAGGACAGGGAATGATCCTGAAGATACGCGATTAGAGAAGAAACTCCACGGGGACAGAGGGGAAGACATTACTGCTGAGGGTGGGACAATGAAGGCAGGGAAATAAGGAAGGTTGTAAAAGAACAGGGAAGGAAAAAGGAAAGAAAGAAGAAAAAGAAAGAAAGAAAGAACAAAAGAAGGAGAAAAAGAAGAAAGAAGGAAGCAGGGGGGAGGGACGGAGGGAGACGTCGGAGGAGGAGGGCTATACAGACACCTCCACTTCTCCAGGACCTGAGTGTCACTAGCAGAAAGCCCAGGAAGTGGTAACACTGGCACTTCTGGAGAAGGCAGTGCCCGTCACGGAAAAGGAGGAAACGGGATACTCACTGGATTTGGGCTCGACAAAGAGGGGAAAAAATGAATGCGAAAAAAAGGCATAAAATCAGCTGATATTTGAAAAGTGAAAAAGACAGTTTTGCTGCCATGTGTCCTACAAAAGAAAAGCATTTACAACGTGTCCATTGAGCTAGGAAAGAGGCCTGAAGGAGCCTCACCTCGGTGGCATGGAGCTGGTGGGGCCACCCAAAGTCCTGCACATACGGGGTCCCTGCCCCCAAGGCCCAGGCGCCCCCTTTATGGGAGCTGCAGATGTCAGAATCGCAAGGATCACGGCTGGCTCAGGACAAGCCCTGATTTGAAGGGGCCGAGCCCCACCAAGTTCCCAACATGCCACCTGGATTGCCTGCCCGTTGCCTCTCAGAGGACGCCCCCGCCACCGCCAGGCGAGTTTTACTTCCCTTCCTCCCCCTCCTGCCCTCTGCCTCGTGGCCCCAGCTTCCCCTCCTGGGGGGCCCCTCCCGGGGACACTGACTTCCCTCTTTACACTCCTGGGCAGCCTCCTCTGGGTGGCTCCTGCTCTACGCCAGCTGTCTTCACAGTCCCCACCTCTAGCGAACACCTGACTGTGGTGGTAGCCGGTGGCCTGTTTCGTGTCCACCCTCCCATTAGAAATAGGCCTTCTGCAAGCTACTGTCTCCCCAGCCCGTGCAGGAAGGAATGACTCTAGGATTGTCACCGAGGCCATCCTGCCATCCCCAAGCTGCCAGAAAGCAGCAAGCGGGAACATCTTACCCTTGCTACTGCCCACTGGAAGGGCAACGCTGGCTGGGCAAACCAGGATGGCGGCCAAAGACAGGCGCTGCCTATGAGGGTGTCACGACCTCATCCCACAGTGGGGATCTGACCTCACAGAGAACCCTGCACGTCCGCAAAATGATGCTATTAATTAGGACGATTGGAAACCTCCCCAGTGGGGCCCATGTGTTCAGGGACTGCTGTGCAATTGCAGGAGAGAGTGAGGAAGGATGCTTTGCTGCGAGGACAGAGCTTCAGGAGATATCGCTGAGCAGAAAAAAGCCCGAGGTGACGGGGTCCATGACTACGTCTTCATTTACGGTAAGAAAGGGAGAAATATCTCCCAGGTGACATAAGGACAGTGGTGCCTGTGGGGAAGGAGGAGGGGAGGATATGGGGCACAGCTTTGTGTACCTAATACTGTTTTTGTTTATGCACCCTATGAACATATTACCTATTAAAAAAGAACAACAGCAAAACACTTAAGGACCGGCGCTGCTGGTGTTGGATGCTGCGGTGTTTGACACAGCGCATGTGCTGGGCACTGAGAAGGCACTAGCCGTAGGGGCAGAGAGAGGGACGATTCTTGATTGATGGACAAAGAGAGAGAGGCTTGACAAGGCTCAGAGGTTGGGCTGGGCTTTGGACCCTCCAGGGTCAGCTTCCAGGGTCCTCCCACCTAGCCACCATCTGGTGTGCCAGCCTTGGTTCAAGCCAGATGTTCTTAACCCAGGTCACCAACTCCAGGAACTGTATGCCAGCTTCTGGGTGTGTGACTAAGTAATTACAATGGTAATTGAAATCATAGTAATAAGCTCGTGCCTGTAATCCCGGCATCCTGAGAGGCTAAGATGGGAGGATCACATGAGGCCAGGAGTTTGAGACCAACCTAGGCAACATAGCAAGAGCTTGTCCCTAAAGAAACTAAGGAAAAACTGGCCAGGCATGGTGGCTCACACCTGTAATCCTAGCACTTTGGGAGGCCAAGGCAGGAGGACTGCTTGGGGCCAGGAGTTTGAGACCAACCTGAGCAACATAAGGAAACACCGTCTCTACCAAAAATAGAAAAATTAGCTGGGTATGGTGGCGTGTGCCTGTAGTACCAGGAGGCTGAGGCAGGAGGATCACTTGATCCCAGGAATTTGAGGTTATAGTGAGCTATGATGATGCCACTGCACTTTAGCTGGGGCAACAGAGCAACACCTTATCTCAAACAAAAAAAGAAAAAAGAAAAGAAAAGAAAAGAAGAAAAAATTAGCTGGGCATGGTGGCAGGTGCCTGTTGTCCCAGCTACTCAGAAAGGTGAGGTAGGAGGATCGCTTGAGCCCAGGAGTTTGAGGCTGCAGTGAACTATGATTGCACCACTGCACTCTAGACTCTAGCCTGGACAACAGAGTGAGACCCTGTCTCTAAAAAAAAAAAAAGGCAGCATCAACTTACTGAACATCCAGCCTTCACCAGGCCCTGAATCAAATGCATTTATTACAGCAGAAATAAATGTGGACCGAACCCATTTTGCTAAAACAAGTGCTGTTCTAGCCTAAGGCCAGGGCCAGTTTGGATCGTAGCTATTGTACAGTGCGTAGCCTGCACCACTGCACATGGTGGCGCCAAACTCTTGCCATACCTGATTGAGGGTCTTCTGCAGGTGTGGCGTGCCCATGCGGTCGGCCATGTGCCGGTAGGCTGGGTGGGAGAGGAAGAATTTCCTCTCGGCCGCCAGTGCCGCACGGATGTCCTTCTTGCCCTCAATGTCCTTCTGGCTGCGGTTCACCACACCAATGTACCCTGCAGGGGGAGAAAGAGTTAGGGCAGGGGCAATGCCAGGTGTAAAGTTCAGGGGTAGAGATGGATCCTGTCCCACGAGTTGTGCATAGATTGGGGCATAACACATTACTGTGAAACAACACAACAGATGCAAACATGGCAGAAGGCGGCCCCGAAAAGCTACATGAGGGCTCAGAGGAAGGAGAGACGGCATCTATCCCCTGTGACAGGAAAGACCTTTGGGGAAAACGAAGTCCACAAGCAGAGTTTCAAAGACACAAAGACAGGTAAGAGAAAAATCTCAAAAACAAGCGCAAGGGGCACAGGTGATCTTGCCAAACGTCACAACCTACTATAAAGCTAGCATATTTTAAACAGTTGGGGATATCAGGGCGTTTGTGCCCAGAGGGATGAATGGAACAGAATAGAAAGTCCAAAAATACACCCAGATGAAAGTGGTTGATTGAATGAATATTGTTGGCAAAGAATCAAAGTTGGAAGATCATCAAAATTAATTAATTCTCAAAGGATCGTAGATTTACACATAAAACATTAAATTAGAAAGGAACTTGAAAAAAACATGAGTGATTTAAAAAAAAAAAAAAGATTGTACTTGTGTTAAAGTTTTCCAGAATGAAACACAAGCAGCGGTGAACAGTGACAATATGAGAAGAGGGAGAGAGAGGAGGGAGGCAGGAGTCAGTCTCGTCAACTTACAGCTTTCAGTATGGTTTTGAATTTTTAAACCATGAAAAACTATTTTTCAAATAAAAACACTAGTTCAAAGCAAAGATTTGCCATATTTGAACAGAAAGAAACTGGCAGAAGGGAAAGGTAGGGAGATGGCATTCAAAAAGCTAGAACAGAGAGCCGGGCACCTCAAGTCCCAGTGACTCGGGAGGCTGGGGCAGAAGGATGGCTTGAGCCCAGGAGTTCCAGGCCAACCTGGGCAATGTAACAAGACCCCCATCGGAAAGGTAGATTGGAGATACAGAGCAAAAGGCCTTCAGTAGAAAACACGTGTATTTATACTCCGTTGTCTTAGCAATGGGGGCTGTACATGTTTCTCCAGGAAAGAAGGGAAGAGCCATGTGCCATTTATCCTGAGGGTCTGGTACACATGCGACTGCTTTTGCCTTCTCTAGATCTGTCAGTGTGTCCATTTTGCAGATGAGGGCACCAAGACATGCCAAAGTGAGGTCACAGTGGGAGAACCAAGATCTGCCCCCAGATTGGAGTGAAGCCAAACTCACTATCATCTGGGTGACGGCGTGTGGAGGAAATGGCAGGCGCCATGGAGAGGCAGCTGGCCTGGTTTAGCTCCTTTAAAGAAGCAGGGGTTCTGTGTCCTTTGCAAGCAGGGGCAGGGACTCTGCGAGACCTGAGGTAAGAACACGGGACAAGCACACAGAGACAGGAAGAGCCTTCATGCATGCCAACAGAAAGGAAGGCAGCAAAGGAGAATTGTGGACACCAGTGAGTCAGGAGAGAAGAAGCAGAGGAGGTCCGCGCCGTCGGATCTCAGCTGAGCTGGCACCCACAGGCCCCAAGACCCCTCGGGGGTAAGGTGGAGGCCCAAGAGTGTTTTGGGGAGCCCGGGGTCAGGGGGGCTGGTGGAGGGTGTGGGGCCAGGCGGAGTCTGCTTCCTCTTCAGCACTAACCCATCCTCCCTAAACCTCGGCCAGGCTCGGATGCACTACTCAGTCTCGATCTTTGCAGCCAAATAGATTTTTGCATTTTGTCCCAACCATGCTCCCCTGTGGTCCCGGGTCACGTCCCCAGTCAGTATCTCAGCAGTGCTGGAGGAAGGTGGCCACCAAGGTCTGAATGTTTTCCCTCTGCCAATCCCAGACAGGGAGGTGGAAACTTCCAGAGTTAAAGAAAATACCTAAATGACACTGCCACAGCATGAAGGTGTCCACAGCTGACAGCAGTGGCTTAAAAAAAAAAACAAATAAAAACCTAGATGGATATTCAATACTGCATCCTGGTGAAAACCAGAACACAGCCTTAGCATCCAAGCCATGGGGATGGATGGAGTGATGGCCGATGCACCCTCGTCTATGGAAGTCTATGGGACTTTATGAAGTCGTCTTGAAGAGTATTTACCTGCCTTGGAAATATTTACCTGAAATGAAATAGCAAGTTGCAAAGCAGCAGGGCCCCAGAGGGCTGGGGCTCAAACCAGTTTTGTCACTTGCTAGTTCTGAGAGCTGGGCTGAGGGATTTGGCTTCCTCATGCCTCAGTTTCTTCATCCATAAAATGGGGATAAGAACAGAGCCAGCTCATTGGATTGTCATCAGGATGAAATGAGTTCTTACCCATCAACAGCATAGAACAGTGCCTGGTACATAATAGACACTCAATAAACACTTGCTAATCTCATGGTTTGAAAATAAAAATATTTATAACACCACGAGTGAACCGTGATGTACTCCGTGGACTCTCGGAGATGACAGTGGGTCGATATAGGCTCATCGTTTATTAAAAAGTCCCATTCTCCAGTGGGGGATGTTGATAGTGGGGGAGGCTATGCCTTCGTGGGGGTAGGGAGCTTATGGGAAATCCCCGAACCTTCCTTTCAATGCAGCCATGAACCTGAAACTGCTGCTCTGAAAAAATTAAATATTTTAAATATTGTTAAAACACACTAAATAAAAACACTTAGGTTACGCCTATGAGGAATCCTGAACTGGAACCTAATCAGGCCTCTGTCTAGATCTAATTACCAGTTTATAGGGAATGACAGTTGGCCAAATCCCAAATGTGGGACATGATCTGGTTTCTTCGGTACATAAATGGTATAGAAAAAACAAAGGGGACAAGAAGGAGAACTGTATCAAAAGAGATGAAGGTAATTATGCGTAAAATGATACAATGCCTAGGATTTGCTTTAAAATCCCCCAGGAAGAAATCATAGGTAAAGACATTCAGGGGCTTCAATACTGGCTGCGTGTTAATAACCACTGAAGCTGGGGACCATGTCCGCCAGGGCTCTTTGATCTAGTCTGTTTACTTTAGGGAAAAGTTTGCAAATGTTCCTAATAGGAAGTAATAAAAATATTACTAAATGTTACAACTCCCAGGGAGCTTTCTGGAAGGACAACCACAAAAGATTAACTAGCAGCTACTGGGGGAAGCAGGGCTATGGGTTGAGTTTAGGTTCCTCTTTCCACACACGTGTTTTCTGTTGTTCCAGAAA
Source organism: Lemur catta (assembly GCF_020740605.2). Taxonomy (NCBI): domain Eukaryota; kingdom Metazoa; phylum Chordata; class Mammalia; order Primates; family Lemuridae; genus Lemur; species Lemur catta. The sequence goes on along the minus strand of NC_059128.1, from coordinate 110,212,807 downwards.
CAAGCAGGTGCACTTGCAAAACAAACGTATACAAATCAGAAAAAAAACATGCATATGTTAAAAGGGAAAAACAGGGAGAAGAGTTTACAATGACAAGTAGAAGCAGTCACAGCTGGGCAGCTGGGAAACAGGTGATGGTGACTCGCCTTCTGGCATCTGCAAGGTTGCAGTAATGACAAGGACATGCCGCTGGACCCCAGCCCATCCTTCCTGCCTCCCTAGCGCCCTGTTACCCCCACACAAGCCACACCTCTCCTCAAGGGGAGCAGCTTGTTCTCCAAGACGTCCCTGGCATCGGTGCCTTCGTCCATCAGGTCGAGCTTGGTAATGACGCCGATGGTCCGCAGGCCTGAAAAAGCCCAGAGGTCAGAGGTCAGAGGGCGCCATGAGCAAAGAGCACGAGCTGGTGGCTCCAGGCCACCTAGGGTCCAACCAGCCCCACCACTTCCAGGCCGTGCAATGTAGGCCAAGCCACAACTGTCACCTGCCTGGCCCCCAATTTCCCACATGTCAAAGGAAGACAGTGACAGCCCCGATATCAGACGGTTGTCCATGAGGATGAACTTGGTCCGAGGCAAATGCTCAGTAATGAACATTGGCCACCATTGTCATTTTTATTAGAGCACCAACATCTGACATTGTCAGGGGCAACCTCATGAAAACAGGAATCCTGGGTCAGTTTGGATGTTGTACTCTGATTTGGAGCAAAGTCCCAATATAACATTTGAACCGGAAGTGGCTTTCCAGGGCTACCACTCACCAGAATGGCCAAAATCCCACTCTGGAAACCACCCCACCAACTCTCTTTCCAAGTGGTGGGTGCCAACCTGGTGACAGCCATACCCTCCCTGGGACCCCCACCAGCTCATATTCTGCACTGAGAGTGTAGTAGAGGGATGTGACTGGGGAGGGGTCCCAGGGCCATCAATTCTAATGGCAATGTTTGATCATACCAGAGCATTGTCCATGGAAGACCAGAAACAACCTAAATGGCCAAGAACAAAGGAATGGCCAAGTCAACAATGGGCCATCCTATGGATAGCAACACAGGCCTCACAGGGGATGACTGACATTGTCACTATGGTATAACATAGGGACACACACACACAAACAGTAAAATAAGGAAAGATCACCCCATTCTTTAAAAATGTGAGTTTGTATGTAAGAACATTTACCAAGCGTAGCCACTAATATCTCTACAGGGGGAGGGACCTGTCACTTTTTGGGTTCTATATTTTCCATCGGCAACTTTTTAAGTTTGGGTAATAATCATGAATACTTTTTGGGTAATAATCGTGAATACTTTTGAAGGCAAAAAACAAAATTGTTTTTAAAGAATAAGACCAGCATTGAGTTCACAAACGGATTCCCATTTTGTCACTGCCTGATCAAGCCTCAAGTGTCTGAAGTCTTCGTCATACTCACAGCTCATTTCATGCCATAACTGCAGGGGACATGGCTGGGGTGGACTGGAGGGCTGTGGGCTCCCAGAGCAGGCCCTGGAGGTGCGGGTGGCCCCTCCCAGGAATGTGTGCCCCAGAAGACCTTAAGGAGATGGAGGTGTAGTGCAGAATAGGGCTGTCAGCATCCCCTACCCCACCTCTGCCCCCGGGCCTGACCCAGAGTCACCACGCCTGTCTGCCCTCAACAACTGACCCAGTCCCTCGCTGGTCCCCAATTCCCTGCAAACCACTCTGGAACCCTGACAGTCGAGGGCATTGTACAAAATGGACGTCCATGTGTGTCTAGGTGGCTAAAAACCCCAACATTCTCAGAACACACCCCAGCCCCCCACTACAAACCACCACGCCAGCTTGATGGGCCCAGCCCTTCCCACCCTCCTTGCAGCCACGCAGGCCTCAGTGCTGGGTCTTGTGCACCCCACACTCTAATCACCCCCAGACCATTAGCACCCACTGTCCATTTTCCTCTTTTAATCATTCTGTTCTGGCCTATCAGAGGTCCCCAACCACTCACTCCCTGACACTCTCAACGGCTTCTATTTTCTTCCTAGCACTTACCACCCCCTGCCGTGCTCTCACTTGCTTGTATCCTTATTGCACTGTACCCGCCCCGGGATCTCAGCTCCCCAGAAGGTAGCCGGCTGCTCTTGGCCCCTGCTGAGTTCCCAAGGCCAAAAGGGAACCTGCCACATGGCAGGTGCTTAGCGAACACGTACTGATGATAAGGCCATCTGGAAGGTTTGACTCTGAACACCCATGGCCAGGGACACCACAGTCCACAGTCCTCCCTACAGCCCTCAACGTGCATCAGTACCGAGTCACTCTTTGATGTCACCTGCCCAGCCCTGAGTGGTTTATGGAGATGACTTCCGAACCCTGTCTCAGCTCTACAGGTTGGGATTGATGTTCCTGCTCTGATACGGCGGGGGGGGGGAACACCAAGCCTCAGGAAGGATGAGTAACTTCTAGAGGTGGGATCTGCACTCTGGGAGGCCTGGGCTCTTCCCCCGCAAGATTAGCTCCTGCAACATGGGCACTGTCATGTCCAAGGAGGACTGTCCAATTGCTGCACAACAATCTCTCAAGGGACATACTCCAGCACTGCTGGCTCCCGCAGGAAATGCTGTGTCCCAGGAGGCCTTTTCCCAAAGCGCCCAGGCACAAATGACAACTCCAGTGACTTGGAATCAAGGAGGCTGGGCAAGTCCTGGGCTCAGAGGAAGAGGGAGCTGCTGCCCCAGGACTCGGTGGCTACCTTGTGGGTCGACCTCCTTGGCCAGTTTGAGGGCGTCCGAGTTGGCCAAGTCCATGTTGGCAGGTGTGACGGCCAGGATGAGGCTGCTCTCCCGGCTGATGAACTGCTGGATCATGTCCTTGATCTGGTACTCGATATCTGGGGGCTGGTCCCCCACGGGCACCTTGGTGATGCCCGGGAGGTCGATGAGGGTCAAGTTCAACACTGGGAGGAAAACGAGAGGGAAAGGTCATCAGAGCCAGGGGAGGGGAAGCACACACAGCCCTGCAGTGATTCAGCCACTTCCCCGTGTTCCTCGGGGATTAGACATCAGCATGGGGTCTGACACTCTGCCTGGACCACACCTATAATCTTATATTCACCTTTCTTAGACTCCATCTTACAGACACCCTGAACCAACTCTATTCCAGTGATAGTTTTTAAGAGATGAGGTCTCACTCTGTCACCCAGGCTGGAGTGCAGTGGCATCATCATGGCTCACTGCAGCCTCCAACTTCTGGGCTCAAGTGATCCTCCTGCCTCAGCCTCCCAAGTAGCTTGGACTACCAGTTTGTGCCTCCATGTCCAGCTAGTTTTTCTACTTTTTTAGTAGAGATGGGGTCTTGCTATGTTGCCCAGCCTGTTCTCAAACTCCTGGCCTCACATGATCCTCCTGCCTCAGCCTCCCAAGTCACTGGGATTACAGGTGTGAGCCACTATGCCTGGACAGTGATACAGTTTTAACTCAGGACATTTGCAGACTAGAATCAATCTAAAGGAGGAATATGGCTGCAATCTGCCCCAGTCCTCACCACTCCCAATAGTCTCCCTGACATGCTGCATTTTCTTAGAGCTGAGACAGATTTCTTGGTGCTATGCACCTATCACACGTGACAGATACGTATCGAGACGGCTGTGTGCATGTGAAGGACAATAAGCAGTGGCATATTGGTTTGTGAGTGGGCAGATGCTACCCATGACTGGCAGACGGAGTCAGGGACAGGTCCCAGACTGTGCTGCCTACCGTGTGGTGAGTAGACGCGCAGGTTGATGGGTACCGGGGAGATGCCCTTGTTGGTCCCCGTGACTCTGTCAGTCTCCGCTTCGATCTCCTGCCGGACTTCATCAAAGTCTGTAAACTTTTTGGATTTGCAGTGCAAAAACTCAGCATACTCTGAAAAGTGAAGAGAGATGCTCATGGTGAGAAACAGAAGTGGTCTTGCTGTGTGTGGGGAGGGGAGTGCGCGAACTTCCAGGGGAAGCGCTTTCGTAAGCAGAAAAAGCAAAAAATCATGTAGCGACCGAGTCCTGTGTTGAATGTGGACCTCCTGCAAGGTGGATCCTGGTCACAGGAGACAAAAGCTGTGGTTCTAGGGGAATCATAGGCTGCCGGCACATTCCAGCTCAGTGAGACCCCAGGAGCATGTCTATGGCACTCACTTGCTCTTCTTCCGTAAAGTGCTCTCGAGGTATAGGGAATGGGGCACCCCTGCTGGCCTCACCAAAGCCTGTGTAGACGTCTGGAGTCCCTTCTTCCCCTCCTGTCTGTCCAAGGGGCCCCCACCTAGACACAACCCCTTAGATGAAATGCTTTCTGGGTAGCCCCTAGAGCAGAGGTAAGAACCCGGGGGTATCTGACAGCCTACAGAGATTGAGATGACAGCAAACGCCTGAGTAACTAATGAGGCAGCGTGGGTTCTATCAGCAACCTAGAGAAACCCAGTCCCCTAACACCGACCTGGGGCAAAGCAAACATAGAACACGTTCATCGTGGGACAGAAGCCCTGGGCATATAAGCGTTCCCTGTACAATGCCTCGACTTGTTCAGATGGCTGAAGTTTTTCATAGTAAAATGCTGGGGGTGGGGGGTAGAGGCCCTCAAGGATCAGAGATCACAGCTCCTGCAGTGACGCTAAAAGAAGAGGGAAATACGTCCTGCTGACAGACGCCTGAGCAGAGATGCAAAGATGTGCACTGCTGTGTCATTTCTAAGCGTAAAAAACTGGAAATTGCCTCAATGTCCACCAGGAGGAGACCTGGCGACATGAATAGCACAGCCATACCATCGGCTGCCACACAGGCAAGTCAGGACCCCTGAGACGCAGAAAGCCTGGCCGGGTCTAGAATCTCCACCCAGAGGTGGAAGGAGGCAGAAAGAAGCCTCCTTACACATGGAGGTGGCCCATCCCATCACCACAACCTAACAAACCATGGCCAACATTTGGCCCTTGCTCAGTCTGGCCAGGCCCTGCCAAGTCCCTTAGCAGGTGGGCTTCTCCTTATCCCTCTTTCAGTGATGAGGAAACTGAGGCCCAGAGAGGCAAAGTTACATGGCTCAAGTTCAGTGACGAGGCTAGGCTTCAGAACTCAGATATTTTGATGCCAGGTAGGGGCTCTCAAGCTAGACAGCTTTTCTGAGGCTGCGAGAAGGATCTTCACATCACAGAACTTTAGCTGCAGGGTCAGGAAGACTCAGTGGGCTCAGATCACCGAGGACTGTGCCCAGCACAGGCTCGGGCCACCCAGTGCGGGGGCAATAGGGACACCAGCTGGAAGATCCAAGATCCCTATCGCCAACTCTAGCCCTGCCATCAGCTGACCCAGTTCCCAAGGACAGTCACTCTCCAGCCCTCCACGGGGACAAGAGGAAACACTCTGCTGCTCTTCCTGTAGCAGCCACTAAAAATGGAACAGCCCCCAACCCCCCACAGCAAACCTCAGTTCTCTTCTAGTTCTAGGTCCTAGGCTCAGCCCCCACGAGAGACCGACCCCCTTCAAGGAATGTGGGGGGAAGTGGGTTCTGGGGCTGGACACAGGCCCCTCCCTAGCAGACCTCTGCCCCACCAGAGCTAGTGTGTGGAAAGCCTGGCTCCACCTTTTCCGCCTCTTCTCCTCCTCCTCTTCCAGGGCCTGCCTGCCTGCTCCCTCTTCCAGGCAGCCTTCCCTGCCTGCATCTTGGCCTCCTTTCTCATTGGAGCTAGGTCACTCTGGATCAAACCAATGGGGCCATGACCTGCCGGCTCCAGCACCCCAGAGCCCAGTGTGTGCTGGCAGCTTGCCACAGGCAGTTATGAGCTCAGTTTGCAGTCGGAGGGCACACCTGGGTATCAGTCTACTGATTTATAAAATAGGCATCACAACAGGGCCTGAATGAGGACTTAATGAGTCAATGCTGGCACAAGAAGAGCAGAAGCCAGCACTGCCACCATCTGAGCAGGCAGAAGGCCCCAAGGACTCTGTCATAACCCACCGGAGAAGGTGCCAGAAAGCCACAGCTTCTTCCCTAGTGGGTCAGTGGGCAGCAGCACCACACCCATCTGTGCCCAAGAAAGCCCAGGAGCCAACCAGGCCTGTCCCCAACTGCCTGCCTTTCCTCCCTGGGCTCCTTGGCACTTTGGAAGCGAATGTTGCATTCCAGAGTCAAGTCTGAGGTTTAAAAGCTTCCAGACTCCACGGAGCTTAATGCCAGACCTTGCCCCTCCTCCACCTGGAACCCTCCATGGCTCCCACCTCAACTGGAGTAAAAGCCACAATCTTCACCACATGCCCCAGACTCTAAAATTTCCTTCTCCCCAACTTCTGAGTTCACATCACTCTGCCCTTCTCAGCCTGTGCCATCTCTCAGAAGCAGTGACCTTTTGCCATGCCCCGAGGACACTCAGGGTCCAAGAAGTCCATGGCGGGGGCAGGGGTGGCCCAGTGGCCAGGCTCCCTCTCTACACCTTGGTGTCTGTGAGAGGAGAATAAAAACGTGAGAAACAGATTATAAGGGGGCTCCTCAGCCTTACACGTGCTTAAATGCTGGAGAATACGTCAGAAGCCTCAAGGCTGAGCTCCCTGTCGACTTGTCCCCAGCAGCCAAGGCCAAGCCACTGAGCCACCATTGGTTCTGCCTGTCCTGGTCCCCACTGCCAAGCTTTGCCCTTCCATCCCTACCCACCCTCAGCCGCAGCATTTGCAGATAACAAAGCCAGTTCCTCTGGTCCCTGGGCCAACACCAAAGCATTCTGACAGCGACACCCTCCGCCCTCACTGCAGAGAGAACAAGCTCTCCCCACCGCCACCCTGCACTGCTCCCTGGGAAGAGGGTCAGCCTGGGTCCCCTCTGGGAGGCTCTCTGCCAGCATGTGATCAGGCCCTGGGGACTCTGCGGGACCCAGCCCAGCACCCGATACATGGCAGGAAAGAAGCAATAAACCGGGCCCTCATCCAGCAGCTGTGCTGCCAAGCGAGGGAGACAGCCACCCTCACCCACCACAGGGCTTCCCAACCACATCCCAACTGTGGGCTCTCTGTACTAGTGGCTTTTTCTAGAGAGAGGTTCTGCCCTCCCTCTAATCCAGTCTCCCTCTACTGAAGCCAGACCCACCAGAGAGCAGGGACTTGGGGTCACTTACTGCTCTCCCTATACCTGGTACACAGCTAGCTGCTTGCTAAAAATTCATGGGACAGTGTATTACAAAGCATTATGTGCTCAAGCCTAGAAGACTATCACCCCTGTGACCAACTCCCAAGCTGGTCCCCATGGTGCTAAACAGCCGATCCTCCATGCAAGACCCTTAGAAAAGGGAGTCACAAGTACAGGCTGCCACCTTCTTGGGGTCAGGGCACCTGGGGCACCTCCAACCTGCGACCCTCCAGTTCTAAAGGAGCTTACAGAGACCAACTTGGTCAGAAGATGGCCCTCCCTGCCCTAAAGGCAGACCAGTCACGTGCCTGCTGGCATTTCCTAAGAATTTCGAAATGCCCGGGTTCTGCCGGGAAAACCTGCCTCCTGCCTGTCTGGCACCACAGCCGGAGCTGGGAAGGTGATGAGAAGAGAGGGAGGAGAGTGTGCCCAGCGGGGTCGTCACCTTAGCCACACCCAGCACCTCAGTTTCCCCCAATGACTCGGATCATCCCATCCTCTCTCACTCTGACCCCAGCAAAGAGCAGAATGAGCAGGCTAACCGCTGATGGCAGGGAGACAGTATCTGTCTTCCCAGTGCTGGCACTGGCAGGTGTCCCCAGGAGGAACAAATGAAGACACGGTTGGGAGACCCCGGGTCCCACATGATCAGACCAGGTCCGTTTCTCAGAACCTCCAGCCAATCAAGCAGGGGGTGCAGCACACAGCACTGCCTACATGTGTGTGGCTCTCAAGCTCTCTCTGTTCTGAGACAAATCATGAACATCTCCCAGTCCAGGCCACATTGCCATTGGGAAGGTGACAGCCTGGGCTGGCATCCCAGCCCGATCCATGCCAGCTTGGTTTCCTCTTCCAGGCGTGAGGCTATGGCCAGAGTCTGTCAGGGTTATAGGAGGGGCCCTGCCAGGGCCAGGCTGGCTGGAGGAAGGTACTGGATAAAGTTACCCTGCCCACTTCCTGCCCACAAGTCCAGAAGGGACACAGTGGCAGCCCTTAGGGCAAGGGTCCCTACTTTTCTGGCACCAGGGACCGGTTTCATGGAAGACAATATTTCCACAGATGGGGGAGGTGGGCGGGGGATGGTTTCGGGATGATTCAAGCACATGACATTTACTGTGCAGTCAGACCACTCTGCTAATGACAATCTGTATTTGCAGCCACTCCCCAGCGCTAGCATCACCGCCTCAGCTCCACCTCAGGTCATCAGGCATTAAATTCTCATAAGCCGCAATCTAGATCCCTGGCATGTGCAGTTTAGTTTACAGTAGGGTTCATGCTCCTATGAGAATCTAATGTCTCTGCTGATCTGACAGGAGCTCAGGCGGCGATGCGAGTGACGGGAGCACCAGAGGAAGCTCTGCTCACTCGACCACTGCTCACCTCCTGCTGTGCGGGCAGAGAACATCAAGAAAACACTTGCAAAAGCAGGACAGAAGGATGTCACGTGACACGTGTGGGGGTGGGAACGGGGATGACAAAAGCGGAGGGTGACTGGGTTGGGGTGGGGATGGGAGTCAACTAGTGGAGGAGGAAGAAGACTGAGCCAGGATGTCTCAGGGAGGGAGCACAGTGACCACAAAGGCCAGGAGGTGGGAAGAGACGAGCTGGGCCAGAGCATCAGGAGGGAGACAGCGGCTGCAGCTGAGGACCAGGAGGAGGTGAGGTGCCAGGGACCAGCAGGGCCCAGTCAGGGCCACAAAGCCATGAGAAGCAGCCTGGACTGGATTCCGAGGCCAATAGGAAGCCTTGGAGCCAAGTCCTCACATTTCTCCTCTGGCTCCTGTGAGCACAGACCAAAGTCAAGGTGAAGGTCAGGGGTGGGGAGCTCATGAGGCCCCTCACCCACATTCCACACAAGAACAGGGACCAGCACTCAGGGCTTATGAGGCTCAGGGGTGGTTCCCAAAGAGGACAGGGTTCACCTAGAGGCCGCCAAACATCCTGGTGGCTGCAGTTTTAGGTAATCTTTAAACTATGCTGGTTAAAAGTAATGGTTCACTGAGCCCAGTCTGAACAAGGGGAGCTGGGTAACGCTGGCTGTCACAGGAGTCAGAAAGGAGGACTCAGGGCTCGCCTCAGGGGCCACGTGTTTTGACTCCAGACTCCACAGGAGGCAGCCATGCCACAGCCAAATGGGGTGCCATGGCCATGAGGAAGGCACTGCTATTACCCCCATTTTACAGACAAGGATATGGGGCACAGAGGTGGAAGTCACTTGCCTGAGTCCCTGGCCAGGAAAGGGTGGCAGCCTGACTCCAGTTTGGTCACCAAGAGCCAGCTTGACAAATTTTCAATCTCTAGGAGCAACAAAGTCCCGTGTAGCCCCCAAGGCCCCTTAAGCCCAGCAGTCAGAGTCCCACAATGTGCCCATTGTCCCCCCTCCTATTAGGAGGGCATCCCACCTCCCACCCACTTGCCCCAGTCTGGGTACCTTTGCTATTTAGTGCCTGGCCTGGAGGTCACTCTAGACTGCCCCTCACACACACAGACAGACACACACACACACACACACACACACCCCTTCTCTCTCTCTCTCACACACACACACCTGGCACTGCTTGGGCCAGGCCCCATCGCCCCTTGCCTGGTACCACACCAACCTCTCTACCTCTCCCTGCCTCCTCCACCCTGCCTACGTTCCTGTCCCCACCTGTCCCTCCTGAACATGGCAGCCAGGGGGCTGAGCTGGTCTCTCCCCAATCTGAGAGCCACCCGATGTGGGGAGCCGTGAGCTGGGAGACACAAGAAAGGTCACACCCATGTGGGAGCCCCCCTACACCCCCATCCAGCCCTACAGGATCCAATTATGTCTTCAGCTCCAGCAGGGATGCCAACCCATCTCCTGTGGCCCCCACCACTCTGACACCTGCTCCTGTGCCCCACCTTGGCATTGGTCCCGGAGGTCCTTCTCCACCAGCAACCACAGGAATTTGGTCAAGGTACACCTCAACCTAAGGACACAAGTCTCAAAAGTGGGCTTAAGGCTGGGCTTTCAAGACGACACTCCTGTGAGCATTCAGGCAAGTGGTCAGGGAAGCCTCAGCTCCCTGCTCTGTAAGCTGGGAATGTTAGCAATAGCTTTAACCCTTGGGCCCTGAGCACGTGTTCCTGCCCTTGGTGCCCCTGCCAGCAGAGGCTCTTCAGAGGCTCCTCTCCACTCCTCCCCTCCACGTATCAAATAACGTGGTCCTCGGGGCAACAACCAACGCAGCTGCTATTCTCTCCACTGTCCTGAGCGGAGGTCCCTTCCTACCAGCCAGGATTGGAAGGTGGGCCGTCTCAGCGCCCCGCCCCCCACCTGCCAGGGCATGCTTTCCCAGGTGGCCAGGGACCAGCAGCCTTGGCAGCATCACAGTGGAACTCATTAAAAATGTAGATTCTCACTACTGCTCCCCAACCTGCTGAATGAGAAACAGAAACCCACATGGGCCGAGCTCCAAAGCTTCTGAAATCCCCTGTTCGGCCCTACCCCTTCCTGGCAAAGCTGATTGGACACAGGAACCCAGAGGAGGCAGCGCACTGGCCCGTCCCCTGGCCTATGACAAGGCAGAGCTCACTGGGGTAGGTGGAGCCAGAGGACGGAGGCGGGAAGGCTGGATGGGGCGTGACTGAGGTGAGATCTGCCTGGGTGCAGATCCCAGATCTGCGGCCCCACTGGAAACGCAGGTGACCTGGCTAAGCCTCAGTTTTCCTTTCCAAGGAGGCCCGAGTGGATGTCCATCTGGGACACACACCGGCCTCAAGTCAGCCTTGTGTGGGAAGAACAGAAATAAACTGAGGCGGGGGTGAGGGGGTGGGGGGGGATAATCCACATGGGGGTCGTCATTCTGTATTCAGTCAGCTGGGTCTCTCCCAGCAATGTCTGATTAAAAAGACGGTGGGAAGGCTGCTCTTATGAAAAGAGAAGGTGGCATGACAAACAAGTGTAGTGTGGGATGGATCAGAGCAGCTACAAAACCAGCCAGATCTCTGGGGGACAAGTGACAACACATGGAGTAGACACTGGGACTCGGACAACATGCAGGAAATGACTCCTGTTCATGGGCATGTTTCTGTGACAACATAGGATAGTATCCTTATCGCAAAGGGAGGTGCACTGAAGCACTGAGGGTGGACATGTCACCATGTCTGCTACTGAATTTGAAAAGGTTCAGCAAAAACATGTTATCTATGACATAGAAAATAAACATGGCGCCTGGCACCCTGGTCACAGTTGAGGGCTTGCAGCGTGGGTGTGTGTGTTCACTGAGCTGTTTTTCAACTTCCCTCCGCACATAGAACAAGTGAATTCAAAACCAAACCACAGCCCAGGACCCAAGTTCCACCCTCAGCCCAGCTCCTCCTGGACACCAAGTCCACGTTCATTTCCAGCTGCAGCTGTGGGCCGCCCACCGTACCTGTTTTTGAGAAGATGAGCTGCAGAATGAGAGGCCGCCGGGTGACAATTCCTGAACCACGGGGAAGGAAGTCCCTGTGAGGGGGGAAAGGGACAGAAATTACTCACGCGTCCGGCTGGAGGGGCAGGAAGTGTGACCACACGTGGTGCAGCAACTCAGTCTTGCAATTTGGGCAACCTCAGCAAAGACACCAACCCTGGCGGGGCCCTGGGGAACACTCTGCTCTTGGAGGGTCATGAGGCCAAGGGCGTTGGGGAGGGTCTGGACTGAAGGTCATGTCCAGTGGAACTATTTCCCTCTGGCGGGCTGTGCCCCACCCCAGACTCCCAGGGGGTACTTTCCTTGACAAGGCTTAGACAAGCTCCCCAATACTCAATAGGGAAATACATTTCCTACAGGTACAAAATCAATATGTCATATGCATGATATAAAGATGAAATCAAAGTAGCTGATGACGTGATGTGTTTCATGTCCAGAAAAGACACATCGACAGCCGCAGAAGACAGGAACTGACAGCAGACAGAGAGCAGAGAGCTTTCTGGGGTGACTGAAATGTTCTAAAACAGGACTATGGTGATGTTTTCTAAAATTTACCGAAAATTTACTAAGATTCACTTATTTCAAAATGGGTGAATTTCACAGTATATAAATAACCCCTCAATAGAGCTGTTTAGGAAAAATAAATATCCTATGCGAGGCTGGGTGCACTGCCAGGTGCCTGTAGTCCCAGCTACTAGGGAGGCTTCGGTGGGAGGATTCCTTGACCCCAGGAGTTCAAGTCTACCCTGGTCAACTTAGCGAAATCTCATTTCTAAGAAGAAAAAAATCCTATACATTTCACAATGGACCTACTCAGGCACAACCACCCTAGAAGACATAAGGAAGTAGCCCTGCACTGACTGAACAGTGAATCTGCCTGTATTCCACCAAGCAGGAAGACCACAGGCCACCCTGTACCATGAGAAAGGAAAATGAACATGTCTAGCTGGGTACTGATGCAGGATCAGCATGTTCAGGGCAACTGAAGCCTCACAAGGGACACTGTTGTTTCATATAAAATGGCAAAAGGTTTTAGGCTCAGGAAATTTCAAACAGAGTTTGCACCTAGATGGATGTTGGAAGGGCAAACAAGTATTGGGCAGATGTGTCCCACACACAGCAAGACAGCATGACAGGTCCCCAACCAAGTGTCACTGGCATTACTGCCCTCCTGAGCAGAAGGGTAGCCCTACCCATGTTGGGAACCCTCGAAGGGGGCCCCGGAGGGTCCCGGGGAAGCAGCATCTCTCTGTGTGGGCCCTCCACACTGTTGGGTATGTCTGAAGCTCATTACTTTTCATAGTTGAATCGTGTCCCATTGCGTGGATTGCCCATGGTCTGTTCATCCATTCACCATTCCATGGACATCTGCGGTCTTTCCCACTGGGGCCACCATAAATGAGGCTGGTCTGAATATTCCCATACGTGCCTTTCATAGACATGTGCCCTTGTTTCTCTTGTTGAGTCACAGGGCGGACTTGAAGTTGAACCAGCAAAACTAGTCTCTGGTGATAGAAATCAGAGCAGTGGTTCCCTTTTGGGAAATTGGAAGGGGCAGGAAGAAACCTTCTGAGATAAAGACCACATCCTATCTATTGATCTGACCAGTGGTTACGAGGGCATAGCATGAGAAAAATCAATGTACACACTTAAGATTTATCCAATTTACCATATCTAAGTAAAATCTCAGAGAAAGAAATCTCACAGATATAAATAAGCCCAAGAGGACAAACTCATAAAGATTCAGATACAAAAGCACAGAGTGGACATTCCATTAGAATTTCCCCACAGAGCTGGGCACAGCGGCTCACACCTGTAGTCCCAGCTACTTGGAAGGCTGAAATGGGAGGATCGCTTGAGGTCAGGAGTTCAAGACCAGCCTGGGAAATATAGCAAGACCCCATCTCTACAAAAAATTTTTAAAAATTAGCCAAGCGTGATGGCGTGCACCTGAAGTCAAAGCTGAGAAGGCTGAAGCAGGAGGATCACTTGAGCCCAGGAGTTGGAGGCTGCAGCGAGCTATGATCACACCACTGCATTCCAGTTTGGGCGACAGAGCAAGACCCCATCTCTGGCGACAATAAAAATTTGCCCACGGAATGGTTACGATCTTGTTAGTTTCCCAATAAGAAGAAAAATTCAGATCTTAAAGAATTTTAAAGCCCAGTAAGGGGGAAGTAGTGAAATATAAATTATGGACCACCCATGCCACTTTGCAGCTATATACACACAAGAGCCTGTCATCTCTGGATGTGGAACTTCCTTCTGGGTACACTAAGTGAGGGGAAAAAAAAGGTTTGTACTGATCAGTTTCACTATTAAAAAAATAATAATAAAAAGAACAAAAGAAAGAAAAGGTACATTAGAATGCCTGTGTTTTGCTACTATGAAAACCAAAAAGAAACAAGATAGAGACCCCAACTGCGGCCAGATTGGGAGGGAGTCACTGCATGTTCTAGAACATCTGAGTTTTGTATCATGCACATGTGTTACTGATTCCCAAAAACTACAATACCATTTTTAAAAAATAAAGTTGCCAACAGCTCTTGAGCAATCACGATATGCCAAACGTGGAGTTGAGAACGTTCCATGGATTAAGCCATTTAAGCATGACAAGATCCAACGAGATAGGTCTGTTCGCTCCACTTTACAGATGTGACAGAGGCACAGAGGTTGGATGCCTACCCGAGGTCACACAGCACCCAGGAGGAGTGGGAACATGGACTGAAACCCATGGGGTCCGAGCACCCTGACCACCAGGCCACGTGTGAAGCAGAAGCTCCAGCAACCCTCCTGGCCAGGGCCAGGCTTTGAACCACTGATGTTCGCTTGTGCTGTCCTGTGACTGTGCTTTGGGCATGTCTTGTCTGAGGTGCCAGGCACTGTGAGGACAATGGTGACGCCCTGATGCCACCAGCAGCTAGCACAGACAACAGACAATTAGAGCATCAGAAGAACTCCAGGCGTGTGTGAGGTCAAAGATAAACACAGAAAGCTCTGGGCATATGCAGGAGAAGCCTGCTTTCTGGGGCTGGGGCCACAGTGGCCAGCCGGAATGACAAGGAGAGGCCACAGCCCAGGCAAAGGAGGCAGAGTTCTCGTGGCGATTCTGAGGTAGGAGCTGGGCAGACACGGGGGGGGGCCTCTCACGCCAAGCTGGGAGCACCAGGAACCCTGGGACTCATCCGACTGTGCTCCCGGAAGCTCCTGGACTGCTGCATGCAGAGGGTGGGCAACACCCAACATCGGCCTGGACAGCCCCAAAAGCAGCCCCCCAGAAACCTCCCAGGGGCTCAGTGAGAAAGATGGGCCTGGTCCAAAGGTCCTGTTGCAACATAGCATTAGGGACACTCAGGCTCTTCCGGAAACCGCCTCCCAAGCAGCTCTGCCAAGAACACTTAGCTGGAAGTGACTTTCAAGCCTCAGTCATCCACTTCCTCCTCCCTGATCCCACCTACCTTGGGCGAGTACTGAAAGCCGCCTACCCGCCTCCTCTCTCTTCCCTGCTGCTATGATGTGCCAAGGCTGCCCTGACTTCCAAAGCCAGCTCAGCCACCTCCGTGCTGTGTGACCTTGGGCTGACTTCCCTGCCTCTGTGGTCTTGGATGCTGAGGTGGGAGGATTGTTCAAGACCAGCCTGGGCAATATAGCAAGACCCCATCTCTACAAAAAAATTTTTTTAAATTACCCGGGCATGTGTTGCATGTCTGTAGTCCCAGCTACTCAGGAGGCTGAGGCAGGAGGATCACTTGAGTCCAGAATTCCAGGTCACAGTGAGCTATGACCGCCCTGCTGCACTCCTGCCTGTGGGGAGCACCCTGAGCCTCCACTGAGATCTCTCTGGCACTTCTGGCCTCTAAGCCTTTGCAGGGTCTGTTCCGTCCACCAGGAAACCCTTCCTCACAGGCCCTCCCCACCTCGCCATTGGCAGATGCTGTGGCTTGCACCCCTCCCTCCCAAATGCACGCCCTTTCCCATGCCCACTAACATGGCCTCCTGGGGGGCAGGGGATCCAGTCCTGTGGCAGGCCAGGACATATGTACCTGGCCAGTTCACCACAGAATCTCTAGCTCCTAGAACAGTGCCTGGTAGAGAGCAGGTGTTCATTAAATGCTTGTTGAATGGACAGCAGGAACACAGACTCTGGGGCCAGACAGCCTGTGCCCATGAGCTATGTGGCCCTGAGCAGGTCTCTGCCCCTCTCTGGGCACTGGCTCTGCCATCTGTAGGATGGGAGGACGCTACCTATCCACCGTGGAGGGCCCAGCCAGCTGTGTGGCCTAGCTCAAGTTGCTTCGCCCAATCGGAGCCTCTTCTTCTAAGCTCTAAAATACGCCACCTCTCCCTGGAAGGGAGTAGGGGGCAGGGAGGAAGGGATGCAGCCAGGAGGTGGCAGCCAGGAGGTGGCAGCCCATCACGCTGGGAGAGGCACAGGGTAGTTTCCGGGTAGATCAGAAGCCTGGACTGTTTATTTACTGTCTTTTGAACATAGCACAAGGCCCCAGGAGGAGCCCTGTGACTTCCAGCCCCCTCAAGGGTGGGGACGGCTCCGGCTACATGCAGGGAGGATGCAGGTCCAACCCTAGGCCTTCCCAGATAAGCCAGCAGAGGATGAGTCAGCAAGTGGCCCAGAGCTGGTGCCCAGGGGCCAGGCCACCCTTCACTTGAGCAGCCTCGAGACAGCGGCAGAGGCTGGGCAAGAGCCCTGGCCTGGGATCCCTTCCTCATCACCATATGGGCTCATCCGAGCAGTTTCTCAAAGCCTGAATGTGGCCAGGAGGACTTACAAAATACCACAGCCAGAGTTTGCAGCCTGCTGGCGCCAGCCACAGGAAGAGCCCTCAGCAGATGCCACACACTCCGGGACCCTGTCCACGCCCAGCCCCTGCACTCAGGGCTCTGATAGCTGTACAGAGAGCACTGGCCGTCTGTGAGGCTGGCTCGAACCCCATCTTAGGCAACATCTCAGCACATCCTCTGACAACTCCAAAGGGACAGTGCCAGGGCCAACAGCCCTATTTCCAGGTGGGTAGACTGAGGCTCAGAGGTTCAGGACTTGTCCAGGCCCCTCAGCGAGGAAGGAGCAAAGCCAGAGATGGGAAGGCAGGTGGGAAACCACGGAGGCAGACACCCCTGTCACCCCAACCCAGCCAGGGGCACCCTTTGTGGTTCTGCTAGAGCAGAAGTACAGCTCCACGCTCGACCTCTGGAGCCTCAACATACAGCCATGCACACACCCACCTCTCACCTCCCTCCAGCAATAGCCAACGGTCACCTGGCGTGGATGGCCAGCCCACACTCAGTGTCCCCAGGCAGGTGCCATGTAGTCATGCCAAGGGGCAGGCGGCAGGGCAGGGGATGTCCCTAACTCAGGCTACACATCCTCCTCCTGCAGCATTCACACAGCAAACTGGCTCCTCCCTATACCCCAGTGTGAAGCAGCTCACACACCACCCCGCTCAATGCTCCATACCACGCACAACTGACTCCTTCCAGTTTAGTAATTCCTTCCCGAGGCTGTGTCCCCATCCCACCTTGCCAATCCACTAGAGCAGCAGCCTCATGCGGGCAAGGGCCCAAGTCCGGTATGCTGGTGGCTGTCTCCACAGCACCCAACACAGACACAGCCACCAGTGCCGGTGGAAGCAAAAACCATGTCTCCCATTTTGCAGATGAGGAGACTGAGGCTTGTGCAGCACCTGCTGGGCTCTCCCTGCCCCACTCCGGGCATCATTCTCCATGACATCCCCGGTCAGCAGCTCCTCCCTGCCCAGGAATCCTGTCACTCCCAGAGCAAGCCCCACCCTTGGCACTCAAGCATTGGTGTCACCTGCTACATGGTCTCATCTAAGGGACAGGTCAGGCTGGTGGCAAAAGCAGGAAGTGGCCTGTGGCAATTCGTGGCCATGGCTCTGGGACTCTCCAGACCATCAGCCAGATATGCCATTTCCTTTGTGGACAATCTGGGTGTGTGGAGTCACCTTTTTGTGTCTCATTTGTTAAGTGGAGATAATGCCACCTGTCTCAGAGGGGAATTGGATGCATGTGCAAAAGGAGCAGTTCCCCCATCCAATAAAAGTAAAACTCAGTATGATGTGAGTATGATCACAGCCCTCCTCTGTTCCTAACCCTTCAGGGCTCCCGTGTCCCTGTCACCTACCTTCCTCCCTCCCTCCAGCAAGAGGACAAACACATTCCTGCCTCAGGGCCTTTGTACTTGCCTGGAATCTCCTGCCTGAAATGACCTTCTTCTCCAAGCTTTTCTTTTCTTTTTTTTGAGATAGAGTCTCACTCTGTTGCCCGGGCTAGAGTGCAGTGGTGTCAGCCTAGCTCACAGCAACCTCAAACTCCTGGGCTCAAGCAATCCTCCTGCCTCAGCCTCCCGAGTAGCTGGGACTACAGGCATGCGCCACCATGCCAGGCTAATTTTTTCTATATATATTTTTAGTTGTCCATGTCATTTCTTTCTATTTTTAGTAGAGATGGGATCTTGCTCTTGCTCAGGCTGGTCTCGAACTCCTGACCTCAAGCGATCCACCCGCCTCGGCCTCCCAAAGTGCTAGGATTACAGGCGTGAGCCACCGTGCCTGGCCATCTCCAAGCTTTTCAACAACCCTTGCTCCCTCTGGCCACCCAGTGCTCAGCTCACATGCTACATCTCTAGAGAGGCCTGACTGTCCCCTACTCACTCCCACCCGCAGCCCACGTTGCCAGCACGTTGAAGGCAGAGGTGCTGAGCGTCCTCTCCCCAGCACCTAGAGCCACTCTGGCTGGTGCACGGCCAATGCCCCACATTTGCAGGTTCCCCACCTGCAACTGTCTGGCTTTGCAACCAAGGCCAACTCCCTGCAGCGAATGAAAACCTATAGCGACCTAAATGCCCATGCACAGGGAATTGGCTAAATCAATCTTGGGAACGAGTCCAGGAAGCAATCTAGGCTGTAGCACTGAAAGCCAAGTGCAATGCGCAGACCAGACTATACATGGAGGATGATAGCCTCCAATTTGGGTTTTTTTTTTTTTTGGAGACAGGATCTCACTGTGTCGTCCAGGCTAGAGTGCAGTGGCATAGTCATAGCTCACTGTAACCTCAAACTCCTAGGTTCAAGTAATCCTCCTCCACCTCCCAAGTAGCTGGGACTACAGGTGCATGCCACCACACTCAGGTAATTTTTTAATTTTTTGTAGAGACGGGGTCTTGCTATGTTGCCCAGGCTGGTGTCGAACTCCTGGCCAACAGGGATCCTCCCACCTCGGCCTCCCAAAGTGGTGGGATTACAGGCGTGAGCCACCGCACCCAGCCCAATTTGGGGTTATGTTCTGCATGTGCACATTTCCTACCTGTGTAGAGACAGCAGGCCTGGTAAAGGTCACATGAGGAGTGGCAACGGAAAACTTTGTTTTATAGTCTCCAACGTAATTTGAATTTCAGTTTTTTACAACTTTTTGATAACCTTGATCACAGGCAAATATTTACCTTGTAATGTTTCAGTTGTACTGAGAAGCCCCAAGTAACTGCTGGCCACGCAACACTGTCGATGGTGACAGGGAAATGATTTCAATTTGGGGACCTAGAGCTTCCAACTCTATCCTGTGGGGGTGCCCTCGGAGTGGTCCTAACTTCTCCACACTGCAGTGACACCCTGTGTCCCCTGCCTGGCCCTGCCATAGGCCATCTGTGGGACCTGGGCAGCAAAGTCTCTCCTGTCCGGCCAGGTGTCCCACTCTGTGAAACAGGGTGTGTGAGGGTGGGGGGCTGAGAGTGAAGGTGGCAGGGGTACGAAGTAAGCGCTCACCGGCTCTGCAGCCCTGACATGTGGCCCCCACACATGGATTCCCTGCTCTGCATCTGTCACCACCCTGAGGGCCCAGGAGACACAACAAGGCTAAATATGCAGGAATGACAGGCAGGCAGGGCACTGCCCCACTCCTGGTGTTCCAGAGCCAGCCTCTGTGCTGACCCCTTCCTTCAAAGAGAGTGGGTAGTGGCCTGTAGCAGGCGTGTTCCCCTTCCCTCCATTCCAGAGCCCTCTCCCAGTTCCAGAGCCTTCTCCCAGAGTGATGGGAGCCACGCCACAAGGAACCATCCAGGCCGACCCAGACCACAGTGATGCACACCTCCCTTCCTTCCTCGGGTCTCCTCTGTCCCATCCCCAAAAGCTCGCCTCTCAGCAGATGCCTTCAACATACCCAGAGGCTTCCTTCCCCTCCTCCACCCTAACATCCTGAGCCATGTTTCCCTGGGCCAGGGCAGTGCCTCCCTCCGTCAGATCACACCTAGCTCGGGATTAAAACCCACCCATGCCCTCCATCTCCCTTAGGACAAAGTCCTGTCCCCTCCCACTGGCCCACAAGCCAACTCCCTGCCATCCCCAGCTCCTTCCTGTGGCTCCAGACACCCCGGTCCCCTCACTGTGCTTCCTGCCCCACGGCCAGCACGTCCACCTGGACAGTGATGCCACCAGATGCCTGCATGGTGCCCCCCACTCTTCCTTCCAACGCTGGCTCGGCGGCTCCCTGAACTTTGAAGATAGGAAGGCCAGGCTCAGTTTCCTCACGGGGACAAGTTGGTGAGCAGACCTTTGGGTACAGAATCTATAGCCCAGTGGCTCAGCCACAGCCTCACTGTGTGACCAGGGCAAGGGTCACCACTTACCCAGAACTCAGTTTCTTTGCCTGTAAGGTGGGGCTAACAACAGGGCCCACCCGTTGGGTTGGCAGCAGACCTAGAAGGACGAAGCACATGAAGCCCAGGGCCTGGCATACGGAGGATCCCATTCCACAGGACTAGTTGACAAAGGTGACAGAGGGGAGCAGGATGTCAACCCATGACCACCACAACAGACAAAGATCCTGTTCCTTGGCACAGCTTTTCCTGGGGGCCTGGCAACATCATTCTAAATCTGTGTCCTTTCCAACACAGCAACCGCCTTCAGGGGATCGGCCCTGAACACAGATAGCAGACTCACAAGTCTGTCGACCCCCAAGGCTCTGACAGGAGGGGAAAAACTAGAATCAACTTCAAAGTTCATGTAGGAGAGTGACTGGTTTAGTGGGACCAGGAGGGACCAAGGAATACTACACAGCCGTTAAAAAGCATAAGGCTCAGGAAATATAGGCAATGCAACTGTGACAGTTGGAGACTTCCATACCCCACTTTCAATAATGGATGGAACAACCAAGCAAAAAATAACAAAGAAACAGAAAACATGAACAACACCATGAACCAACAAGACTTGACAAACATGTCTGGAACACTCCACCCAACAGTAAAATACACATTCTTATCAACTGCACATGGAGAAAACTCTCTAGGATAGACCATATTTGAGGCCAAGGCATAAAACAAGACTCAGTAAATTTAAAATGACTGAAATCATACAAAGTATGTTCTTCAACCACAATGAAATGAAGGTAGAAACCAAAAACAGAAGGAAATTTGAGAAATTCATCAATATATACAAATTAACATATTGCTAAATAACCAATGAATCAAAGAAATCATAAGGCAAATTAGAAAACACTGAGATTGGCGGGGCACGGTGGCTCACACCCGTAATCCTAGCACTCTGGGAGGCCGAGGCAGGAGGATCGCTTGAGCTCAGGAGTTTGAGACCAGCCTGAGCAAGAGTGAGACCACATCTCTATTAAAATATAATTTTAAAAATTAAAAAATATAAAAAAATAGAGATAAATGACAATGAAAACACAACATATCAAAACGTATATGATGCAGCTAAAACAGTACCTAGAGGGAAATTTATAAATATAAGCACCTATATTAAAAAAGATTTTCTGACTTCAGTAACTTAATCTTCCACCTTAAGAACCTACAAAAAGGCCAGGTGCGGTGCCTCATGCCTCAATCCTAGCACGTTGGGAGGCTGAGGTAGGAGGACTGCTTGAAGCCAGGAGTTACAGACCAGCCTAAACAAGAGTGAGACCCTATCTCTACAAAAAAAATAAAAATTGTCTAGGCCCAGTGGCATGGACGCCTATAGTCCCAGCTACTTGGGAGGCTAAGGCAGGAGGATCGCTTGACCCCAGGAACTTTAGGTTGCAGCAGCTATGATGGCATCACTACACTCTAACCCAGGCAACAGAGCGTGACCTTATCTCAAAACAAAAACAAACAAACAAACAAAACCCTAAAGAAAGAGTAAACCAAACTCAAAGCAAAGAGAAGGAAGGAAATAATAAAGAATTATTAAAGAAATAAATGAGGCCGGGCATGGTGGCTCACGCCTGTAATCCTAACACTCTGGGAGGCCGAGGCAGGAGGATCACTGGAGGTTAGGAGTTCGAGACCAGCCTGAACAAGAGCGAGACCCCGTCTCTACTAAAAATAGAAAGAAATTATCTGGACAACTAAAAATATATAGAAAAAGTTAGCCGGCTGTGGTGGTGCATGCCTGTAGTCCCAGCTACTCGAGAGGCTGAGACAGGAAGATTGCTTGAGCCCAGGAGTTTGAGGTTGGTGTGAGCTAGGCTGACGCCATGGCACTCTAGCCTGGGCAACAGAGTGAGACTCTGTCTCAAAAAAAAAGGAGGCCAGGAGTGGTGGCTCACAACTGTAATCCTAGCACTTGGGAGGCCGAGGCAGGCGGATCCTTTGAGCTCAGGAGTTTGAGACCAGCCTGAGCAAGAGCGAGACCTCGCTTCTACTAAAAATAGAAAGAAATTATATGGACAGCTAAAAAATATATATAGAAAAATTAGCTGGGCATGGTGGCACATGCCTGTAGTCCCAGCTACTCGAGAGGCTGAGGCAGGAGGATCGCTTGAGCCCAGGAGTTTGAGGTTGCTGTGAGCTAGACTGATGCCATGGCACTCTAGCCCGGGCAACAGAGTGAGACTCTGACTCCAAAAAAAATTAAAAAATAAAAATAAATAAAAAAAAGAAAAAGCAGTCTTTAACTTACAATACAAAAACGAAAAGACAAATAACCCAATTTAAGAACAGGAGAAGGATCTGAATAGACATTTCTCCAAAGAAGATATACAACCAGCCAATAAGTAAGTACGTGAAAACCTTGTCATTAGTTATTAAGGAAATGCAAAAAACTCCCAATGAGATTGAGATAAATACCCCTTCACACCTACTCGGAAGCTAAACTCAAAAAGACAGATAATAACAAGTGTTGGTGAGGATGTGGAGAAATTGGAATTGTCATACACTGGTAGTGAGAATGTATAATGGTGCAGCCACTTTGGGAAAGTGGCAGTATGGCATAAGGGTTACCATATGACCCAGCAATTCCACTCCTAGGCAAGAGAAATGAACATATACGTCCACACAAAGACTTATAATACATGAATGTCCATAGCACCATTATTCCTAAAAGCCATAAAGATGGAAGCCCAAATGCCGATGAACAGATATACAAAATGTGCCATAAATATCCAAACAATGGAAAATTCTTATACCATAAAAAGGAATGAAGCACTGGTACATGCTACAGCCTGGATGACTCTTGAAAATATGATGTTGGAAGAAAGAAACAGACACAAAAAGCCACAAACTGCATGATTCCATTTATAAGAAATGATTCCATTTATCAGAAGTGTCTGGATATGGCAAATTCAGAGACAGAAAGGGGATGAGTGGCTGCCCGAAGCTGGTGGTGGGGAATGAGTGCTTAACAGATATGGCATGAATTGGGGGAAATGGAAATGTTCTGAAATTAGATAGTGGTGATGGTCGCGCAACTCTGTCAATCTACTAAAAACCACTGAATAGTATACTTCAAAAGGATGTTGTGTGAATTACATTTCAATAAAGATATGTAAGGGAAAAAAATGGACAGGAACTCCCCGTGTACCAACAAGCAAACAGGTCCATCTTAAAGATAAAAAGCTGCTGCTGACACACACAAACACTCCCAGGAAAGGCCAAGCCCCTGACTGTGTGTGGCCAGTTCTTATTTCTCCCTCCTGTCCCTTGTCCCCTCTGTGACCCTGTGCTGTGTCTGACTAACATGGGCCTCCCTCCACCAGCCCAGCTCTGCAAAGTCGCGACCAGGGCTGTTTAGCCCCAGCTAGGTGGCAGCAGCCCAGATCGGACCCTGGCCACAGAGCAGGCTCAGCGGACTTTGCTGAGTGAGTCCTGCTCAGTGATTGAGATATAGATCAATGAGTGTATGCAGACAGAGGATGGGTTTCCCAATCACTTACCATACTTACCACTTACTCATTCTAATAGGGAGAGATGGACAAAAAATCAAACAAAGAAATAGGACAATGATGCAAGTGATAAATGCTTCCAAGAAAAATTGAGCAGGGCATGGAGACAGAGTTAACAGCATGAGGGCATTTTAGCAGAGTGGCCAGGGAGGACCACCGTGGAGGCAGCACTTAAGCAGAGCCTGACGGAGCTTGAGGAAGTGAGCCATAGAGCTATCTGAGGCAGAAATAGCACGTGCAAAGGCCCTGAGGTGGGACAGAGCCTGACTTGCTTGAGAGTAGCCAGGAGCTGCAGTGAGGACTTTAGCTTTTACTCCAAATGAGCTGGGAGCCATGGAGGGTTCTGGGCAGAGGCAGGTTTTTTTGTTTTTGTTTTTTTTTTAAGAAACAGGGTCTCGCTCTGTTGCCTGTGCAGTGGCACAATCATAGCTCACTGCAACCTCAAATTCCTGGGCTCAAGCAATCTTCCCACCTCAGCCTCTGGAGTAGCTGCAACCACAGGCAGTGCCACTAGACCCAGCTAATCTTTTCTTAATTTTTGTAGAGACAGGGTCTCATTATATTGCCCAGGCTGGTCTCGAACTCCTGGCCTCAAGTGATCCTCCTGCCTTGGACTGCCAAAGTGCCAAGGGATTATAGGCGTGAGCCACAGTGCCCAGCCAGGAAGGACATATTCTTAACAGGCACACTCTGTCCACTGCAGGGAGAACAGCCCAGGAGCTAGGGAAGAGGTGGAAGGTACAAGATACAAGATCAAGGAGGTAGAGCGTGCGCTGGCCCAGGTAGGCAGTGCCGGTGGATGGAAAAACACACAGTTATAGAAACTAATAACGCACATGTCCAGGTTACTGACACAACAACAATCTTTGTTGTAAAAATCAACAAGCTGATTTTTTAAATTTTTATTCTTTTACTTTTCATAAGAATTGTTTGCTTTTGAAACAAGCTCATTCTAAAATGTATACGTGAAGCCGACGGAACTAGACTAGCCAAAACAATTTTGCAAAAGGAGAACAAAGAGGACACACACAGCCTGATTTCAAGACTTACTATAAAGCTACAATAATAAATGTGGTTTCGGCAAAAAGACCCACAGATGAATCTTAGAGAACAGACAGTCTACAATGGATCCGCATAAAATTGATTTCTGCCAAAGGCAACTTAATAGAGAAAGGATGGTCTATTCAATAAACAGCATTTAAAACAATTGGACCTTCATATGCCAAAAAATAACAGTAAAAAATTAAAACCAGCTGGGTGCGGTGGCTCACGCCTATAATCCTAGCACTCTGGGAGGCCGAGGTGGGCAGATCCTTTGAGCTCAGGAGTTTGAGACCCTCCTGAGCAAGAGCGAGACCCCCGTCTCTACTAACAAATAATAAGAAATTGGCCGGTCGCGGTGGCTCACGCCTGTAATCCTAGCACTTGGGAGGCCAAGGCGGGAGGATCCTTTGAGCTCAGGAGTTCGAGACGAGCCTGAACAAGAGCGAGACCCCTGTCTCTACTAAAAAATATAGAAATTATCTGGACAACTAAAAATATGTAGAAAAAATTAGCCGGGCACAGTGGCGCATGCCTGTAGTCCCAGCTACTCGGGAGGCTGAGGCAGTAGGATTGTTTGAGTCCAGGAGTTTGAGGTTGCTGTGAGCTAGGCTGACGCCATGACACTCTAGCCTGGGCAACAGAGTGAGACTCTGTCTCAAAAAAAAAAAAAAAAAATTAAAACCTCAACCTATACCTTGCAAGTCATACAAAAGTTAAATCAAAATGGCTTGTACTGGCCGGGCACGGAGGCTCACGCCTGTAATCCTAACACTCTGGGAGGCTGAAGCAGGTGGATCGCTAGAGGGCAGGAGTTCGAGACCAGCCTGAACAAGAGTGAGACCCCATCTCTACTAAAAACAGAAAGAAATGATCTGGACAACTAAAAATATATATAGAAAAAATTAGCCGGGCATGGTAACACATGCCTGTAGTCCCAGCTACTCGGGAGGCTGAGGCAGGAGGATCGCTTGAGCCCAGGAGTTTGAGGTTGCTGTGAGCTAGGCTGATGCCACGGCACTCACTCTAGTCCGGGCAACAGAGCGAGACTCTGTCTCACAAAAAAAAAAAAAAAAAATGGCTTGTATTTCTTCTGAGCGACACAGAAACCTGTACATACATGTTTATATCAGCATTATTCATAATCGTCCAAAACTGGCGACAACCCCATGTCCTTCAGGGGGTGGATGGTTCAACAAACCGCCATCCAGCCCCACCATGAAATATTCCTGGGGAATAAAATGGAACGAACTATTTTTTTTTTTTTGAGACAGAGTCTCACTGTTGCCTGGGCTAGAGTGCTATGGCATCAGCCTAGCTCACAGCAACCTCAAACTCCTGGGCTCAAGCGATCCTCCTGCCTCAGCCTCCTGAATAGCTGGGACTACAGCCATGCGCCACCATGCCTGGCTAATTTTTTCTATATATTTTTAGTTGTCCAGATAATTTCTTTCTATGTTTTTTAGTAGAGACAAGGTCTCGCTCTTGCTCAAGCTGGTCTCGAACTGCTGAGCTCAAAGGATCCTCCCGCCTCGGCCTCCCAAGTGCTAGGATTACAGGCGTGAGCCACTGCACCCGGCCGGAACAAACTATTAATGAATACAAACTGGACGACTCCCAAATGCGTTATGCTGAGTGGAACAAGCCAGAATCAAAAGGCTGTATGAGTCCATTTACATGAAATTCTGGAAAAGT
This sequence comes from Lemur catta, assembly GCF_020740605.2. Lineage (NCBI taxonomy): Eukaryota > Metazoa > Chordata > Mammalia > Primates > Lemuridae > Lemur > Lemur catta. The sequence goes on along the minus strand of NC_059128.1, from coordinate 110,186,347 downwards.
GGAAACCATGAGGTTGGAGAACGGATCAGTGGCTGCCAGGTGCCGAAGGTCGAGGAGGGGTGACTTCAAGGGGTATGGGAGGGGGATTTGGGGGGTGATGGAAGTGTTCTGTATCTTCATTGTAGTGGTGATTATACAACTGTTTCCATTTGTCAAAACTTATAGAACTCAACACTAAAAAGGGTGATTTTACTGTACCTAAATTATACCTCCAGGGAACAACAACAAAAAAAACTAATGAGCAAGCTCTCTATGTGCTGATACACTAAGATCTTCAAGAAATACTGTTAAATAACAATCTCATTGCGCAGAACAGGGTATAAATCAGTTATATTTATATTCAGTTATATTCTGCCCTCTGGGCGAGGGGAGAATAAGACACATTTGTATTAATATTTGCTTCAATATGCATGGAGAAAGTGAGGGAAACTATGAAGCCGGGCTTCTTTCTCCAAATTTTATGACATTTTTTAATCTTGTCATGTGGATGTATTACCTATTCAAACCATCACATTAAAACGAGACCCCATCTCTACAAAAAATTAAAAATGTACCCAGACATGGTGGCTCTCCCCTGCAATCCCAGCACTTTGGGAGGCTGAGGCGGGAGGATTGCTGAGGCTAGGAATTTGAGGTTGCAGTGAGCTGTGATCATGCGCTACTGCATGCCAGCCTGGGAGACAGAGTGAGAGCCTGTCTTTATAAAAAAGAAAAAGAAAAGAAAAAGAACCCTCTATGCTTCCAAAGGATATGAAAAAGAGAAAAATAGTAACTTTCCAGTGGAGAAACCTGGCTACTCCACCACAGCCAAGGTCAACATCATCAGTGATAACTCTTGTTGATATCATATACCCCAACAGGATTCGAAGACGAGAAGGGCACCTCACCAATATTGCCTTCTTCCCCAAAACTCACAACCCCAGGCTAACCATGAGAAAATACCACATAAGCTCAAATTAAGGGGCATTCTATGAAATATCAAGGTCATAAAAACCAAGGAAAGAGTAAGGCACTCTTCCAGACCAGATTTAAGGAGACGTGACAACTAAATGCAATGTGGGATGATCCTGAGACAGAAAACAGACACAGTGGGAAAAACTGAAGAAATCTCAACAGACTGCCTTTCTCACTGGTAATATACCAAGGTTAATTTCCTATTGTGAGAAATGTACAATTAAGGGAAGCTGAGTGGAGGAGAAACAGGAGGTCTCTGTACTATCTTGGTAACTTTTCTATAAATTTCAAGCTCATTTATTTTCTGTAAATCTAAAATTATTCCAAAATAAAAAGTTGATTAAAAACAAAACAGAAACAAAAAGGCAAACGCCCTTGAAGGCACTAAATAGCCAGGACTTGGAACAAGGAGTTCACATTCTGATGAGACTTTGGGCTATGGAGCCGGAGTGTAGAGTCGCACTGGGTGGGTGGGCAGAGGGCACTCCCACTTAGAAACATAGAAAGTAGATCTGCAGCGAGGCATGGTGGCCCACACCTGTAGCACCGGAGGTGGGAGGACTGCTTGAGGCCAGGAATTCGAGGCCAGCCTGGGCAACATAGAGAGACCCCACCTCTTAAACAAAAGAAAAAGAAAAACAAAAAAGATCTGGCAAGAGTCCCACACTGATAGAGGTGGTTTCTGTGCAAAGGGCAGTACAAATCTCCACCCTACTCTGTCCACTTCCAGATAGAGTGAATTTTTTTTTTTTTTTTTTTTTTTACAATGAGTAAACAGTTGAACAATTCCTACAATGACGAAAAAGTTTAGGCCGGGCATGGTGGCTCACGCCTGTAATCCCAGCACTCTGGGAGACCGAGGCGGGTGGATTGCTCAAGGTCAGGAGTTCAAGACCAGGCTGAGCAAGAGTGAGACCCCATCTCTACTAAAAATAGAAAGAAATTATCTGGACAACTAAAAATATATAGAAAAAATTAGCCGGGCATGGGGGCGCATGCCTGTAGTCCCAGCTACTCGGGAGGCTGAGGCAGTAGGATCACTTGAGCCCAGGAGTTTGAGGTTGCTGTGAGCTAGGCTGACACCATAGCACTCCAGCCCAGGCAACAGAGTGAGACTCTGTCTCAAAAACAAGAAACAAACAAAAAAAAGTTTAAAAATCCGGCCAGCACATCATTTTTCCCCCAGTGCTGGGAGTATATTCCAGATGAGACCTGCACACCTCAGAAAGCAGCCTGCCCTGAGCTCCCTGGCAACCTCTGCCAGGCAGTGCCACTAAGCAGTGCCACTGGGCCATACACTCCAGAAGTTGGGTTTCCGTCTGACCAGCTTCCGCCCAGACGACAGGAAGCTCAGTATTGCAAGACAAGAAGACGTACCAACCAAAACCACAGGAAGACTCTCTCGAGCTGAGCCAGTGGCTTGTGGCTCCAGTCACAGCCCCTGATCTTGATTTATGGATCCTGGGCTCTCCCTTGCCTCACCAGACAGAAAAAACCAACTTCCAAAGGCACTGTCCTTATAGCTGGTAGGTTCCTGATGACAGCGCCAGCTGGGATGTCTCTTAGACAAGGAGGATGCGAACCCCTAGAAGGACCCTGTCTATCAGCACAGAAGACAGAGGCCCTGTGGCCAGGACAGATGGAACTGTGTCCCAATCCCCCCTGGGGGCTTCCTCTGGGGCTGGCCTGGTCGTGCCAGGGCGTATCACCCGGCAGGCGGGGTCACTCCAGCTGGGGACTGTTCCTCCCCACGCGGCTGGCCCGCCAGGCTAGCAGCCCTGAAAGGCTCTTATCACTGGGAAAATGTGTTATGGGCAGTCTCCAGGGTGCCTCCTCCTTCGTCTGGGCGTGGGGGTGTCACCAGGGCCTGGACAGCTCTGCTGGCCTCCCGTCCACAGCCCCATGTGTATGTGGTCAGAGTGGGTTCAGGTTTTATCCAAGAGTCCTCCCTTAACATAGAGAGCAGTGATGCCCTCTCCTGCCAGGGCCACCTGGCACCTGGACAGGAAGCAAGAGTCAGAGGGGGCATCCCACGGGTGGCTATACGGGGCATCACTCACCACAGCCCAGGGAGGGGACCCTGCTGCCCATCTCTACAGGCCAGGAATCCAGCCCGGAGAAACACCCACGCTGCCCGACCTCGGGGTCTTAGCCTGTGATTATCACTCCCTCTATCAACACGGACAAACCTCAGCCCACCCTGGAAGGAAGATGCCCCTGCTTCAGGGTCCCCGTACCCGCAAGCAGGCTGTGAACCCCTAAAGGTGAGTCCCAGGTCTCATCTGTCCCCCTGCCCCCTGGAATGGGCACAAAGGTACAAGGAGCTCAGCAGGTCACCTCTCTGCTTCTGCCCATCCTTGTCACCTCAGCGGGAAGACTGGCCACTGCTGTCTCCTCCAAGTATTCCCTGACCACCATTCCCACTCCAAGACTCCCAGTATGGGCGTCCACCCTGCACACTGTCCCACCAATCTGCCACTAGAATGTGCCTTTGGGGGTCAGGAGTTTCTGGTCTCCCTTGCTGAGACATCCCCACTCCAACCCTGCCTCAGCCCCTGCCAGGACAGCGTTGCTCTCCACTGAGGACGAATGTGCTGAGTGAAGAAGTGGGCAGAGAGGGGGCTTGGAGACCCCCAGCTGCCTCGTCCATATGGGGGCGGCCCCAGAGGATACACAGTACTCAGCGCCTGGCACACAGGGACATTGCCAAAGACACAGAAGGTTGGAAATTCTGACCAAGCCAGGGGTGAGGTACATGCCAGCCAGTCTCAGGTCCAAGGCTCTGGGTTTGAGTCTAACCACTCAAAACCCCAGCATCTTGGGAAAGCCCTGTGCCTCAGTTTCCTCATCAGTAAGCAGGTTCAAGCACCGGCCTCAAAGCGGGTGGGGCGCCTTGTGCCAAAGCCCCAGCGAGGATCACAGCACAAGGAAGGTGCAAAGTGCTATAATCTATCACTAGGACAGGCACAGCGACTCCTCCATGCCACCCCCCTCACCTCCATTCCTTACCCCCTTGGGGGCAGTCAGGGCACTCCAAGCGGCAGTTACAAATACACCAACAACGAAAGACCTCGAAGATGTGCTGAGTGCTTGGCAAACCATTTGCTGAATGAGATGAATGGGTGACCCCAGTTTTGGAAGGAAAACACGCCGAAAAAGAACCACCCAGGCCGGGCGCGGTGGCTCACGCCTGTAATCCTAGCACTCTGGGAGGCCGAGGCGGGTGGATCGCTCGAGGTCAGGAGTTCGAGACCAACCTGAGCAAGAGTGAGACCCCGTCTCTACTAAAAAAATAGAAAGAAATTATCTGGCCAACTAAAATATATATAGCAAAAATTAGCCGGGCATGGTGGCGCATGCCTGTAGTCCCAGCTACTCGGGAGGCTGAGGCAGTAGGATCGCTTAAGCCCAGGAGTTTGAGGTTGCTGTGAGCTAGGCTGACGCCACGGCACTCACTCTAGCCCGGGCAAAAAAGTGAGACGCTGTCTCAAAAAAAAAAAAAAAAAAAAAAGAACCACCCATACCAGTCAGTGTTATATGTTAATATTCCCTACAGGCAACGACACGCGCGGCATGTCCATATGTACAAAAAAGCACGAGAGAGATCTGGCAGGGTATACCTCAAACTGACAATGTTGATCCCACGTGGAGCTGGGAGGAAAAAGTGGGCGATGTGTTCCTCCCTATCTGTAACAGTTCCCTTTTTACTAGAATGCTGTCTCCTAGCTCTACTTACATAATTAAAATTTAGCAAAAGCAGACATCTGATGGGCAATATCCTGACACTCATAGGCCTCCTGCACCCAGCAGGGCATGTGCAGGGGCCTCTGTGTCTGCTATTCCCTCCCTACAGGGCAGGTTCCACTGCAGGGCACTCACCCCGACAGCCAAATCTGAAGCAGCCCCCAGCAGCACCCCCGTCCCTCCCCCTGCCCAATGCAGTGCAGAAAAAATCTTGCTCATTTAACTGGTCTCCTGTTCTCTGTCCAGCTCGGTCCCCACTACGTCCCCAGCACCTGGCACGCCAGTCGAACACACAACTAACAACCTGAAAGCATCCCAAATGCCAGAAGTCACTCTATTCATAATCTCAGCCCCATCCTTGGTATAAGTGCCATGGTGGCCCCACTGCCAACAGGCAGGCCCACACCTTCCCGTCCCTGCTGTCCCCAGATATCCAGCTCTAGAGGACACAGACCCAATGCAAGCTCCAGCTCCTGTACTCCTCCCTGTGACTTCAAGCCAGTCTCCCCATCTCTGGCCTCAGTTTCCCCACCTGTAAACCAGGAATGCTAACAACAGAAGCTGCCCCCACCCCCAGCGCTGCTAGGACCATGCGGTCAGATTTTACACGTAAGTCCCCAGGCATGGCACAGAGTCATTCTCCACCAACATCAGCCCTCAATATGTCATAAGCAACCAGTAGCAGATGAAACTGAAATAGTCACCCAGCTCTCTGTTCAAGCTAACAGGGACTCCACAGAGGAAAATTCCCAACCACCCAGCAGGGACTTAGCTCCCGATAATTAAGAGAAAACCCAAAACACACCCGGAAGCAGGCGTCTTCCCTCTCGTGTGCAATCTTGCTTAGAAGGCAGGGCCACTTTTTTCCTGTATTCAGATTGTAGCTAATGCCCTGTAAGTATCTCATTATTGGCTTGAATTTTCCCAAAGCTTTGACACAATAAGCGCTTAATCACAGCATGTAGTTGGCAACCCCAGGAAATTAAGGTTTAGATGACATTCTCATTTTTTTTTCCAGTGGTTGAGGAACCTATAATTTCAGCGTTTTCATTCAAATCAGGTGAAAGCTTGGCAGATGTGGCTCTGAGCCAAACGCAACCGCTGGGAGAGAGACAGGGTTCCATTCGGTGGCCAGCCCCTTCCTCCCAGGCTACCTTGGAAAGCTCTGAATCTAGAAACATCCACGAGGCCATCCTCTGCCCTCACCCAGAAATGAACCAGCTTATTACCAGGGGATTTCAGTGCTGTGTACCTAGCAAAAAACATTACCAATGGACAAATAACCCCGAAAAAGCATTTAGACAGTCTAGAGCCGAGCTTTGAAGAAATCTGTCTTCCTGGTTATAAACATAATCCCCAAATGAGCAAAAACAAACCAAGAATCACATGGGGAAACAATTCATGTGTGGGGTTAGGGTGGTTTATGTCTTTCTGGGCTTTTGACTAAGCAAATACAACTTTTTAAAAAAAAAAAAAAAAAGAAGATGGGATCACATGGCCCATTCAGTCTGGCACCTAACAGGTCTTACTCAGCTTTCTGGGTCATTAAATATTCTTCTAGATCCCTCTCAGTAGCTATTTCACAGTCGGTTGTCTGGACGCATTGTTTGTCCGGCCAAATCCCCTATTGTTGGACATTTTTGCTCCCGATTTCCCACCGCCATACGCGAAATGGGTGTAAATATCTCATGGCCAAATTATTTGTTTGCAGTCATGATTCCCGTTTAAAAATGGGCCGGGCGCGGTGGCTCACGCCTGTAATCCTAGCACTCTGGGAGGCCGAGGCGGGTGGATCGCTCGAGTTCAGGAGTTCGAGGCCAGCCTGAGCAAGCGTGAGACCCCTGTCTCTACTAAAAATAGAAAGAAATTATCTGGCCAACTAAAAATATATAGAAAAAATTGGCCAGGCATGCTAGTGCATGCCTGTAGTCCTAAACTACTCGGGAGGCTGAGGCAGAAGGATTGCTTAAGCCCAGGAGTTTGAGGTTGCTGTGAGCTAGGCTGACTTCACGGCACTCTAGCCCAGGCAACAAAGTCAGACTATGTCTGTTAAGGGACAAACCAGACCAGGGGGCAGATCACATGACCCTCAGTCTAGGAAGGACACGAGCCAAGAGTCATCTGACATGCAATGGACTGGTGCCCATCAAGGAGAAGGCAGTGGTCCTGAGGATTACCCCCATCTCCCCAGTTAAGCAAGAGTGAGACCCCATTTCTACAAAAAAATAGAAAAATTAGCCAGGCGTGGTGGCATGTGCCTGTAGTCCCAGCTACTCGGGAGGCTGAGGCAGGAGGATCACTTGAGCCCAGGAGTTTGAGGCTATAGTGACCTATGATGACGCCACTGCACTCTACTCAGGGCAACAGAGCAAGACCCTGTCTCAAAAAAAGAAAAAAAAAAAAAAAAAACCCACAAACAAAATGTAGTTTTCCCCAGTGAGAGCTCTCCCTTATCATATTCCTTTAACCCTTTTTTCCATCATACTTGTCACCTTCTGCCATGTTTCTCCTTTATCTGCCCCTGCAAAAAGGCCAGCTCCCCCAGGGCAGGGGTTTTGGTAACTTGCTCAGGGCTATGCCCCTAGGCACAGAGGAAAAGTGCTCAAAGAAAAGTGCTCAGAAAAGTTTTCAATGAACAAATGAACAATACCTGATGTTTTGAGTGCTTTTTCTGTGCTTCACACTGTTCCCAGCACTCCACGTGATCTCACTGAATCCCTATTCAATCCTAAGAAAGAAGTGCTAGTATAATTCCCATTTTGAACAGGAGGGATGAAGTCCTTGGCCCAAGATCTCATAAGCATGCAATGACAAGGCACCAGGTGACTTTATCAGTCCTATGAGTTGAAAAAGATCCTATCTGCTGTGTTAACAGCCAGGTTTCCTGGCTGAGGAAATTGAACCTCAGAGAGGGGAACCTCAAGGACTCAGGCCAGCATGTGCAATGTGAGCTGGGGGCCCCAGCCTCTTCCTGCTCTTCTCTGGATGGGTGGGCGGGGAATTCCCAAGCCCCTCCCAAGCTCTTCCCTCCTGCCAGCTCCTGAGGTTGAATGACAGGTGTCAAGAGGGAACCATGCCCTTCTTAGGGCTCCAAGTCTATCTGCTGGGACAGGGCAGATAAACCAGGGACCAAGCAAATGTCAGCTGGGCCTGGGTGGGTGCTAGGGAGTGGTGGCAACTGTGGCAGCTCAAGTGGCCACTCCTAGTCTGCCGGAACAGTGGCTGCTGCTTCTGAAATCCAAGCAGTTGGTGCCACGAAGGATGGAGGCCCACCAAGGCCAGATGATGCTTCTAACAGCAGTCGTCACCGGTGCAGGACCCATGCACTCAGCACACATTCACTCATCCACTCCCTCATGGGGGGTGGGGGTGCAGTGTCCAGTGATCACCCCATCTTACAGAAAAGGAATCTGAGGCCCAGAGAGCCAAAGTCACATAGCCAACCATGGTGGAGCCAGGCTTTGGGCTCAGAGTCTGTGTGCTCCACCACTAAACTCTAAAGATCTGGGTGCATTCTAGCACTGCGGAAATCTGGATTTTGATGTGAAATCTAATTTTTAAACATCGGCAGCTCATTAAAGACAGGTTTCTAAATGTCATGCAGGTGAAACAAAAAACCCAGCAAGCAGGCAGCCCCCAGGGGCCAGCAATCTGCACACCCCCCCAACACACACACACACACACACACACTCTCTCTCAACTGTACAGGGCTGAGCTAACTGGGCCATTCCCATTCGGAACATAGTCTTAGAAAATCCACAAGGAGGGGGCAATGACAATGACATGAAGTGGCCTGTGCAGACACCCCAGGTGCCTGGCCTGGCCACAGGCCCCTGACACACTCTCCCATTCACACCTGGCAGTCAGCCAAGATGCTCACGGTACACATCTCCAGTGCCAGGGAGGAAACATATTCTTGGCTCAGTTTGGCCAAATTTACAAGGAAGCAGGGAGTGCAATTCCAAGTGAGGCATTGAATTAATGCTTTTAACAAGCAATTTCTATAAGGTTGCCACAGGAGCCAGCTCAGTAGCAGCTGGCAGCCGCTAGATGCCAGGGTGGGCAGGAGGGAAAAGCAATGGGCAGAGGGAATGAGGAGAGGTGGGGATGGGAAGGAGACCTGTGTCCCCAACCCAGGGCCCCCAATTCCTAACAGCCAAGAGTGCTGTGTTCAGCTCTCTGAGCCTCCGTTTCCCAGTCTGTAAAATGGGGATCATAGCAATGCCGCCCTCATCACGCTTAAGTGAAAGTACTCATGCTAGGCGCTGTGCTAAGCAAGCATTTCAATGGCACCATGTCACTGGATCCTTGCAACAATCTTGTTGAGGGATCATTGCCCCATTTTTAGGAGGGAAAACTGAGGCTTGGAGAGGCCAAACAATCTGTGCAAGATCACAAGGCAAATAAAACTGAGCATTGCAGATGCCCCCACCAGCAGGCTGGGCAGGAAGGAAGACTGCCACTCAGAGGGGCTCCCAGCCAAGCCTGAGAAAGGCAGCCCTGGCCGACCCTAAGTCTACACATTTCTGCCACAGCAGACAGAGAACGATATGACAGCGACAAAGCAGCTAAGAAGGAAATTTGTGCCCCTGGGAGCAAAGCCCCAGAGCTCTGGACGACAGGGGCAGGGCTGGGCACCCAGCCGGGCTCTGCCATGCGCCAGCCTGGTGGCCTTGGGTGAACAGAGAGTCCTTTTGCAGCCTTCCTTTCGCAGCCTTCCTTCCGGCTCTTCTCCAAGATAAGAATGATAACAGAACCTCTACCCTACTCGTTCACTGTGGGATTCAAGATGCCCAACCAAGAAAGAACTCAGTCTGGGGCCAGCTGGACCAACATTAACCCTCAGCACTGATACCAGCAATAATAACAATAACAGTGATGACAAGGAGGAGGAGGAGGTTATCATCTGGCAGCCACACCTTCACAAATGGAGTACTTCCTGGAACGGAAGAGATGGGAAAGGGGAAGGGGGAAGACTGTTCTCATTCAATTGCTTCCTGTATCCTGGAAACAGCCAAGAGAGTGGAATTTGCCCACTGGACAGATGGGCACACTGAGGCTTCTCAGGGCTGCCCAGGGAAGACTACATCCCAGCTCTTGCCACTGAGGCTTGATTGGGTGAGAAGTCCTTTCCCAGGCTGCAAGGAAGCCTGTGATTTGCAGGCTGTAGCTGGGGAGCTGGCCCCTGTGTTTCCTGGAGAACCCCGACATGGGCCAAGAAAGAATCCTAGAGAAAGTTCTCCCCAGGGTTCTACTTCCAACTGAGAGAGAAAGGGGAGGTTCAAGCTTTATCCTTCCGCTCCCTTCTCCCCACTCCCTACCTGAAGGGTTGGGCCAGACAAAGGCAGTGACGGGCAGACTAGGAGATGGACAGACACCAGGTGGGACAGACAGACAGAGAGACAGAAGGATTCACTTGGAAGAGAGGAACCAGCATTCACCACGGACCAAGCTGAAGACTCAGTCTGCGAGACGGGACAACAGGGTCCCCTAGGGCCCAGCCAGCCAGCCAGCCACTCAGACAGTGGAGGCCAGTTGAGGCTACCGCACAGTGAGACTGCTAAGGGCTGAAGTCTGTGAGAGGCTCGGATGGGCGGCCAAACAGCAGAGGTCACCCTAGACAGCTAGCCAGACAGCAAGGGGCCGCCAGGTGGGACTGGACAGATGGACAGCCAAATGGTGGTACGGGGGTGGGGGGTACCTGCCCAGCACACGGACACAGCCAACCAGACGGCGGAGGCTGCTCCAGATAAATGAACAGCCAGCCAGACGGCAGGGGTCGTCCCGATTGATACTTAGGTAGCAGGTTTCACCCCAACAGCCAGCCAGACAGAGGAGAAGGTGAATCTACTCCTGACCCACAGGCGACCAGATGGCACAGTTGACACACAAAAGCTGGGACCAGACAGACCGCAAGGGTCCACTGCACCTCTTGTCTCACGGCCTCCGGCCCCTGAGACCGTGCCTGGGGTCCGGGCCGGCTCTCCAGCCCCTGCAGGGAGACCTCTGGCCGGGGCGATCCACAAGACCCGCCTCGCTGTCCCCGAACCCGTCGCGGGCACGCAAGCGCCGCAGTTACGCCGGCGGCGCAGGGCGCGCCATTCCCGGTCGGCCCTCCGCGCCCTAGGCCGCCGCTCTCCCGCCTGCAGTCCCCGGCGCGCTCGCTCACCGGCCCACGAAGTTCTCCAGCACTGAACTCTTGCCGGCGCTCTGGCCGCCCACCACGGCGATCTGCGGCAGGTCCAGGTGGCAGCTCTGGCCGATGGAGCTGAAGGCGTCCTGCAGCTTATTGACCAGCGGGATCAGCTCTTCCATCCCGCGGTTGCCCATGGCGCCGGCGGCTCCCGGCCCGAGCGCCCCGCGCTCCCCGCCCGCTCCCGACCCTCAACGACCCGGCCCCGCGGCGTCTATGGCCGTTGCTCCCCGCCCGCCCGGGCCTCGGCGCGACGCCCGCTCCCGGCTCGGCCTCACGGTCGCCGCCTCATCCGGTTCTCAGGCGACACCCGACCCGAGCGACCTCCCGCCCCGGGCCCGGGGCTGCGCCCAAAGCCCTCGCACCGCCTCCGATTGGCCGACGGCGCAGCCACTCAGAGATACGAACCAATCAAAGCCAAGCACGGGCCTATGGCTGAGTAAGCCTTCCCGCTGGGGACCGTCTTACAGGATCATTGGACGAAAGAACTGTCACTGTTGTGCAAGAACCAATAGCTGCGGACACCGATTTATTAACGCCGGTAGGCGGTGTTTCGGGAAAAGGCATATTGGTTCCGCCCATTGGCAGAGTCCGACTGTCTTATTGGATGGAAGTCCCGCCAGTTGAAAAGGTTGGCCAATGGTGTTAGGAATCAATCCTTAGACATTGATTTGTCACCTGACACTACCTAGTTCCCTAAGAATTTCCCATTGGCTTATATAAATACCACTTCGTTCCTTCAGCCAACAAGGCAAAAGAGGGTGGGTTTTAGCATCAGAATCTTGACTCTGATTGAGAACTGTATCTGTCAATCCGAGAAAGTCCCGTTCTTCCTTGTGATTGTAGGATGTCTTCGACAGTCTTCCGAAGTGCAGGAAAAGACCCACAGTACTCTCCGAAGGGCGACACCTCGTGGTGGGACCCGGTGATTGTCACTTCTGAGTTTCCGTGCTCTGGAGAAAACTACAAGTCCCAGAATCCATCTTTGCTCCCGGCCTGCAAACCAGCTCTGGGAGCAGGGACGCAATGCACTTTGCAGAGGAGAGTGAGGCGGTGCTAGTGTTTCCCAGAGAGAGAAGCCACTAAAGTCACGCCTCCACGCCTTGGCAAATGCTTAACCCTTTCTGCTCACGTGCCGCTTCTTCATCTTTAGCGCACCATGGATTTTTTTTTCTTTTTTTAAGAGACAGCATTTCACCCTGTCTTCCAGGCTGGAGAGCGATCATAACTCACTGCAACCTCGATCCTCCTACCTCAGCCTCCTGAGTAGGTGGGACTACAACCCGGCGCCACTACACTCTGCTAATTTTTCGTACTTTTTCTAGAGACGGGGCCTCACTGTGTTGCCCAGGCTAATCTAGAATTCCTGAGCTCAGGAGAGCCTCCCGCCTCGGCCTCCCAAAGTGCTAGTATTAATAGAAAAAATTGTCTGGGTTAGATCCTGGGCCTGTTTATTTACTGGGTGATTGCTGTGGTCTGACTACTTGTGACCTCCCAAGCCTCCCAATACGTTGAAACCTATTTTCCAATGTGATGTTATTTGGAGGCGGGGGCAATTGGGAGGTGATTAGGTCATAAGACGAGAGCTCCCAAGAATGGGATTCAGGCTCTTATAAAAGAGACCCCAGAGAGCTCACTTTCCCCTTCGACAATCTGAGGTTACAAAGAAAACATGACCATCTAGAATGCAGGTCCTTCAGAAGGCTGAAGGCTTAAAAAAAAAAAAAAAATAGAATGCAGGTCCTAGCCAGACACCTAATTTGCTGGCACTTAGATCTGACTCTCCCAGGCTCCAGAACTGTGAGAAATAAATTTCTGCTTATTTTATTTTACTTTTTGTAGACACGGGGCCTTGCTCAGTTGCCCAGGCTGCATTGCAGTGGCATCATCATAGCTCACGGCAGCCTTGAACTCCTGGGCTCAAGCGATCCTCCTGCCTCAGCCTCCTGAGTAGTTGGGACTACAGACCTGCGCCACCATGCCTGGCTAATTGTTTTTTTAATATTTTTGTAGAGATGAGGTCTCACTATGTTGTCCAAGCTGGTCTTGAACTCCTAGCCTTAAGCAATCCTCCTGCCTCAGTCTCCTGCAGTGCTGGGATTAAACCACACCAGGCCAATTTCTGTTGTTTATAAGCCACCCAGTTTATGGTATTTTGTTATAGTAGCCCGAACAGACTAAGACAGTGATAATGACCAAATGACTTCATTCTTCTGAACCTCAGTGTCCTCTGTAAAGTGGGAACATAACTGTACATACATCATAAAGTTGCAAGAATTAAATACACATGACAGCCTCTTACAACAGTGCCACATAGTGTGGGCACCTGCTAGATCACACCTATTGTCATCACTGTGTTTACTGAGTGTGAGATTGGGCCACATATCTGCAGAGTCAAGGGTAAGAGTGTAAGCACTAAAGCCAAGCTACCATTTCCTTGATGGTAATGACCTTGAGCAAGCTACTTCCCCTCCCTGGGCCTGTTTCTTCACTTGCAAAAATGGGGATGACAGCAGTGGCCACCTCCAGGGTGGCAGGAGGACCTGGGCCACAGGAAAGGGATGCAGCTCCCACCCTGGGAAAAAATCCTACATGCTGGGCTGTGCCCGGTGGTTTCTAGTCCCCAGGTGCCATCATACTTGCTTGTTATTATCAGTGGGACGGGGAGATATCCAAGCGAAGTGACGCTGAGACCGGGTAGGAGACCAAGACAGACCACCTCCCCAAGAAGACACAAACACACTCGTTAAATTAGAATAAAAAAACCTTCCAAAAAAAAAAAAAAAAACCATTCAGTATGCTCCAGCCCCTTCCCCCCTTCCCCAATGCCAGGTCAGTCCAGTGTGATTCCCACGGAAGCCAGGGCTTCGGTGGCCCAGGTGGGACAGAGGGTGGGGTCCCCGTACATGGTGCCCATGAAGCTGCGCACAAACTCAGGGAAGCGCTTCTCCACAATGCTGGCGCGCATGGCGCTCATCAGCTGCAGCTGCAGGGAGGGGGTGTCAACGTCAGCAACTGGCACCCGGGAGGCCCCAGACCACCCCTTCCCTGCCCCGGGGCACTGGCCCACCTGATAGGCAATGTTGTGCACAGTGAGGTGGTGCAGGGCGGCTGTGTTGTCGCTGTGCAGCAGTGCATGCAGGAACGCTCGGCTATGCCTGCGGACAAGGACGGTGGGCACAGCTCAGCAGAGCCCACCCTATCCCCCTCCACACCCTCGCCCCTCCTCAGCCCTCCCACTGCCATCCTGCCTACTTCTGGCAGGTGGGGCAGGTACATTCGGGGTCTATGGGGCCAAAGTCCTTCTCAAACAGCTTCTTCTTCAACTGCAGGTTCCCAGTGGGCACCAGGGCGGAGCCAAAGCGCTAAGGGAGGAGGGGAAGGCGGGTCAGGCGGGTCTCCAACCTCCCCAGCCCCACCCTCACCTTAACCCCCCATCCCCCAACCCCCAGCCCCATCTCCCTCTCTGCCCCTGCCCAGGGCCTCACCGCAGTCCGAGTGGGGAAGACACAGTCAAACATGTCACATCCAAGAGCCACGCAGACCACAAGATCCGTGGCATAGCTGGAGAGGGGAGCAGAGAGCCTCTAGCCCTGGGCTCCAGCTTCCCAGGTCCCCTCCTAACATGAACTCCCCTGGACTGGACCACATTTCCTCAGGACTGCCCCCAGGGGACAGCATGTGCTCCTTCATCTCCTCTCCAAGCAGGGCAGGAGGTCCCCAGGAATCCACTCCCCACAGGAAAGGCTCTGTCTCCCTCTTAACGTACCCGACCCCCATCAGGTATCGGGGCTTGTCCTTAGGCAGCCGGGAGGTGCTCAGAGCCACCATTTTCCAGAACTGGGCCTTGCTCTCCCCACCGCTCAGGCCACCGATGGCGAAGCCAGGCACGTCCCTCTTGGTCATCTCTGAGGGTACACAGTAAGATGAGGGGTGACCAGACAAAAGGAAACATGCTTTGTCCTTATCCCCAGGAAGGACCCTGCCCAGACCCTCCACCGTCCCTTAGGGAGAGACAGAGAGAGACACAGGCAGATGGTCCGTCTGGGAGGAGGGGCCGGCTGGTGATCTCAGCTTCCATTCATTGAGTGAATGCCTTATACAAGACCCTCTCCTTCAACCCTCAGCAGAAACCTTTGCAGCCAGATATGTTTCAGAATTTTCCAGATTTGAGAACAGTGAACATCCCATGTACTGAGTAATAGCCAGACATCAAATACCGTAACATTTCTGCAACAAAATATGTGAGGCTTGCCAGGCGCAGTGGCTGTTGCCTACGCTTTGGGGGCCCCAGAGTTTCAAACCAGACTGGGCAACAGCACTCTACAAAAAATTGTTTTAAAAAAATTTGCAGGTCAGGCACGGTGTTTCACGCCTATAATTCCAGCACTCTGGGAGGCCAAGGTGGGAAGATCACTTGAGCTCACAAGTTCCAGACCAGCCTGAGCAAAATGAGACTCTGTCTCTACTAAAAATAGAAAAAATTAGCTGGGCATAGTGATGCACACCTGTAGTCCCAGCTACCCGGGAGGCTGAGGCAGTAGGATCGCTCGAGCCCAGCAGTTGGAGATTGCTGTGAGCTAGGCTGACGCCACGGCACTCACTCTAGCCTGGGCAACAGAGCGAGACTCTGTCTCAAAAAAAAACAACAACAAAAAATAGTGGAATGGGAAGGGGGGAAGGAGAGGTTTGAGGACAGAGTGGGATTATAACAAGGACACCTTCTAGGCAGGTGGCCCGGAGATCTGCGTCCAGTCCACCCTGGATGATGGCAAAGAGATTCTGCTTGTCCGGCCGCCGATGGGCTGCGATGCAGCGGTCCAGCCAGCGGATTGACCTGCAAGAAGGCCCTGGTCACTAGGCTGAAGGACCAGGTTACCCTGCCCTGACACACACACGCACGTGCCTACCTGTACATGGCCTCCTCCACACGTGGCCCCGTCACAGTGCTACTGACGACGTCGTCCAGCTGCATGATGATGTCCGAGCCTTAGGATGAGACAGGAGCACTGTCACTGGGAAGCCCCCATGTCTTGGTGGAGACAAGTTGGACCCCTCCAAAACCTTCCTGCCCAGCATCTTGCTGACTCCCGTGTAGCTGTACCGATCTGTTTATACGGCAGCCCCGAGGGAGCTGTTCAAAATGTGTATCTGACCTTGCCCCTCCCCCAGTTCAAAATCCTGTCCTGTCACACAGAATGAAATCCCCAAATATACAAAGTGATTCCTCACTGCCCCATGACAAGATGGGGAAGCCACACATCGTCAATACGGCTGTGCTTAAATAAACCTGGCACAGCCCTGAACGAAATGTTCCTTTCCCACAATTCCAACACCCAGAGACTTTTCTGGATCAAAAGCTTTCACAGAACACAGGATTTCTACTCCTCTGCATGATACTATAATAGTGGATACACGTCATTGTATAAATTTGTCCAAACCCATAAGATGTAGGACACTGACAATGAACCCTAATGTGAACTATGGACCAGATGGAACTAGTAGCTCCCCAAAATGCAACGAACTGAGAAAAAGGTAAAGTGACAACACAAGAACACAACCAGCCCCACACAGGCCAGAACGGCGCTTGGCACAAAGGCCCCAGGCATCCAGGGTCAAATGCAGATGGCTTCATACAAACAAACAAACAAACTACACATGAGAAAAACCTTTCATGATAGCGGAAAATTTGATGATTTGGCACTGATCAGTCAAGAAATGCATAAAACCCTTATTTCAAAAAGAGGAAATGGGAATTCATTCTCCATTTTTTGTGTTTTTACATTAAAAGAAACAAAACTTCAGGCAACGAAGCTACTCTATATGATACTACAATGGTGAATTGTGTCATTATACATTTGTCCAGACTCCTTGAATGTACAAAACCAAGAGTGACCCCGAATATAACCTAGGGACATTGGGTGATAATGATGTATGAGTGTAGGTTCATCAATGATAAATGCACCACTCTGGCAGGCGATGAAGTTAGTGGAAGAGGCAGTATGTATGGGACAGGGGGCATATGGGAACTCCCTGTACTTTCCACTCAATTTTGCTGTGAACCTAAACATGCTCAAAAAAATAAAGTCCATTAAAAAAGAGAAAGGGGGGCCAGGCACGGTGGATCACGCCTGTAATCCTAGCACTCTGGAAGGCTGAGGTGGGTGGATTGTTTGAGCTCAGGAGTTCGAGACCAGCCTGAACAAGAGTAAGACCCTGTCTCTACTAAAAAAAAATAGAAAGAAATTATATGGACAACTAAAAACATATATAGAAAAAAAAATTAGCCGGGCATGGTAGCGCATGCCTGTAGTCCCAGCTACTCGGGAGGCTGAGGCAGGAGGATCGCTTGAGCCCAGGAGTTTGAGGTTGCTGTGAGCTAGGCTGACACCACAGCACTCTAGCCTGGGCAATAGAGTGAGGCTCTGTCTCAAAAAAATAAATAAATAAATAAATAAAGGGAGTGCTTTTTCATATGCTATGGCACGTTCATTTGACAGCAAACTTGAGGTGGTTAAAAACTCTCTTAAAATCCAATTTAGTTTCTTACCAACAAAAAGGTCTAGAAAAAAATACAATGTAGTATGAAGATTCTTACATGTGAATGTAATAAAAGTGAAGTGTATATACCATGGGATCGAGAGATTCCATTTCTAGGTAGATACCCAAAGAATCCAAAGCAGGGACTCAAACAGATATCTGTATACCCACACTCTATGCTACACAGCAACCTCAAACTCCTGGGCTGAAGCCATCCCTTTGCCTCAGCCTCCCGAGTAGCTGGGACTACAGGCACATGCCACCATGCCTAGCTAATTTTTATATTTTTTTTGTAGACACTGGGTCTCTCTTGCTCAGGCTGGTCTCAAACTCCTGGCCTCAAGCGATCCTCCCACCTTGGCTTCCCAGAGTGCTAGGATTATAGGGATGCATAAGCCACCACACCTGGCCAGGTTTCTTTTCTGAGATGTTTTATGCAACTAAAAGCAAATCATCAGCAGGCTGAGGCAGAAGGATTGCTTAAGCCCAGGAATTTGAGGTTGCTGTGAGCTAGGCTGACGGCACGGCACTGTAGCCCAGGCAACAGAGTGAGACTCTGTCTCAAAAAAAAAAAAAAGCAAATCATATATGTGTTTTGGGATTGTTTTTTTTTCCATACCAATGGAAACATACAATACCTTCTACCTGCGCTTTTTTCTGCCTAATTATGACATTTTCACCAACGCCTGTCTGCAGTGTGTACTGTATGCTCCAAGGATGATGTAATACAACCAGAATCCCAGTCCCAAAGCTAGGCGTGGAGGCCACAGAATCTCAATACAGAGGAGCCTAAAAGTATTCACAGGGCCAGGTAGCCCCCACTGAGCTGGCTCAGCTAAAGCTAAGGAAAAGGAGTGACTGATCCCAAACCACACACCACCTAATGATCGGGCCCGCCTCACCTCCACTCCTGACAGACAGGAGAAGGGGAGGCTCCCCGGGGTCTACTCACCCAGTGCGTTCTGGATCTGCACCGATTTCTCCGGGCTCAAAAGGGTCTCATCGCCGTCGTAGGGCGAGCGGAAGCGGACGCCGTCCTCTGTCACCTCGGACAGAGACACCAAGGACACCATCTGGAAGCCGCCGCTGTCCTGGGGGAAACCCCACCGCAGGGCTGTCACGGGGTGGAGACGCAGGACCCCTCACTCCAGAGAAGCGTCCTCGGATCCCGGCCCTGACCCCACCTCACCGTCAGCAGATTATGGGGCCAATTCATGAAGCCGTGGAGACCGTGGGCTTTCTGGATCAGCTCCGGGCCCTGAGTTGGGGGAAGAAAATATCAGTTTAGGGGTGAGCACGACCCTGGGGGGCCCATGTTGGAGGATGGGGCTGAACGACTTGTGTCCCCGCTGCTCTCTAACGCCCAGCATAGGACCTGGACCACCAGGGGTGCGCATTATGGTTTGTTGATTGACTTTTGGAGGTGTGCCGGGGCCTGGAGGACGCCCCCCGGCTCCCCACGCTCCGCCACCACCACGAGCGGGTAGACCCCACCCACCGGCCTCAGACCCAGATGGTAAGTGTTGCCTAGGCAGATGCGGCAGCCCAGAGCGTCCAGCTGCTCGGCTGTGATGCCCTTCATGGTGGCCTGCGTGCCCACTGGCATAAACACTGGAGTGGCCACCAGCCCGTGCGGCAGCCGCAGCTCGCCCGCCCGGGCCCTGGAGCGGCTGCACTCGGCCACCAGCCGCATAATCCGCGGAGCCGAATCCAGAGAAGCCGGAGAAGCCGTCGCCGCCATCTTGACTGCCGGAACCACGTGGGCTGCGGAGCCCCGTGGGCGGTGCCATGTTGACCGCACTCACGTGACGCGCGTCAGGGCCTGAAGCCCTGGGAGAGCATCAGGGAACCATGACAACGGACATCCGCCCGGCTTATCGCAGCCGGGCGCCCACTTCCCGCTGGTGCACAGCGCGCTAGCTGGAAGAATCAAAATTGTTCTTGGTATAAATCCCCTTCCTGCCACTTTGTGCGGTACAATCAAAGCCTGTCTGAGCAGCAATTTTATCCTGCGTAGAATGTAGAGAATTGCATCATCTCCGTGTAAAGACGCTGTAAAGATTGAACGAGAAGGGTGATCTCTACAAAGTGCCTGGCACAGGCTTTAGTCTTGTTCATTGCTTTGTCCCAAGAGCTTAGAACAGGACCTAGCACATAGCAAGTGCTTAATAAACATTAGTTTATTTAATAAAAGAATGAATGTTTTTATTTACAGATTTACAGAGGGAGAGGCTAAAACCCAAAACCTGGCTACATTTATTCGTTCACCTGTTTATTCAGTGCCCACCTATATATACATCCCCCACTAGCGCCAGCCTCCATGCCACACAGGGGTAAAGGAGGCGGGGTCACGAATTTATCGAGCGCTGTTTGTGTTCCATGTATAATAACAATATCTAATATATAATACACAGTAATCGTTTTCGTTGGAAATGGAGATGATAGCTTTCCTGGCCAGCAGAGAGCGCCATTGGCCCAGAACGTTGCCTCTCAGATAACAACCGTTTTTAAAGGCGAAGGATTTATGCGACCTGAAGAGAAACCAGAGCATGACAACTGCTTCAAACTGGGCTACTCTGGGCAAAGACTGCCCATCTGGGAACCGCAAGCTTCCTCTCCTGTAAGAAATCTAATGATGCCAGTTTCCTAGGCTGGTGGAGCATCCACTGTGAGCCCGCACCTGGAAAATACCCCCTCAAGGAGGCCCACCTCAGGGCCTTTGCATTTGTTGTTTCCTCTGTGTGCAACATTCATCCTTTCTGAATTCCCCATGTATGGCTAATACTTTTCACTGCTGTTGCTGCACCTCAGAAAATGTTGACACCCTCTCCTAATGTCAAGAATATTCCTTTCAGGTGGCACATGAGGTTTCATTTAAAAAAAAAAAAAAAAAAAACCACTCCTGGCTGGATATGGTGGCTCACACCTGTAATCCCAGGACCTGGGGAGGTCAAGGCAGTGATGCATTGAGCCCAGGAATTTGAGGTTGCAGTGAGCTATGATCAGGCCACTGCACTCCAGTCTGGGCATCAGAGCAACACCCTGACTAATAAATAGATGTATAGACCAACTACTGCTTATTTACACATTCTCCAGTCAATGAATTAATGGATTTGTGGTCTTTTCAGTGTTTCGGGGTTTGTTATTGAAATTGGTGTTGTTTTAGGGGTATATTCAACTGTACAAAGAAGGGTCACCTTTTTTCACTGTGATTGCAGCAGCTGACACCCGCAAAGCAGCTTTAAAAAGCTCCCTTTGTGTCCCATCTTTGCCAACTCTTGGTATTTTCAGAACTCTTAAATTTTGCCAATCAATTCTGTGTGAAATGGTGTCAATTGGGCTTTTAATTTGCATTGCCATGATTCCAACTGGGGTTGAGCATCTTTTCAGATGTGTCAAACATTTTTTGACAAATTTCAATACTCAGCTTAGGTGATTTGGCAGTTAAATTCAACATGGAGGCTCACACCTGTAGTCCCAGCACTTGGGGAGGTTGAGGCAGGCGGATCACTTGAGCCCAGGAGTTCGAGGTTGCAGTGAGCTATGATGATGCCACTGCACTTTAGCCTAGGTGACAGAGCAAGACCCTTATCTCAAAAAAAAAAAGAAAGAAAGAAAGAAAGAAAAGAAAAAGAAGAGAAATTCAGTATGATTGAGCTGCCAAACACTTCTTTTCTTAATTTACTGTTTCAAATTTTTTAAATACATTTTTCAGGTGGACCAATAATACAAAATGGTTGTCTTTTGGGATTGTCATAAGAGTTGACACTGAACTGTGCTGTACTTTTATGTTTTATGCACTTTTCTGTATTTTTAGTATTTCACATTTTAATGTGTGACACATTCAGAAAGTGTGTAAAAGACAAACTCACTCTTACCCCATCCACCCAGTTGCCACCTCAGACTTTCTTGTAACACGTTTTATTAGAGTCTTGTGTTCTTCCAGTATTTCTTCATGCAAACAGAAGCAAATACAAAGGTAAAACCATATATGTAGCCCTTTTACACAAAAGGAGGCCTCTAGTTACACTGGTGGGCTGCACCTAGCTTTTTGTCCGTACCTTGGTGATCATCCCATGAGTGGAGGCTCAGGCATCTCCATCTCTGATACTAATCCATTATGTTGATTTTTTTTTTTTTTTTTTTTTTTTAGTTTTTGGTAGAGAAGAGGTCTTATCTATGGTCATACCATGCTAAATGCACCCAATCTTGTCTGATCTCAGAAGCTAAGCAGGGTCAGGCCTGGTTAATACTTGGATGGGAGAAGCGGTCTTACCATATTGCCCAGGCTAGTCTCAAACTCCTGGGCTCAAGTGATCCTGTCTCCTTGGCCTTCCAAAGTGCTGGGATTACAGGCATGAGCCACTGCATCCTGCCAGCATGTTGACTTCTAATCAATCCCTGTTCTGGGAATGCCTCTAAGATTTCTACTTTATCTACTGTTACATAAATCCTGTCATTAGATCAGAACCTTGACTGTAAATCCTGCCCTTAGGCAGATGCACATAGCATTCTTGCCTTTCCTTGAGGGGTGACTTCAGTTGTCCTGCACATTGCTTCCCTAAAATATGTAAGCCCTGGACATACATGGGTTCTTTCATAAATCCCAATTAAATGTTTCTTCCTGAGAAATTGCATATGTCAGCCTCTTTCTTCTGCCTCTCTGCTTCCTAGGCCTTTAGGGGTAGGTTTGCATAAACTGGCTCACGGGGGAACATCATCTCAGTACATGGTCTCTTTGTTTCTTTCAACAGTTGCCTATTATCCCAAAATATGAGTGCATTATAATCACCTATGGAGTGCACTGTGGATTATCACTTGAGTTGTAATTTTTATTTTTTTTTTTGAGACAGAGTCTCACTCTGTTGCCTAGGCTAGAGTGCCATGGCATCAGCCTAGCTCACAGCAACCTCAAACTCCTCGGCTTAAGTGATCCTCCTGCCTCAGCCTCCCAAGTAGCTGGGACTACAGGCACGCACCACCACGCCCAGCTAAATTTCTCTATTTTTAGCTGTCTGCCTAATTCCTTTCTATTTTTAGTAGAGATGGGGTCTTGCTCATGCTCAGGCTGGTCTCGAACTCCTAAGCTCAAGTAATCCTCCTGCCTTGGCTTCCCAGAGTGCTAGGATCACAGGCATGAGCCATGTGGACCCATTTTGTTCAAGAGTCAACTATAGGCCAGGTGTGGTGGCTCATGCCTATAATCCCAGTGCTTTGGGAGGCTGAGGTAGGAGGATCACTTGAGGCCAGGAGTTTGAGATCAACCTTGGCAACATAGTGAGACCCCATCTCTACAAAAACAAAAAGAGAAATGTAGGTGACTCCAATGTGCAACCAATGTTGACTTTCAGTGGTTTGACTTCCAAAAATAGCATTTTATTATCTCACCAGATCTGAGAATCTTTATCCTTTGCAGGGTGACTTTCTCATGGAGCTCTGACCTGTTCACAATTCTTGATTACCTGAACCTTCAGGTGTGTTGCAGGGAATCCTCTGGACTTCAGAACGCATTTACCATGATTGCATGGATGGATGGTGGGATTAATGGTTGCCTGTATTTGCTGTTCTGAAACTGATACAGCCTCTGCTTCTTTGGCTACCTAACACCTGACCACCCTAGCCTGCCTGTGTCTACGGAATACCGTATCTGTTAAGGCCAAGGCTACCTCTCGGTAGAGGTTGCCATTGCCAGATACTTTCCCAGCCCTCATTGCAGTGAGGAAGCACAAAGCTCGGGTTCTGCAGAGCTATGTGGTGCGAGGGTGGGGCTTGCTTAACAGAACGTCGAGGGAAGTGGGTTCTCTTTCACCCAGAGGTAACCTGGGGGTAGGGTGCAGCGGAGGCTCAGTGGCACCTACTTGAGGGTGTTGGGGCTGCTCCCCTGGGGGCGTCCTAGACCAGCCGTGGGAAGTGGCGCGGGGGCGCGGGTTCAGCACCGCGGACAGCGCCAGAGCGTTGCCTGGAGCCCCAGGACGCAGCGCCCTGGGGGCGTGGCCTGCAGATGTCCCTGTAGCCTTGGCGCGCTCCACGAAGTGGGCGACCAGGCAGGAGCAGGCCCTGCGACAGTGTCCTATTAGGAAAAATTATTGACGGCGCTCAAGGACCAAGCGGGAGGCATTCAGAGAGCCGGGCGCGTTGGCAGCGGAGTCTGTGAAATCCTACTCGGAGGCGACGTGTTAATTGCGCGCGGAAGAAGCGGTGGGCACGGGCAGCCTGGGAAGGTTTGCAGAGGCTTTACCCCACGTGCGGGGCCAGGAATGGCGACTACTAGACCCCGAACTTGCCTTTTCTGGGATCTTCTGTGGCTGTCCAGGCGAGCTCCCTAAGCCGTGGAATAGGAGAGCTTAGGGAGTGGGTGCTCAGGTCCTGGGACCCACACCAGCAGAACACGAATTTGTAATCACTACAAAGCGGCGTTAGGGTTTGACATAGGAGTCCTGGGAGCCTGAAGGATATTTGCTCCAGGTGGTCCAACTATGGTGTGGGGCTGACCCTCCATGATCTTCTCTCCCCTCTCGCCTCCACAGCCAGGCTGCCAAGCCCCCTGAGCTCAGGTGCCAGCGTTTACTAGAAGGGCTTGTGACCTCAGGGATGTCCTCCACAGTGACTCTCCATTCCTGCTGGTCTTCCCACAGCAAAGGGGAGGGCCCCTGAGTCTGGGACCCTCTCCATGCAAGGCGATGTCCCTCTTGGGCTCAACATGGGCCATGCAGTTTTGAACCCTCTCAGTCCCGGAGCTGTTCCTTACCTAGTCCACTGGACTCTGCACCTAAAATCACTGAAACCTCAACTCCAGCGTCCGAGACTTCAGCCCTCTCTGCTGGTCTCTGGCCCCCCTTCTCACCTCCCCAACATGCCTACTCTGCCCAGCAGCCTCAAGAACTGCTGTTAAGCATAAACTGGCCTGGAGTCTTCCCAGCTCAGAACCTTTTCCATGGCTCCCTGCTGCCCTCACAATACAGGCTCAAAAGCCCTCTGCCTGGAGCTGCATTTAATGCCTCTCATTCCCCTGCTGGCCTCTGGGCAGGATCTCACCACTCCCTTTTTTGTCCAAAATGCTTCCCCTGCACCTCGCCCCCCTCCAACTTCAGCTTGTTGAGGTCCATCTCACCCTCAGCTGAACTTCCCCTCATGCCAGCACCTTTTCCAGGCATACCCGCCACCCTCCCCAACACACCTGGCTCCAGCTCACACACTGTCCCCCTTGAGACATGGAAGTCTTCCTTGACACTCTCTGCCCCGCTGGGACAGGGCTCCCCATGAACAGGGACCCAGTTCACCTTCACATTCTCAGCACCCAGCGCACAACCTGACGCACAATTACCACCCGATAAACACATGCCGAATAATGAAACGATGCACACAAGAAGTCCTTTATTCTGGGATGGGTTAAGAGCGAGCATGTGGCCTCCAGGAAGGCTTGCTGTGTCGCTGCTGCCCAACATCTTGTGCAGACGTCTCAGTATGTGCAGTGCGCAGCCAGGGCGGGGCCCACACTGTGCTGCAGGGAACAGGGACACACAGTAGTCCTTCAGGGCAGGACCCCTGACTGCATCAGGAGGCTCAGTGATCAGAACAGCGTTTCCCTGCCAGGGGCAGGGGGCCATCAGGCAGCTAGGGGGTGACCCCCAGGTCAGACGAGGTCCCAGCCCAAAGTGACAATCAGGCCTCAGCAACTGCGCTAAATGCAGGGCAGTGGAAATGCTGCATCTGTGCCCCTCTTGGATCACAGGCTACCCTTGGTCCCAGGTCACCAATTCCCAATACTTGCCCCTGACCCCTGGAATCTGTTCAGATTCCCTACAAGGCCCTGCCCTTCCCTCCCTCACCCCAGTCCTGCACACATGTCCACAGCTCTCTTGGCCTGTGCGCCCAGTCCCTGGTTAGTCACCCCACGGCCTAGACACCAAGTACCCCATCCTGATCAACTTGCCAGGCCCTTCCTGGGCACCCTGCCCTTCCTGCTGATGCACCCAGTGTCCTCCCCTGGTGACTAAAAGATGCAGGACACCATCCACCCGAAGCACGTGGGCCAAGGCACCTCTCTTCATCATAAGCCACCGGTTGCCCACCTGTTGCTGGGCCAAGGGGGACCTAGCCCAGGTCAGCTTCCAGGGTTTTGAAGGGAACTGGCCTAGAAGGCCTTCAGCACCACTCAAAGTGACAGCCACATCTTCTGAACCAAGCTTCCTGGTGTGGCAGGTTGCAAGGCCTGACACTGCCACAAGCCAACTGCATCATGGCACCATCGGCCCCAGCGAGTGGAGTTAGGGCATCAAGGATGCTCATGAGCTGTCCCCTTGGGACAGGTGCCTGACTAGGCCGCAGATTCTGAGCAGGCAGGAGGTCCCTTCCCCTGTACTGCGTTAGGATTCAATGTGATGGTGGTTGAAGCTGATCAGGAAAGTGGCTGGAAGGAAAGACCTGTGTTGAGAATGCAGGTGCTTGCCTGGAGCTCGGAGGGACATAGCAGGTGCGGACTGGGTCTGTTCCTTCTCTTCCCTCGGTGTCTGAAGGACGCAGGGTTCCCTCTGCAGATTGTATCCTTGCACCTCAAACGCAAGGTCTGATGATCTCACAGGCATCTCTTCTTGTCCTAGCCCTGTCCACGTCTGGGAGAGCACAGGGGACGTAAATACTTCCCCCATCACTCAGGGTAGGACCGTCCCTCAGGTCTGTCCTCTTATGCCTCCACCACTGCTGGGCTGGTGAAATCCCAGGGCAGCTCAGGATGACTCGAATTTCTGCATCATGGGGCCACCTTTTTCCCACCTCTCACTGGGCTGGGCCACTTGGTATCTGGGACCTCCTCTGCTCTGGCAGAAAGAATTCCTTCAGCATTTCCTTCTCTAGTGCAGAAGCCCTTTCTTCCACCCTCCAAGGCGGCAGATATTTATCCTCTGAAAGCACTTGACCTTCCACATCACCTGATTGTGAGCAGGGTCCTCGCTTCTTGACCTTCCACATCACCTGATTGTGAGCAGGGTCCTTGCTTCAGCCAGTGGCCATGGTTACCCAAGCACGGGAGGCCAAGGGGCTGGCTATAGCTGAGGCCCAAGACAGCGCCTGGTCTGCGGGTGCAGAGGCAGCTTCCGAGCATTGCAGGCAACTGGCAAGAGGTGCTGTGTCCCTGCAGAGAGGTGAGGTCCCCAGGCCTGCTATGCAAAGCTCTTCCCAGATAGGCTGAAGCAGCGCCTGGGCAAAGGCAATCCTATTACTGCCCCCATAAAGCGTGCCCCCTCCCTCCCTAGGCAGGGTGAGAGCGGAGAAGGGGCTGCGGTAGGGTAGGGTTTCTCCACCTGTGTGCCATGTTGTGTGCACTGCTCTGTGCAGGGCAGATCTTTAGCAGCATCCTTGGCCTCTACACACGAGATGCCAGGAGCACTGCCTAGGGGTGACAAACGTCCTCTAAACATTGCAAACCTTTCCCTGTGAGGCAACACCGATCCAGGTTGAGAATCACTGCTCTACAGACATCTGCTGGAGTAAGTTTGGGCAACTGAAAAGAGCCTCAGCTCCCCTCTCTGTGAGCCTCTGGGCGGTGCAGCACTAGGGGTCAAGATTGCAGCACAGACACACAGCTCCATCCGGGCACAGATGGTCTGCAGCTGGGGTTTACCCAGGTCACACCTGCCCTTGTCAAATTGGGTTGAGGTATGGATCCTACAGGGACATTTCACTCCACGACGATGAGAAATTGCACTTAAAACTATGCCAGAATCAGGGAGCAGAAAACAAAGCTTGCCAGAGATCTGTGATCAGACCTCAAAAACCAGCGTGGGCCACTGTACACAACTGCGAAGACAGCCGGGCGGTGCAGAGCCTGTTGGGACACTGCATCCACAAGACCTCAGGTGACCAGGCACCTCATCTTTGCCAAGCACAGAGGAAAGGTGTCTAGAGGCTTGGAGGTGGACCCTCCCTGGTGACCGGGGACTATCCTGCCAGCCCACCCTGCTTTCCCAAGAGCGGGAACAGAGTGGGGGAACCTGCCCATCCATTGCTGGTGGGTCAGACACCCAGGCCTAAGACAGGCGCCATTTTCTTTTTCTTTATTTGTCTACATTCATCTTAATTCAGATGTACTGCCTGAATGACCCAGACATACAAAAAACCCCCACTCTTTCCCACTGGTTTTTAAAATAAAATCTTCACTTATAAAACTGAAACACTAAAGCATTAAAATACATAAAGCTCGTTTAACTCACTTCACAAAAGCATTAACAGATGACGTATCCCTTCTGTAACTATTTAAAGACAAACTGAGTTAACACGAACACCAATTGTAAATAGACAGAGGGATACTGAACTGCAGAACGCAAAACTCTACCCAGACAAAGTTGTCATGGCAACTAACAAACCATTGAAGACACGGAGTCCCAAACACGGCTAAATAATGGGTCACAGGACGGGCCACGGAGGCGACCCGCTGCACCTCACAACACAGCAACGTGGACGGGGTGGGGGCAGGGCCTGGAGGGGCCGGTTGACATGTTAACTGTGATGCATAAAACTGGATCTTCCGATGGGGAGTAAGTGCAGAAGGTACAAATCTCCGCCCCTCGGGGGCTTATCTGTACTGGTAGTTCATGCTGTGGTCTGCGTTTCTGCCGTAGCCGCCCTGTGACGACTGGTAGGAGCTGGGAGGGCCACTGTAGTTCTGGCCAGACCCTGGGGAATTGTAGTTCGACTGTGATGAGTAGCCTCCTAGGAGAGAGAGGGGCGGTTAGAGCTGAGGGACTCAGACCTGCCCAGCCACCAGAGCGCCGGACCTCAGCCCAAACCCGAGACACAGACGGCAAGGACACAAGTGGGCAGACTTGCAGGCTCTAACTTTGCTAACTGCCTGTCACACATCATCAAGTCTGTCACCAACATCGTGAGAGGTGGGATCACTGTGATCCTGGCTTCTAGAGGAAACTGTGGCTTCAGGCTACCTGACCAAGGTGCCAAGCTGCTGGCCCGAACCACAGAGCACAGCCCTGTTTGCCTTAGTGTCATCTACGTTTCAAGTAAGTGCCAATGTTTAAGACTGGGGACACTGCACGCTCTCTGGCTTCCCCTGAAAAGTCCGAGCAGCTGGTAGTGTGCCTGAGCCTGTGTTCTCACAGGTCCCCAAGCAAAGCCATGGCGCAACAGCCACTGTGGCCTGCCCACGCTGCTCTCTGCTCCCACCAGGTCCACATCCCTCCTCATAGCATCTGACGGGACCCCTGTACTGTGCCACCTGCAGCTCCAGGCCCACCTTGTTTGCCTTGGTATGAGGAGCCGCCCCCAGAACCTCCGCCGTAGCCCCCGTGTGACCCCGGGTTGTAGGATGCCCCGCCTGAGCCGTAGCTGTTCCCGCCGCTTCGGCCTCCACTACCACTGTAGTCTGAGGGAGAGAAGACAGGGTGGTTAAGGGGCCTCGGGAAAGACACGGTTCGGGGCGGCCAGAGGCCTCAGGATGCACTCCTGGGTGTGGCAGGGCCTTGGCGCAGGCCCTGTGCAGATTTCCCTGTCTGCTCAAAGGTGGCATACATCAGCCCAACAGAGATGTGCCAGGGGCCAGCCACAGCCCTGCAAGGTCACCTTGCCATAGGCCTGGATGGTCACCGAGCTCTGAAGCCAGCTGTCTTGCCTTCCCACCTGCTCCTCCAACCCAAGCTTGCCAGCCAAAAACCAACAGCAGCCGCCTCTGCTCTCACCCGGCATCACCAAGCACATGGCACCCCTCCTGCACCCACGCCCCAGCAGAGGTTCTGTGAAGCCTCAAGCCCGCTGCTGAACGCCATTCCATCTGCCTCGCTGGCCGCTGTGCAGTGGCAGCCTACCACTTGGGCTCGTGAGGGACAGGCAGCAGCGGAGGAGAAAGCAAATCAGGCTCTTTCAGGGACTGGGTGCAACACTGTCTCTACAACAGATACCAAGAGGTCACCTCGCAGCCTCCAGCCCACACCTCTGCACAGAGGCCTCAGCCACACTCGCCTCTGGAAAAGGTGCTGGGGGTCCTGCCTCCTGGCTCTTCCTAACACCCGCCCGCAGCCAACACCCTGACTGCCTCTTGGTCCCCCAACAGTGCCACACTTCTGCCATTCCATGGGCTGCACCGCTGGGCCCAGACTCTGGCCAGGCTGAGGGGTGCTGGAAGACAACTCACTGAATTTGCTCTCGTAGTTGTAGTCGGATCCGCCCCCGCCCCCAGGCGAGCTGTAGGAATTCGAGTATGAGGAGTAGTTGCCTTGTCCGTGGTTATAGCCTTTCTGCTTGCCCTGCGGGGGGCCGTAGTTGCTATACTGGCTCTGGTTGTAGGACTGCTGCTGGCCCTGGTGGGACTGGTAGCCTGAGCCATAGGAGGGCTTCTGCTGGCCCCCGTGCAGCTGCTTCTTCCCGGCGTGTTTTGGGGGCACCGGTGAGTTGTAGTTGTCACCTTGGTAGTAGGAACCGTAGCCAGAAGAGCCGCCACCGCCCCCGCCTCCACCGCCGCCGGCATTCCCAGAATGCCCTCCGTTGCTGTAGAACTGACCTAAACAGGGAGGCAGCGGGTCAGGTGTAGCATCGGGAAGGGCAGGAGGAGGGGAGAGGAGGGAAGGTCACAGCCGTGGGCCCTGAAGGCTGACCCGCAAGCCTGCTGCACAGAGGCAGCAAGGAGGAGGAAGGAGAGAGGAGCGGTGGCCTCCCGTCGTTACAGCAGCCCTGCTCAGGGCGGCCCAGCCTTCAGCTCCACTCACCCATCAGCTGATGACAACAATGGGTCTTTGCCAAGCAGTGCACGACAGCAGCTTTTGTAGCAGATGTCAACATTACAATGAGATGGGCTCCGAGCGCAGGACGACATTCACGGCTAGCTGCTGGCTACCCAGATGTCCCCAACGGTGACAGAAAAAGCAAAGCCCCAGAAAAGCAGCGGGCCACCCCCTTCCTCCCCACTGTGCTGGGAACAGGCTAGGAAGGCACAGGCCTGGGGACCCCAGGAGATGCTCTCTGACAAGGCCCCTAAGACTGTCAAGCATTCTCAGAAGACCAACTAGTCCAAGCTGGTTCTTGGAAGAGAAATAGGGACTTTGCCAATGCTACCGGGCACTTTCTAGTGTTATCTGTGCAAACACATGACTGAAGGAGCAGAGCAAGCCCCAGCCTCGTGGGAAGGGCAACTGGCCAAGGCTGGGATCAGGACATCCAAGTGGGGCCTCAAGCTACGGCCTTGGGGGTCCAAGGCCCCTTCCTTATTCCCAGCACAGCCGCTGGGCACAGGCGGGACTGAGCAGCGGGACGGATGAGCGTGCAGTGTGGCCGCCACATTCTCAGGCCTGAAGTTGAGAATGTGATGGCAAGGCCCCTGCTTCTGGTCACTAGGTTAATAGGCAGCCCCACCAGGGACTCAGATGGAGTGACAAGTGTCATTGGCTAAGGGAACGCTGCACAAGGAAACCCCAAGCCAGGGGCCACAGCAGCGAGTGCGCACGGCTGGAGGCCAGGTGGTGGGGGCAGCCAGTGCTTCAGCCTGGCACAGCAATGCCCAGCATACAATAGGGTAGCGGGGCTCTTGGGCTCCCTAAGCAGGTAGGCCTGAGCACATGACTGCCTTGGCCCAGGCAGCTGGGGTGTCTGCTCAGCTAGGCCCAGAGTGGGTGGGAGGGCGAGGAGATACTCCCACTCAGCTTGTCCTTCCCTCCCAGCCTGAGCACCAAGGGTCTCACGTCTGCCGGGTGGGGCCATCTTGGGAGTCCTCACGTGCCTCCACCCACTAGAGATGTGTGTGTCATGGACTGTCTGCACAGTAGTTTGCAGAGAACTGATCTGCAAACTGTGTTGTACAGGCAGGCCTTCTCCCCACCCCACCGCCCCATCACAAAGCCAACACACCAAGGAGAAGGATATGTCCCACAATGCGAGAAAGCAAATGTGTGGAGGCTCAGTGAGGAGGCTGAGAGGACAGGATCTTCAGAATCCCCCTCAGAAAGTCCCCCCCCAGCCCCCCAGGCCCAGCTTCCCCAGTGTCCTGCACTGAGCACACCACCTTGCCCCGCCTGAAGCCGGGAATGAATGAAGACGCAAGTACCGAGGCCTTGTTACTTTAACATGTATTGATTAAAAAAAAATAAAGGGGAGGGGAAGTTTTCAATGTCATTCAGGAGAACTATTTCCTGGTATAAAAAGACATTATTCTCAAACAGTAACTTTCTAAAAAAAAAATACATCATGCAATCAAAGTTTTAAAAAGTTTCACTGAATGTTTCAAACCTCTGGGAACAAATCATATAGTAACCATTTCGACCGGTTTTTGCCTGAGTAACGCCAAATCTTGCAAGTCAACACAGAGGCAGGCTTTGCTGCAGAAAGAACTGCTGACCCGAGCCAAAACCACGGTTTCCAAGGGGGGCTCCCGCCAGAAAACGGGGGCACCAGTAAAGTGCCGGGGTGACCCTGTGTACCTTTGCGCACAGGCAGAAGCTGCCAGGCCTCTGGAGTCTGTGGCAACTGTGCACTCAGTGTGGCACAGGCCCTGCTGAAGCCAAAACTGGCTGGAGAAGCAGGGACATGTGTGGCTCTCTCCTTATTTTTAAAGCCCCATTTAAAAAAAAAAAAAAAATCCAGAATCTCATGCATTTGCAGTTGTAATTAGGACTTGCAAAATTTCACGTTACCTACCCTTTTAAGCCTGTCTGTTTCTTGCACTTATTTATGGAAGCACAGTTTTGATACCTTTGAGAGTTCACTCTCTAGCTAAACCAGCCACAAAATACCACATCCCCAAACAAGAACCCACCAGAGCATTTACAAAAGGCGGGAGAAGTTAACTCAGCGTAATACACAATTCCCCACAATCCCTACGATTTACATGCTCAGAAGGAAAAAAAAAAAAGCCAGTTGCTCTGGATTCAGATGTGATGAAACCGTTTTCATTACTGTCAAAGGCATCAACCAGATTTGGGAATTTGTTAAAAGGTTAAAAATTCATACAAAACCTGCTGTAAATTAAGACAAAGGTAGATTAAAATGCGTCATTGTCTGTCTTTTAAATAAAGTAATGCTTTCCATAAAAAGCAAAGGTGGGCTTTTGCCTTGATGCTGAACAACGCTGGCTCTAGAATTCTGTGCAATTCTGCACAAAAATACATTCTCTGAAAAAATTGTTTTCCACTTATTGTGAACTTCAATATGACCAAGTTCAAAGGCAAATCACGATAAAAACTGCCATTGTCTTAAATTCTGCAGGCTAAGAGTTTCAGACAAGCTGCG
Organism: Lemur catta; assembly: GCF_020740605.2. NCBI lineage: Eukaryota > Metazoa > Chordata > Mammalia > Primates > Lemuridae > Lemur > Lemur catta. Next base: position 110,153,694 of record NC_059128.1, on the reverse strand, counting down.
GTGAAAAGCCACGGTTGAGAAACCCAGTGAAGCACACACAGGGACACAGCACGGACACTTTGGGTTTTGGAGTTGGAGGAAATTGGAGTAAAAAGTTGATTTTGTGTGCAATACTTTTAGACGCTCTAGGAAGACCCAAAATCATGATAGCCGTAGCAGTCTGTGAAAAAGTCACCTACAAAAGGGGGAGACAGAGCAGAGAGAAGAAATTAGAATTCTTTTGAAAAAGGGCACAGAGCGCCACATTTGAAATTCATGTTTTAGATTTCTCTGCTCCTGTAACCCCCCAGTGAAGGCTCCTTCTCAAGACAAGAGCTGTGCACTATCACGAAAAGCGTATTCACAAGATTGGTGCTTCGCATGGCTTGAAGCAGAGAAATTTAAAATTCTGACTTTCCAGACACCGTGCAGTCACACGAGTTCACGTGCTAACTCTTAAAGAATCAGTCCCACTCTGTGGGACGGGGGGCTTGAGGACTTTCTGACCTAATCACTGCAAAAAGGTTCGCGACACACTCTGAAGCCTCCACCAGGCTGTTGCTGGCCGCCCTGCGCTAACTGGGCCCAGGAGCTAAGCTGCGGCTGCTTCCCAAGTCAGACAGAGAGAAACACACACTTACTGTAGCCTGCTGTTGCCGAGTTGCCTCCGTACCCATAGCTTCCATACCCAGCGCCTGGAAGGTGACAGACAGGGTTATCAGGAGTCCGGGAGTCAGCAGTGGGTCTGCCCTGCCCCTACCGGAGACTCAGCCCAACCCCAGGGGCCCCATGGGCTCAAGGGAGCATGGACAATCCCAGAGCATGCAAGCAGGGTACACAGGTACAGTGTAGGACAAGGGCCCTCACCAGCATTCATGTAGCCTCCGTGGTTGGCGCCACCAAATCCTCGCCCTCGGCCTCGCCCTCGGATGTTCCCTCCTCGTCCCCGCCCTCGAAGGTTGGGGGGTGGGGGCACTTCATTGTGCATGGGGCCACCCATGCCAAAGCCGGGGTTATGTGGCTGGACAGGAGAGAGCAGACAAATTACATTCGACTCACACTGCAACCACAGGAGAACTCGTGCCCAAGCTCAGAAGGTTCTCAGGTAACTAGTTGCTCACCTTAGCAGCAAATTTCGGTCCACCTCTGACAGGTACAGGGGCTCTCTTCTTTTTGTTAGCATCAAGGGCGAGAGGGGTGTCAGGGAAAAGCTTTTCTAGTGCCGCAAGGGCAGCGTATGCCTTTGCCACCTTTTTGTTGGAACCAGTACCTTGGAACTTCTGTCCATCCACCTCCACCTGGAAAGGACAGATGCATGTCAGGGATGACTAAGCACCTCTCCTCCGGGCTGGGGTCCCAAGTCAGAGCCCCTCTCCAGAGCTCCCGGCCCCCACACGGACTGACCCTCCCAGCAAGCTCAGGGCTGGGCACAGCACTCACCTCCATGACGAAGCGCTTGTCATGGCTGCCCCCGGTCTCAGAGATTAGCTCATACTTGAGGCCTCGCCGCTTCTCGTTCAGCTCCATGACCGGGTTCTTGCCATGCTTTGTCAGGATCGGCCCCTGCTGTTTCACGTTCTCAGAGGAAACGGCAAAGAAAACCAGCTACCTCAGCTAGAGCTTTTCAACCCTGTGTTCCTAGCCAGCCCTTGCCAGTCGCTGCCAACTGGTGTGTGAGCCTCCCAGCAATGCGACCCTCTTCACTCTGCAAATAGCAGCAAGACCCTCTGCCACGGCTCGGGGGCAATCCCCAGCTCCCTGTGCAGGCTCTTGGCAGGGAAGGTCCACTTGTGTGTGAAAAACCAAAGGCCCAGTAACTGCCTTGCTTGCGGGCACAGGCCTGCCAGCCCTGACTTAGCAGTTGTTCCCAGTGACCACCACGGGCTCACCTCGGCAGTAGCATCCGAGGGAAAGGCAGCACTGGGGGTTGACACAGCTTCCACCACAGGGGTAGGGGCCACCACGGCCGGCTTCGCCTCTGTCTCCTCTGCCGAGTCCTCCCCCTTGCTTGAGTCTCTGCCCTCCGCGCCCGTCGGCAAGCCCATGTCCTGTAACACCTGCTGACACAGGGACCCCCAGGCTCTGGTGAGGGAGAGCTCAGCATGGAGTCACCTGTATGGATTCTCTCCATCAAACAGGCATCCCGGCATACCTAAACCACCAGCTCCCAGGGTAGAAATCCAGCCACCTGGAGGACAGTCATTCCCTTAGCTCCCCGGGAGGCCCTGACTGGACAACCTCTATTCGTCAGCCCCAGTGAGGAAGGTGTTTTTCTTGTCACATGTCTTGGCAGAGGGCCACATGGCTAACGACTTGTGTTTTCAGGATCTGCCCCACCCTGCCAAGATGCATGGTCTCCACACTGAGGGCTTCCCTGAGGGGCGATGGCTCAGAAGAAGCCCAAGATGAAGACGATGCTTCTGAGGTTCAGAGGACAGTGAGACCGCCACACTTACCTTAACGGCCACATGCAGCTTGGCTGTCTTTTTGGAGGGCCCAGAGGCCTCGAATGAATTGCCATCGACCTCCACTGACATGGTGAAGATGGGGGCGTGGACAGGCCCGGTCTGCGAGACCAGTTTGTACTGCAGGCCTGGCTTCAGCTGGTTCAGCCTCATCAGGGCATTCATAGCTTGGGGAGGCTCTGCCTTCTCCTCTGAAGAGAGGACAGCAAGATGGTTCTGGATAAGCACTTCAGCAGGTCTCTGCCTAAGAACACTTTAGTCAATTCTGAACACTAGGTGACTGCCTCTGTGGCATGACATAGGGAGCTACATGGCCATGTGCACCAAGGCCTGGCCTGAGTGTCTCTGTGACTACCAGCTGAGGTACCACCATTCTACTCGTGTTAAGCACCCATATTATATGTAATCATTGCTGAAAGGACTTAAAAATTGAGTCCAAGAAAAAGCAAAAGCAGGCACTGCACCACTAGGATGAACCTCACTGGGAGCCAGGCTGGGAGTGAAGGAAGTAGTGCTGACAAACGTCCATACCTTTCTTTTGAATCTTCTTCTTCTTCTTGCTGGGAGACTTCTCCTCCCCGTCCTCCTCCATCGGGCGTTTCATGGGAGTGATGGCGTAGGTGGTGCTGGGGGGGATTTGAACTGCGGGAGAGCAGGCAGAGGCGCTGAGGATGCAGGCAGCCGCCCTGCAGAGCGCCCCAGCAACCGCACGCCGCCATGGGCTTACCAGTGTAGTCCACTGGGTTTTCATTCTTTGGTTTCTTGGGCATCTTGGAAGGCAGAGGGTCCATACCCAGGACTTTGTGGAGCTGGCCAAACGCAGCGAGTCGCAGTGCGTGCTGGAGGAGGGGAAAAGGAGTCTGACTCAGCTGCCCTGCGCTCAAGGCCAAGTCCGTGTTGCTCACTAACGCCTTCTGAGGAGGGGCAGGAGCTGAGGGGCTGCTAATGGTCTCCCCTACAACAGCAAGGGGTCTCCCAACAGCCAGGGGAGGCCCTGGCTGCTCGGGCCCAGCCTTGCTGTAGGGGAAGGCCAGCCTGTGACCACCCCCCTTCGAGAGGAATACAGGAGACCCCAACCTGGGGACTGGTTGCCACACGGAGCCACGTGGTGGGCCTGCAGGGGGAGGACCCCCAAAGTGGTCCACACAACAAACACATCTCCCCGCTGAACTCGGTGTCTGAAAACAGCACTCGAGCAGGCCAAGGGGGCAGATGACAACCACACATGGCCCCAGGGGAAAGAAGAAGCCCAGATTGGGGCACCCTGTATCAAACACAATCCCTTCACCTCAATCCCCAACCTGAGCCTGCAAGTCCAGGGGCTGCTCTGAGAATACCCAGTAATGGAACTGGAAGCCAGTGAGTATAGACTGGGTAAGGGCTCACGTTGGCAATGGCGATGACTATACCTGCGCACTCTGTGTGATATCTTCCCGTTGCTGTCTGTCTAGATGCCCAATAGCATCAGTGGCTTCTTTTTCACAAGGGTCATAAATGCCAGAACCATCTGAAGGCAGGAAACAAGGAAGATATGCAGAGGATTATCTTTTAGCATCTCGGAAGAGTTGTGCTGGCTGAGGGAACCAGGTGCGTTACCCCCCACGCCCCATCCACACCCAGCTCTGGAAAACACGCCGAGCTCGGTGACCCACTCGGCATCCAGCCCTTGACAGAAATAATCCACATGTGTCTCAGAGCAAGAAAGTCACGTGGGAGTGGGTCACCACTGCCCCTGGATCCGCCCTCCAAATCACGGCTGCGGACCCGGCACAGGGCTGGATATGATGGTGCAAGAGGGTAGTCACATGCTTCAGCCCTACAGGGGGTGGACACGGAGCTGCTGCTGCCCTAACCCAGTCACTGGACCAGCGAAGAAGTGGCCTCGGGGCCTTGATCCCTGTCCTTGCCCTGACACTTGCAAAGCACAAGGCCCCAACCTGGCATCACGATGCCCGACGCCAGACACTCCAGTACTCTCCGCAGGGCCTCGCCGGCCCCCATGGGTCTGTTGGCTGTGCCGATGGATTTCTCACACAGGAGCTCGAGAGGCTGGAAGAGAAAGAGGACAGTGAGCCACAGCCTGCAGGATAGGGTCAGCCAATGCTGGGGAGCTGTCAGTGTGTGTGTAGCAGGACGCCTGGGAGTCACAATCATCCAGTCTTGGTGAAGCCAAAGCCTGGGGGCTAAGCCAAAGCCAGGGCACCTGGGCCAACGGCCAGCCAACCTTCTCTTAAAGGGCCAGACATGAAATCTTTTAGGCTGTGTGGGCCCAGAGGCAAAGCTGAGGCTGTGATATAGGTATTTATATTTAAAACGTACATGTTCAGAAATACAAAACCATTAATAACTATACACTGGAACAAAATCGGCAGCTCATCAGAACTTGTCCACAGGCCCTAGGTTGCCACCCCTGTCTGATAGCATTCACAAACGCTTCTTCGTGGAGGGTATCACTGCTTACATGTCCTCCACGCGGGGCCCATCTCACCCTGATACCCCATACCCCACCCAAGGTGTGGAACGCAGCAGCTACAGTTTGAAGAGCAGCTCTGAAGGGAACATGATGGCCACACCTCAAAGGGCCACTCCTGTCTATTCACCATCAAGTGTTCCTGGCATATGAGAGAGGGTCTTTGCACCCACCACCCCCTGGTGGCCACAGTGACATGGTGGCTTACCCAGCCTCGGAGGGGACCCCAGGTGGGCACACGGGTGCACAGGTCCCTCAGGACCCGGATGACAATGACACATGACTTCAGCCCGTTGGCTCTGGCCTAGGAGAAGAAAGCACAGGCTCTTTAGGCTAAGGCAACTTCCCGAACACAGGCCAACATGAAAAACACAAGTCTTACGGTGCTGCTTTGCCAAGGGTAAGCGGTCAACGTTCATGACCACTAAGTGCGTGGCCAGCAGCGGTTCCACTGCATATACAAGAAGAATGTTACTCTTAACACAAAGCAGCAGCAGCAGCCCACCGACTCAGTCACAGCCTCCTTTGGGGGTGTCAATTTGTGGATGTGCGCTCCTTTAGCAGCTGCGTGTCTGCAGGCGCTAAGTTCAGCACGGCTACCGTCAAGGTTTAAGAATCGTTATGGTAAAAGTTAGCCAAGTTAAAACTTAGGAATGCTCTACCAAAAGACAAATAGAAGAACAAAATGCAAACCTGGAACCACTTGGCGTGTCGGAGGGACGCCAAGGCAGCAAGGCATTTCTGCCTGTCCAGAACGTCCGGGGGATCGTTGACTGATAGCGTTTCTATTCATGGATGGAATAAGAAGACAAGGCACAGTTTGACCAAGGGGTTTCTGTCAGGTGGAAAGGGGATGTGGCAGCGACCTAAAGGGCAGCTGAATTTCCCAGAAGCTGAATTCATCTCCGCCCTTGACCAGGGAAGGAGAAACTAGAGTGCACTGAACTCGGCCCTGAGAGGAAATCACAAAAATCGGAGGCCCCTCCAGAAAAAAACAAAACAAACAAAAAAAAGTGGGAAGTTACTCTGAACGGGATAATCTCATGGGGGAGGGGGAAGATAGGTGGATCCTATCTTCTAATAGACTGTTCCCGAGCCTCCTCCCCATGTTCTCCCAATAAATTAGCTATTCTAAAATTTTTGATAGGAAAAAAAAAAAAAAAGGCGGGGGAGTGGAAATGAACTCCCTCTCTGCTTCCCACAACAGCCATCCCAAGGCATCTGCAGCAAAGGGGACCACCTCCGCCCACTAGGTAGGACTGCCCTAGCCCCAGCCCGTGACAGAGAGAGTCCTGTTGGTCAAAGGTCCAGCGTCCCTAAATTGATAAACTAGAAGGGCTTTGGTAGTCGGAATCAGATGAGTCAGAACTGAAGGTAATGAACAGAACAGCAACAAGGGCGCTATGCCAGCCTCTGCTGCAGCCCAACTGGAGCGCTCATCTTCTCCGCTATCTGTACATCAGGGATTTGGATAAGGCCTGGGAAGAGGCACATGAGGGGCCCTGGGTGGACTATGAATGGTGAACGCATCATCAGCGTATTAGGTCCAAAGATGTGGTTTGGAAAAAACTCATACAATTTTTAAAACTTTATCCAAAACTCTGTATCAGCTCTTCGTGTTTCTGTCACTCTAGCTGATTAAAAGCGCCAATGGAAGAAGAAAAATGAGGCCCTCAGTTTTGCTGCAGCACAAGCTGTTTGTACAACTCCAACGTGATGCTCATGCAGAAACCGTCTGGTTGCCGTCATTTAAAAACCATAAAATTGCCAGGGACACACTTTTGCAAGGCCAGAGAATGGCTCAACAGAAAAACAAGTTTCACACTTATGTTTGAGAACATTCAAGGATTAAGATAAAAATGGTGCAATCCCCTATGAAAAGTGCTACTCACTTTTAGTGCGACCGTTTTGTCAAACTCCCAAGTACTCAATCAAAGCCAACGGGAGATGTGATCTCAGAGTAAAGGTGGTCAAATCTACACCAATAAATAGCCTTTTACCAAAGCAGTCTAAAACTGAATAGCACATTTGAATAGTGAGGGAACACCACCTTTTCAAAGTCCTGCGGGCCTGTCTCGGCCTCCCTACCTCCAGCTAATACTTTTTCCATTTCTTCTCTGACAACAGGGGATGTCAGGTGGATGGTCAGAGATAACGGAGGCTCTTTTGTGTTTTTTATCACAATGGCAGCATCATCGACAGATTGCAGTATTTCGTACTTGTCTTCTGTTACAGCCTAAAAAAGAAAATGGAACTTTCAAAACATTATCTTAAGGCAATCAACCATTTTATCTGGTCCACCAGATCCTGCAGCAGAAAGGCCAATTTCTTGGGTGTCATGTCCCAGGACTGCTTTTCTTTGGGCCATCATGATCTCCCTCTAGCTGGCCAGGTTGTGGGCCGTGTTCTGGGTACTCCAGAGAGGGGATGACTAACTGCAGTGAAAAGTGATTTCCATGGGAGCTTTAAGATATAATGGGGAAGAGTTTAGGAGGCAAGAGGAATTCGTCCTTTTGCCACTTAAGTAGATAACTCTGGATAAATCAATCTCATTAAGACTGAGGTTTCTAATTTGTAAAATGTACTTAACAGCATGACCTACGCCACAAGCTTCGAAAAGCTTTGATGGACACTGCACAGGAAGCAGTGTCCACTGCAGAGTGGGCAACCAGCCACTGCTATTTTCATGCCAGTATGAGTAGCCGGACAGTGTGGAATGAAAACCATGTGCAGCAAAAAAGTCTGTGTCCTATGATGCATAAGAGCATACACTCGCTGCAAATGCATGTCTACAAGGAAGCCCACAATAGTGTGATAAACAAAATCCAAGCTTTATTATTTCTGTTAAAGGAAACAAATATCATGGGGGGAGGACAAATGTATGAGAAAGTCTAAATTAGAATTTTTTAACCTCAGCACAAGTGATCTCCTGGGTTGGATAATTTTCAGTTTGCGGTGGGTAGGGGCTGCTCTGTGCATTACAGGGTGTTTTGGGTTTTGTTGGAGATGGGGTCTCACTATGTTGCCCAGGCTGTAGTGCAGTGGCTATTCATAGGTGCCATCATAATGAACTACAGCCTTGAATTTTTCAAGAGATCCTCCCCACTTGGCCTCCTGAGTAGCTGTGACTACAACGCAAACCACTGTACTCGACTATAGGGTGTTTAGCAGCACCCCTGGCCCCCACCCACTAGGTACTAGTAACAGTGCTCGTCCCCCATTGTTTCCAGACACTGCCTAATGTCCCATTGGGGGGGGGGTGTAAAAAAAAAATCACACGTTACAAACCATTAATGGAAAATTGTACGCGCATTCTTTTTATCTTTTTTTTTTTTTTTTTGAGAGAGAGTCTCGCTGTGTTGCCCGGGCTAGAGTGAGTGCTGTGGCATCAGCCTAGCTCACAGCAACCTCAAACTCCTGGGCTTAAGCGATCCTACTGCCTCAGCTTCCCAAGAAGCTGGGACTACAGGCATGCACCACCATGCTCGGCTAATTTTTTCTATATATATCTTAGTTGGCCAGATAATTTCTTTCTATTTTTAGTAGAGACGGGGTCTCACTCTTGCTCAGGCTGGTCTCCAACTCCTGACCTCGAGTGATCCACCCGCCTCGGCCTCCCAGAGTGCTAGGATTACAGGTGTGAGCCATTGCGCCTGGCCCCATTCTTTTTATTTTTAAGGAATGATTCTTTACACAAGTTGTTTTTCCTTTAGAAACATTTACAACAATTTGCTTCATTTAATATACTTGTTATAGATAAGGATAAATTAATTTAATAATTATTGGTAAAAAGAAAATTTTAGGGCTTCACCTTAAATAGCTCCTTGTCAGTAGCTAACGTACATTAGCTCCACTTTCTGATCTTTGTCCTGAACCTCAAAATTGTCAGTCACACACGACCAAATCCCTGCTTACATATGAAAGTGAATCAGGTTTTTCTTTCTAAGGAATGTGATTCAAGGGTCATCTTACTTTCTTCTTTTGTTTATCCTGTAGTTAAATCCAGGTGACTGCATCCTGAGGAGGCAGCACCTAGCAGAGGTTGACATCTCTCAATGCCCCAGAGCTGGGGGTCCCAGGGTCGATCACCCAGCTGCCCTGCACCTCAATCACACCTAGGTACTACTTAGGTAAGTAAGACATAACACAGGTAAAGAGCCTGTCTGGCCTAGGGGCTGGCTGGCATAGTAAACGTTCAATAAATGTCAGAAGCCACTATTTATGCATTCCTTTTGTTACGAAACAAATAAGTGGGTTTTTATTTATTCTTCTAAAAGATATGGCCTTGGTATGTCATCCAGGCTAGAGTACAGTGGTGTCATCATAGCTCACTGAGGCCTCGAACTCCTGGGCTCAACCAATCCTCCCACCTCAGCCTCCCAAAATGCCAGGATTATAGGTGTGAGCCACAACATCCAGACATAATGGGTTACTAAAAACAGATTTTGTTTTTATCCAGGTCTGATCAGGGAGAAAAAGTTAATGACTGTATTATCTATCTAATCATCCATCCAACACAGTTTGGATATAAAGTTCACACCCAATGATGACCTTGGCCTCCTGCACCCTGGTGCACAGTAGGCACTGGGTCCCTACTGGTTGGCAGAGCATTGGGTGCCACCATAGTGTGTCAGCCACTTTCCACAGAACCTCAGCAGCTCTGCGGTATCCTGCCTGTTACCTACAAGAAGGTATGAGCACACGAGTGCAAGTGGGAGTTTGGTGTGTATTTCCTAGTGCACGGCACAAATCGGGCATCTCGTCCTCTGCCCCATGTCCTTGACAAGCACATCCCACCCCCACCAGACCCCCACCCCACCATCGGCAGCGGTCACACTTACAGCGAGCTGGATGGCTAGGTTGTCAGCCACCTTGTCCAAGAGGGCAGTCGTGGGCTTCTCCTTACACAGCAGTACCAGCTCCAGATCCAAGTCCCCCTTGAGCAGAAGACCCTTTGCCACGAGGCCCACCCGCATCACGCCCCGCAGGGTTCTCGTCATGTGCTCAGTCTTCTGTTCCCTGAGGGACAGACCACAGCATGGCTCAGAGAGGAATTCGTTCTGGCCAGAACCCAGAGGCCCGTGAGAGGCTGGAGTTTCTTAGAGAGATGCTGACCCTGGCACTGGCTAGCCTCCCTAGACAGAAACTACCATCGCAAAACCTCACACTTACCCAGCCCCTTCTTTGCTCTCATCCTCCGGGGGCACGTCCATGCTGTCAGACTCGGCGTGCTCGCCACTGCCTTTTTCCTGCTCGTCTATCCAGTCGGACACAGCTTTGAGCGCCCGCTCAGTGTGCGACACCATGTTCTGGACTGCCTCCAGTTCCTCTTGCGTTGGATAAACGGAAGAATGCTTTGCCATCACGTGGCGATCGTCATTCACAAAAATTCGCATCGGACGCTGGAAGTGTGAAAACTAAGTTAAAAATGATGTAAAGAGAGAGGCAGCCCAGCGCTGAGCTTGTAAGCTGTAGTAACTCACAATTATGCTTTATGTTTTGCATAAAAATAAGACTGTACAAACACAACTGAAGGACTGACAAGGACAAGCCAGCTTAACTGCTATTCGCTGGGCACAGGGAGCAATGGGGCACTTATTTTGTATGTTTCCACACAATCCGGATTGTGCTGATACCACACATATTCTATTACTTTGTAACTCAGAAAGTCTAATGAAAATGGTAACAGAATCCAACGCTTCGGGGGAAATGCTACAAACATCTTTATACATGAATGAAGAACAGTATCTGGTGATTAAAAAAAAAACTTACCATTTTTACTCCTTTTTCTGTAGTGTCTGGAAATCAAACTTTATCTTTTCAAACTGTGACAGATTTCCTTGGTGTTATCAATACTTCAACTATCTATAAGATCAGAAAATCTTTTTAGTTCCAAATAATTCAGAGATGGACTAATTTCAGCAGCAAGAACGATGCGCAGCTGCCTCATGAAAGCGCCTGTTAACACAGCAGGACACATCTTTATTTCCAAGTAACCACTGCTAGGCCAAGGCATCAAACTGCTAATTATAAAATGCCCTTAAAATGAAAACAGCTGGTTTCTAGAAGCCAGGTCTGCCATCAGACCCCCACTACTTCAGATGGTCTTTTTTTTTTTTTACCTTTCTTCCTTCATTGTTTCTTGACATTTGTGTTCCAATTTTTATAAATATAAAACATAAAAACATTAACAAGCCTCCAAAAAAAGCTACAGGTAGATAACGTTCATCAAAATCTTGGTGTGCGGGGAAGGAAACGAGAGAAGGAGCTCCAGTCCTCAGGGGTAATGGAGACGGGAGTCAGGCACAAGGGAGGACCCAAAAGCCTCTGGAACACAGGAAGGCGAGAACCTCCTGCAGAGTGAGTATCTGAAATGTCAGGCAGACAACGACAACCACACTGGGTCCAGCTTTGTAGAGGCAGAGACAACTAAAGTGCACAACAGAAGGCTTCAGGACAAACGGAGCTGTAATTACCATTTTGATCTCTAAATAACATGCCGACTACAACCTACTCAATTCCCACTCAGTGCCAACAGTCTGGTCCATACTGAAATCTTCTAAATGAGTAAACAACATAAAAACTCCCATCAGCGTAATATGCAACAGATGAATCTACCCTTCCATCTAAACTAGTCACCAGCCAGCACAGCAGGCTCAAGCCTGAAAAGGTACAAGCTTCGAGGATAAACTGATAGGATTGGGCAAAACAAGAATTTCCCACAATGCTTCAGGACTACTTAGCAATTCCAACTGGAAATTTAAAGGTTCCAAAGTTAAACTTTAAAATCCCAGGGTTGAATGGTAGGTGATGCCCTTGCAGAGCCAGGCAATAAGACATGGCACAGTCAAAGGCCCCGTGATGGGGGTGGGGATGACAGAGGGACGTGAAGGGGCACGGGATCGGAGGGGTGGATGACCAATCCCAAGTGGAAGCTTCTATACAGACCTAGGCCTGAAACACTGCCTACGCAGCCACTAGCCACGTGGCCTTGAAAAGTCTCTATGGAGCTTCCTACTTATACCTGCAAAATGGAAGTGGCCCTTATACCTTCTGCAGGGAGACTGTGAAAATTAAATGAGCACAAATCCCACAGATGCTCAAAAATGGTAGCAGCTTCTACTGCCGACAGGACACACACCCCCAGGCTGCTGTACAGGCTGAGTGAGTCATCCACATGCCAAAGCGCAGCCTTATGAGAGAAGGGAAGAAACTATCATTCACTCAGTGAAGAGAATGATACTGTGGTTGTGTTTGAAAAGAATATCTTAATCTGTTCCATACGTATTTAAGACAAACTTATAGCTGAAATGATATTCCTGGTATTTGCTCTAAAATGCTCCGGGAAGCGCGACAGCGGTTGAAGCTGGTGATGGATTCATTTGTACATGTCTGAAAAGTTCTAAATTTTTTTCTTAAATCCGTAGTAAACTTAAGCACTTTTACAAAAGTACAGCCATGGCAAGTAACGTAAAAATTAAACCAAAGCTGAAAAAAAAAACCAATCACAGCCTGTTTTCTGGGACATGAAATAGCTCTGGAGCTAAATGGTGAGGAGTCAGCTATAGCTGACTGTCCTCATGCATCCTGTGTCACACAGCCACCACTGCTGGCCATGTCTGTGCTGGAATCTCACCAATCTGATCATGTGGGCTGATGTTTAAAATCCTATTTATTTATTCAACAAGTATTTAGCATGTACCTCTCCCGTGCCAGGTGCTGGGCACGATGCTGGTACAACGATACACAACTCAGCCAAGTCTCCAGCTCCCCCAGAGCTAACCATTTAATACACCCTGAAGGAGAAAAACTCTTCCTTCCCTGCAAGTCCAACATGGTGTCAGGAGCCCACACCTCAGTCTACACTTACCACCTCTCAAATTTGGCATCCACTACAAACATCAAACGTAGGGACACTAAACCAAGGTTCCAGGTGGCTAAGACCTTTTCATTAAGGGTTTTCTAAGATAGATATTGCCTAAAACCTGTTAAAAAGGAGCTGAAGCCCAGGACGGTTTATGTCTGTTCAGTCACTACATGATTCTAACATCTAAGTAAACCCCTTTTTATATGGGGGGAGGGGGAAGGAAGGAGCTCCTTGGAGAAGTGGTTTATTCCTCGCTTATGACAAGAAATACACCAGTGTAACCCTAGCACTCTGGGAGGCCGAGGCGGGAGGATCGCTCAAAGTCAGGAGTTCAAGACCAGCCTGAACAAGAGTGAGACCCCGTCTCTACTAAAAATAGGAAGAACTTATCTGGACAACTAAAAATATATAGAAAAAATTAGCCGGGCATGGTGGTGTATGCCTGTAGTCCCAGCTACTTGGGAAGCTGAGTCAGAAGGATTGCTTAAGCCCAGGAATTTGAGGTTGCTGTGAGCTAAGTTGACGCCACGGCACTCTAGCCCGGGCAACAGAGCGAGACTCTGTCTCCAAAAAAAAGAAAGACAGACAGATAGATACCAGGTGTGCCAGGGTCCTACTGTAGCATAAGAAAGCAAAGAAGGGCTAGAGACTGACACCAGCTTGTCCAGAGGACATGAGAACTCACTTGTGTGGGCTCCCACTGGCTACCTTTGGGACAACCAAAAAAATAATGCTTCCACCTATATAAAGTTCTAGAACAGGCAAAACTAATCAAAACTGGAAAAAAAAATGCCAGCAGTGATTGCCTTTGGGGGATGGTAGCAGAGATCATGTGAGAAAGGGCCCATGGGAGCTTTCTGGGGTGATGGTCACAGTGTACCTCTTAGTAAGGTTTGGGTGCATGCACTGGTCAAAACTTACTGAACAGGCCGGGTGCGGTGCCTCATGCCTATAATCTTAGCACCCTGGGAGGCCAAGGCAGGAGGATCACTTGAGGTCAGGAGTTCGAGACCAGCCTGAGCAAGAGCAAAACCCCGCCTCTACTAAAAAAAAATAGAAATTAACCACACAACTAAAAATATATAGAAAAAATTAGCCGGCCTGGTGGCACATGCCTGTAGTCCCAGCTACTTGGGAGGCTGAGGCAGTAGGATTGCTTCAGTCCAGGAGCTTGAAGTTGCTGTGAGCTAGGCTGACGCCATGGCACTCTAGCCCAGGCAACAGACTGAGACTCTGTCTCAAAAAAAAAAAAAAAAAAACAAACTTACTGAACAGGCATGGTGGCTCACACCTGTAATCCTAGCACTCAGGGAGGCCAGGGGGGAGGATCACTTGAGGTCAGGAATTCGAGAACAGCCTGAGCAAGAGCAAGACCCCATCTCTGCCAAAAATACAAAAAATTAGCCAGGCATGGTGGCCTGTGCCTGTAGTCCTAGCTACTGAGGCAGGAGGATCACTCGAGCTCAAGAGTTTGAAGTTGCAGTGAGCTATAATGAAGCCTGTACTCTACTCAGGGCAACAGACTGAGACCCTCTCTCAAAAACAAACAAACAAACAAACAAACAACTCACTGAAAAATATACTCAAGATCTGTACATTGTTTCAAAAGAAAAAAAAACTATAAATACATAAGTCTACTTATTATATACAGGGAATACTGCAGCAACTTTGTGCTACTTAGTTTGAAATGCGTCATAAAGTGACAATACATAATGAGTGCAATGCGCACTGTCTAGGGAATGGACATGATTGAAGCTGATTCGGGGGGGGGGGGGGGCAAGGGCAATATACGTACCGGAAACTTTTGTACCCCCATAATATGCTGAAATAAAAAAAATGCCAATAAATAAATAAATAAATAAAGTGACAGAAGAATGGAACAGAACAAGAGGCAGATGGAGAAATGTATGAAACACAAGTATAGTCAAACGTCAACGACACTCTCTTAGGCTGTGTTTTACAGATAGGTATTCACTGTAAAATTGTGGCACCTTTTTTGAATGTTTGAATACTTTCATAAGATGTTACAAAAATATAACTAAAACTGATGCAGCACGTTAAATTTACACAAATTCATAAGTCTATAGATACTTCCAAAAAAAAAAAAAACCTGATTTGCCACATCAGAAATGTTTATATCCCAACTTCACACTCTGAAAATTGTTAAAGGACTGAAGCTCGCCCCAGTGAATGCTGAGAATTTCTAATAAAAACACCAACTGACAGATTAGAGGGGGTCAGAAGTAGAAAACCACCCTTCAACCTCCAGGCAACAAGATATCACTGGGTCAAAATATCGCCCCTAGGAGAAAGTCTGCCCTTTTTCCCCTTTGCCAGCAAAGTAAATGTCTTTCCTCCTCCCCAAAACATTCGGCCTCATTCTTCTGATTCAGCCTTGTGGACAAGTGCCGAGTTTTCAGTAACAGATTCGACACAATGTGGAATATAAACACACTAAACAAAGCATAAAATAATACAGCAGAACTGAGACCAAATGTCATACCAATAAATGTAAATGGATTTTAATCACCTATTAAGGGGAAAAAACTTTTAGAAGCTATCAGAAATAAAACCAACAATATGTTGTATGCAAGAGACACATCTAAAACAAAGATTCTCAAAAGTTAAAAATGGAAGGATGGGCAAAGTTATACCAAGGAAATGCACACAGAAAAGGCGGCCACGTGGCTGGATTTAGTCATTCCACAATGCACACATATCAAAACATGTTGTACACCTAAATATAAATCATTTTTATCAATTTAAAAGATAAAAATTAAAATAAATTTTAAAAAATATCACCCCTAGCCACACACAGGAGCTCACACCTGTAGTCCCAGCTACTCAGGAGGCTGAGGCAAGGGATCACTTGAGCCCAGGAGTTCGAGGTTGCAGTGAGCTATGATCTTGTCACCATACTCCTGCCTGGGTGACAGAGCGAGATTCTGCCTCTAAAAATCACCATGTCAAAAATGCCTCCAGGACATGCACACACCCCCAATACACCTGTCTTCACATAAATGTCCTCCATGTAGGTGGTCCATCTGCCGTCTTCACTGGTAAAAACGAGAAACGTAGGCATCCTTTTGCTACAGTGGGCGTGCTCACTTCGTCTTCCTCTGCTCTGAGAGGCAGGCCCACAAAGGGATCCCTGAAGGACCTCGCTGGAACCTGCCTGGCTCTGACCACCACACTTGGCCTGTGTGGTGGTGTCCACTCATCCTTGGGCCCTCTTCCTTAGACCAGGCACAATGGCAATGCCTCCTGATTCAAGTGGACAAAGCAAGTAAGAGTACTAATTATCTTGACTAAAACAAATGTTTAAAAACTGGAATTATCACTCCTTTGGAGAGCAAGAAAACTGACCTCATTTGTCTATGTGAGCCCAGATCTGTCATCCAACCAAGCCTCAGAGAATTCATCTCACTGACTGATGCAGGCGTTTTCAGAGTGAGCAGAAACCTTTCTGAAAGGATTTTCAGTGAGGAACACTGCTGGCGAGAAGCCTACAGCACCCACCCACACTCAACACTCCACTGCCCCTACCAATCTAACTTTAAAAGAAAGCTGTAATGCTGAACAAAGCTGCTCCTGCAGCCCCGTTATGATTCAAACCTGGGCACCAGCAAAACTTGTTTCTCTGAAAAGAAACCCAATGCAGGAACAAGTGGTAAGTAAAGTATCAGGATTTTAAATGACCTCTGTGTGGTTTGGGATGTTCTAACACGCAGGGATCAGGTTTCTTTCTTTTGTTCCTGAAACCAGCCCACCCACAGCAGGCACACTCATAGAACCTTAACCACAAAACATTATGCTTGTGGTGCAATGGCCATCTTTCTGACTTCTTACTAATTACAGTATGAGGGTTAATGGCACTTGCTGTTGGAAAAGAAACATGCCCAAGTTTAGCATGCATGGATCAACAAACATTGGTGGAATTAACAGACATAGTGGCAACACCCTAAAAGGTATGGCCCCACCTCTCTTCCAGGGTATTTCATAAAATCTTGCAGCCCTCCTGATCGACTCTGAGGAATGGTCCTGAAGTGGATGTTTATCTTAGCGACCCAATTAGGCTGTGCACTTTATACAGACTCAACCCAGCTCCTGGTTTCATGACCTCTGGAGCCTGCCTATCCTGGGCTGCGAATTGAAACAATACACACATACTAATCTCTTGGTGACTCCTTAAACTTTTACATAGCCACATGATAAAGAACACATCGAAAATAATTTTTACACAGCAACCTAGCCAGGTGATACCAATCTAAAATCTGGTTATGGGATGTGTGTGGTGATGCGTGCCTGTAATCCTAGCACTCTGGGAGGCCAAGGCAGGAGGATTGCCTGAGGCTAGGAGTTTGAGACCAGCCTGGGCAATAGTGAGACTCTGTCTCTACAAAAAGTAACAAAAATTAGTCAGGCATGGTGGCGAGAGCCTGCAGTCCCAGGTACTCAGGAAGCTGAGGCCAAAGGCTCACTTGAGCCCAGGAATTCAAGGCCGTAGTGAGCTATGATCACACTCCTACACTCTAGCCTGGGTGGCAGATTGAGACCCTATCTCGAAATAAATACATACATAGTAAAGTAAAATAAAATAAAATCTGGTTATCACTACCACTCTAGAAATTTAAAGCCCCAACCCAAAGGCAAAGTCAAGTGCAATTCTGTTTAGTCTGCAACAATGTTTTTACAGGCCCAAACAGAGATGTCGAAGTTAGGAATAAAGATTTTAACAAACATTTTCAATCTTTACTGAGTCTTCTGTTTTTATTTATACTATTTCTAAGTGTATTTTTGGTGTTAAAACCACCTTTCTTGTTAAGAAAAATGGAGATGGTATATAATAACTAATTAAAAAGATATTTTCCTTCATAAAATAAAAAGTTGGCAAATACAGGTTGCTCCCCAAAATGTTTCTGGAGACCCAGGATGTGCCAGGCCCATTCATACTGTGAAGCACCAGCTAGTCCAAGAGACAGAAGCCTGGAGGCTAGGGTTTGTTCCTGGCCTCTCCAGCCTGGTAGCTGTGGGACTTCCAGCAAACCACTTACCTTTTCGGAGGTGGGTCAAAAATGAAAATCTCACTTGCCTCACAGTTGCAGATAGGAAGGATTGTAAGTGACAATGTAGGAAAAGTTTAAGGACTAATACTACAAATGAAATGTATTAAAAAGATTAATTAAGCTGCTACTCAGGAGGCTAAGGAGGGAGGTTCGCTTGAGCCCAGGAGTTCAAGACCAGCCTGGGCAACATAGTGAGACTTCGTCTCTTAAAAAAAAAAAAAAAAGGTTTAGTGCTCTTGGATGAACCAACAGAAACACTTTAATATCTGCCTATGAGAGTACACAGTATCACAGAAAAATGTTGAACACAACTCCACGTGGGAATTAGCAAACCTTTCCAACATGCTCTTCAGGCAGCAAAGGAGGCAGGGGTGCAGGAGGAGCAAACCTAGGAAACGTTCCCACACCTGGCTGGAGACAGAGGCAACCCTTCCCAAAACCTCGTGTGCAAATTTAATGTGTTTACTTCAATCAGCAGGTTTTCCTAGTTAAAAAAAAAAAAAGACCAACTCTCTCAAACGATGTTATATAGTAACAGACATGTGAATTATTACAGTAGTAAAGGGTACCTTTTTTAAGTGAAACATTTTTACTCCGAAATAATTACAGCTTCACATGCAGCTATAAAAAATAGCAGATCCTCTCTCTACCCAGCTTCCCCCAATGGTAACATTTTGCAAAACTGTAGCACAAAATCCTAACCAGAACACTGACAGAGCACAGAGCACTGCCAAGGCACAAGGATCCTCCCTGCTGCCCTTGCGGAGTCACATCCACCTTCGAACCTCCCTCATCCCTAATCCCCGGCTGCTGCTAATCCATTCACCATTTCTACCATTTTGTCATTTCCAGAATGCCCTAGAAATGAAATTGCAGAGTATGTAACCTTCCAGATCTGGTCTGTTTCACTCAGCAGGATGAAACATGGCCTCAAGTTTCATCCAAGATGCATGTACACCATTAGATGATTCTTTATTACTGCTAAGTAGTATTCTCAAGGATGGATGTACCACATTTTAATTTGCTATTCATTGGCTGAAGGACATCTAGGTTGTTTCTAGTCCTTGGCTCTAACCAATAAAGCTGCTATGAACATTTGTAGGTAGGTTTTTGTGTAATCATAAATTGTCATTTCTTTGGGATAAACACTCAAGAATATAATTGCTGGGCCATATGATAGCTGGCAGTTTAGTTTTGTAAGAAACTGCCAAAACTGTTTTTCAGAGTTGAAGCCTTGCGTTTAAAAAAAAAAAACTCAATCAACTTCAGAAGTGATTCAATTCCTCCCTTCTCTTCTGTCAGTTTGCACACACACTGCAAAGCAGTGGTCACCAGTGAGCTCCCACAGACCTCCATGGTTGCTGGCCAGCCGTTACTCCTTCCTGAAAGGATTCTGCACAGGTCACCCACAGGACAAATATTTATTAAGCTATGAGGCATCGGGCTGGGCTGCTTATTTCAATACTGGTGATATTTGGGGGTTTTTTTCCTCTTAATTATGAACACACAGCAATTATTAACCTGCAAAAAATCTACATGTACAACTGAGAAGCAAACCTAACCTGCAACATTTCATTCTTTAAAATCACTCCCAATCATAAGAGAAAGTACCTTAAAAGCAAGTGGCCTGGAAGATTGATTTATCTCCAAATAAGACCTTAATTACCCTTGAGAGCTTGAACCCCAATCTTAATGAAAATAAGGACAGCTGTTTGGCATGTTGAAGAAAAACTATCATGGACTTCAAATTGCCAGTAGAACCACCTCTCACTAATCACCTAAGTTTATAAAAATAATTTGAAGCAAATTATTTAAACACTTTAATAAAACGATACACATTTGATTTTGTGACTATATGTTCCTTGGTGATCATATATGGTCCACAAAAAATGATCCTTAGATAGTTAACACATTTTCCTTTTAAAACTACTAGCTACACTTTTAATTAAATTTCAACTGGACATGGCTTTCACTTATCTTAAAATAGCAGATGTTAAGCGTCCGAATTTCCAATTGCTATTTATAAGAGGATCACCTGTGAAGTGTTGCCTTGGAAAAAAATCTCACAGGGATTTAACAGATCATAAATATCATTAAAAATTTTTCAAAATCAGGCTGGGCAAGTTGTCTCACTCCTGTAATCCTAGCACTCTGGGAGGCCAAGGCAGGAGGGTAGCTTGAGGCCAGGAGTTTGAGACCAGACTGAGTCAAGAGTGAGACCCCATCTCTACAAAAAAAAAATAGAAAAATTAGCCAGGTGTGGTGGCGTGCACCTGTAGTTCCCAGCTACTTGGGAGGCTTACGCAGGAGGATCACTTGTGCGCAGGAGTTCGAGGCTGCAGTGAGTTATGATGACGCCACTACACTTTACCTGGGGCAACAGAGCAAGACTGCCTCAAAAAAATAAACAAATAAATAAATCAGTACACTGATGAAGCTCCCTAACACACACCTGGATATCCTGCTCTCACTATCTTTTCAGCACCAACTTGCCCTATATAATAATGCAAGGAGATCACCTACATGTTTCAGATAAAACTGTCAAATGCTGTAGCAGGACACTGAAGTCCACCTTCAATCCTTCACGGCCCCAACCCTCTTCACTCATTCACTGGGTATAGATTCCAGTGAAACCACTAGCTACCGATAACTCCAAACCCTTCCAGTGGAAACAAATCATATCTTCCTCTCCTAGGACTCTGCTAAGGGGGAAAAATATATATATATATACATATATGTGTGTGTGTGTGTCTGTGTATATATATATACACAGACACACACACACACATCTCCAACAAACAGAACCTAGAAAATCCCATTTCCTGCAAAGGTTCAAATAGGTCACAATTTCTGGGGCCAGACATGCTAACACTAAATGGTAACATTTACACATCTTTCAAAACTGCACAAAGTCAATTAACTTGCTGACAAAATGTAGCAGGGTGGCAAATCCAAGAGGTATAAATGAGGAAAGTGATCACGTCTCTGAGGCCATGAAAGGTGATCATAAGAAACTGGGAAGAAGCGTGAAAGAGGTAAGAGGGAGCCGCTCCAGCCCAAAGAAAATTTCTAAAGCCCTTTTCAAAAGTAAGAACACTTCTAACCCCACATCTTGCTAAAGCCTAAAGACACATAAGATGCTGTCTACTGTTTAGCCAAAGAAGGTGTCTTATAGAAGGCTTTTTCCCCATCAATGGCTCCACCTGTCCCTACCTGTAGGCCTTAACCAGGGAGCACAGTATTTGTGTGATCAAAATTAGCAGCTGCTGTCAATGTGGTATTTTGACAGTAAGAACTTGAGAACAATAACAGCTTTAGATTTCTCACTCAGGAATACGGGCCTCTAAAATTATCAAGAATACTAAAAGAAGCTAAAGGAAATTTTGCCTGCAGGCATTAGACAAGTTGTATCAGGAGAAAAAAAAAAAACCCCGCAAACAATTAGGCACCTCTCAGCTACAGAAAAAGGCTGTCCAAGCTCCAGGAAGATAGGGAGACTGATAAATCAGTGCCCAGTGCCGGCAGGACCAAGCGTGGCAGTCATGGCCAGCCACCAACCTGACCTAAAGAATACCCTAGACAGAACCAGCGCCTGTACAGATTCCATTCACAAATCCTGGGACCAAGAGCTACCCACATAGGCAAGAGACAGCTCTAGGGCAAAGACCCCACCACTACTGGATAGGGACAGTAACACCTCCCAGTGTCCTGGGGCCTTTCTCCCTTCTTTTCAGCTGTGAATGAGGCCCTGGTTCCCACACTTCATTCACAGTCTGAGCGGCTGCAGTAGCTACATCCCACGAGACCACACACAAAGCATCACACACAAAGCATAGTGGCAGCACTGTGAGCAATCCTTGGAGATTCCCAAATACCTGAGGAAAAGAGAGCTTGAAGTTCTAAATTTGAATCCTAACTTTGGAAGGCACTTCGTGTTCTCCCGTGGACCCCAGATATGCCATCACACCACTCATTTTTTAAACAGTAGAATCTTCAACAACCATAAAGGCAGATTCAGAATGACTGAAATACCTAAGCCCACAAAAGGAAGATTTAACACGAAAATCGATGCTTCCTCGCTGATCCATCACGCGGCAACTTATTTTGTAAATACTGATAAGAGATCACTTACTCTCCCCTCGTTTGGACACTGAGCTGAGAGACAGCATGCAGAGCACTGTACACCCCAAATAATTCATCCAGGCATAGGATTTACTGGGGCAGAACCCCATGAGTAGACAACAAGAATCCCAGTCACTCAACTACTTGAGAAAATATAGAAAGAGATTTTAAGCACCCACGTTTGGGTAGCAATCTTGGTATATTACAGTGCACCCAAACATCGCATCCCTTTGGGGGAAAGATACAAATCTTAAGCAATCTGAAAAACACTCAACATCAATGAAAATACCTAAAGAAAACACTAAAGAAAAAGAAACCTTAAACCCTCCCAAGTTTGAATCCTGTTCTGAGGGAGGCCTGGCTGACCAGACATTTGGGAACCTGGCGAACCCACAAAGGCTTCCCCTGCAATCCGCGTGGGTAAAGGGTTTCCAAGGAGGGGGTCCGCCTCTCCGCGCACTGTGAGGACAAAGGAGGCGACGTTTCCCGCCTCGGGAACGTGGGACCCTCCTGGAACCCGGGGCGGGACCGGGACCGAGACAAAGAGGAGGGGGAAGCCCCCGCCAGGATGTTCGGGGCCCGAGGGGGTGTGTGCTCCAGGCACGTGCGCGCGTAGCTCTGGCGCCGCAACAGACAAAGCCGGGCCCGGCGGAGGCGGCGGCCGGGGGCCCGGTGCGCGCTCACCCCCCGCGCGTGGCGCCGCAGCGGGCCGAGGGGCCGCGAAGGGGGGAGCGGATGCGCGCGCACTGGGCCCTCGCCGCCGCCATTTTGTTTCCTCGGCACAATGGGGGAGAGTAACGGCTGAGGGCGGGAGCGAGGCCGGCGAGACAGCAATGAAGCAGGCGCAGGGGCGGGAGGACCGGGCGGAGGCGGAGGGCGCGGGGCGCCTTCAGCCTCGTCACCGCGACCCCTCAGCTGAGACCGAGCTGAGGAGGAGGGCGGGGGGAGGGGCAGAGGCGGGAGCGGGCCCGGCCGCCACATTGACGCTTACCTTGTCGGCGTCCCCTTCCCCGACCGCCGCCGCCGCCCTCCTGCCACAGCCCGCCGGGGTGTCTTCCCCCCAAAAGCCACGCGGTACGCGCCGGGCTGCTGAGTCCAACTGCAATGGCGAGAAGAGGAGGAGGAGCCGGGGCCGGGGGCGAGCGAGCGGGCAGGCGGACGCGCGCGGGGAGGTGCGGGGGCACGTGACCGGCCGGAGCCCCGCCCCCTTGCCGCCGCGTTGCGGCTCGACGCAGGCCCAGCCGGAGTGGGAGGGCGGGGTGAACAGAGATAAGGAGGTGGATTGTGGTCACGTGAACAGGCGCGTGGGCGTTGCGTGGGCTGGTCACGTGGCGCCGGTCTCCTCTTTGGAGAGCTTAGCTCCATTATGTGACAGTAGCGAATTCCGAGTTCTGCTCCATGTGACGAGGGCTTTTGCGCCTTCCCTTGGCCGTATAGGTAGGTCTGCATCACATGATGAGGTCGCCGCGCTGGTTTGGCAATGGCGGTTTTTGAACCGCCCTTACCACGTGTCGCAGGGCAAAGGTGAGGGGCGGGGTCTCCCTGCGGCTGGGAGAGTGCACGCATGCGCGACAGCCATCTTACGCTTGTCGCTTTGAGTGCTTAGGCGGAAGTACTCTGAGAGGCTGGCGCGTGAGTGTTTTTTAGGGACCGGAGCGCGATCTGGGACCTTCGGCCCCCAGCGGAGGTGAGCACTGTGCTCGCGTCTCCCGTGAGAGGTCAAGAAGGCTAGAGGTGTGTTCGAGGAGGGGCGAGTCCCAGCTCCTTGTTGCTGCCCGTCGAGCCTGGGACTCGCTCCAGCGAGCTCTCCCGTTCTTTGGTCATGCAGACCTTACTTGGTGTAGCGCCAACCTGGTGGGGATCCTCCAGCCATTTCTCCCCTTTAACAGATAGATAAACTGAGAGCCAGGCAAGAAAGAGATCTCACCAGAGGGCTCCTGGGAGAGCCGGGGCTGCGACTCACGGCGCTCGGCCACAAACAGCTCCGGGGGTCACAAGTAAAGGCACCAGTGGCCGAGTTCCTTCTCCTTCCGAGCGTAGTGTCGTTGAATCCTCCCAGGCACCTTGAGAGGTCCCCGATATACAGTCTGTGCTTAAGCTAAGTCTCGCTCTCTTCCAGGGTCAGGTTGGTGCTCGACGGGCATAGTTGCTAGACAGGTTGACAGATGCCCGCTTTGCAGGGATTTGGAGCAAGAGGAGCAAGGAGTTGTTGAAAATGGGGAGGAGAAGTTCAAGACTTACAGTTTAATAATGGGTCTTCCTTGCAAAACGTAGGAATGGTGCAGCACATAAAAGGGTACAGGATCCAGTGCCTGCCTGGGTTTGAGTCCTGTGTGACCAATGACAATGCACCTCCCTGAGCCTCCGTTTCCCTATCTACGAAATAGTGATGATTTATTCTTTTTATAAAGCACTTGGCACAATTCTTTTTGTAGAACAAATGCGCCCAAACTGATAGCTGTTATAAAGAAGGTAAGATGTAAAATATGATTACAGAAATAGGTGCGTGCTGCACCTACTGCTCTTCTATTTTATTTACATTTTACTTAGGATTTTTAATAGGTAATATTTTCACGCCATATGAAGTGTCAAATGTACGAAAGAATATGAGAGAATAAAATCAATCTCCTTCCTTCAGACACCCAGTTGCCCTCCCTCTTGGCAGCCAGGGTAAAGTCTTTTTGTGTTATGGAGATGCAAAATGGTATGTATTGCTGTTTTTCACATAAATAGGTGTTTTATTCTGCATCTGGTTTTGGTGTTTTGTTTTTCACCTTCTGTGGCTCAGAGAACTGTCTCACAAATAGAGCTTGAGATTGAAGAAAAGTGTGGTGAAATGAATGGGCATGTATGGAGACAAAACCCATTACAGTAAGTTTAGACTGTTCAGAAGCATTGTGATGGTAGTGGTTGGGTGCTAATAGAGCCTACAGTGGCTTTAAACATACTAACCTTATTGGAAGCCCTAACACAGAGACCAACGATGTCTATGTGACACAAGAGGGAACAAGCTCAGTGGCTGAGTGAGTTGCCTAAGGTAACAGCGCTACCAAGTGGCAAAACAAGGATACTTTCTAGTTTTCCGTCTCCAAGTCCAGAGTCCCTTCTCAAGAAGGCCCAAGGTTGTGGCATTTCCAGTCAAAGGGGCCCCAAACACAATAAAGGGCAGGTAGGATCATGATGACAACCACAGGATTTGGATCGAACCAAAATCTCCTCCATGGAGGAAGCCCAGGACTGATTTAGAGAGTTGCTTGAGTGCCCAGCATGTGGTAAGAGCTTGAGAAAGTCATGGTTATGATGATTACCCTGCTTTGTTTTTCTTGAAAGTTTTTATCACCACCATTTATTTATTTATTTATTTATGAAACAGAGTCTCATTCTGTTGTCCAGGCTGGAGTGCAGTGGCACAGTTATAGCTCACTGCAACCTCAAACTCCTAGGCTCATGCGATCCTCCTGCCTCAGCCTCCGTAGTAGCTGGGATTACAGGTGTGCATCACCGCACTTGGCTAATTTTTTTTATTTTTTATAGAGATGGGGTCTTGCTACGTTGCCCAGACTGGTCCTGAACTCCTGGCCAAGCGATCCTCCCACCTCAGCCTCCCAAAGTGCTGGGATTATAGGCATGAGACATTGTGCCCGGTCCTATTATATATTTTTTGTTTGTTTGTTTTTTGAGACAGAGTCTCACTCTGTTGCCCGGGCTAGAGTGGCATGGCGTCAGCGTAGCTCACAGTGACCTCAAACTCCTGGGCTCAAGCAATCCTCCCTCACCCTCCCGAGTAGCTGGGACCACAGGCATGCACTACCATGCCCAGCTAATTTTTTCTATATATTTTTAGTTTTCCAGATAATTTCTATTTTTTTAGTACAGGCGGGGTCTCGCTCTTGCTCAGGCTGGTCTCGAACTCCTGAGCTCAAACGATCCACTCACCTCGGCCTCCCAGAGTGCTAGGATTACAGGTGTGAGCCACAGCCGCCTGGCCCTATTATAAGTTTAGGTGTTTATTTTTTGTCTCTCTGGCTAGAGGGTCAACTCTGGCACCAGGGAACACAGTTCTTGTTCATGCCTGTGTATTCATTACATAAACAGTGCTTGGTTTAGAGTGATCAAAGTGGAGTAGATCAGTCATCTGCCACATCCGCCGCCCGCTCTTCTGGAGTCAGTACAATGTCACGGATAGCTGAGCCAAGGGGAATTCCCCTTTTCCCTTAAGTCATCATTTAAAAAAAAAAAAAATTAAATACAGGTGGGGTGCAGTTGTTCCTATAATCCCAGAACATTGGGAGACCGAGGTGGGAGGATGACTTCAGGCCAGGGGTTCAAGACCAGCCTGAGCAATAAAGGGAGATATTTAAAAATTTTTAAATCAGCGGGGTGTGGTGGTGTGTGCCTGTAGTTCCAGCTACTGGAGAGGCTAAACCAGGAGGATCACGAGTCTGGAAGTTTCAGGCTGCAGTGAGCTATGATGATGCCACTGCACTCTAGCCTGGGTGACAGAGCAAGACCCTGTCTCTACAAAAGAAATTTTTTAAAAGCTGAACAATCCTGATTGTATGCCTCCAACCTGGAATTCTCCCCTGAAGTGCAAACACGGACATCCAAGCCATCTATTTGATGACTTCACTGGGAGATTTATTCAGCAGGTCCAAAATAAACCTACATGGAATGGACACTGTCTGCCAAGATCCCTGCAGATCTTTTTTTACTGTTTCTTTGCACCCTTGCCAGGGCTTTTTGTGCTTTTGCTGCCAACAGTGAGTACCTGCAACTCTTCTACAGTGGACTTTCCTTGGGCTCTGGGCCACGTTGCCAGTGCAACTTTGCCTATGCACTCAGAGAATCAGAAGTGCCCATTAGTTTATGTTTCTCAGTGGCAGCCTTTCATCAGTGACTTACTGGTGCAGGACGACTCCAAGGCCTAACTCCGGCTCCATTGCTCAGGGCAGGATCAGGCAATGGGCACCCTCTGCAGGACATTGACATTGCTCCCTTGCGTGGCACATTCCCTGGAGTCTTTGGTTCCTCTCACATTCTGCACGGAATCAATTGCGTCGGCTCTATCTTCAAGTCATGTCCAAAATCTGAATACTTTGTTTTTTTGAGACAGAGTTTTGCTCTGTCGCCCCTGGTAGAGTGCAGTGGCGTCATCATAGCTCACTGCAACCTCAAACCCCTGACCTCAAGTGATCCTCCCGCCTCAGCCTCCCAGAGTGCTGGGATGACAGGTGTAAGCCACTGCACCCAGCCATTTTATAATTACAGACTGTGGCAAGTGCTAGGAAGAAAATAAACAGGGTGACACTGGTCACCTAGGGAGGCTACTTTAGATGAGCAGGGAGGGCTTCCTAGAGGAGGTGATCCCCAAGCTGAGAGAAGAAGGGTGAGAAGCTAGCCACACAAAGAGGCAAGTGGAGAGTATTTCAGGCACAAGTCCTGGAGTCTGGGTGGCTAGAGCGAGTGGAGTGTGTAAGGGGGATGGAGGGGAGAGATGAGGGTGGGGAGGTAATGGGGAAGATGGGTGCTGGTGGGCTGCAGGAGGACTCTGTTTTTATTTATTTATTTATTTATTTTTGAGGCAGAGTCCCACTCTGTCACCCTGGCTAGAGTGCTGTGGCGTCAGCCCAGCTCACAGCAACCTCAAACTCCTGGGCTTAAGTGATCCTACTGCCTCAGCCTCCCAAGTAGCTGGGACTACAGGCATGCGCCACCATGCCCAGCTAATTTTTTCTATATGTTTTTAGTCGTCCAGCTAATTTCCTTTTTTAAATTTTTTAGTAGAGATGGGGTCTCGCTCTTGCTCAGGCTGGTTTCGAATTCCTGAGCTCAAACGATCCTCCCGCCTCGGCCTGCCAGAGTGCTAGGATTACAGGCATGAGCCACTGCACCCGGCCTGCAGGAGGACTTTGGCTTTTGCCCTTAGTAAGGTGGGAGCCATGGAGGGTTCTTGAGCAGAGAAAGCATCATGTCCTCACACGCAAGTGTTCACAGGTGCCTTCCTGCCCTTGTGGGGGGAACAGTGTGTGTCGGGAGGGAGACAAGAGCAGGGTGGCAGGACTGCACTGGTTCAGCTGAGTGACAATGGGGACTGGGAACTGAAAACGTGGAGAGAAGTGGCTGGGTTTAGGAGCTATTTTGGAGGTGGGTGGGGTTAACAGAAGCTGGGGTTAAGGAAAACACCAGACTCGAAGGACCCAGAGGAACAAGAACATCGAGAAAGCAGTCAGTACCAGTACAGGGTAGAGGCTGAGGAGGCCTGAGTCTAAATGCCTTCTGAGCCCCTTTAGACGTGTCCCCAAACCTCCCCTCCTTCATTTCATCCTTGGTAAAACAAGGAGAGTCAACAGAAGTTGGGTATTGTGTGCAACAAAATACTCAAGAAATGGTGGCAGTTTTTTTTTCTTTTTGAAACAGTCTCACCCAGGCAGGAGTGCAGTGCTGCATTCATGGCCCACTGCAGCCTCCGACTTCTGAGCTCAAGCAATCCTCCTGCCTCAGCCTCCCCGGAGTAGCTGGGACTACAGGTGCATGCCACCATGCCTGGCTAATTAAAAAAATTTTTTTGTAGTGGTGGGGGTCTTGCTATGTTGCCCAGATTGGTCTCAAACTCCTGCCTCAAGCGATTTTTCCTTCTCTGCTTCTCAAAGTGTTGTGCTTACAGGCGTGAGCTATTGGCGTGAGCTATTGCCGTGAGCCACTGCCATGGCCAAAAAATGGTTGCTATTTAAGAAAAAATTCTGAGGGGAGGGGAGGGAGAGGTAGTTACAGACAGCTGGCACCAGGGGGCAGCCCCGAGCCTGCAGGGCCAGGGGCAGCCCCCAAGCTGCTGGGCTACACAGTGGGGCCTCAGATGCTTGGGGTGTGACCAAGGAAGTGGGCAGGCCACCACTGCCTTCTGGACTCCAGGCATCAGGGGCATTTGTTCACCAGGAATCTTCAGGAGAAACCTGAGCTGCCTGAATGCTAGAATTCAGATGGAGACAGCAGCCAGCAGACCAGTGCAGCAGACCACAGGTTTCCTGCCCCCTCCTTCTTCCCTTGGGAGAATTGCCCCAGCTCAGAGACTCCCAGGACACTGGAAGCTGGGGTGCCCCCTACCAGCCGCCCACTCCCCCCTACAAACACGGCAGGCCTGGACCTGTACAATAGGCACTTTATTCGTGGTTGGAATGCAGTTACACGCAGGGGTGTGTGGACAGGATGGCAGGCAGGGCTGGCGCAGGCACAGGACACGAGAGACCCCAGACTGGGGGTTCTCCCTCTCCGGGATCCTGGGACAGTGCTAATGAACAGAGACGTGAAGTCAGGGGTGAGGGGGGGTTGGAATATGGCAAAGGGGGAACCGGGAAACCAGGTCCCCTGAGTTCGACAAGTTTGGCAAAAGGGTGCTCAAGGTGAGGTATGTGGGTAGAGGGGCCTGGTTTGCCCCCCCACCGCTCCCCCTGAAATCATCCCTCAGGTGGATTCAGTTTCTTTCCTCTCTTACAAAGAGAGCTGAGTCAATAACTGGTGGAGGAAGGGGGAGAAATTCAGTTCAACCGCGCCAGGCAGCCAGGCGGTTTCCATTAAGCACTGGCTTATTAAAAATGTCCTCCAGCTGGCTCTGACCTGGCCACCCAGGCCTGCTCCCCGCTGTCCCCCGACAGTCTCCCTCCCTCCCTCTCCTCCCATCAACACCCCACCGCCCACCAGGAGCCACCCCCACCTGGGCACACATACTCCCACCCCAGCCACGCCTGGGGCGGGGAGGGGACAAAGGAAGGCACTCCTTGGCAGCCCCATCTCAGCTGTTGAGACAGATGGAAAAAAAGCTAATAGACCCTTTAATGCACGTCCAGGTTAAAAAAAAATAAGAAGAAAGAAATGCTTCTGGCGGCCCTTGAGTCAACTGTTCAGCCACGGAGGAGGGGTTCTGTCCTGGCAGGAGCAGGCAGCAGTAACTGGGAGGGTTTGGAGCTGGAATTCACTCAGACACAAATACCGTCCTTCCTGTTGTCTGTCCCGTCGTTAAGAGAGGGACAGGGAACATAAGGGAGCTTGCGGAGGTTGGGCCACATCGCCACCCAGACATGGAGACCCCACCGGATTTCTCTCTCTCCAAGCCAGGGAGGGGCCGGAGAGACTCCCTTTGCGGTCTTGGGGTGGCCACCGTGAAAACTCTGAGTGCCCCTTGGCACAGATAGGGAGGAGGTGCCCCAAATTCTCCAGGTCCCCAGAAACTTGTGGTAACTGGTTAATGAGGAAGGGGGCAGAGCGGCAGTGACAGGACTTCAGGTAAGCCCCAGGGACTGCGGGGACTGACCCAGCTGCAGAGCACCTGGTGTGAGGCTCCCCAAGAAGTGGGGGATGGCGGGGCCTTTAGGACTCTGCAAGCTTCTTGTTGGTCTTGTTCAAGAGCTTCTTGAGAGTGGAAGACATGAAGTAAGGCCGTTCAGCAGAGCCATCGTTCCTCTCCAGATCCTCCACTGCGGAGAGAGGGCCCCAGAGTGGGAGGCGTGAGGGGAGCCCCTGGGCAGGGGCCTCCAGGGACAGGGTGGGTGAACGAGGGCCACAGAGAAGCCTCAGAGGGTTAGGAAGCAAGACACACTAGGACCAGAGAGGGCCGGACTGTAGCGGGCTCCGAGGGACACACATGAGCCCCACACTCCCAGGCAAGGAAGGCCCCCCTGCATGCACCCCCAGTCTACAGGAGGACACCTGGCCCCCAAGCCGGCCCCCAAGCCGGCCCCCCTTGCTCTTTACTCTTCGACTTCCTCCCGCTTCCCCTCCTCCGCACTCCCCTTCAACAGGATGTCTCTCAGCTCGGGCGACATGAAGTAGGGTCGCTCCTGAGAGCCGTCATTCCTTTCCAGGTCCTCACCTGGGCTCCCCCCAGGAACCGGCAGGGGGAAAATGGGGGGTGGTCAGGAAGGGAGGGGAAGAAGGAGGCAGGGGAGGAACAGGGAAGCCAGCAGGCATGGAGGAGAGGAAGAGAAAAGAAGAAACAAAACAAAAAAAACAGACGAGAGACCAGAGTTAGTGGCAGCCACAGATCCTCCCAACAAAGCCAGAAACTCCGAAGCCGAGGGCCCAAGGGCAGAGTGTTCCAGCTGTAGCCAGGGTGGTGGATGAGAGGGTGGAGCCGCTCTGAGCACAGCGGGGAAGCTAAGAAGGCATGCTGGGGCCCTAGGACAAGGGATAGCGAGTCCCCAGGGAAGCTGGAGGCACTGGGCAGGTAACTGTGTGGCCCCATTGGCGGAAGATGTTATGCCCAGTAGGGAGAAGGGACTCAGGGCCCGGCAAGGGTTGGGGTGAGGGGTCACTCACAGAAGCAGAGGAACAATGTGTCCACACACATGCCGTAGACGCTGAAGAAGCCATGGGCAATCAGGTAGGAGCCAATGATCACTGTCTGGGAGAGAGGAGATGCACGTTCCTGCCTTAGTTCCTGCCCAGAGCAGCCCCCACCCACTATGTCCCTTCCACACTGGGATTATGTCCCTCCCCTGCTGAGAAGCCTGCTTTGGAATAACCATATCCTAACTCCTCACTACTGCTGGCAGGGTCCTGCCATCCACACAACACCCCTTGCTTTCTTCAACCCCAGGGCCTTTGCCCTCACTGCTATCCCGACTCAAGTCTAGTTTGCACCTCACTGTTCTTCTGCTCAAACAGCAAGTCTTCAGGTCCCACCTCCTCCAGGAAGCCACCTGTGACATCTAGACCCTATTTTGTGTCCTCCTAGCACTGCACACCCCTCCTAAGGCCTTCATCTAGCAGCAACATCATATATGTTTAGGGCTTTATAGGTTTAATGCCCACACTCCCCCTAGACTGTGTCTGTCCCATTTACGGCTATATCCCTAGCAATTTGGAGACTCCCAGAGCCATGGTAGCTGCTTCATAAACATTTGTTGACTATTAGAGAGATTAAATAACTTGTCCAAACTTACTCATCTTAGAACTAACAAATACAGAAGCTAAGGAACTAAGATAAGAAACTAGGTCACGGGGCTCCAAGCCCTGCCCTTGGGATGAAGACCCACCCCTTCCACAGTCCTGTTACCTCCTTAACCTTAACATCCACATCAGCTCCACTGGTGTCCTTACTGTTCCTGGCACGGTCCCACCTCAGGGCTGCTGTACTATCTGTTCCCTCTGCCTGGATACTGCTTATATCTTCAGATCTCAGATCCAATATCACTTGTATGGGGATGCCACCTGGACCCCCCCAGATCCTCCAACACAGGCCCTGACAGTTCCCTGTACGGTATGGATACACCAGCAGCATGTCCCAGTTTGAAACCATACATTCACCAATATCATCATTGATGAATATTTGTTTACCCCTAAAAACTTCGAGAGGGAAGCCCCCCACTTCAGGGCCTGGAACACAGTAGGTGCTCAATAAATGTTTGTGGACTGAATAAATAAGCAATCCCCCTCTGACCCACATTCACATCTGTCCAGTCAAAGAAGACCAAGCAAGTCCCAACACCTCCTTCTCCCCAGACCCCTGTCTGTCCCCAGAGGTCCATACCAGTATAGGGACCCAGTAGTAATTGAGAGGAGGTGCTGTATCCTGCACAATTCTGATACGGTGCGTGAAGAAGAAGAAAGCTAGGATCCCTGGAAAGGAGGAGGAAACAGAGATGGTGGAGGTTTCTGGCTAAAGGAAACAGCCCCCCAAGAAAATGACACTCATCGCAGAGCCCCAACAGGCTGGGTGGGCACCACTCACCCACACTACCCACGATCAGAAGTTTGCCCAACAGGAAGAGGAAGTCGGTAACTTTGTCCAGGACGGCCACTCTGCAGGGGACGGTAAAGGGCAGGTGTGAATGCTGGATCAGGGACTAGGGGAGGAGGAAGGCGGTGGGAGGACGGTGTCTTCCCTAACCTGATAATATTTCTCATGAGCAAGAAGAAGGCGTTCCTGGCCGAGGTGCAGAAGTTGGTGCCATAGATGGCAATCTGGAAGGGGGCGGGAGGGAGGAATCAGGCCCCCTGGGTGGAGATGGGGGCTCTTCCCACCCAGCAGGAGCTGGTGGGTTGGTTCGGGGTCCCAGGCCGACTCACCATGATGTAGGCATTCCTGTTAAGGAATTTGATGAATTTCTCCAGGCACCAGAAACAGCATTTGAGACAGGTCATGAGAAACTTAGCAAACTTGTTCTCCGCAGCTGGAAGAGAAGGAAAGGGATGCAGAGGTGAGGGGAGACCCGACTTAGATTCATAGGGACCCCCATAGTCCATGTCCCCAAACAGACAAGGGAGAGGAGACTTGAACCAGGACCCTTGGGGTTCTCTGTCCGGCCTCCAAGTAGGAACTAACCCGGCCTGGTTCTCAGCCCCACCCCCACGACAGGAACCAATCAGGACAGCCACGGCCCCGCCTCCCAGGCAGAAGCCAATACTTGTCACTTCCTTAGCCCCACCCCCAAAGTACAACCAATCACAGCTCCACAGCCGCGCCACAGAGAAAAGAGATACCAGTCTTATTCCCGCCCTCTTCAGCGCCAACAAACCCCAGCCCAGCTCTAGCAGGAACCAATGGTAGGCCAGGCCGCTTGACACGCCCCCCTCCACGGTAAGCCTTCCACCTAGTGGGCTCTCTCAGCTGCTCCCCCATCACAGCAACTAATCACCGCAATCACAAGCACCTCAGCCCCACCCCTTCCCCATGCAGGAACCAATCACCGCCTCACCATCTTGGCCCCGCCCACCCCAAGCAAGAACCAATTCCGGTTTGCCACTCAGCCCTGCGCCCCAGCGAGAGCCAATGCCAGCCGTGGGAAGGCCGTACCTTTTAGGCGCTGATCCAGGTATTCGAGAATCACTCGGATGATCTGCACGATGGCCAGGATGAGGGCGCCGAATGCCAGGGAGCCTGTGTGGTACCTAGGGGCCGAAGGGGGTAGTCAGTGGTCGGGCCAGCACTCCTTCGTTGCCCATCCCGCCCCCAACCGCAGCTCACCTGAGCGCCCGGCCAAAGGCAGAGAAGAGTGGGAAGGCGGGCAGGTCGTCTGGCTTGCGTAGGGCCCAGTAGTAGGAGGCAAAGGCCCCGGCCAGCGTGACCTGGCCCAGCGCCAGCACAAAGTTGGCCAGCCAGAAGAACATGAAGGCATTGAAGATCTGCAAGCCCAGCAGCGCCCGGTGGTAGCCAGACTCACCGCCATAGAAGGCGAACTGGCAGCGGGCATTGGGGCACAGGCGGGATTCATTGGCGGAGGGGAAGGTCTGTGTCAGGAGGGACATAGAACAGAGTCAAAACACAGGGACCAGGAGTTCAGAGTGGCCTCTGAGCACCAGGTCCCGGGTTTGTGGACCATGGGGTAGACAGGACTTAGGGCATCAGTTAAACGAAGGAATTGGAAGTTCAGGATAAGGGCTTATGAAAAGGAAGGGGTTCTGGAAACAAGAACCAGCCATCAGGTAAGTCAGGAGAAGGGTATGGAAGCAGAAAATAAAGTCACTGTGTAGGGAGATGGGTGGTTCAGCACCCAGGGTGGGAGACAGGTCAAGTTGAAAAGAGGAAGCCGTGAGAAATTGCGGGATACGATGATAGGGTCTCTTCCCCACTGTAGCCCCCACACCCAGCATAGGGCACACAGCAGGTGGCCAATGTTTGCTGAATGATCTCCAAGCGGGGATGACAGGTTTCAAATCATCTGGGGCCTGCTGGGGCAAATACTTGCCCTCCCCACCCTGGGGGACGCCCACCTCTGGGTTACAGGTTTTCCCAGTAAGTGGGCAGGCGACATCATCAAAGATCTTATAGACGGCTTCGTTGGAAGTGGACAGGAAGCTGGAGGCTTGTTAAGGAACCCAAGGTCTGGCGTTGGGGACCCCA
Source organism: Lemur catta (assembly GCF_020740605.2). NCBI lineage: Eukaryota > Metazoa > Chordata > Mammalia > Primates > Lemuridae > Lemur > Lemur catta. The sequence goes on along the minus strand of NC_059128.1, from coordinate 110,118,890 downwards.
GAGACCCCAAAGGATCCATTCCCCCACTGGGTTCTAGCCCCACCCCAAGCTGGAGGACACTTCTGGGCAAGTTTGGCCTTTAGCCATCCCTGGGGTCAGAGACTGCAGGCTAGCGGTGGATACACAGCAGTGCAGGCCCAGTATGCAATGCAGAGGCACAGCAGGAAGAAGGTGACCAGTGGGTACAACATGGAACACATGACGTATCCCACAGCCCTAGGGAGAAGAGACATAGGCATCAGGGCCCAAACAGCCCTAGGATGACCCCAGCCTGGCCCCCTCGTCCCCCGGCCCCAACCTGCTGGCTTCTTTGATAAGTGCAATAGCGATGAGAATTCTCTTCCGGAGAAAGATGAGCAGCAAGACGATAATAACTTCAAGGATACTCAGAATGATCACTGAAAAGGGCAGAGAGTAAGCTGCCTGGGCTCCCTGCTCCCTCCAAGACCTCATGGGGGGCAGGGCTGGGGGGCTGTGACTCACTGAAGGCCATCCAGGTCTGCCGTAAGTGCAGGTATACCCGGAGATCTGTCTGAAAGCCAAGGTCCGCTAGGGAGACATCAGAGCCAGCCTCACCGCGCAGTCGGGAGTACTCCATGTAGCAGTGAAATATTCCTGCACAGGGAACCACAGCTTAGCCCGCCAACGCCTCCCCTGACCTTGCGAAGCAGGTACACTGCCCACATATAACAGAAGGAAAAACCAAGGCTGAGGCTGGGCAGGGCATGGCAGCTCATGCCTGTAAGTAATCCCAGCACTTTGGGAGGCCAAGGTGGGAGGATCTCATGAGGCCAGGAGTTTGAGACCAGCCTGGGCAACATAGCAAGACTCCTGTCTCTACAAAAAATTAAAGAAAAAAAAAGCCAGGCATGGTGGTGTGCACCTGTAGTCCCAGCTACTACAGAGGCGAGGTAGGAGGATTGCTTGAGCCCAGGAGTTTGAGGCTACAGTGAGCTATGATCACATCACTGCACTCCAGCCTGGGCAACATAGCAAGACCCTGTCTCCAAAAAAAATAAAGAAAGAAAAAGAAAAACAGGGGCTGCCCTTGTGTGATTCCACAGGGCCTTGTACTTGCCGTTCCTGCTGCCTGGTAGATTCTCTCCCCATGGCTGGATCCCCTCACATCCTCAGGTCATTGTCATCTCATGAGACCTTCCAGAACCCCTTCCTCCCACTTAGAATTGCATCCCACCATGCTCCAACTTATCTCCCTTTCTTGTTTTGACATCCTAGAGGTTTTCATGGTTTATTTGTTTCTTACTAATTTCCTAACACTCCCAGGAATAAAAGCTCATAGGAGCAAGGATCTATCTTGTTTTGTTTATTGCTATAAGCCCAGGACCTGGAAAACTGCCCAGAACCCAGATGGCTCTCAAAACATGTTTGATGAATGAATGAATGAGTAGGTGTCAGGATGCCCTGTGGTCTGAAGGCTCCCTTCCACCCTGCAAGAATTCACAGGGGCAGCCTGGGTGTGAACATGCAGTGGAATAGCCTTAGAGACTTTTAGCATTCATCTTAGCTTGTAAAATAAAACTGGAAAATATAAAGTAAAAAAAAATAATCAGGTCACCTAAATGCCAGCACCCAGTTAGAAACCGCTATTTACGTAAATATTTTGATACTTGCATCCTCAGATTAGTTTGCCAAGTATTTTCCTTCCTGGAAAGTTTAAATGAATGATCAAGACAGGAAGCACTGTTTTTTGAGCTTTGTGCCTCTGAATTCTATAGGCTAAGCTAAACAGGCCCCTACCCTGATTTTATCCTCACACTATCTCATTGTCATTAAGCTTGCCAACTTGCAAATAATAATTATCACCATTTATAGAGGAAGAAACTGAGGCACAGGAGATTGAGTCATTTGCCTAAGGTGTCAAAGCAAGAAATTGGCAGAGCCAGGACTTAAACCCCTGGCACTCTGGTGCCAGAGTGTGCATCCTTAACCACTGTGCTAAGTAGACTTCTTTCTTTCTTTTTTGTTTTTTTTTTTTTTTGAGAGACAGAGTCTTAGTCTAAATAGAATGCAGTGGTGTGATCATATCTCACTGCAGCCTCAAACTCCTGGGTCCAAGCGATCCTCCTGCCTCAGCCTCCTAAGTAGCTGGGACTACAGGCACGTGCCACCATGCATGGCTAACCTTTTTTTTTTTGTAAAGACGGGGTCTTGCTATGTTGCCCAAGCTGGTCTCAAACTCCTGGCCCCAGGCGATCCTCCCGCCTTGGCCTCCCAAAGTGCTGGGATTACAGGAGTTACCCACCACACTGGGCCTAAGTAGCCTTCCTGAGACTGCCTTTTGCTGTCAATAACATACAGATCTAGGTCCTGATGTAGAAAGTTCCAGAGAGCCTGACTTAACCCATCCCCCACTGATGAGCACTGAAGCTGTTTCCAAGCTTCTGATCTAATAAACACTGAGACAAACATCTTCACAAATATGCCAAGGAGAAGATGGAAAATATCTGATGGCTTAGGAAAAAATTCTAGAAGGGCTGGGCAGTTTGCTGACCCTGGGAAGGGGAGGTCACAGGGAGGTGGGGACTCACCGTAGCCCAGGACCAGAATCACCATGACGATCATCACCCAGACCATAATGCCAGCCAGGAAGCGGAGCAGGATGATGAACAGGAGGCTCATCACCATGGCGATGACCAGGCCTCTGGGGGACAAAACAGGCATGGGGCAGACTCTACCCCACCAGCTTCAGAGGGAACAGCCAGGGGAGAGCCCCCTTCCCTCCCACTTACATGACAATCCAGTACCAAGAGACGGTGTAATCTTCAAATATCCGCATGGCCAGCTGTCGTGCCTCCAGGACCCCATTAGCTTTCCTGGGGGATGGGGGAGAAGGCCCAGGTCAGACCCCCTCCCTGATCAGACCAGCTTCGGGGATGACCTGGCCCACCCCTGAAAGTGGTGGGACAGGCCCGAGGTCCTTACTTAGCCCCCTCCACCAGTTCTGTGATATTCTTCCGAGAGCCGTGCCCATCCTCATATGTCGTCTCGTTGCCTACCATAAGGACGCCCTTGTGGGCGTGGATGGCCGGGAAGCATCGCCGGGCCACTGCATAGAGCAGGGAATCGCATCAGTCAGGCTGAGCCCATGCAGACCCTCCCCCGTCCCCATACCTGACCTTCAGGAAACCCCTGACTCACAGGGTTTGCTGGGGATGAGGACAGCGGGGCAGTCGCCATCGCGAAGCACCTCGGCCACACCCTGCCAAGAGAGAGGGAGAGAGGTGAGCTGCCCTGGCCAGCACCCACCCATGATCCCTGCCTGGGCTCCCAGGGTAGCCTACCGCTCACCTTATTGTTCTGGAAGCCAGGAACACAGAACTGCTTATAGTACTCAAAGTCCCGGGAGTTGCGAGCATTCAGGTAGGTGAGGTAGCGGTTGGGGCATTTCTCCACACAGATCTGGGAGGGCAGAAGGAAGGGAATGGGTGGGTCAGGACAGATGTCCCACCCTGCACTCACAGGGGGAAAGACATACAAAGAGGAGAGGGGGACATGTTACCTGTGGGGTGGGACACTGGAATTCCAGCAGGACCAGGGGGCTGGCACACTTCACAATGTTGAAATAAAATAGGTAGGGTTTGTTCCTGGGGTTGGAAAAGGAAGATGGAAATTGTCAGGACTTCTTAACCACCGTATATGAAATATCTTAATGAAAACAACACAACCATAATAACAACTGTAGCATCAGCCACTCCATATAAATTTTTTAATTTTTAATGATTTTGTAGAGATGGGGTCTCCCTGTGTTTCCCAGGCTGGTCTTGAACTCCTGGCTCCAAGTGATCCTCCCACCTCAGCCTCCCGAAGTGCTGACATTATAGGCATGAACCACTGTGCCAGGCGATCCTCATTTTAGAGGGGAGGAAAAATGAGGCTGAGAGAAGTTGAGACACTTGCTCTATGTCACACAGCCAGGCAGTGACACCACGCAGATAAAACTCAATCTACTCATTACCACCTGACATCAGATCTCTCTCCTATGTGTGCCTTCCTTAAAATGGGAGCTGCCAGAGGACAGGATGCTTAATGTCTCACTTCGTGCTGTGTCCCCAAGGCCTAGAAGAGCGGCTGGTGGGTGGTGGGAAGTTTATAACTACTTGTTGATTGGATTCTTGGATGGATGGAGATGGGGAAAACCTAGAAACTTCCTCAGCCCCACCAGGGCCCCAAGGAGTTGGACTCACGCATTTTTCGTGCCCTTCTGCCCGCAGAACTCGCCTCGACTATCAGTGGGGTAGATCACTTTTCGAGGGTCCCCATGGGTCCAGGCTGTGGAGGGACCCAGAGGTGCTCAGGCACTGACACTCCTCAGCACCAGCCCCACCCCTGCCACAGAGGCTGTGGCTGTCACCTCCTACCCTGCAACCCCGAGTCCTACTCACCTATGATGCCCACAGCCACATAGCCCACAATGGCCAGGAGGAGAAACACACAGCAGATGACATCCGTGCAGCCCCTGGGGAGCAGAGAGGCAGCATCAGGGTGACAGCCTTGTTGATGTGGGTGTCACAACTCATCCTGCCTTCCAAACATACTTGCATCCTTGAGTTATGTGCACACATTTTCCTGAGTAGTTTGGGTTTTTCCTTTTATTATTTTTTTATTTTATTTTATTTTATTTGAGACAGAGTCTTGCTCTGTTGCCTGGGCTAGAGTGCCGTCGCATCAGCCTAGCTCACAGCAACCTCAAACTCCTGGGCTTAAGCAATCCTTCTGCCTCAGCCTGCCAAGTAGCTGGGACCACCATGTGCCACCATGCCTGGCTAATTTTTTTCTATATATATTTTTAGCTGTCCAAATTATTTCTTTCTATTTTTAGTAGAGACGGGGTCTCTCACTCTTGCCCAGGCTGGTCTCGAACTCCTGACCTCGAGTGATCCTCCTGCCTCGGCCTCCCAGAGTGCTAGGTTTTTTCCTTTTTTTACAGGCAGGGTCTTGCTCTGTCACCCAGGCTGGAGTGCAGTGATGCAATCATAGCTCGCTGCAGCCTCCAACTCCTGGGCATTAGTGATCCTCCTGCCTCAGCTTCCCAAGCAGCTGGGACTACAGGCACATACCACCACGACTGGCTAAGTTTTCTTTATTTTTTGCAGAGGCAGATGTCTCAATATGTTGCTCAGGCTGGTCTCAAACTCTTGGCCTCAAGCAATCCTACTTCCCAAATTACTGAGATTACAGGCATGAGTCAGCATGGCTGGCTTTTTTTTTTTTCTTTTTTTTAAGAGACAGGGTCTTGCTCTGTCACCCATGCTGGGGTGCAGTGGTGCAATCACAGCTCACTGAACATCGAACTCCTGGGCTCAAGCAGTCCTCCTGCCTCAGCCTCCCAAGTAGCTGGGACTACAGGCACATACCACCACACCCAACTATGTATCAACATTTAAAAAAAATTCGAACTATTTTTCTTATCATAAGATTAAATATGAACATGGTAAAAATGAAAACCATGCAGGTGTGTATACAATAAAGAAATAAGTCCCTCTCCTTAATTATTCTTTCCATAAATGACCACTGTTAATAATTTTCTTGGGTTCTTTATTAGGTACAAATGTTTTCCAAAAGAATTTTCTTTAGTTAATTCAATTGTTATGATACACCCATTGTGCTGTTTCTTCCTTTTTTTTTTTTTTTTCTTTGAGACAGAGGCTTACTGTGTCGCCTGGGCTAGAGTGCCATGGCATCAGCCTAGCTCACAGCAAACTCAGACTCCTGGGTCCAACTAATCCTCCTGCCTCAGCCTCCCAAGTAGCCAGGACTACAGGTGTACACCACAATGCCCGGATAATTTTTCTATTTTTAGTAGCGACAGGGTCTTCCTTTTGCTCAGGCTGGTTTCAAACTCCTGACCTCAAGTGATTCTCCTGCCTTGGCCTCCAGGAGTGCTATGTAATATGTCCAATGATTCAGATTGTTGGGTTTTGCCATTTTAATTTATTTTTTGTTTTATTTTTTTGTAGAGACAGGGTCTCTCTTTGTTGCCCGGGCTGGTCTCAAACTCCTGGCCTCAAGCAATCCTCCTGCCTCAGCCTCCCAAAATGCTGAGATTACAGGTGTCAGCTACTGTCCCAAATTTTTTGCCATTTTTAAAAATGGCAGCAACAGCATACATTTTTGTCCAGCTGTACAAGGTTTATTGGGAATAATTTTTCCCTAGAATTGAAATTTTTGGAACAAATAGATGCACATTAAATAAATTTCATATTTCCAAATTCTTCCCTCAAAAGATTAGTTTCAGAGCAGAATATATCTTTTAAAATCTTTGCTAAGCTTCCATGCGGACATTCTATTTGGCTATTGTTCTAAATTACATTCCTTTACTTTTTATAAAGGTTGACCATCTTTTCATAAGCTCCTTGTCTGTAGAATTTCTTATTCTATAAAGATCTGTTCCAGTCTTCTGCCCGTTTTAAAAACTCATTTGGGCCGGGCCCGGTGGCTCACGCCTGTAATCCTAACACTCTGGGAGGCCGAGGCCGGTGGATCGCTTGAGGTCAGCAGTTCGAGACCAGCCTTGAGCGAGACCCCGTCTCTACTAAAAATAGAAATAAAAATTAGCTGGACAACTAAAAATATATATAGAAAAAACTAGCCGGGCATGGTGGCGCATGCCTGTAGTCCCAGCTACTTGGGAGGCTGAGGCAGGAGGATCGCTTAAGCCCAGGAGTTTGCGGTTGCTGTGAGCTAGGCTGACGCCACAGCACTCACTCTAGCCCAGGCAACAGAGTGAGACTCTGTCTAAAAAAAAAAAAAAAAACACAAAAAACTCATTTGTAAGAACTCTAGGTATATTAAGGAAATTGGTTTTTGGATTTTTTAATTGTCAAGTTGCAAATGTTTATGAACAGTCTGTCAGAGGACACATGGGTGTGTGTGTGAAGAGACAGGGGTTGGGGCAGTATTAGCTGGGAGACTCTCTCCTCTCCCCACCAAGATAAACCACCCTGAGCCCTTACCTGTTGTAAATGGGTCCTTTGAAGGTGGGGTCATACTTCTGTGGCGTTCCTGAAAGTCAGTAAGATTTAAGTTGGGCAGAAAAGCTGAACCAAGACAGGGCAGGGCCACCCCCCCCCTCCCCTCTTTCTCAGAAACCCCTAGGGCTGTCTTTGCCTTTAGGAGAGTAAAATTCAGACACCCTGCAGATTTGGTGTCACCCACCCCTAGGCGACCACACTCAAGCCCCCAGTTGGTGCAGGCTGGGATAGGCGAGAGAGAGAAGTCATTAATTGGGAACAGACTTGTTACCTGGCTGCCACCCGCTGGAAAGAGGGCGGGAATGGCGGCCACCAGGAATCCAGGCAGAGGAGGGGGAAGGTCCCAGGTGGGGCATGGGGATATGGGGCAGAGGGTCCCCCGGGAGTGCCGGGCAGGGGAGACGGGCAGATCCTTCAGGTGAGGGAGTGAGTAGGGGGGTCTCAGAGGCGGTTCCGGGGGAGATCTGTGGTGAGGGGGCTGGCAGGTGGCGGTGGGGGGTCCAGGGCAGAGCACCCACTTGTCCCAGTTCCCTGCGCCCCAGGTCCTCGCGCGTGGCCAGCCCCGGGCCGTCCTACCTACCGAGCTTCCCGTAGTAATGTTGCCGCTCGGCCCCCATCCCCGCGGGCGCCCTCTCGGTCCCGGATCCGGTCCCCGGCTCTGGACGCGCCGGCAACCCCGAGGGATCCAGGGACCGCCGGGCTGGCGACGGCTCCTCCCAGCGCACAGCCAGGAGGGGCGGCCCAAACCGGTCAGACCGGCCCAAGCTGGGGAGCTGGGCTGTAGCCCAGCACCGAGGGACAGGGGAGGGCGCCGGGCGGGGCGGCAGCTGCTCCCGCCGCTCAAGGGCCACCCCGATTTAGCCCGCCCCGCCTCCTCCCCGGGAACCCACCAGCGGCTTCCCGCCGTGACCCGGGCCACCCACCCGGCGCAGGCAACACTGCTTGGAACACCTCCGAAGCCAGAAAGGACGCCTCTAGCGCCCCATTCTGCAGGTGGGGAAACTGAGGCACAGGGAAAAAGAAAACAAAAGCCAGCAGAAGGAGGAACACAACCAACCGTTTAATATTTGGGCTGAAAACTCCCAAACCCAAGCCAGAGCCGTGGAGGTGTTTTATTTTAGTCTGTCGCATTTAAAAAAATAATAATAATTGCCAACAGTTCAACAGTGAGAGAGTCCATCAAAAAATCCACATCTTCACTCTCTTGAAAACTTAAAAAAATGGGGCTGGCAGCCCCCCTGCCTGGAACTGTCCCTATCTGGTCCCTTTGTGGCCCTCCTACCCCCACACCAAAGCTGCTGTCCCCGGTACTTTCTCTCAATCTCTTTAATCCTGAAGTCATTGTTTTGTAGAACAATGTATTTGCATTTATTTAGCTCACAGCCGGTGCAGGTCTGGGGTTGGGTCCCAGGTACAGTGAGAAACTCACTCAATCCCTGCCCTGGAGGAGCCCACATCTTCCTGAGGGTCCCTGGATTCAAATGTTCCTTCTGTCCCCTCTGAATCGGAGGACACTCCTCAATGCCGTCTCTTTCCTGAGCCTCAGTTTCTCCAACTGGGAAGTGGGCCTAAGGTATAAAACAAAACTGGTCCTCAAAGATCTAACGTGGAATACCAGGGAGTATACAGTTAGCACTGCAGCTTACAGTTGGCGGTGGATGTAGTGTATGGTCAGTGTCGGGGTGTTCAATCGATGTGGGGGTGCATGGTAGGTGTGTGGGTGCTGCCAGTATGGGGCATACAGTCATTGTGGAGGCACAGTCAACAGGGAGGTATACAGGTGCCATAGGAGTGTTTAATCTGCGTGGGTGTGTCTAGTTGGGGTGAAGGTATACAGCTGGTGTGAGTGTACAGCCACTGTGGAGGTATAGCATGGAGGTATACAACCACATGGTACACTCGGCTGGCTGTACTCCCCCCATGCCTGCTATACACCCCCACAATAACCATCCTGCCCACATGCCAACTGTATACTCCCTTGCAAACTATGCCTGTTCTTACTGCGTCTCTCAACTTTGAGGCCAGTTGTATACCTTACAGCACAGCTGGCTATATGGCTAACATGGCAGTACACAGTGTGGGGGGCGGGTATACAGCCATCATGTGGGTTATACAATCAGTGTGGTCATACACAGTTGGAGTTCAATAATTGTACCTGCTGCCTCAGAGTCCGACACTCCCCAGGCGGGGTTCTGGTCACTAATTCAGCTTGTCCCTAGAGAAAATCCCTCTCCTCCAGAGTGACCTCCAGCTGAGAGGGCCCCACCTGGGCCACAGACTTCAGCAAACAGGCGCGGCCTGAGGCTCCAAGCTACGCCCTTGGGTGACCACGACTCCCAGAGAAGCCCTGTGGTTCCTGCTGTTCCTGCCAGCCCAAAGCCTGGCTGGTTCCACCCGACCCAGTCCAAGCAGTGGACAGAGAGTGTGGGTCTGAGCCCAGGCCATGAGCCACTTCTCTTCCCGCCTACACGGGGTCCCCCGGGGACACTTGTGTACACTCAGGACTTCGCCAGCCAACTCTACACTGACCGGTCTCACAAGGGCCATGCCCCTGAGCTGCACACCCACATCCGTGTGACACTTCCCTTCCCCCATCCTGTGTGCCACCTCATACTCAGAATGGCCACATCCAAGCTCTCAAATGTCCCCATGATTCAGTAACAACAGCTCTGTCCTCCAAGATGCTCAGGCCAGGAACCTGGGATGCCTCTCTGCTTCCCATCTGCTGTGCCTTTGATCTACCCAGAATCCACCTCTTCTCACTCCCCTGCCCAGCCCCCACCCTTGTCACATAGCCTCATCTGTCTGGACCAGAGCAGGCTCTCCTCCCCACGGCAGCCAGAGGCGCCTGTGCAAACCTGAGTGAGGGCAAGTCCTTCATCTGCCCACATTCCTCTATGGCTCCCATCTCACCGCAGGAAAAAGCCCAACTCTTCACCATGGCCCACAAGGCCCTCCGTAATCTGCCCCGTCATCTCCCAGCCCTCACCTCCTCCTTGTCTCCCCTGGGCTTGTTCTGTTCCAGCCTCACTGGCCTCCTGGCTACCACAAACTCACCAGGCACCATCCCACCACAGGGCCTTTACACTAGCTGTTCTGCTTAGAAAGCTCTTCTCTCAGACATTCATGTAGGCCCAGCTCCTTCAGGCCTCTCCTGAAATATCACTTCCTCAGAGAGGCTTTCTCTGACCACCTTATCTAAAATAGCACCCCTTTACTCTTTATCCCATTACTTTATTATTTTGGGGGGGATAGGGTCTTGCTATTTTGTCCAGTCTGGACTCAACTCCTGGGCTCAAAAATCCTCCTGAGTAGCTGGGGCTATAGGAATGTAGTGGTACAGGTATGCAACACTGTGCCTGGCTCCCCGTTACCTTTTAATTATGTATTTATTTTGAGACAGTCTCGCTCTGTTGCCTCAAGTAGAGTGCAGTGGTATCATCATAGCTCACTGCAGCCTGAAACTCCTGGGTTCAAGCGATCCTCCTGCCTCAGCCTCCTGAGTAGCTGGGACTACAGGCTTGCACCACCACGTCTGGCTAATTTTTTCTATTTTTGGTAGAGATGGGGGTCTCACTCTTGCTCAGGCTGGTCTCGAACTCCTGACCTCAAGCAATCCTCCCACCTCAGCCTCCCAGAGCCACCGTACCTGGCCTCCCTCTTACCTTTTAAATTTTGTTCCTTTTTAAATAAAATTTTTTTTTTAACTTTTTGTAGAGACAGGGGTCTTACTATGTTGCCCAGGCCTGTTTTGAACTCATGGCCTCAAATCGATCCTCCCAGCTTGGCCTCTCAAAGTCCTGGGAATACAGGTGTGAGCCAATGCACCTGGCCTTAATTTAAAAAAATTTTTTTTATTTTAATATGGAACCCTTCATGAATTTTCACATCATCCTTGCACAGGGGCCATGCTAATCTCTTTTTTTGTTCCAATTTTAGTCCATGTGTGGCTGAAGTGAGCCCTGGCCTTAAATTTTATTTCTTATCACCATCTGACAGGTTACACATTTACATATCAGTTGCTAATTGTCCATCCATGCCTGTGTCCCCAGCGCCCAGCCTAGTGCCAAGCACAACAGAGGGACTCAGTAAGTGTTTGTTGAATGAATAACCATGATACATAACCTGCATATATAGAGGAAACACTGAAAATAAAAATGTAGCGTAGAGTTTTCCATGTGCACATCTTTAAAAATTAGAGTTTTATACTTAAAAGAATTTAATACCTGATAAATGTGGAATTTTCAGTCTGCCGGGAAAGGGCAGACCCTTCATTCAGTAGCCCTAACTGTGCATTTCTAAGAAAACAAACTTAACCCCCACAACCAATAGCGAAATAAATTCCATATGTATTAATCATGCAGATATGCAACTGAAAACTATTACAAGTATGAGGGGAAGAAGCTGGGTGTGGTGATGCCTGCCTGTAGTCCCAGCTACTCAGGAGGCTGAAGCAAGAGGATCACTTGAGCCCAGGAGTTCAAGGCCGCAGTGTACTCTAGTCGGGGTGACAGACCAAGATTCTGTCTCAAAAATTTAGAAAAAAAGTATGAGAGGAAAATGCAGGAGCATATTTCTGCCATCTGATAGGTGTTGAGACCAGTAAGGCGAGTGGGTGGAGAGCTAAAGGAGTACCGGAAGTTTCTGGAATCAGCTGGCACAGCAGCAAGACTGGCAGAGTGGGAGTAGCTATGTAAAAACAGCGAGTGGTGAGTGAAGAGAACTCACCACCTTTCGAATCCTCTATACTGTCCTGGAGGCTGTGTCATTAACCCCATTGTACAGCACAGGAAACTGAGGCTCAGAGAGGAGAAACAGTTTGCCAGTCACCCAGGACGGATCACCATCTCCAAAACAGGTTTAATGGGTAGGTGGGAGCCACTGACAGTGTTTGAGCAGCATGCCAGGGCCAGGCTGGAGAGGGGAGGGCACATGGGGAGGTCTCGGCTGTCTCAGGAAACGAAACGATTGCTTAGCCTGCAGGTTTGGCGTCATAAGTGGGACACCTGGGCCATGACCTTGCTGCGTGAACTTGAGTTACCCCTAGGTGAGATGAAATTAAAAGTGCAGAGAGGGGCACTGGGCATACGTTTGGCTCAAGGCCTGGCCTTGTGGGCTCTCAGGGAAGAGGGAACATTGGTATTATCATCTGATGGGTTCCATTAGTTCTCATTAACATTAGCTGGGTGGCGATGCAGGGAGGGGAACAGCAACTACTAATGGTTTCTGATAATTGAGCCAGATCTAAGCCCTCCAGAAGGGGACCTTGCTGAATCTTTGCAACCGTGTTGCAAGATAACAATAAGAACAGTTGAGGCCAAGCATGGTGACTCACACCTGTAACCCTACCACTTTGGGAGGCCAACGCAGGCGGATTGTTTGAGCTCAGGAGTTCAAGACCAGCCTGAGCAAGAGTGAGACCCCGTCTCTACTAAAAAAATAGAAAGAAATTAACTGGACAACTAAAAATGTATATAGAAAATATTAGCCAGGCATGGTGACAGAGCAAGACCTTATCTCTTAAAAAAGAAAGGAAAAGAAAGATACATGTGCCCAGCACATGTCAAAGGGTCAATAAACAGTACTAAACTGTTTTTTTTTTTTTTTTTTTTTTTTTTTGAGACAGTCTCACTCTGTTGCCCAGGCTAGAGTGCCATGGCGTCAGGCTAGCTCACAGCAACCTCAAACTCCTGGGCTCAAGCAATCCTTCTGCCTCAGCCTCCCGAGTAGCTGGGACTATAGACTTGCACCGACACACCCAACTAATTTTAAATTTGTTGTAGAGATAGAGTGTTGCTATGTTTCCCAGGCTGAGTCTTGAACTCCTGCCTTCAATCTGTCCTCCTGCCTCAGCCTCCCAGAGTGCTGGGATTACAGGAACAGCGCCCAGCCAGGATGAAGACCTCTATGATGATCTACTTCCACTTCATGAATAAGAAATGTATTTTCTCTTCCTTATGACTTTCTTATATCATTTTCTTTCGTCCAGTTTACTGTAAGAATACGGCACATAACACACATAACATACAAAGTAATGTGTTAATCGACTTTATGTTATCTGTAAGCTTTTTGGTCAACGGTAGGCTATTTTTTTTTTTTTTTTTTTGAGACAGAGTCTCACTTTGTTGCCCGGGCTAGAGTGAGTGCTGTGGCATCAGCCTAGCTCACAGCAACCTCAAACTCCCGGGCTCAAGCGATCCTACTGCCTCAGCCTCCCGAGTAGCTGGGACTACAGGAATGTGCCACCATGCCCAGCTAATTTTTTCTATTTAGATTTTTAGCTGTCCAAATCATTTCTTTCTATTTTTAGTAGAGACGGGGGGGTCTCACTCTTGCTCAGGCTGGTCTCGAACTCCTGACCTCGAGCAATCCACCCGCCTTGGCCTCCCAGAGTGCTAGGATTGCCCAGCCTACACTAGGCTATTAGTAGTTAAGTTCTGGGGGAGTCAAAAGTTATATGTGGGCCGGGCGTGATGGCTCACACCTGTAATCCCAGTGCTCTGAGAAGCCAAGGCAAGGGGATCACTTGAGCTCAGGAGTTCAAGACCAGTCTGAGCAAGAGCAAGACCTGGTCTCTACTAAAAATAGAAAGAAATTAGCCACGCAACTAAAAACAGAAAAAAAAAAAAAAAATTAGCCAGGCGTGGTAGGACACTACTGGGGAGGCTGAGGCAGGAGGATCATTTGAGCCCAGGAGTTGGAGGCTGCGGTGAGCTATGATGACACCACTGCACTCCAGCCAGGGCAACAGAGCGAGACTCTGTCTCCAAAAAGAAGTGGATTTTCAACTTTGTGGAGGGTTGGTGCTGCTAAGGCCTACATCATTCAAGGGGCAACTGTATAAGTTTCCTGTGGCTGATGTAACAAAATACCAACGACTTGGTGGCTTAAAACAACACAAATTCATTATCTTACAGTTCTAGAGGTCAGAAGTCCAAAATGCATCTGACTAGGCTATAGACAGGTGTTGGCAGGGCTGTGTTCCTTCTGGAAATTTCTACAGGAGAATCTGTTTCCTTGTCTCTTTCAGTTTCTGGAGGCCACCCGCATTCCTTGGCTTGTAGCCACTTCTTCCAACTTTAGAGCCAGCAATCACATCAAGCCCACCCCTGCTTCCATTGTTCCATGTCCTTCTCTGACTCCTCTGCCTGTCTCTTCCATTTATAAGGGCCCACAGAATTATCCAGAATAATCTCCCATCTCAAAATTCTTAACATATTCACATCTGCAAAGTCCCATTTTTGCCATTGTAAGCTAACATATTCCCAAGTCTCAGGAATGATGACATGGACATTTGCAGGGGTGGGGGGGGGTGCTCCATTATTCTGCCAACCACAGCATCTTAACTGTCCTGACCAGGAGTTGACAAACCACCACCCCTGGCACACATCCAGGCCACCACCTGTTTTTGGATGGCTCAGAGCTAAGAATGGTGTTTCCGTTTTTAAACGGTTGAAAAATATCCAAAGAAGAAGAATACTCTGTGATGTTGAAAATGATGTGAGATACAAATGTCAGTGTCCATGAATAAAGTTTTATTGGCACATGGCCTGCTCATTCATTTTCATATTGTTGGTGGCTGCTTTGAGGCTACAATGGCAGAGTGGGGGAGGAATGAGAAGTCATGTCATTTATTCCTCACAATATTTGGGAAACTGAGGCGCAGAGAGGGAATGTAATTGTACCAACAGAGCCACAGCTTGGAAGTGGGGGACTCACACCAAGGAGGGGGCTCATGTCCTTCTTGGATGATGTTGGACAAAGCTTTTCCGTCTCTCAGCTGCTGTTTTCCTGTCTATAGAATGAAACTAATATTTGCATTTCCTCTGTAGGTGTTTTCCACGACTCAATGTACAAAAACCACTTAGCATGGCTCTGGTTAGCTTCAACACACGCTAACCGTTAGTGTGATCTCATTTGGCAGAGGGGCAAACTGAGGCTGCTTGCTCAGGGTACATGGCTGGAGAGGAACAGTGCTGCAAACCAACCAATGCCCTTCTGGAGCCAACACAGGCGTTTTCTTTGGCAGACACTGGCAGAGGCAGGGCTAGGGATGCAGCGATGGTGGGGAATTGGGCTGTTAGATGAGGTCCAATCAGGGGGCTGGGGGTTGGGGAAGGTGGCCCGTGGGTCCTGGCCTTGCTGGCCATGATGGATGGCACACCCAGCCGCAGTGGGCGTGGGAGATAAGGGAGCCACCACAGGCTGCCCAGTCACAATGCTAGTGCCAGGACATCAAATGCCACCCAGCCCCCACAGCTTCCGGACACTGGCCAAGTCCCCAAGGGCTGCAGTGGCCCAAGGCCTCACCCACGCAGCCAGGGCTGGCTGCCCTCCACCTCTCCAGAAGTCTGTGCCTGGGGAATGAGTATTTCGGCTGCCCAGACACGTCCTTTTTTTCTTTTCTTTTCTTCTTTTTTTTTTTTTGAGACAGAGTCTCACTTTGTTGCCTGGGCTAGAGTGCCATGGCATCAGCCTAGCTCACAGCAACCTCAAACTCCTGGGCTCAAGCGATCCTACTGCCTCAGCCTCCCGAGTGGCTGGGACTACAGGCACTAGCCACCATGCCCAGCTAAGCCATTCGCAGCTTTTGTGTAGACATGTGCGTTTATTTAGCACTTTGGTACCAGGCGATTCATGTCCCTGGACTAGTGCTATTGCCTCTGTCCTGGTCTCCTGGCTTTTGCCATTGGACCCCATAGAGGCCAGAGGGAGCTGGTGAACACCTGAGTCAGGTCACATTCCTCCTCTGCTCAGAAACCTTAGTGGCTCGCATCTCTCTCAGAACAAAAGCCAAGTCCTCTCTGTGGCATATAAGGCCCTGCACAGTCTACCCACTCCCATGCTGCCCTCACCTTCTGCAGCCACAAGGGCCTCCTTGCTGCTCAACCAGAGCACATACATTCTTGCCCCAGGGCCTTTGCACACCGCCTCTCCCTGAAATACTCGCCTCCGCACAGCTCCCTTCCTTCCTTCCCTGGTCACTTTGCAAGATAGCCTTATCTGATCCCCTTGTTGCTTAAGTGCCTATTTAAAAAAAAAAAAAAAACACATCCAGGCCCTGTAGATCACTCCCACGCATTCCTTCCCTGCTTTAATTTTTCACTAGCACTCCTATGTGACATTTCTTTTTCTTTTGGGAGTGGGTCATGCTCTGTTGCCCAGGCTGGAGTGCAGTGCAACTCACTGTAGCTTCGAACTCCTGGACTCTAGCGATCCTCCTGCCTCAGCCTCCCAAGTATCTGGGACTACAGGTGTGCACCATCATGCCCAGCTAACTTTTTTATTTTTGTTTTTTTAGAGATGGGGTCTAAATATATAAGCTATGTTGCCCAGGGTGCTCTTGAACTTCTGGCCTCAAGTGATCCTCCCGATTCAGCCTCCCAAAGTGCTGAGATTACAGGTGTGAGCCACTGTGCCCAGCCTGAATAATCCTTTAGACTAAGACAAATCACTCTCCCCTCTCACCCGTGGCCTAGAGACCCCACTTCCTGTCTCTGGGGGCAGTTCCTGTTTCCGTTTCTGTTTTCTCCTTCCAGACACTGTCTGCAATACACTTACTCAAGCAAATTTGTAACTACTTATCCCTTAACCCTGTTTTGTTACACAGTGTTTCCTACTTTGCAATTTCACAGAATAAGGTAATAATTGAACATTGTTTCCCCACCAGCACCGTTGGACCTATTTTATCTTTTTACAAGGATACATAGTATTCCACTGTGGGAACAGTACTATTTTTTTCATTAAGCCAGCCAGAGGAACTTTAAAAAGATGCAGGTGCCACACACAAACTCAGAAATTAGTAGTCTATGGTCTGGAAGGAGACTTCTTGGCTGCATTACCTCTGGGGTAAGGACAACTGGCTAAGGGTTTGCAGAAGGTTCTTTTACATGGAAAGCTAAAATCTTCCATGTGATTAAGGACCCATTGTTAGTTTTTAGTTCCCCTGCCCCTACAGGGAAAATTTATTAATTTTATTATATGATTTTTTTAATTATTTTTTTTCACAGAGAGAGAGAAAAAGAGAGAGACGAGGGAGAGAGAGAGCAAGAGAGAAAGCCAGAGAGCTGTATAAGAGTTTAAAGTCATACTTAAAAATAATGCTCTGAGGCTGGGTGTGGTGGCACGTCCGTAATAATCCCAGCTACTATAGAAGCTGAGGCAGGACGATCACTTGGGCCCAAGAATTCAACCAGCCTGGGCTACATCGTGAGACTCTGTCTCTAAAAAGTAAAAATAAATAATAAAGAAAGAAAAATAACACTCTCTTTGGGGGTTGCCTGGGAAAAGGCACAAGAGAAGTCTCCGGGGAAAATTCTCTACTGGGGTTCTGTGAGTTTTTTTCTATAAAGAGCCAGATATTAAAGATTTTCAGCTTTGCTGTTCACATATCATCTCTGTCGTGTATTCTTTTTCTTTTTTTTTTTTTCTTTCTTTTTTTTACAACCATTTAAAAATATAAGAGCCATTCTTAGCCCAGTTACAAAAACAGGCCACCACACAACAATCTAAATTTAAGTAACATTATAGAACTATATATTTAAAAATAGTTAACATGAAGCTGGGTGAGTTGGCACGTGCCTGTAGTCCCAGCTACTGGGGAGGCTAAGACTGGAGGATCTCTTGAGCCAAGGAGTTCAAGATCAGCCTGGGCAACATAGTGAAACTCTATCTTTAAAAAAAAAAAATTAAAAATCTGTCGAGCATGGTGGTGCAAACCTGTAGTCCCAGCTACTCAGGAGGAGGCTGAGGTGAGAGGATGATTTGAGGCCAGGAGATCAAGGCTACAGTGAGCTATGATCACACCACTGCATTCCAGCCTGGATGACAGAGCGAGACCTTGTCTCTAAAAAAATAATAAAATAAAAATAGTTAAGATGGTCAATTTTATGTCAAGTGCTTTTTACCACAATAAAAAAAAATTAAGAAACAAACAAGCAAAAACAAGCCACAAGGCACATGCCACCTGTGGACTGTAGTTTGTGGATTGTGGCTCTATATCTTTTTGGGGGGTTAGTGTTCTCATGGGTCTATATATCTGACAAAACTCATCTAACTGTGTTCCTAAAATCTGTGTGGTTTTCTTGTATGTAAATTATACCTCAATTAAAAATTTATATACTAATAAAATTATAATAATACTTCTAGGCCCTCCTTGAGCCTGAGAGGCTACTGATAATATTCTTTTTTTCTCATCTGGGTGCTGGTTATCTGAGGTGTTCAGCCTTGTGAAAACTCGTTTAGCCTCATACTTTTAGAATCTGTGCCTTTTTATGTATGTATTTCCTGCTTCAAAAAAAAAAAGTTGATGGGGCAAGGTGGCTCAAGCCTGTAATCCTGGCACTCTGGGAGGCCGAAGCAGCAGGATTGCTTAAGCTCAGGAGTTCGAGACCAGTCTGAGCAAGAGCGAGACCCACCTCTACTAAAAATAGTAAAAATTAGCCAGGTGTGGTAATGCACGCCTGTAGTCCCAGCTACTTGGGAGGCTGAGGCAGAAGGATTGCTTGAGTCCAGGAATTTGAGGTTGCAGTGAGCTACGATAATGCCACTGCACTGTAGCCTGAGTGACACAGTCTGGCTCTGTACCCCTCCAAAAGGAAAAAAAAAAAAACAGATTCCAGGGTCCCACTGCAGGCTTAAGTAGATTCTAGTGAATGGGGCCAGAGACCCTGCTTTTTTAACAAGCACCACTACTTTTTCCCCCAATTTTTTCCCTCCCTGGTCAGAGTCTACTGTTTTAGGTTCTAGAATCCTTTTCTGCACTGCTCTTGCCAAAGGTGGGTGGGAAGGCTGGCAATGCCCATTGCTGACATCCGCCGGGGCCCAGAGCCATTTCCCCATTTCCTTTGGAGCTACTGCCTTTCTTCCTCTAGATATGATCTGTGACGGAGGAAGGAGCTTCCTGTCCTGCCTGGTCCAGCTCAAGTCTATGTCTATCAGAGAAGACTACTTCTCCTTCAGCTCACGGGAAATCCATGTCCCCCAGTGTCACCAGCCTCAGAGGTCTCCGGAGTGCGTAGAGCTTGCCAGGAACCATGCAAAACACTTCCCATCTGTGACTGTGCTCCACCCAACCCTACAGACAAGGATGCATAGTTTCAGAGAGGTCACTGACTCACTCAAGGCCACACAGCTCATAAGTGTCACAGCCAGGATTTGAGCCTGGGTCTGTCTGATGTCACCCCTTGAATTCACAATAACTGACATAAAGCCATTGGGGCAGGAGGGAAGGGTACATGAGCCACTCTTGCACGCATTCCTGCGGGAATGCTCCCCTTATCTGGCAGGGACTGCACGGGGCAGACCAAAGCCCCCAGGATTTTGGTTCTAGTGAGCACTCTAGTGAATCACCTACAAGTTAAACAAGATCCCTACTAAGAGCAGTCATGCCAGGTGGCCCCCTCTGCCCTCACAGTGAAAACTAATTAAGGAACTCTGTGGTTTGTTTGCTGTCCTTTCTGCGGGGAACACACTTCCCCCAAATCTTCCCACGGCTGGCTCAACCTCCAGCCCCTAGTAACCTAAAATAATCCCTGATGCTTCTTCCACACACAGCGACAGTGTCTTGTTTTTTGCTTCACAACTTAAAACAACCTAAAATTACATATGTAGTCCCTTGTACCCTCCCTGCGGTCAGTTTTTTTTCTCCTTTGCTTGCTGCTATGTCGCCAGCGTCTCAACCCCTGGCTGTATAGTGCTCGGTAAATACTTGTTGATTGAATGTGCTCCAGAGCCCAGCACCAGATCTGTCAGGCGGAGGTCCTTTGTCTCCTGTGTGGGCCTGGCTGGGCCCGAGAGGGTTAGCTTAGTCCCACCCACGGCTAAGTCGATTCTTTGGCCAAATTCAAGGCTGAGTGAATAAAATCATTGTCCACTCTGCCTCCCACCTTCACCCCAGCTGGATCTCAGGGAGACCAAAGATGCCACAGGCAGGCAGGCAGGGCCTAGCCAGGACTCCTGGCTGAGATTCCCAGGTCAGAGACAGCCAGTCACTCCCAAAGGACACATGGCACAGCAGCCCCAGGGGCTGGAGCTTGAGCCAAAACCAAGACCAAGAGAGCCCCTCTAGAGGTCTGGGCTGGCAGTTGAAGCAGGGAGAGGGGTGGCTGGGCGGTGGCCAGGTCCCAGTGCCTCCCTCTTGGCTGGGCTGGGCCAGGACAGTCCCTGCCTCTCCCACCTATCTCTCCCTGCAGTCCCCTGAGGCAAGGTCCCTGGAGGGAGGCGGTGTAGTCTGGCCTGCTTGTTTTGATTATTTTCCAGCAGTTTCCGCCCCCTCCCCAAGGCCCTTAGGTCTCACAGTTTCCAGGAAGTGCCTGTCACACAAGGCGGGAGTGACAAAGCCCCTTAGCCCCAGGGCAGTGCCACAGGAGGCTTGGGCCAAGTTGGGTCCTGGTCACCCAAAATAAAGAGAAAGGACCCCAACGTGCCCCCACCGTGGGAACCCAGGAGAGGGCCACACCGTAGGCCACGTGGCTAAGGCCGCCCTCGCAGGTTCGCGGGATGGGATGGGGGTCCCAGTGTCCGGGACCTGCGAAATGGGAGGCTGGTGCCCTCAGCCCCTTGCACAGGATGGGGAAAGTTTCTCAATTGTTTCCGGCTTCCTTCCTGTCCCCTGACCAGAGACGCCCTTGTTTCCGCCCTTTTCAGGCAGCCGCCCAGACCCGGTGGGCTCCCACCCAGGAATTCGGTCTGCCCAGGCTTGCCTCAGTTTCCCCATCTGGCCCAAAGCCCGGAACGGCTACTTCTAGTGGAGACAGGGGGCATGACCGCAGGAGGAAGAAGTGCACAAAAGGGTTTGGAAGAAGAGGGGTATTTGGAGAGGTCGGGGCCCTGTCCCTTTTCCAAACGCCTGTCGCCGCGCCTCCCCTCCCCCGCCCGCCATCCGAGCCGCCCAGATAACGGGACCTCCCCAGGCGGAGCATGCGCCATGCGTCCCGGCCCATCAGCCAGAGGGGGAGCTGGAGCTCCCCGGAGGGGACGCGGGGCGACCTGGCTGGAGCGGAGGGCGTGCGGTTCGCTCAGCGCGGGGTGGGAGGGCTGGAGGGCGGAGGGGCCTCGCGGCAGCGCGGGTGCATAAGGTCGCAGATGTCCCCCGCGCTCGCCATTCGCCTTCGCCCCCCAACTCAGCAGAGGCGGCCCTGGGCGGGAGGCGGCTCCTACCGTAGGCTCCGTCCTTCCGCTCGTCCTCCATGGCCGCAGCAGGCGGGGAGGGGAGTCCGAGCCAGCGCGACCCCAGCCCGGGCGGGCGGGAGGCTCCGCGGGCTGCAGCACCCCGCCCCGGGCCGCGGCCCCGCCCCGCCTGCCGGGCCCGCCCCCACGCGTCGTCGCCAATGGGAGCCCCGAGCGGGCCGGGGGCGGGGCTAGGGGCGGGGCCTGGCCCGGGTTGGGGTGGGGCCCCTACCTTTGTCTCCAGTCTTGGCTCTCAGCAGACCCTCTTGGTGTGTGCTGCTGGCTAGGAGAGAGCTGCTTGTCATTCATTCATTCATCCATCCATTCATTTGTTCATCAAATAAATACTGAGCACCGACCGTGTGCCACTGAACAGACAAAAAGATGCTATTTTCCATTCACCAGATTGGCAAGAATTTTATCGTTTGGTGACATTAAATGGAGTGAGCAAATGCTTCAGGGCAGAATGTTTTGTGGCAGAAAGAGTAAAACCAAACCATGTTCACCCTGTGCAATTAATTCCTCTCTGGCATTGACCCTAGAGAAGCCATTGAAGGTGTGGGTGCATGGTGTGTACGCACTAAGGGATGTTACCTGCAGCCTTGATAGTTATTGTGGAAAATGGGTGAGGACACACGCGTCCATCAACAGGGGGAGTGGATACAACCCGAGGATACGGTCACAGGAGAGAATTTACCATGCAGCGGGTAAAAACCATGCAGTCATCAGGAAAAGGCAAATTAAAACTTCCATGAGATACCACTGCACACCCACCCAAATAGCTAAAATCAAAAAGACTGACCATACTAAGTGTTGACGAGGATCTGGCACAAGTGGGGCTCTCTTACACTGCGTTTGGGAATGTAAAATAGCAAAACCATTTGGAAAAAGGTCAGGCAGTCTCTTGTAAAGTTAATGACCTAGACATTCCACTCCTAGGTATTTACCCAAGAAAGGCATAAACAAAGAAAAGGAAACATTCCATAGAGACTCTTACATGAATGTTCATAGCAACTTTATAGTAGTTTTATTCATAATGGCCAAAAGCTGCAAGCAACCCAAATGCCCATCAACAGGCGATTAAGCAAATCATTGAATTTTCTTTGGCAGTAAGGAATGAACTATTGAAATGCTCAATAATATGGATGAATCTCCCCCCCCAAAAAACCATTATGTTGAGTGAAAGAGGCCAGATGCTGTTTAATAAAGTTGTAGGACAAGAATAACTAATCAACCCGGGGTAACAGAATACAGATAAGTGGTTCCCTTTAGGAACAGTAGTAACTGCCAGGACCACAGGTGTGGCTTCTGGGGAACAGGAAACAAGTTTGTGGTTACACAGTTTGGTTTAGCTTGTGAATACTTGACTTCTGCCTTTTTAAAATATATGTTACAGGTTTTTTTTTAATTTTTTGAGACAAAGTCTCAATCTATTGCCCAGGATAGAGTGCTATGGCATCACCCTAGCTCACAGCAACCTCAAACTCCTGGGCTCAAGGGATCCTCCTGCCTCAGCCTCCTGAGTAGCTGGAACTACAGGTGTGTGCCACCATGCCCGGCTAATTTTTTCTATTTTTAGTAGAGACGGGTTCTCACTCTTGCTCAGGCTGCTCTCAAATTCCTTACCTCAAGCAATCCTCCTCCCTCGGCCTCCCACAATGCTAGAATTACAGGCATGAGCCACCGAGCCTGGCTTATGTTACATTTTTAAACGGAATTTTTTAAATAGTTTAAAAAAGAAGGAGGTGGCCCTGCAGGTTCTAACAAGAGTGAATGTTTATAGTGAGCTTAGTCAGTATCTGGCAAGGTATTAAGTACTTTATGTTAAATCTTTATATTAATTGTCCAGTTGGAGAAAGTGACACAGAGAGATTAAGCAATTTACCCATTGTCACACAGTAAGTATGGGGCTGTGCAAGGACTTGAACCCAGGAAGTCTGACTTCACAGCCCACACATACATTCCAGCCCGCTAGCCATACCCCTTCCAGGGTGGCCCAGCTAGGTTTGCTGGTTATATTTGTGAGTAAAAATAGCAAGTATAGGCCTGGCATAATGGTTCACACCTGTAATCCCAGCTCTTTGGGAGGCTGAGGTGGGAGGATCGCTTGAGGGCAGGAGTTTGAGACCAGCCTGGGCAATACAGCAAGATCCCATCTGTAAAAAAAAAAAAAAAGCCAGATGTGGTGAGCTATGATCACACCACTGTACTCCAGCCTGGGCAACAGAGTAAGATCCTGTCTCTTAAAAAAAGAAAAATTAAAAGCAAGTTGTATTTATTTGTTTGGTTTCATATGGCATTGGAAAAAAAGAGAAAGAGAGATATGACTTCACACACACATTCACACACATACATCTGCATGTAACTGAGCAGAGAAAGATCTAACATGCTAGTGGAGTGGTTATTAGAGGGACCAGGATTGGGGAATGAGGGGTGAGTGTCAAAGGGACTTTTATCTGATCTGTAATGTTCTCTCTCTCTCTCTAAGTGAAAGTATTCATGTGTTTCTTGGGTAATTAAAATTCTATTTCAAAAAATAGATTTAAATAAGCCTGTCACTAAAGGTCAAATACTGTACAGACCCACTTATATGAGGTCCCTAGAGTCATCATATCCATAGAGACAGAAAGTAAAATGGAGGTTACCAGGGGCTGGGCAGGGGGATGGGTAGCTGGTGTTTAATGGGGACAAAGTTTCAGTCCGGGAAGATGAAAATGTCCTGTAGATGCATGGTGGTGATTGTTGCACAACAGTGTGAATGTACTTAATGCCACTGAGCTGTGCATTAAAATGGTTAAGGTGGGCCAGGCACGGTGGCTCAGGCCTATGATCCTAGCACATTGGGAGGCCAGAAGTGGGAGGATCACTTGAGCCCAGGACTTCAAGGCTTCAGTGAGCTACAATCACATCACTGCACTCCAGCCTTGGCAACAGAGTGAGAACCTGTCTCAAAAAAATAATGAAATGGTTAAGATGGAAAATTTTATGTTATCTATTTTTATCACAATTTAAAATTTTAAATGGATTTTTAAAATGTGGTGCAACATAGCTGTGACAGGGAAGCACAGGGCATCAGGAAAACCTAGAAGAGGGGTCTGCAATGGACATAGGGTGGGAGTGTGGGCAATCAGAGAGGGCTTCCAGGAGAGGAGATCTGAGAGCTGAGTGAGAAGGAGGTGGACAGAGCAGAAGGGGTCAGGCATTCTGCAAGGAGAGAGATCAGGTGCCGGAAAAGAGAAAGAGACAGAGGAACTAAAATTAGGGAAGTCGGTGTGTCTGGGGCAGCAGGTTCAAGTGGCACCCTGTGGCAGAGGTCAGCAAGTGTCTGACTGTGTGTGTGTGTGTGGGGGGGTGGGGGTTGAGGGTAGTAGGGAGCCATGGGGGATGTGAGAGTGCATGAAAGCCACAGTAACTGGAGTTTTAGGGAGATCCCTTTCATGGTGTGGACAAGGGATTGTAGATGGGGCTTAGCCAGGCCCGGTGGCTCACATCTGTAATCCCAGCACTTTGAGAGGCTGAGGTGGGAGGATTGCATGGAGCCAGGGGTTTGAGGCTCCAGTGAGCTCTGATTGTGCCACTGCACTCTAGCCAGGATGACAGAATGAGACCCTGTCTCTATAAATGAATGAATGAATGAATAAATGAATAAAATGAAGGTGGGGCCTAAAAGCAGTGTCCCTGGTGGAGGCTGGGGGGAGGCTGCAGGAATCTAGAGGGAACTGGGACAAGGCCACCGCCTCTGGGGGACAGGGGAGGTTGCAGCCGAGGCGGGGCAGCCTGGGCAGAGCCAGGACACACAGAGCTGCACTGTTCTCTGACTCCGCTGAAGCTTTTGGGCTCATGAATTTTTCAGCTAAACAGGCCTTGAGTTTCAGATTCCAGGGCACCAGGCCCAGGCTTTTGGATTCTGTTTTCTGCCTGAAAACATCTCAGAGCCCTACAGGAGGGGTTCTTGTGAGGGTCAGCGATGCCTGGCAGAGTCTGCATCTCCCTGGCGTCACCTTCTAAGCAGGGGGCTGGAAAGAGCATGGGGGACCTCCCCCTCCTTTGGTCAGAGGCAGCATAAAATCTTGGGCTTTGCAGGGCTTGGATTCCAGCTTTGCCACTACTTCTAGCTGAATGCCTTGTGCAAGTCACATACCCTCTCTGAGCCTCAGTTTCCCTAACTGACAAGTGAAGAAAATAGCTTTTTCTAACAGGGTTTTTTGTTTTTTTAAGAGACAGCATCTTGCTCTGTCACCCAGGCTGGAGCACAGTGTCGCAATCATAGCTCACTGCAGCCTCAAACTCCTGGGCTTAAGTGATCCTCGCACCTCAGCCTCCTGTGTAGCTGGGACTACAGGCTCACACCACCAAGCCAACCTAATTTTTTTATGGTTCATAGAAATGAGGTCTTGCTATATTGCTCAGGCTGGTCTCAAACTCCTGGCCTCAAGTGATCCTCCCACCTTGACCTCCAAAAGTGCTGGGGTTAGAGGCATTAGACACTGTGCCTGGCCGAGGGTTGTCTTGCCTTGCGGATTCCTGCATGTGAGACATATAGTGTCATGCCTACATATACCGAGCCCCACATAGGCCTGAACCAGTGTTACTATAATAATATTAATAGTAATCCTTGGCCCGGCACGGTGGCTCACACCTGTAATCCTAGCACTCTGGGAGGCCGAGGCGGGTGGATCGCTCGAGGTCAGGAGTTCGAGACCAGCCTGAGCAAGAGCGAGACCCCGTCTCTACTAAAAATAGAAAGAAATTATCTGGCCAACTAAAATATATATAGAAAAAATTAGCCGGGCATGGTGGCGCATGCCTGTCGTCCCAGCTACTTGGGAGGCTGAGGCAGGAGGATGGCTTAAGCCCAGGAGTTTGAGGTTGCTGTGAGCTAGGCTGACACCATGGCACTCTAGCCCGGGCGACAAAGCGAGACTCTGTCTCCAAAAAAAAAAAAAAAAAGTAATCTTTGCATGTCTAAATACAGCAAAGCAGTTAGGAGCAAGCTGAGAACAGGCTCTAGAATCCCAAGACCAAGAATCAAATTCTGGCACAACTGCCTCCTGGCTGTGTGGCCTTGAGCAAATGTCTTTACCTACCTGTGCCTCTATTTCGTGTTCTAAGATGACGTGAAGGAGAACTGTGGCAGATGATAAGTTCTTTTTTTTTTTCTCCAGACACAGTCTCGCTCTGTTGCCCAGGCTAGAGTGCAGAAGTGTCAGCTTAGCTCACAGCAACTTCAAACTCCTGGACTTAAGCGATCCTACTGCCTCAGTCTCCCAAGTAGCTGGGACTACAGGCGTGTGCCACCATGTCCGGCTAGTTTTTTCTACTTATATTTTTAGTTGTCCAGCTAATTTCTTTCTATTTTTAGTAGAGATGGGGTCTCGCTCTTGCTCAGGCTGGTCTCGAACTCCTGAGCTCAAGAGATCCTCCCGCCACGGCCTCCCAGAGTGCTAGGATTACAGGCGTGAGCCACCGCGCCCGGCCCAGGGGAATTTTTTGAGCCCAGGAGTTGGAGGCTGCAGTGAGCTATGATCACACCACTGCTGCAGCCCGGGAGACAGAGAGGGAACACGTGTCTTTAAAAAAAAAAAAAAAAAAGCTTTTATTTAACTTCACCATTCATAGTGCCACGGAGGGGACAGTAAATATTCACTCACTGAATAAATCATTATAACCATAATGGAACAGCATCTGTATGTCCAGTTTAGCACACAGTAGGTGTTGTTAGTTATAATAATAATGATCATTTTTCTTTTCAACATTCTAGCGACACCTAGGTGTCACATAGTAGGAGCTTAATAAACGTTTTTGGAACGAAGGAACAACAGTAACATTAGGAATAGTAATGAAAGTCACTACATGTGTCTTGCTCAGAGTGCCACCCACAGGCCTTGTCACTTAGTGAAAGAATATTTGAGTGAAAGAAAAAATTTAATTAGGAAAATTTTTTGCATGCATGAATGAATGAATCAATGAATTAGGCAAATATTATTGAGCACTCAGTACTGGGCACTGGGAACACAAACATGAAGAGGAGAAAGTCCCTTCCCTATTGGGAATGACATGAGTGTGGGAGAGAAACAGAAGGAACAAGATGAATGTGGATACATGGATGGATGGGTGGATGGATGAGTGAATGAATGAATAGCTGATTGGTCTGGGGTCTCTGCCCATCAGCATGCCTGAGAAAGTGAGGCAGGTCAACCGTCCCGTCCGAAGCCGCGCCCTTCCCAGCCCGCCCACCACCCCGGCAGTCGTCTTCGCGTCGGCCGACAGCGCTGCTCACCTGGCGGCCTCCCCTTTAAGACGCACACACCTGGCCGCTCACCTGGGCGCGGGCGCTTCCGCAGGAAGAAGGAAGCGGCGCCACCGTCGCCTCCTGGCGCTCCCTCCCCTGCTCCTAGGCCCGCTGGCTGTCACCATGTCCGCCTCGGCGGTCTTCATTCTCGACGTCAAGGGCAAGGTGAGACTGGGCGTGAGGGATTAGGGGACCGACAGGTGAGGCCGCGCTCTGGCGGATCCAGGGGCGCCTCCTCCGCCCAGGCCTGGGAGGCCCCAGAAGGGGGCGTAGGAACACCCCCCTGGCACTCCCCCCCAATCCTTAGGAGTCCTGAGTGGAATCTCACTTCCTGGCTGTGTGCCTGGGGCAGGGGGCTTCACCTCTCTGAGCCTCAGTTTCCTCGTATGTAAAAATGGGAATAACAGAGACTCCCACCCAGTGAGCATGAATACAACTCCATGCGTGTGAACCACTTAGTACAATAGCCCTGCTGCAAGCATTAGGCGTTCAGTAAATTGAAATTATTTCCATCACGGTAAGCATCCATAGTGTTAATATCCAGGGAAGGGACCAGGGCCAGGAGGCCCTAATTCCTCTCTGGGGCTGCCTCCCTGAAGTCCCCTTTATTCGTCTTGTTCTTTAACAGCAATAATAACTGGCGGTGAAAATAATATTTCTGCTAATCATAATAGTCAGAGCCAAGATGTTTGAGGACCTGCTGGGTATGGTGGCTCACACCTGTAATTCTGGCACTTTGGGAGGCCAAGGTGGGAGGATCACTTGAGGCCAGGAGTTCAGGACCAGCCTGGGCAACATAGCAAGACCCAGGCTGAAAAAAATAAATTAAAAATATTAGCCAGGCATGGTGGCATGTACCTGTCGTCCCAGCTACTCTGGGAGGCAGAAGCAGGAGGATCCCTTAAGCCCTGGAGTTGGAGGTTAATGTGAGATATGGTGGCAACACTGCACTCCAGTCTGGGTGACAGAGTGAGACCCTGTCTCTGAAAAAAAAAATGCATATACATATGTATGTGTATATATATGTATATACATATGTATCATTTTTCTTTTGTTTTTCTTTTTTTTTTTCTTTCTTCTTGTTCTTTTTTTCAAATAATCCCAATGGCACCAATTTGGTGCTTATGAAGCCTGGAGCAACAACAGGAATTTTGGAGCCAGGGTGCCTTGGTTGAATTCCTGGTTTCCCAGGAATGTGGTATGTGGTTTATAACAACTTTCCTGTCTGTAAAATGGAGGTGATGATCGCACCTGATAACTTGACCTCACAAGGTTGTGGTGAGAACTAACAAGGTAGAAAACATCTAGTCTTTAGTAGAACACAGCCAGGGGCTCAGCGAGCATCTAGGCACATTAGCTGTTATTATCACTTGCCCATTTTACAGGGGAGGAAACAGGCATGGAGTGGCAGAGCCTTACCCAAGGTGCTCAGCTGGGAAGTAGGGTTCAGAACTGGGCACTCCGATGCCCCAGTGTGGTAGGTTCTGGGATGCTGGCAGTGACTGGATCTTGTGCACCCACCCTCAGCCCTTGATCAGCCGCAACTACAAGGGCGATGTGGCCATGAGTGAGATTGAGCACTTCATGCCTCTGCTCGTGCAGCGGGAAGAGGAAGGCGCCCTGGCCCCCCTGCTGAGCCACGGCAAAGTCCACTTCCTGTGGATCAAACACAGCAACCTCTACTGTATCCACCCAGGCGGGGGCCCTGGATGTCCAGAATGGTGGAAGCTCAGGCCCAGAGAGGGTGGGCTGAGTATAGAATTTGCACAGCACATCCGTGATGGCTAAGGCTGGGAGGCAGGTTGAGACTGGGGTGGTGGCAGGGGACAGGATGGAGGTTCAGGGTCTATACTCTATTTATGTCCCGCCAAATGGCACCTTTTCCTTAACCTCGTTGCCCTTAGTGGTGGCCACCACGCTGAAGAACGCCAACGCCTCGCTGGTGTACTCCTTTCTCTACAAGACGGTGGAGGTAGGTGCTGGCCTTCCATTGGCTGGCTGCTCTGTGTGTCCACCCGTCTTGGCCACCTCCTTCAGCAGCCATCTGTCCTAGGAAACCCTTCCCTGTCCTTCCCCCATCAAAGCCTCATCACTCTGTATCTTAATAGCTGCCTAGGACAACATCTCTCCCTACAGGGCAGGGACCAAAGAGGTCTCAGAGAGTTTTGGTTCCACTGAGCCAGAGGGCTAGTGATTCAATCCCAGCTCCCATGCTTCCTGGCTGTGTGACCGTGAGCAAGTCACTTCTCCTCCCTTTGCCTTTAAACTGGATTATAACAAGTGCTGCCTCAGGGTTGTCGTACAAATTAATCCAACCAATACCCGTAAAGCACCTAGAACAGTGTTCAGTATACAGTAAGTACTCAACAAAGGTTTACTATTGTTAGCATATCACAGATATTATAATAATCACATAATACCAATGTATTGATCACTTATTATATACCATTGTTGATCATTGAGAAAGTGCTCAGTAAATAATTTTTAACATTCGAGAGATATCTATTGATTCACCTTGTCTCTGCCAGGAAAGGGCAGGGGATGTGGCTGTGGACAGGGGACAGGCAAATCCCGGCTCTCTTGGCTCACTGTTAATGGAGGGAATAAGACAATGTACTGCAGTTAAAGGGCATTAAGGAGATTAAACAGCACATTGTGATAACCAGTGACTTGTGTGCTATTCTCACTGGAGAGGAGGGCTTCACCCAAGAGGGGACGTTGGAGCTGAGGCTTGAATGACAAAGAACTCGCTGTGAGGTGAGCTGGGGGGAAAGTGTTGAATGAGTGACAGTTTCTCTGCTGAGGTTATGCCTACTCATTCCCAGGGCCTCTTAACCTGGGGTCCCCAGACTGCCGACAGCCAGTGGATAGAATTCAGGGTATTCAAGAACTTGGCTGTTTCCATATAATGGGGTTCCTTGGCCATGCTGTGTGTTGTATTTTATGCACTTACCTCAGTCTGGGGTGGGTCTGTAAACATCACTAAATACACAGGGATCTGTGCTCCCTGCCACCCCCCACAAATGATTAAAAGCTCTTTTAATGCCTCCTTCCAGAAGTCTCTCCAGATCTCTCTGTCTCTCTTGTGTTTGTTACTGCACCCAACATATTGGATTAGATTGGTACCATTACCTAACCATTACCCCTTTAGACTGTTCCACAAGGGTAGGGACCCTGTCTGCTTTGTTCACGATGACTGTCCCAGCACAGGCATACAGTAGGTGCTCAATAATTGCTTGTCGGATGGGCTGGCTGAATGAGTAGAGACCCAGCCTGTGGTCACAACCATACCAAAACCTATGTGGGTTTCTGTCTCCCCCTGGCCCCCACCCCAGGTATTCTGCGAATACTTCAAGGAACTGGAGGAAGAGAGCATCCGGGACAACTTTGTGATCGTCTATGAGCTGTTGGATGAGCTCATGGACTTCGGCTTCCCCCAGACCACCGACAGCAAGATCCTGCAAGAGTGAGTGGACCCAGGGGCAGCCACAGGCGGGGCGGTGGGTGGAAGGAACTCAAGGAGGGCCAAGGAGGTGTCCCTCCTGGGTCCAGCTGCTTGTCCCCCGCTGCCCTCCTGCCAGGTACATCACGCAGCAGGGCAACAAGCTGGAGACAGGCAAGTCGCGAGTGCCACCCACGGTCACGAACGCTGTGTCTTGGCGCTCCGAGGGCATTAAGTACAAGAAGAACGAGGTCTTCATCGATGTCATAGAGTCTGTCAACCTGCTGGTGAGCCCCCATACCTGCACCCCACCCCCGCCACGCCACGGCCTGAGGGCAGGAGAGGGGGCTCTGTGCATGTTAACCTCTCATGTACACCCACCCACACAGGTCAATGCCAATGGCAGCGTCCTGCTGAGCGAGATCGTGGGCACTATCAAGCTCAAGGTGTTTCTGTCCGGAATGCCCGAGCTACGGCTGGGCCTCAATGACCGCGTGCTCTTCGAGCTCACTGGCCGTAAGCATTTGGTGCGGGCCCCTCTCCCTGGAGCCCCCGGGGGAGCTGGAGACCCCGCCCCCTCTGGTGACCCAGAGAATTGCAGCCGGTTTTGAAATAAGCCCTCGTGTGCCCTCTGCTGGCCAACACTAGTACTGCAGCTGCTTGTTCATGATTGAGCACCTGCTGTGTGCCATGGGCAGATTTAGGCTCTGAGGACGTAGCAGTGAAGAAAAACACAAATATGACATCCTAGTGAGAGAAGGAGACAGAATAACGTTTAAAAGCACGACGGCAAGAGCCAGGTTCCCTAGGTTCGGATCCCAGCTCTGCCCCTGCCAGCTGTTGTTCATCCTCTTTAGGCCTCAGTTTCCTCATCTGTAAAATAGGAGTCGTGGTAGTGGTGGGCAGGGAAGATGGGGAGGGGACAGGGATCTTTTCCTGGCCCCCAGGGTCACTCTGCACTCTGGGCTCTGAGTTTCAGGCAGCAAGAACAAGTCGGTGGAGCTGGAGGATGTTAAATTCCACCAGTGCGTGCGGCTCTCACGCTTTGATAATGACCGCACCATCTCCTTTATCCCTCCTGATGGTGACTTCGAGCTCATGTCCTACCGCCTCAGCACGCAGGTGAGGCAGGGCCAAGCCCCATGCACGTGGCATTCAGTGGGGGCTCAGGGTTGACCCCTGAGTCTCTAAAATCTCCTCCTTCCTCTGTCTGCAGGTCAAACCACTGATCTGGATTGAGTCTGTCATTGAGAAGTTCTCGCACAGCCGCGTGGAAATCATGGTCAAGGTGGGGCCAGGGGGGACACTTATTAACAATGCACGATTTTAGTTGGGCATGGTGGCACATGCCTGTAGTCCCAGCTACCTGGGAGGCTGAGGCAGGAGGATCACTTGAGCCCAGGAATTTGAGGCTGCAGTGAGCTATGATGATGCCACAGCACTCCAGCCTTGGTGACAGAACAAGACCCTGTCTCAATCAATCAACAAATAAATAAAACAAAAAGTAATTGTTTACACATCTGAATCCCTAAAATATCTGAGTTCTGACACCTTCTCAGAGAGGCTTTCCCTGGTCGCTCTATTGATTAATTAATTTTTGCTTGGTTTGTCATTTATTTATGAGGGTCTCACTCTGTTGGCCTGGCTAGAGTGCAGAGGCATCATCATAGCTCAGTGTAACCTCGAGTTCCTGTCCTCAACCGATCTTCCCACCTCGGCCTCCCCAAAGTGCTGAGATTACAGGTGTGAGCCAACGTGAGTGAATTCTTCATGTCCCTTGCTCTCTCCCTTGCCAGGCCAAGGGACAGTTTAAGAAGCAGTCAGTGGCCAATGGCGTGGAGATATCTGTGCCTGTCCCCAGCGATGCTGACTCCCCTCGCTTCAAGACCAGTGTGGGCAGTGCCAAGTATGTGCCGGAGAAAAACGTCGTTATTTGGAGTATTAAATCCTTCCCGGTGAGCACTGGAGACAGGAGGGCGACCTCGGAGTGGGGGCTGGAGTGGTGTGGGCGCTGCCCTAGCTGCATGGGGGCAAGGCGGACAGTAAGTCAGAGACCCATACACAAGTGCACATGGTTATTCTTTGGGAGTGACGAAGGTGGGAGCCATGCCAGTCTATGTCACAGATGGGCAAAGTGAGGCTCCATCATGGGAAGTGGGTTTAAGTGCCTCCCCCCGTGATGGAGTGTGGTGGCGCATGCCTGTAGTCCCAGCTACTTGGGAAGCTAAAGCAGGAGGATCTCTTGAGCCCAGGAGTCTGAGGTTGCTGTGAGCTAGCCTGACACCACAGCGCTCTAGCCCAGGTGACAGAGTGAGACTATGTCTCAAAAAAAAAAAAAAAAAAAAAAGTGCTTCCCCCTTCAATGTCTTAAGGAAACCAACCCTGTGTTCAGATTCCTCACCCTTGCCTTTCTGAGCTGCATGGGCTTGGGAGGCTGTTTGCCCATCTGTGAAATAGGCATGATCATGTTATCCATGTCCTTGGGCTGATGGAGGATTTAGTTTGTCCCTGTCATCTAGTGGGGTGGGGTGGGGGTCACTGGAGCCTGAGAAACATGAGATGATAGACCCTGCCACCGCCACTGATGGGGTTTTGCAGTCAGAAGCTTCTGCTGTGAGTCTAAGCCAAGAGCCTTTACTCTCTTGTCTGTGAAATGGGCTGAGAGCAGAGCTTGCTCTGGGGGCTGCTGTGAGGATGGTTGGGGTGGGTAGGGGGCCCTGTGGTGTGTCTGATGCCCCCATGTGCCCTCAGGGGGGCAAGGAGTACCTGATGCGAGCCCACTTTGGGCTCCCCAGCGTGGAGAAGGAGGAGGAGGAGGGCAGGCCCCCCATCGGGGTCAAGTTTGAGATTCCCTACTTCACCGTCTCTGGGATCCAGGTGAGGGAAGTAGGCAAAGTCTCTTCTCTTTGACCCCTGCAGGTTGCTCTCTCTCTTGTCCCTTGGCTCAAGTCACCTCCATTGCCTGGCCTGTGTCACCACCACTCTGAAGTCTCCCTTCAATGTTGCCTCTTTCTGCTTGCAGCCTGGATCGGTCCCCTCTCCCTCTGGCCTGTGCCACCTCATTGCCCAGTAGCTTGTTCACTTTTTCTCCCTCTCCCATCTGCAAGCCATTCACCATTCCCTTGGGCTGTGCCATCTTGTCCTCCCAAATCCGTGTCACGTCTCCTCTCTTATACTATGCCACCTCTTTCCCCACTGTCCTGGACCACTTCCCCTCCCCCACTCATGCCATGTCACCTCATTACTCCCAGCCTGTGCTGTCTTATTCTCCTAAGTTGTGCCGCATATATTCCCTTGGCCTAAGCCCCTCTTTCTCCCTGGCCCTCATCACCTCAGTCCCGCAAGCCTGGACCACCTCTTCTCACTCCCTTCCAGGTCCGGTACATGAAGATCATTGAGAAAAGCGGTTACCAGGCTCTGCCCTGGGTTCGCTACATCACCCAGAGTGGAGGTAAGGCAGCCAGCTCCCTCGGATGATGGGGTCAAGGAGACGGAATAGGGTGGGGACTTGGGGCTCTGACCACATTCTGGCTCAGAAAACTCAACAGGCCTGGCCCAGGTCTGTTTCTCCTTGTCATGCCACCATGAGCCTTGGTTTGCACATCTTCAAAATGGGTGTAGGGGGCTGGGTGCGGTGGCTCAGGCCTGTAATCCTAACATTTTGGGAGGCTGAGGTGGGAGGATCGCTTAAGGTCAGGAGTTTCAGAGTAGCCTGAGCAAGAGCTGAGGCAGGAGGATGGCTTGAGCCCAGCAGTGTGAGGCTGCAGTGAGCTATTATTGAGCCACCGCACTCCAGCCTGAGGGTGACAAAGCAAGACCCTGTCTCTGAAAAAATTCTTTTAAATTGAAAAATTTTAAAAAATAAAATGAGGGCAGTCACCAACTCTAGAGTGGCCGTGAGGTTTGGACAAGGGTCTGAACACATAGCACCACCATCTGCTGCCTGGAAACCGGCTTGTTGCTATGGTTTCAGTACCTGCGTTCTCCCAAGGTCAGTCATAAGCACTGCGGCAGGGGATGGATTTGGGGGGGCTGTCCCTCTCTCCCCTCCTCCCACTTCTGAGATGCTGCCTGCTCATCATTTCCTTGCAGATTATCAACTTCGTACCAGCTAGAAGCGAGAAGAGGTGGGGGCTTGAATGTGGGGCCTCCTTCCACCAAGGCCCTGCTGCAGATTGCAGAGAGGGAGAGAAGGTGGGGCGTGTGTGTGTCTGTGTGAGGGCAGGTCCCTGACTTAGCAGTTTCTTGCCCCCAGCACCTGCCCCCTTCTCGAGTCTTCCTTTATCTGTAGCCTGGGAGGGATGGTCTCTCTGTCTCCCTCCTCTCTGATTTTATATGAAGAAATCCAAGAGGGGCTTGAAGTCCCCCTCATGAGTGCCTTCTTACAATGACCTGCCTTAAGGGGTGTCGAGGGTCCCTCCTCCTTCACAGCTGCTGAGCCCAGAGGGCCCTGTTGGCCCACTCCTCTGAGTTTTAGGATGTCATTAAAAAGATGAATTACCTGCCATGTATGTGCTTCTTGGCTGGGGACTGGGGCTGCCAGGGACATCCTTGCAGTGCTGGGATGGGAGTGGGCCATACACATCCATTCCTCAGCCCCAGTCATCACTCACTGGGCCAGGGCAGCCACCTCCACCCTGGTCCCCTGTTCCCCCCTTAGCAGACAAAGGGCTCCTGTTAACTTCTAAGTTAGATCACTGCTGAGAACCCTTCTGTGGTTCCTGCCTTGTTAAAGCCAAGTTCTCATGCAGCCCTCGGGGCTGATCTGCACAATGACCCTCCTCCACCTGTCCTCCCTTCCTCTCATCCTCCCTTTCTATACCACAGGAGGCAGGCAGTCACCAGCTCCCACCTGGCTTGCTTTTCCCCGGATATCCACAAGGCTTCCTCCCTGCCCTTCAGGTCCCCAGTCAAATGTCACCTCCTCAGAGAGACCCTGTCTGACCTCCCTATTTCAACGGCTTTCCTTTCCCAAGGGCCTTTGACTTAGCCTGTTTTATCAGCTCCATAGCGTTCGCCATTCTGAAAACATTTAATTGTCTCCCGCGCTAGACCGTAGGTGTCCCACAGCAGGGGCCACCTGGCCCGCTCTCCAGTTGGGCATCTCCACAAGGTGCTCAGACAATCATTGAAGGAAGGCCTCTGGAGCCACCTCTGGCCCACGTGGCAGCTGCAGGGTCAAACTTCCTCCTGGCCAGGGCTGGTTCGGTCGGAGTCAGGAAGGGTGATTCCTTCCTCATCCATCCTATTTCCCCCTTTTCTTTTCTTCATGGTGCTTAACGCTACCTAATATTATTTAATGGCTCGAATGTCCGCTCCCCGGCGCCCAGAACTGTCCCAGAGAGCGGGGAGCGAATGAATGAAACGCAGCGCCCCGCGCATGGTAAGGGCTGATGAACGCTCATCGCGTGGCCGAATGGTGGAACCCCGGCCGGGGTGGCTCCAGCTCTGCCTCCCTGCCTCCCGGGGGCGCCGTGGTCCCAGAACAGCCCGCGCTACCCTACTCCTGACCTTTCTTCCTCGGGTCAGTTAAACCGGCCCTCTTTCCCGCCCGCCCGGCGCGTTTGAAAACCAAAAACCCCGCCATTGCTGGCGGTCCACCGGTCGCCGTGTCCTGGCCAATCAGAAGCGACACCGCCCACGCCATCGCGCAAACCTCCCCAGCGACGCGCAGCCACTGGCTGCGCAGGCCGTGTGGGCGGGGCGCCGCAAGGTCGGGCGCCGGGCAACGCGGCTCGGCTACTTTGTGGCGAGTTTGTAAGAAAACAAATCCGCCGCGTTCGGGGCGGGGCCGCGGGCGCTCTGGCTCCGCCCCCTGGCGGCTGACTCGGCGGCCGCTTCGGCGCAGGCTCAGAGCAGACTCCGCCCGCCAAGGAAGAGGGAGGGTGAGTTGGGGGGAGACCCGGCCCCCAAGGGGCGGGCGCCGGGGTGGGCCCCGCGAGTGGCCGAGGGTTGGGCCCGGGCTCCAAGGCGCTCGCCTGCCGCCGGCTGACAGGGGGAGGAGCCGGCTGGGAGGGCGGGGGTCGCGCTGGAGCCCCAGACTTGGCGAGCGTGGCCGGGAGTCTAGCGCAGGCCGGACGCGCCGCGGCCGAGCCCCGGGAGGGCCGAACGGGGGCAGCGCCGGCTGTCTCCTCCGCACTGACCGGGCTGGGGTGGGGTTGGGGGCTTCGCAGGCCGCCAGTGTCGACATGCTGCTGGAGGAGGTCCGCGCCGGCGACCGGCTGAGCGGGGCTGCGGCCCGGGGCGACGTGCAGGAGGTGCGCCGCCTTCTGCACCGAGAGCTGGTGCACCCCGACGCCCTGAACCGCTTCGGCAAGACGGCGCTGCAGGTGAGGCCCGGCTGGCCCAGGGCAAGGAGGGGGCGGGGGAGCGGGGCGAGTGTGGAGAGACCCCAGACCCCCTTCCCTCTCGTCCCCTGGCTCCGGTGGTGAACCCCTGGGGGCCAGTCCTCCTTCTCCGGGCTGATGTTCCCCAGGGTCCCCTTTGGTAGGTGGGTGATGGGTGAGGTGAGGTTGGGGGGAGGAGAGATCTTTCCATCTTCTCTGGACAATTCCTTGTTCTCCGCATGTGGGGGATTCACTTTCCCTGGGGAGCTTCTTATTAGGTGGATGGGATTTAGCTTCTTTGGATCCCGTTTCCATGGGGACCGCTCAGGTTTCTTGGGGCTTCTGTGGCGAGATCCAATCTCTAGAAAGAGGGATTCATGTCTCCCTTGGGGTCCCCATTTTCTAGGGGGTTCTCTGAGAGGTATCCAGTTACTTGGGGGGGGGGTTCTTCACTCCTAGGGTTGTGCGGATTCTCAGTATGTTGTGGGGGCACAGTGGCGCAATGCTGTCACATTCCATGAGGCCCCTATCCCTGGGGGGCATTTTACAGGGGAATGCCATGTCTTGAGCGTGGCTCAGGTACCCCGAGGAAACATCCCCATTATATAGGAGGCAGCTATTCCATGGAGAGGGGGTATTTCAAATTCCCTGGACATATCCTTGCCCCTGAGGGGACTGCCAAGTTCTTTGGGGGTAGTTCTCAGTCTATGGGGGTCCATTTCCTGGAGGGAGTTTCATATGAGGGTCTTAGGTTCCTGGAATGTTTTCATGGGGGCTATTCTCTGGATTGGGGTCCCATCTTATTCTTAAGGGAGTGACTAGCTTCTTAGGGTCCCTATTTTCAGGAGAACTTGTTCTCTGGGATCTCAAACAGCTCACTGTGGACTTATTTTCCCTGGGCTTCTCCAGTCTCTAAGAGGACCCTTCACCAGCGACCACTATGCCTGGAAGACCTCTCTCTCTTCTCTCTCCAGTGAGCCCCCTTTTTTTATCCCCTCCTTTGGGGACCTCCTGACCCTCTGTCCCCCACACAGGTCATGATGTTTGGCAGCACCACCATCGCTCTGGAGCTGCTGAAGCAAGGTGCCAGCCCCAATGTCCAGGACATCTCTGGTACCAGTCCAGTCCATGACGCAGCCCGTACTGGATTCCTGGACACCCTGAAGGTCCTAGTGGAGCATGGCGCCGATGTCAACGCCCCCGATGGCACTGGGGCACTCCCCATCCATCTGGCGGTGCAGGAGGGCCACACCACTGTGGTCGGCTTTCTGGCAGCTGAATCTGATCTCCATCACAGGGACGCCAGGGGGCTCACACCCCTGGAGCTGGCACGGCAGAGGGGGGCTCAGGACATCATGGACATCCTGCAGGGCCACATGGTGGCCCCTCTGTGACCTGGGGCCACCCTTTCCAGCAGGAGAACCCTGCTGGGTTAAAAAGCAGAAGAGGAGAGAAGAAACACTTTCTC
Source organism: Lemur catta (assembly GCF_020740605.2). Classification (NCBI taxonomy): domain Eukaryota; kingdom Metazoa; phylum Chordata; class Mammalia; order Primates; family Lemuridae; genus Lemur; species Lemur catta. The sequence goes on along the minus strand of NC_059128.1, from coordinate 110,080,201 downwards.
TTCTCGCTCCTCCTCCCGAAGGGGGGAGGAGCACCCGTTTGTGGCTTTATTGGTGTTGATTTATGGGGTGCGTGTGTTTGGGGGACGTCTCACATGTTTTTCTCACCCCTTTCGGTGTGTTGGACAGAGAAGGGCTCCTGCAGGCAACAGCTACCTAAACGGTTCAGTTTCCTCTGCGCCCCAGCCTCCTGGGGCCACAGACAAGACCGATGGGCAGACCTTTTAAAGCCTTAGCCCCATATTAAATGTCATTGTCTCCAGGGCTCCTGGAACCTGGAGACCTGGGCTGGCTGTGCTCAGAGTGACCTGAAACGTGAGCACTGCTTCGGGCATGGGGGTGGGGGGAGTGGTTCCAAATCCATAAGAGGGTAGCATGAGTTCGTTCATATTTTGTTGGAAGCTTGTTCTCCAGTCTCTTGTACAGCGTTTTAAAAGAAATAGATTCTATTTATTATGCTTTATGGAAAAGTTGTTGCGTGTGATAATTTAATGTTTTTACCCATTAAATTAAGACTTGTGCCTGATCATAGCGCGGGTGGCTGCCGATTTTTGAGTCTGGGATGGGAAGTCGCGCCTCCAGGATGGATGTTGGTGGGAATGAGCACGGGGGGATCTGGATCCTGGATGCTGTGGGGGAGGGGAGAGAGTGGCTATTCCCAGGCGCCAGGGTGAGTGAATTGGGTGGGGCAGCGGTTTGCGCTGGCGGAACGGAAGGGAGGCAGGAAACCGCGAGTGGAGAAAGGGCCCCCAGATGTCAGCTGGGTGCCCGGAGCTCCGGGGGTGGGGCGGGTGGGCGGTGGCCGCGGCCTTCCCCGCAGGGGCGTGACGCGTGGGCGGGGACACTGCTTTCGCAAAGTGAAAGGGAACCCGTAAAAGTCAGAGGCGGGGCTATCCTTGGTCCTGTCCCCTTTAAAGCTCTCAGTGGGCGGGACCGGGCTCAGCCCCTCCCACGTCACGGGCGCCCTCCACGCGCCTGCGCAGTGGGGCGCAGAGCCGCCATGCGGGAGCGGCGCGCTGCGTCGCCGCTGCGGGTGAACTCGGCGTTTGCCGCGCGGTACGGCCGCTACCGGGAGCGCGAGGAGCTGCAGCGGTGTGAGTGCGGGGCGCATGCGCGGGGGCGCCGGCACGCGCAGGGCCGTCGGGAAGTGGGGGTTGATCTGGTCCCCCAGGCTGATCTGCTGTGTGTGGGGGGGGTCCCGTCTGTGCCCTACAGTGAAGGATCGCTACTGGGACCGGGAGAGCGGCGGTGACTCCAGCTCCGAGTCTGACTCAAGCGACGAGCGCGTGGTGCGCTTCCCTGTCTCTGTCCCGGACGTGCCGAGGCGTCCAAGTCCCTCACTGCACCCCGACCCCGACGTACAGGGGGCGGCTAACTCCCACCCCCGGGGCGCCCCACGGGAGTGTCCAACCCCCGCCCCCTCCCATCTCTTGAGTGACTGACAGCGCCCTCCAGATCCCCAGGGATGGCCCACAACCCCTACGTTCCTTCCCCTGCCACGGACGCACCTGCCCATCCTGATGTGTGGGGCGACCCCTCAGCCTTCCAGGAGCCGAATCCTCCCTTCCTCATCCTCGAGAATCTAACCACTTTTCCGTGTACTACTTACTCCTTGTGCCACGTGGGGCGCCCAACTTCTTTTCACATCTGCCCTGATGTTCTGCCCTGCCCCACTGTCTTCCACGTGCCCTCCCCACTCATCTGCCCCTTGACAGTCCCTTGTCTTTCCCGGGAAGTACCCTCTCCTTGCCCCCTTTTTCCTCTGCCCATATCCTGTACCGACCTGTGGCCCGCTCCTGCCCACCCCCAAGAGGACAGCTCCTCTTCCTCCTGCTGTATGACCGCCTGCCTTCCTGCAGAGGGATTGCGGATCGCCACACCCTCTCAGCCCACCTGCCCCGGTCCCCAGCACCCACCAGGGCTCTCACTGCCTCCCCTTCTGAAATCGGTCCTCACCCCTCTTCCTGCCCTAGGAATTTGACCCCCAGGAGGAGCATGACTTTTACAGGACACTCTCCTTGTTGAAGAAGAAGGACCCCCTCATTTATCAGAAAGATGCCACCTTCTATCAGAGAACAGGTCTGGGGCTATGCCTCCCTGAGCCTCATCTCTCTCAGTACCTTATGAGTTGTCATGACTATTGAATGAACGATGACACAAGTGCTTAGCGGAGCATCTCAGGTTATTACTTGGTGGTGGAGTTAATAAGGACTGTGTGGTTGGGTGCTGTAGTCCCATCTACTCAGGAGGGTGAGACGGGAAGATCACTTGAGCCCAGGAGTTGGAGGCTGCAGTGAGCTGTGATTGCGCCACCGTGCTCCAGCCTGGGTGACAGAGGGAGACCCTGTCTCAAAAAAAAAAAAAAAGGACCATGTGCTTTGCACCGTTCAGAGTGGAAATTGCTCGTTGAATGATCCCAAAGCCACCAAGTGGTGGCAAGTGTGATACCTCTTCGACTGCTGGGAATTGGTGGATTGGGGGTTTGAAGCCTCTGTCTGACCCAGGGCCTGCCCCGTAAGATTCTCTGCCAAGGCGCGGAGGGGGTTGTGGGTGATGGCAAGCGTCTTCTTGCGGGCTTACAGCATCCTTGTCAGAGAGCGAGGAGGAGCCAGCAGCCTTGGAGAAACGGAAGAAAGTGCGGCCCATGTACTTGAAGGACTATGAGAGGAAGGTTATCCTGGAGAAGGAAGGGTATGGAGAAAGCCCTCACCCCCACCCTCTGGCCCCCAGCCTTCCCAGGACAAGGTTCTTAGGGGGCAGAGGCAGAAAAAACCCAGTGACTTCACAGAATTGAGGGACCCCTTATTTATATTTTTATTTATTTTGTACCCCTGCACACAAGCTGGCATGCAGTGGCATGATCATAGCTCACTGTAACCTCAAATTCCCCGCCTCAGGTGATCCTCCTGCCTCAGCCTCCCAAAGTGCTGGGATTATAGGCTTGAGCCACTGCGCCCGGCTGAGGGAACCCTTCAAAGCAGGGGCCTCAGTGACCCCACAATCCCCCAATCCCATGGGGACAGGTGAGCTGAGAACAGTATGTTCTAAGGACTCCTTCCTTCCCTGGCAGCAAATATATTGACGAGGAGAACTCCGACGCGGAGACTTCTGATCAGAGACTCCAGGTGGATGGGGTGGAGGCCGGGTGTGGGGCTGAGGGGCCCCCAGCTGGCCTGAGGCTCACGTCACTCTCTCCTCTGCAGCAAACCTCGTCTCAGAGTTACATTGAAGAACAGAAACAGCTCAAGGAAGGGTAAGGCTGGGTCGCAGCGAGTGGCCCAATGGATGGGAGTTGAGACTCGGCAGTTAGATGGGCCCGGGTTCAGACTGAGCTCTGTCACTTGCTCTCTCCATGCCTCAGTTTCCTCATCTGTTAAATGGGGCTAATAATGTCCTAGCATTGCTCTGAGCTTGTCGAGAGGGGCACTCAGGGCTTAGTAAACAGGGCTGATCTGGGGGCAGTGGGTGGTGGCCAGCTTGCCTGTCCTGAGTCTCGTTTCATGGCGTGGGCAGCTTCCGGGCGTTCGTGGAGGACAGCGAGGATGAGGACAGCGCTGGGGAGGGTGGCTCCGGGCTGCTGCAGAAACATGCTAAAACCAGGGAGGAGAAGGTGGGTGCTGGGGCCTGGCTGGACTGGTGGGGCAGGGGTGGCGGGTGGCCGGGGGGGTCCCACAGACCCTCAGCGCTGGCCCTCCCCAGGCGCAGGAGGAAGCTGACTACATGGAGTGGCTCAAGGGCCAAAAAGAGCTTCAGAACCCTGAGTCCTTGGAGGAACTGGTGAGTTCTCCCGTGTCCTTGCTCACTGACTAAACTGCCTGTTCTGCCTGCATCCGGGCTCTTTCCAGAAAGTGACCCTTTTGGGGGTGGGTAGCCAAGAGTGCACACTCTGAAGATGAGGTGCGCCCATCCCCGTGCCTCCGCTTTTTTGTCTCTAAAATGGGGATAACTTATCCGCTCCAGAGGCTGGCTGTGTCCACTGGGTGCCCATGCTCGCCCTCCTTCCCCATCCCCCTGCTGTGACCTGGGTCCTGTCACCCCCTCAACCCCCTAGACCCATCTCAAGGAATACTGGAACGACCCAGAGCTGGAAGAGGGGGAGCGATTCCTGCGGGATTATATCCTCAACAAACGCTACGAGGAGGAGGGAGATGAGGACGAGGAGGAGGAGGAGGAGGAGGAGGAGGAGGAGAAAGGGTGAGCCACCGTGTCCCCCAAGGGCCTGGATCTCATGCCTGCTTCCTACAACATTCTCAGCCAGCGCTGGCCCACAAAAGGCACCCTTATGTTTTTCGCACAGATGGTAGCAGAGTTAAAGTTTCCTGTGATGCGGAGCCACACACAAAGTGTGAGCTCTGGAGCCAGATGGCACTGGTTCAAATCCTGGCCCTACTGTTAGACTTCATGCCTCAGTTTCCCTATCTGTAAAATGGAGAGAATGGCAGCACACACCTGCCATAAAGGGTGGTTTCTTTTTTTTTTTTTTTTCTTGTTTACTGAGTTCACTGTAATAGACATAAAGGGTTCTTTGGAGGATGAAATCAGTTCGCACGTCTGGTGCCCAGGCACACAGGAGTGGGGTGCCCGACCTAGCTGGGGTGGCCCCCAGCCTCACCCCATCTTGTTCCCCAGGGTTGCCCCAGTCCAGCTGGCTGTGGACGACTCCTCCGACGAGGGGGAGCTGTTCCTGAAGAAGCAGGAGGACTTTGAGCACAAGTACAACTTCCGCTTCGAGGAGCCTGACTCGGCCTCGGTGGGTGGCAGGGTTTGGGGGGACCCAGCCCCTGGGGGGGCCCCATGTCATCTCAGCTGCCTTTCTGGGCTTCTCTGCTGTCCCCAGGTCAAGACCTACCCACGTAGCATCGCATCCTCCGTGCGCCGCAAGGACGAGCGCAGGAAGGAGAAGAGGGAGGAGACGCGGGAGCGGAAGAAGAGGGTGAGTGTGGGCATGGCCAGCAAGGGAGAACACCTCCCCCGCCCCCCCAGCCTGCCAGGAAAGCCCACACCCGCCCTCCGTGCTGCCCCCACCCCACAGGAGAAAGCAAAGAAGCGGGAGGAGTTGAAGCAGTTGAAGAACTTGAAGGGGAAGGAGATCTTGGCCAAGCTGGAGAAGCTGCGCAAGGTCACAGGCAACGACACGCTGGGCTTCGAGGAGGGGGACCTCGAGGACGACTTTGACCCTGCCCAGCACGACCAGCTCATGCAGGTGCGTCCCTTTGCCCTGGCTCAGCCATGATGCTGAGTCCTCAGAAACGTGGTTCTGGAATCAGGAGCCATTTCCTGACTGTGTGGCCTCAGAGAAGTGGCTTGACCTCTCTGAGCCCCTTTTTCTTTCTGTGCAGTGGATCCACCTATAGCATCTACCTTAGGACTGTCCTAAGGAAAGATTGGGATGTAGCCAATTTCCACGTGAAAGTTTAGTTGGGGCCAAGCACAGTGGCTTCATGCCAGCACTTTGGGAGCCTGAGGTGGGAGGATTGCTTGAGGCCAGGACTTCAAGACCAGCCTGGGCAACATAGTGAGACCCTATCTGTACAAAAATATAAAAATTAGCCAGGCATGGTAGTGCTGCCTGTAGTCCCAGCTACTCGGGAGGCTGAGGCAGGAGGATGGCTTGGGCCCAGGAGTTTGAGGCTGCAGTGAGCTATGATCACTCCACTGCACTCCAGCCTGGATGACAGAGTGAGACCCTGTCCCTAAGGGAAACAAAAAGGTGTGGGGTCGTTGGCATCGTGGGGGCTGAGCTCCCAGGTGTGACTGCAGAAATGCTTCGGGGACGAGTACTACGGCACCGCAGAAAAGGAGAAGCCGCGATTTGAGGAAGAGGAAGGGCTTGAAGGTGAGGCCGGCCAGGCACCAGGCTGTAGGTGGGGACTGGGCCTGTAGCCCAAGGTCCCGCCCTGACCCCACCTGTCTGTCCTTTCTGGAACCAGATGACTGGAACTGGGACACTTGGGACGGGCCACACCAGGATGGAGCCTGGAGCCAGCAGGAGCTGCACTGTGAGGACCCCGACTTCAATGTAGGGACCATGGGTTGGGGGGAATCCCAGGGGACCTCAGAGGGTCCCAGTGGCCCTGAGTGAAGGCTGGCTGGATCTGACCTGCATGTCCTGGCAGATGGACGCCGACTACGATCCCAGCCAGCAGCGGAAGAAGAAGCGTGAGGCCCCCTCGATGGGCAAGAAGAAGCGCAAGTCGCCTTTCGCCGTGGCCGTGGGGCAGGAAAAGCCGGTGTTTGACCCTGGTGAGCCCCGGGTGGGTGGGCTGTGGGTGACCCAGGGTCTTCTCAGGGACTGGCACTCCTTAGCAGCCTGGCTCCGTCCTGTGCAGGGGACAAGACGTTTGAGGAGTACCTGGATGAGTATTACCAGCTGGACTACGAGGACATCATTGATGACCTGCCCTGTCGCTTCAAGTACCGCACCGTGGTGCCCTGCGACTTCGGGCTCAGCACCGAGGAGGTGGGGCCCCGGGGGGAGCAGGGGACACTGGGCGGCACCCTATATGCAAGAGGAGGCAGAGAGCTGTCCCTGAGCCCTGGACTATGTTACACAGAAATACCACAAAACAACAGCCTGTTTCCTAATGACAGTACAGTATTATTACCTGCCTTAAAGGGCTTCTGTGAGGCAGGGGGCTTAAAACAGTGCCCCTGTGAATACCACTTTTAGTTCCATCACAGTATATCAGCACCAGGGTGGCCGTTAAGACTTGAGCAGGCAGTGGCTCATGCCTGTAATCCCAGCACTTTGGGAGACTGAGGTGGGAGGATTGTTTGAGGCCAGGAGTTCTAGACCAGCCTGGGCAACACAGTGAGACCCTGTCTCTATAAAAAATAAAAATAATTAGCTGGGTGTGGTGGTATGTACCTGAACCCTCAGCTACTATGGAGGCTGATGCAGGAGGATCGCTTGAGCCCAGGAGTCCAAGGCTGCAGTGAGCTGTGATCAGGCCACTGTACTCCAGCCTGGGCGACAGAGTAAGACTTCGTCTCTTAAAAAAAAAAACCAAAAAAACAATAGTTCCTACCGCATGGGAATGTGAGCCTTAGCTGCTGGGATTAATAAACTCGGTGGCTGGCAGAGACCTGCTCTGGTCTGAGGTTTTGGGGGATGGCAGCGTACAGGTGAGGACTCCAGGGCCTAGGGGCTCCAACTGGAATCTGAAGTCAGCTGACTTCCTGGCTGCGTGACCTAGGACAAGCATTCCTTCTCTGAGCCTCAGTTTTCTCATCTGGCAACCCCTGCAGAAAACATTAAGGGGCTTCGGCAGTCATTGTGACTTCTCCAGCCATCGTGACATCCCTGCTGGGTGGTCCTGGCATTACCCTGCTTTGACCAATGAGGTGGCTAAGGCTCAGTGTCAGGGCTGCTGAGGAATCACCCTCCTTTCCTAACTTCCCACACAGATCCTCGCTGCTGATGACAAGGAACTGAACCGGTGGTGCTCCCTGAAGAAGACCTGCATGTACAGGTGATGGGGCGGGGCTGGCTGCCCCGAGAGGAGGGGCGAGCGTGGGCACCTCCCAGAGCACCCAGTGATGGGCGTGTCTGCGGGTGCCTGCAGGTCGGAGCAGGAGGAGCTGCAGGACAAGAGGGCATACAGCCAGAAGGCCCAGAACTCCTGGAAAAAGCAGCAGATCTTCAAGTCCCTCTGCCCAGAGTGAGCGTTGCTGGTGGGGGAGGGGAGCCGGGAGCCCACCAGGCCAGGGTTCAGTCTTGCTCTGGCAGCCTCTTGTTATGTGACTTTGTCATGTGACCTTGAGAGTGCTCTCTCTGAGACCAGGGTTCAAATACTGGCTGGGCCATAGCTGTGTGACCTTGGGCAAGTCCCTGCCCCTCTCTGGGCCTATTGCTCACCTATAAGATAAGGTGGAGGCTGAGTTAGTTCTGGTAGAGTGATTAGGTATAGTAAACACCCTTTGGGCATCTGCTGTTATTACGATTGTTATTTCCCAGGCTATAAGGCAAGGGTGACAGAAGCTTATAGAACTGACTTAAAGCTAAATTGAGTTAATTTACATGAGTAGCTGAGTGTAGGCTCAGGCACAAATACCAGAATTATATTATCAGCACCACAATCCAGCCTTTGGATTCAGTAGAAAAGTCATGGCTTTGGGCTGGGTGTGGTGGCTCACGCCTGTAATCCCAGCGCTTTGGGAGGCTGAGGCGGGAGGATTGCTTGAGCCCAGGAGTTTGAGACCAGCCTGGGCAACATAGCGAGACCCCGTCTCTACAAAAAATAGAAAAATTAGCCAGGTGTAGTGGCACATGCCTGTAGTCCCAGCTACTGGTGCTGAGGCAGGAGAATCGCTTAAGCTCAGGAATTCGAGGTTACAATGAGCTATGATCATGCCACTGCACTCCAGCCTGGCAACAGAGTGAGACCCCAAGACCTCTCTCAAGAGAGACCCAAAAAACAAACAAAATTAGCAAAAACAAACAAAAACTCAAAAGAAATACCCTGGCTTTGGCGTTACACCCGGGTTTGAATGCCAGGGAGGCGGCAGTGCTCCTCCTTTCGTCATCTGTAAAATGGGACACTTGTGCCCAGGAACGAGCCTAATCATAACCAGCCTGGGCTGAGTCCTGACTTTTTTCCTCTAGGACAAAGATGCCCACAGAGGCCACAGGGAAGCCACAGAGAGACAAGGCTGTCCCTCGAGAGCAGCTGCCGGTGCCTGATGCGGCCTGCGGGAAGCGGCCCCGGCCCGAGAGCCCCCCAGCACAGGAAGAGGAGGCCCCCATGTCACCCACCCAGAAGCCAGCCCCCCAGAGGCAGAAGAGGGGCAAGAAGGCACGGCTGCTGGGGCCCACGGTGACGCTTGGTGGGCGCGAGTTCAGCCGCCAGAGACTGCAGGCCTTTGGGCTCAATCCCAGACGGCTGCACTTCCGTCAGCTGGGCCGGCAGCAGAGGAAGCAGCAGAGGCCCAAGGGTGGCTCCTGAGTGCCAGGGAGCAGGCAGGGCCCCCGGGCTCCTCCTTGCAGATCAAGCCCTGGCATGGATCCCCTTCCTAGTGCCGAAGACCATCTGCCACTAGAACCTCATGTCTACCTTGGGCAAGCCAGTCAGCCCAGCCCACAGATGCAGAAACTGAGGCCTACTTCACAAACTTACCCAAGTGACTTGGAAACCTCACCTTAAGGCACCTCCTGGACTCCACATCCCCTCAGAATGCTGAGCCCAGCCACAGCCATGTTCAAGTCAAACAGCTTTATTAGACCCCGGTGGCCACAGTTCCCCTGGGACAGGGGCTTCAGGACCAGCCAGAGGCCCAGGCGGTCCAGTGCAAACTACAGTACTTGAGTCAGGCCCTGAGTGGGTGCCCGGGGGTCCACCCTCCCTCTCTTCCCTGCCAGGAGGGCCTGGCTGGTGGGAGGCAGGGGCATGGGCACTGTCCCTGGCTGAATAGCCCCAGCCTAGTGGTCTCCTAGACTCGTTGCAGCTGGGCTTGTTGGGGGCTGAGAACAGGAAATCCCATCACTGCCAGAGTTCAAGTGCCCACACCCGCCTTGACATAAATAAAAAAATAAATAGTGATGCATCTTCCCCCCAATCCCCTCCTTTTATAAAAACACGAAGTCCTCGGAGCTTGGGCGTTTGGCCTTGAGGAGCCGCCCTGAGCGAGGGAGCCGCAGCGTCGGCTGGGAGAGCTGGGAACAGAGGTCATCCAGGCTGTGGTCCTGAGCGTGGCCTTCGGCCAAGGTGAACATGGGGTACCGCTCGGTGGCGGAGGAGGAGCTGAGGACCTGGCGGGAGGAGGCCCAAACACAGGGAACATGCCATGTTAACAGTCCTACTAGGTATACTTAGCACCTACCTCTTCAGGGCAGGCCAGCCAGTCAGTACCTTCCATCACCTGGTCCCTGTGATTGGCTCAGTGGTAAGCATGTGACCTGAGCCAACTAATGAATGACAGACCTGGGATTTTTGCTGGAGTTACTGTAAAATTGGAGTCCCCTTTCCAATGAACTGGAAGGTTGGGTGCCCAGAAGTGCTAGAGACCATCTCTTGCCACCACAGGGTAAAGCCCTGATTGGAGAGCAGAGCCAAGAGACAGTCCCACCACTTGAACCCCTGGATGCAGCTGTCCCCAAAGCACCAATGCCCGCAAGTTTTCAGTTACATGCCCCTTTTTTGGTGCAATCAGTTAGAGCTGGGCTTTTGTAGCTTGTGTGCAGGATAACCTTGATTGAACAGTCAGCCTTGGCATTCCCTCATGTTCTCAGAGGTGGCTGTTATTCACGTCATTTCCCAGACCATGACACTCAGCCTGGAAGCAGCACCCCCATATCTGCTGGACTGGAGGCCTGTGTTCCTCTTTCACCCCCAGCACTGCCCTTGTCCCCCCGCCACCCCTCTGTTCCTCTTGCTCACCCTGGTCAGCTCTGAGCAGAGTGTCTCAAACTCCTTCCTGCCTCCAGCATAGAAGCCCACAGTACAGCTCGGGTCCATCTTGGCGAAGGCCATCTTGCGGGGTGAGGTGCAGTGGAAGGACTGGGGCAGACAGACAAGGGCGGCTCAGAGGCCCTGGCACCCTCCCCACACCCCCACCCACCCTGGGATCCCAGCTCACCTCTAAGGGGAAGTCAGCCTGGCTGACATCCACAGTGGGCTGGCAGTAGTGGGGGTCCAGGTAGAGCAGGAAGTCATCTGCAGGGGGCAGGCGTGAGTGGGGGCAGGGAAAGAAGAGGAGGTGGGGAGGGGTGGGGCAGGGCCTACCTTGGTAGCCGATGAAGTACAGCGAGTGCCGTGGTTTCCCACCCATGATGCCCAGGCACAGCTCCGAACGCAGGAGCTCCTGCAAGGAGAGAGTGGGTGGGAGCTGAGGCCAGTGCTCTCAGGCAACTCAGCAAACGCCCACTATGCAGGAACCCAGACCCAGGGAGGGTAGCAGTGAAGATGACAAAACTCCTGCCCTCATGGAGCTGACATTCTAGTGTGAGAAAGAGCAAGGAACGAGATGAGTAAATGGGTTATCTATCTTGTGTGACATAAGGAGATGACATTATGGAAAAGAATAAAGGAAGGAAGGGGGCTCTGCGATTTTAAATAGGCAAATCAGGAGAGGCCCCTGTTGAGAGATGATCTGAAGAATTACTTTGGATTAGTGTCAGTTTAAAAAAAAAGACCTAAGAGAGCCACCCGAATCTCTGGTTAAAGAGTGTTCCAAGTAGTGGGAACGGCAAGTGCAAAGGCCCTGAGGCAGAAGTGCTCTCAATGCAACAAGGAGGCCCGCTTGGCTGAAGCAGAGTGAGTGAGGAGGAGATGAGGTCTAAGAGGTGGCAGGGACAAAAATGGTGCATGGCCTTGTGGGAGAACTTTCGCTTTTACTCTGAGTGCAGACACATTGGGGTCTTTCCAGCCTCAGCACTTCTCTGGCTCCTCATTTGCATCTTGGTACAAGTGGGGCTTTCCTAAGCTCTGCTGTCACCTGCATCTGCCCTTCATTGTGCTAGCTTTTTCTCTTTCCAGTCCAAGCTGAAATGCCAGCTTGGTTACAGATGCATGGCCTAGCACTCTCTCATCAGAACGTCCACTTCTCCTGGGCACATTTAGAACTTCTGCCTGCTCTGTTAACCTCTGACTCCCCGGCAGCTGGGACAGGGAGTGGCACATAGTAGGTGCTCCCTAATTATTGGCTAAAACGATGACGGGAGGAAGGAGGCATGAACAGCAGCTCTAAGCCAAGCTAAAAAAGCCTGGAGGGCTCTCAGGTGGAGGCGCCCTGGAACATGGCTGAACCTACCTTCACGCAGGGCACATACACGGGGTTGAGAGTCTCGCCACCCAGTCGCATGGGCACCAGGATGACCACAGACTTCCACTCGGCTGCAGGGTCTGGTCTGGCCACCAGGCGTGCCACATCTGCCTTGTACACTGGAGAGACAGGATGGTGCCAGGTCACCTTCTTGCCTACCCTGCAAACCCCAGAGTGTGGCCCTCTTACCCCAGAGGCCCAACCTTGCCCTTGCAACCTCTTATCGGGCAACACTGCCATTGTCAGCAAAGGAGGTCTTTCTGGTGTCCCTAAAATTCCTCCATATGATCCTGGGACCCTCAGCACTGAGCACTGTGCCCTTAAACTGAGCCCATTTCCTGCTCCCAGAGAAGTGGCTTCAACCCTTTTTGGAGACGCAGTTCTCTGAATATCAAACCTTGTCCCCAGACACCTATAATTTTGCAGAAAAATTTATAGGTTTTGTAGATTTCCTGATATTAACCCATGGAGACTCCCATTAATTAAAACCCTTTCTAAACTGACTTTGAGGGTAGTTAGGAATAATAATAATAGCTTATCTTTAGTGAACACTTACTATGTGGCAAGCACTGCTATAAGGGTTTTACTTTTATTACTTTTAATTTATTTTTTTAAGATAGAGTCTCATTCTGTTGCCGGGGCTAGAGTGCCATAGCGTCAGCCTAGCTCACAGCAACCTCCAAATCCTGGGCTCAAGCGATCCTCCTGCCTCAGCCTCCCAAGGAGCTGGGACTACAGGCGTGCGCCACCATGCCCGGCTAATTTTTCTATTTTTAGTAGAGATGGGGTCTCACTCTTGCTCAGTCTGGTCTCAAACTCCTGAGCTCAAGCGACTCTCTCTGACTCCCAGAGTGCTAGGATCACAGGAGTGAGCCACCGTGCCCAGCCTACTTGCATTATTGACTCATTTAATCAACACAACCCTATGAGGCAGAGGAGACCAGATTTTCACAGGTTAGAACTGTTTGTAGAGTAAGACTGAATGGGACAGTGATTGGCTCAGAGTGCGACCCTCATGACCTTGGTTCCCAGCTGCTTACCTGTGCAGTCCTGAGAAACATACACCATGAGGCGGGTGACCTCGGAGCAGCTCTCCACAGCTTTCCTGAGGGCGGGAGGAAGGCCTGAGTTCCTGGGGGTACCCAGAGGCTCCCGTGCTCCCTGCAGCGGTCCTCACCTGAGGATGTGCGCCACCAGCGATGGCCCATACCAGTCACCCGCCTTCTTGCCTGAGCTCTGCCCAAGCTCCACTAGCCGGTGTAGGCTGAAGGGAGCCCGGGGGTGGTCGGCGAACCAGGACACAATCTGCCGGTGCCGGCGTTCCTGCTCCAGTTCAGGGGTGCCCTGGGCCCAGCATGGGGTCATCCAATGGGCAGGCCCATGGTACCGGCTGGGAGAGGCCAAGCCCGACACCTCAGGGGGACCCAGGCCTGTGCCCTCGGCCCATGTCCAGTCTGGTAGGGAGGGAGTACAAAGTCAAACGGTGCTAGTGTGTGTGTAGGGCACAGCTCCCATTTATTCATTCATTGTATGCAACTCTAATGTTCCAGGATCCCATGATTAACTACAATTTGCACAGTCCTGTGACTCTTATTTTATAAACTCTCACTCCCCCCCAAAAATTACTGGACACACAATTCCAATGACACACAATTCCAACATGACGTTGAACTCCGTTTGCAAACAATTCTAACACTGCTGATGTGTGGATGGCCCTGTACTCCTAGGGCACCCCTTCCCCCCCAGCACCACTCACCTCGGGGCAGGAAATGCAGCAGCAAGCCCTGCGCCAGCATCATCTGCCCACTGCGTAACATGCATCCCCAGCCGCAGTCTGAGGTCAGGCAGCCCCCAGGGAGGGGCGGGAAGTCCCTGCGGTATGTGAACCACAGGCGGGACACAAAGTCCCGCTGGAAACGCTGGATGTCACCTACAAGAGCAGCCTGTTACCTAGCTGCCACCAGCGACACTCCCCGAGGGGGCCTCCCCCAACCCTGGTCCTGTTCCCCAGCTCACCCTCGCTCTCGAATCGGTAGCGACGGCCACAGAGGTGGATGCTGGAGATCTTGCTAAAGCTCGTCCGGCTTTTAACTGCCCAACCTGAGGAGACGTGCCCAGAGAGATGAAGCACTTGCTTGACAGCAACAGCGCTTCCATTCCCTCATCTGTGAAATGGGCACGATCCTGGTTCCTATCTGAGGGGTGGCCCTGGGGCATCTGTGCACTATCCCTCTGAGCAGGGAGGTGGGGCCCCTGGCAAGCGCTACATGAGTGTCTACCATCCACTCAAGATAAACTAAGGAAGTTCTAATTATTGTACCCATTTTACAGAGAGGGGGAAAATGGAGGCGCCTGGAAGCAAAGGATCTTGCCCAAGGTCACACGGGGGTATGGGCGGGGTTTGAAAACACTCCCCATTCGACCTGCCCAGGTCCACCCTGGGCCGGGCAGGGCGGAGGACCCACAGGTGACTCACAGGAAGGGAACGTACGATGGAAAAATCAGCAGGAACAGGGTCTGGTTTCCCTTGAACCCTCCCCCTCCCCATGACTTCCAAGCCCCTTCCTCACCGTACTTGACGTTGTTCCAGGCTGTCAGGAACTTGGCTTTGAACTTGTCCACTTCGTCAGGCTCACCGGGGGCGACGCCGGGCGAACCAAGAGCGGGGCCGCTGGCTCCAGAGGGCCCGAGGCCGTTGGGGTCCGGGACTCGGGGGCCCCGCGGCCTGCGGGCCTCGGGCCGGCGCGCGTCCTCCGGGCTCCCGCTCCGGTACTGCGCGGCGGCCGGCGACACCGAGTTCATGGACGCGCCGGGAGGGCAGACCGAGGGCCCGGGTGGGGGCTGTGGCCGCCGCTCCCCAAGGCGCCCCGCGAGCAGAACGCGCGGGGGCCGAGGAGGGCGCTACTCGGTCCCCGGCCCCAGAATCCCGGGCCCCGCGCGGCCCGCAGCAGCCCCCGCCGCCGCCATCTTAGCGGCTCAGGCCCCCGGATCGAGAGGGGGCGTGGCCCGTCCGGACGCCCCGCCCAGGCCCCGCCCCAAGCCAGGGCCCCTGCCCCTATCACCGGGTCGCCGCGCTGGGATCTCAACCCCCGCCGCCAACTTGCGGGTCCCCACGCCCGCCTTATCGCACCACCAGGCGTGCGAGAGCCCCTTTCAGGTCCTTCTCGGAGGCTCCAGAGCCGGGAAGCCCCGCCCCGGGACCGCCCCCACCAAGGTCTCGGGACAGACCGCCTGCCTGGCAGGTGCCCAGGTGTGAGTACGCATTTGCCCGCGCCCGCCCCGTCACCAGAGCGCCACTCTGCGGACTGCAGACCCAGAACCTGCCTTGACCTGGGGCCTAATTGGCCTAATTGGGGCAAGCCACGCCTCTCTGTGCCTCAGTTTCCTCATGTGCAAAACAGAGCTCTAGTACACGCAACAACATAGACGACATTTGATAAGAATTATGCCCAGGGAAAGAATCCAAAACAACAACAAAAAAACATCCTATACTCTCTGGTCCTGTATAGTTGGGTTTAAAAAAAAATTTTTTTTTAGAAACAGCGTCTCGCTCTGTCGCCCAGACTGGAATGCAGTGGCCTGATCATAGCCCACTGCATCCTCGAACTCCTGGGCTCAAGCGATCCTCTTGCCTCTGCCTCCTGAGTAGCTGGGACTACAGGAAACAAATTTAAGTGCATCTAACTCATAATGATGTTGGAAGATGAGCTGGCTTGATCTGTGTAAAGTCCTTAGAGTGCCATTTGAAGGACAGTTAGGGCTTACCTAGAGCCAACCATGAGATGATAATGTAGTGACCCTGTGAGCCAGGGACAGAGTGGCCTCTAGTGGCCAGCCCAAGGGCTCTGTCCTCAGCCCATTGAAAGAAGTCAGATGAGGATTTGGATTAGGGTGTAGACCATGAAGGAGAAAGTGCAAAAGGACAGTCACCTCCCTGACTTCCCTTCTTCTCCTTCTCCTCTCTTCTTCCACTACATCTGCCTCCTTTCTCAAACTTGACAGCTACACTCCTACCGCAGGACCTTTGCACTTGCTCTTTCTGATGTTGCCTGGATGGCTCTTCTCCTCTGCATGGTTCCCTCACCTCCTTCAGGTATTTTATTTATTTATTTACTTTTTAAAGACAGAGTCTTACTCTGTTGCCCAGGCTGGTGCAATCATAGGTTATTGCACCCTCAAACTCCTGGCCTCAAGCGATCCTCCCGCCTCAGCCTCCCAAAGTGCTGGGATTACAGATTTGAGCCACTCACTGTTTGTGGCCCTGATCTTATACATAAAATTTATATGTTTATTACTTGTGTCTCCCCACCTCATGGGTTGAACACACAGGGTGGGGGGGATCTATGTCTATCTAGGTCATTGCTGTGTCCAAAACACTCAGCACGTGGGCTGACACACAATAAGTGCTCAACACCACAGTAGGTGTGACAACCAACTTGTGGAACGGACTGAGAATTTGAGGATGTGGGGAGTGAGAGGCACAGGAGGATCTTCAGGACATCTCAAGGGGCAGGAGGGGACACTGGGCCAGGAATTTCAGCTGTGGCCGCATAAAAGAAGAAAAGGTGCCAAAGGAGAAGACATCAGAGGGGCAGAACACAAGAGGGCAAGAGCTGGAGATGCAGAGGCCAGTTTCAGGGCTCATGGACCGGTGAGATGGGATCAAGGACAGCAGGGATATGGAGGTCACAAGTGACACCCTTAAGTTTGATTTGGTGGCCGACCCCACACACCACATCCCATGGCCACAGCCAGTTCCTCCCTCCAAGGACAGGCCTGGATCCCTAGCCTTCCATCCTCCTTCCCCATGAGTCCATCTGCAAAATCAGCACCCTACCTGGGTCTCTGTCCCCAGCCCAGTGTCCAGCTGCCACCTGTGTTCATCCCTGGGACATGCCCCCAGCTCCGCAGGCTCGGTCCTGAACTCATCCTGCATTTCACCACACCGGCTTTTCCTTCCATCCCCTTGATCCCAGGAGGCCAGCCTGGCACCTCCAGTCTCTACCACCTAACAGTCTTCCCACTAATTGTCCTTGTGTCCCCAAAGCAACATCATAGTTGTGACCACCCAGGCATACGCCATGTCCAGGTGGCTTGGACAAGTGACCTCGCCCCTTTAGCCTTAGTTTCTTCATCTGCCAAATGGGGTAGTAACAGAGCCCCCATTCTAGTGCTTGGAAGAAGGATGAAATGAATATGCAAATAGCTTGGAACAGTGCCCAGCACATAGCAGCCACCCTGTTGGTGTCAATCGTTACTGTTGTTGGCTGTTGTCGTTCTTTATTCCCACCATAGCTCCAGCTCCCATCATCACAATCCCTGTCCTCCTTGCTGCCACCTCTGGCCCCTCAAATCTACAAAACAGTTGGAAGGAACCTCTTTTGTGTGTGTGTGTGTGTGTGTGTGTGTGTGTGTGTGTGTGTGAGAGATGAGGACAGAGTCCCACTTGCTATGTTGTTTGCTCAGGCTGATCTCGAGCTCCTGGCCTCCAGCAATCCTCCCGCCTTGGCTGCCCAGAGTGCTATGATCACAGACGTGAGCCACCATGCCTGGCTCTGCCATTCATTAAAAACTCAGAAAACTGGGCACTCTGGGAGGCCAATGCAGGATGATTGCTTGAGGCCAGGAGTTTGAGACTAGCCTGAGCAAGAGCGAGACCCTGTCTCTACAAAAAATAGAAAACCTAGCTCGGCATGGTGGTGTGCACCTGTAGTCCCAGCTACTTCTGAGGCTGAGGCAGGAGGATCACTTGAGCCCAGGAATTTGAGGTTGCAGTGAGCTATGATGCACTCTAGCCAGGTGACAGAGTGAGACCCTGTCTCAAAAAAAAAAAAAAAAAAAAAAAGAATCAGGAAAACCATCTGATAAAAACCTGGGGAAAAGATTTGAATACAAAAGATAAACGGATGCCAAGTAAACACCAGAAAAGATTCTCAACATCATTAACCATCAGGGCAATGCAAAATAACATCAGAGTCAGATACCACTAAAATGAAAAAGGCTGACTTTACCAATCATTGTCAAAAATATACACAAACTGGAACATTTTAGTATGTGCAGCTTATTGCATGTCATGTATGCCTCTATAAAGTTGAAAAAACAAATCAGTATGGTGACCTTAGGGCACCAACTCAAAACTGCACTTGGACTTGAACTCCTGGGCTTACGCAATACTCCTGCTTCCACCTCCCTCCTGAGTAGCTGCAACTGCAGGTGTGCACCAGTGCATCAGGCTGTCGGCACATATTAATTCAGACTGGACATGTTTTAAGCACTGAAAAGCCACATGTGGCCAGTAGCTACTGTTTTGGACAGTGTGGGAAATATAAGATTGCCTAGGTCAAGACACGAGACATTACAGAATTCAGTAAGTTGGGATTTTCTCCTGGTGACTATATTATGGTGTCTGTGCATAAAATTTATCGTGGCCCTCTCAGCAATTCCAAAAATGTTTCTGTGCATCTCCACCCAGCTCCCATGCCCTGGAATCAATCTCGCCCAGGCTAAGCAGTTGCTGGAATAAATTGCACAGTCTTGAAGACACATAAATATGTGGCTAGCCGCTTTCTCACAACAGATCACTTTCCTTGTCAAACTTCCTGTGCTTCCTTGGGGCCAGCCTGTCTTGTTTCTCATGCATCCATTACACCCTGGGTTGTGTGAAAGAAAGCTCTAGAAATGAGCTCTGCTTATTTTTGCCTTTTTGACTGATGCACGCAAAATTCTTCTTTAACTCAAAAAATGTAGCCCGAACACCTGCTGTATGGTAAATACTATGTTTGGTGTGGGGCCACAGCAATGAATCAATCCACATACTGTTGCCTCCCCTTGGGGTTTCTGGAGTAGATTGGAGGAGACAGATGATGAACTTGTTACGTGGATATTTACACAGTTACAATTGCAATAATGATTGTGTATGAAAACACAAGCTTACAATAGTGGGTAGTAATCCAGTTTGGGGGCTGTGATCTGGGAGGACTTGCCTACAGAAGCTTCATTTAAGTCACACTCTGTACCAGTCAGAATAGGTCAAGGTTTGCTGTAGTAACAAGTTCAAAGCTCATTGGTTTAACACAATCAATTTGTTTCTTCCTGGTGTTATTCATCTTACACACACTGGCAGGGGTTTGGTTCCACACAGTCATGCAGGAGCCCAGACTAGTGAGGCTCCTACCATCTTGGGGTTGCATCTAGAACTCACTGTCTCAGGGGAGCAAGAGGGAGACTGCAGGGGAGCAAGAGGGAGACTGCAGAATCGTGTCTCATATCCTCCCCACTTTAGCGACAGTGGGGAGGGCATGACACCTTAGGAAAAACCCTCTTGACTCAAAGTAACATAATTGCTTTTCTTTTTCTCCCCCCCCCCAAAATCCATGTTGAAACTTAATTGCTTTTATATTGCTTTTTGACATCTCTATTCAAAAGTGACTGACATACAGAGTGTATGACTAACATACAGGCCGGGCACAGTGGCCTAGCACTCTGGGAGGCCGAGGCGGGCGGATCATTTGAGCTCAGGAGTTTGAGATCAGCCTGAGCAAGAGCCAGACCCCATCTCTACTAAAAAAGTAGAAAGAAATTAGCTGGTCAACTAAAAATATATAGAAAAAATTAGCTGGGCATGGTGGCGCATGCCTGTAGTTGCAGTTACTCGGGAGGCTGAGGCAGGAGGATCGCTTGAGCCCAGGAGTTTGAGGTTGCTGTGAGCTAGGCTGATGTCATGGCACTCTAGCCCGGGCAACAGAGTAAGACTCTGTCTCAAAAAAATAAAATAAAATAAAAGTGACTGACGTACAGAGTGATATATGTCATCTCCACTCCCATTTCAATGGCCAGAATTAGTCAAGGCAGTCACCTCACTGCAAAGGGTAGTTTTTCATTCAATGAATAGTGGTCTACACTAGAAACGCCTATCATGAGATTTAAAGGATGGGTAGGGATTAGAAAAAGAGAGGAAGGCCATGCTTTCCTGGCAGAACAAACAGCAAGTTCAAAGACACTAGAAGCAAAGAGACAATGGGTGCATGGACTCAAACCCTACCAGAAAAGAATTCTCAACCCAGAGCCCTATTTCCAGCCAAATTGTTGATCAAGTGTGAGGAGCAAGTAAAGACATTTCAAAACATGGAAAGAGAATGGCTCATGCCTATAATCCCAGAACATTGGGAGGCCGAGCCAGGAGGATCACTTGAGCTCAAGAGTTCCAGACCAGCCTGGGCAACATAGAAAAATAAAACAATTAGCTGGGTGTGGTGGCGTGCACCTGCAGTCCCAGATACTCGGGAGGCTGAGATGGAGTTCCAGATTACAGTGAGCAATGATCATGCCACTGCACTGCAGCCTGGGTGACAGAGTGAGACTCTGTTTCAAAAAAAAAAAAAAGTCAGAACATAAAAAGTGTTGCTGAAGACATGGAGAAATTGGAATATTTAACATTGCTGGTGGGAAGGGAAAATATTATAATTGCTTTGGAAAACAGTCTCGCTGTTTGCTTTGGAAAACAATTCCTCAAAATGTCAAACATTGAGTTACCACGTGAGCCAACAATGCCATGCCTAGGTGTGCCATGCCTACGCAATAGAAATGAAAACACACATCCACACAAAAAAGTGTGCACAAATGTCTATAGCACTATTATCCAAGCTAGTCAAAAAGTAGAAAGACCCCAGTTGCCTATCAGGAGGTGAATGGGTAAACAAATGTGCTCTATCCATCCATACAGTGGAATATTATTCAGCCACAAAAAGGAATGACGTCCTTATTTATGCTACAATACAGATGGACCTCGAAAACATTATGCTTAGTGCAAGAAGCTGGTTACAAAAGTCACATATTGTATGATCATATTTTTAAGAAATTCGCAGAATAGGCAAATCCATCCATAGAAACAGAAAGCAGATTAATGGTTTCAGGGGCTGGGAGTGGGGAGAACACGAATGACTGCCAATGAGTATGGGGTTTAATTAGAGGGTGATGAAAATATCCTAAAATTAGATCGTAGTGATGGTTGTACAATTCTGTGAATACACTGAAAACCACAGAATTGTGTACTTTGAATGTGTGAACTTTATGGTTTGTGAATTACATCTCAATAAAGCTGTTTAAAAAGTAACAATGTTTGACATTTATCAAGTGGTTAGCTCTGGGCCAGGCAATGTGCTGAGCTTGTTACACTAATGATTTCAATCCTACCCAGAAAAATCACTGTGAGAAAGAAAGGGACTTTCATGTCTTCATTTTGCAGGTGGGGAGAATGAGATTAGAGAGGTCGAGTTCATGGCCACACAGTGAGGAGGTGGGCAGACTCCAGAGGCCTGGCATTCGAGGCCCCACAAGATATGGCCCTTGTCCCACCCCCAACCTCCTCTCCTGTGCCTTGCTCCTTCCTTTTCCTAAGCCAAGTTCAAGGCCAACTGAACTGACTTCAGTTTGTTCAACATATATATTCTTTCCAGCTTCCAGACCTTTGCACATGCTGATCTGATCCCTCAGCCTGGTTGTTCTTTCTCTTTCTCTCCCCACCTAGCCTGTGAAATGAATGTCTAAGTATGAAGGGCCCAGAGAGAGACAAACAGAGAGAGAGAGAATGAGAGAGGAAGTGCTGACTGCAGGGTTCCAAATCTAGGGCTGGGAGTGAGGGGTGCCAAGGGGCACCAAGAGGGGTTGCTTGTGGGGAGTGATTAGGGCTCTGCCTTCTCTACCTCCTGAGGGAGGGCTTGGCCACCAGCCACCGCCACAGTGTTTGGAGCCATCTCTCTTCCTTGGCCTGGGTTTTACCCAAGCTATAATTCATGCCACTCGCAGGAGGGTGAAGTCAGATTTTCCCTGGAGAATTCATAAGGCCTCGGTGTGAACAGGTGGTAGGAGAGAGGTGTGGCCCTGCCCCAGTGCCACCCAGCACCTTGGGACAAGCTGATCCCCCACTACCATGCTGCCTTCTCTTCCCAACTCAAAGTCTCTTTTCAGAGCCTTTTAGAATCTCTAATAAAAAGTACACAAGTACCATCAATTATTATTCAGCCATAAAAAAAAAAAAAGAAGTCCTGGCCTATAATCCTGTAATCCCAGCACTCTGGTAGGCCAAGGCAGGAGGACCACTTGAGGTCTGGAGTTCGACACCAGCCTAAGCAAGAGCCAGACCCCATCTCTACAAAAAATAGAAAAACTAGCCAGGTGTGGTACTGGGTGCCTGTAGGCCCAGCTACTCAGGAGGCCAAGGCAGAAAAATTACTTGAGCCCAGGAGTTTGCGATTTCTGTGAGCTATGATGACACCACTGCACTCCAGCTCTGGTGACAGAGTGAGACCCTGTCTCAAAAACAAACAAACAAACAAACAAAAGTGAAGCCCTGATTCATGCTAGAACATGGGAGAACCTCCGAAACATGACTCGGAGTGAGAGAAACCAGACACAAAATGTCACATGGTGTATGATTCCCTTTATATGAAATGCCCAGAATAGGTAAATCTGCAGAGATAGGGCACAGATTGGTGGTTGCCTGGGGCCAGGGGAGGGGAAGTGGGCAACAGCTGCTTAATGGGTGTGGGGGCTTTTAGGGGGTGATGAAAATATTTTGGAATGAAATAGAGTTGGGGATTGCACGGCATTGTAGATGTACTGAATGCCACTGAATTGCGCCTTGAAAGTGGTTAATTTTATATTATGTGAACAGCACCACAATTTAAAAATAAAATAGAGCCTGGAGTGCAGTGGCACGATCATAGCTCACTGTAGCCTCGAACTCCTGGGCTCAAGCGATCCTCCTGCCTCAGCCTCCTGAGTAGCTGGGACCACAGACATATGCCACCATGCCTGGCTAACTTTTCACATTTTTTTGTACAGATGGGTCTCCTTATGTTTCTCAGGCTGGTCTCCAACTCCTGGCTTCAAATGATCCTCATACGTCAGCCTCCCAAAGTGCTAGGATTACAGGTGTGAGCCACCAAGCCTGGCCCCTTTTAGCATTTTTAAAAAGCACTTTCTGACACTGAGAGATGCTCTAGATTGTTTGTTTGTTTTCTGCCCTAGCCCTAGAATCAGCCATTTCTCCAAGGAGCCCTGGTTCTTCATATTGGAAAATGGTATTTAGAGACCAAGACCCAGTTGCTTGGGGTACTGCTCATCACTATTGGGGTGTCACTGTTTCTGGACTCTCAGAAGACAGAGCCTGGTGTGTGCGTGCTAACTCATGTATATATAAATATTCATATTTATTTTCTTATCTATCAAAACAAACATGAGTTCACACTGATAACCCCAGTTCAGCACCACATCCCTTATTTGTAACTTCATTCTCCAACAGTATGAACCTTGGCTGCCCAAATCTACAACATATGTATTTATTTGTTAAACTCTAGCATGAACTAGTTTCAGAATCATTATCCCGTACTCCCACAAGAAACAAATGGACTGACTGGCCTACCCGTTTCTGTCCAAGTTCACACAGCTTTCAGATGCAGAAAACTTACTGAGCTGAACAAACAAGGCTTGTGGGTGTGAGCTGGAGGTGGCTCTTGGGCCTCCAGTTTGAGACACCCCCAAACCCTGACTGCTCTTGTGTCTGGGTGTGGGAAAGTTGTCAGTTCACACCTCCCCATGGCCATGTTTTAAGTCTCAGGACTGTGCGAAGGCGGGTGGGAATGAATGGGAAGCTCTGCAGTAGCCCTCTGACTCTGTGAGCGGGTCTGGGGGGCTGAGGGGACCACAGGAGGCATGTTGCCCTCTTGGAGGGGCAGACCTGGCTTAGCGAGAGTAGGCACCGGGCAGGGTGGCCCCTGTGGGCAAGTGCCCTGGCAACAGAACCGGCCAGGCAGGTGTGCTAGTCCAGACATGCTTCAGGCGGGCGGGCTTTTGCAGGCTGCGGCAGGAGCATGGAGGCCAGGGGTGCCCTGCACCTGGGAAGAGACCTGGCTTTCCCTGGGTGGGGGTGGGAGTAGGTATGGGGTGGGGGGCTCAGGGTGGTGCTGGGCTCAGGGTGGTGGCAATGCAGCTTGACCCGAGTGCCCTCCTAATTCCTTCTCAGGAACACAGTGGTGGACCACTAGTACCTGCACTAACATTGACTGAGCTCTCACTGTATGCCTTGGCTCTTCTAAACCACTCCTTTCACCCTCAACAACAGCCCTGCGATTGGGTGCAGTTATGACCTCCATTTTACTGATGAGGACCCTAAGGCTCAGAGGGGGTATCACTTGCCCAGGGTCCTAGACCACAAAGTGGCTGAGCCTGGCTCTAGACTCTGAGACCTTAACCTTTACCTGTCTGGGCAGAGGGACAGACAGAGGACACATGACAGGCCAGATGAATAAATAAACAAACAAGGTGATTTCAGATGATGCCAATGGCCATTGGAGATTGGGAAGAAGGAGGACAGATCTGGGAAGGCCTCTCTGAGGAGGTGACAGGCTGGGAAGGGCTGGGGGAAGGGAGCTCCAGGCAAGTTCAAAGGTCAAGTGTGTAAGGAACAAGGAGCAGCCCTGTGGGGGGCTGGAGCAGAGTGGGGCTGGGGGACAGCACCAAAGTAAGGAAGGAAGACAGATGTGCAGGGCCTGGGGGCCAAGTTGAAGACTTGAGTGCCCACTCTGAGGGGCATTAGGAGCCATGGGAGGTTTTAGAGCAGGGGAGGGACGAGATCTGAGTTTGTTTGTTCGTTTGTTTTGTTTTGTTTTGAGACAGGGTTTCCCTCTGTTGTCCAGGCTAGAGTGCAGTGGTGTCATCATAGCTCACAGCAACCTCAAACTCCTAGGCTCAAGTAATCCTCCTGCCTCAGCCTCCCAAGTAGCTGGGACTACAGGCACACGCCACCAGACCCCAATAATTTTTCGATTTTTTGTAGAGATGGGGTCTTGTTCTTGCTCAGGCTGCGATCTGTTTTAAGAACTGTGGTCACAAGTGCGGAGTGGCAGTTAGGGATGGAAGCACCGAGCCTGAGTCCCCAGGGTCCTCCCCTGTGGGAAAGAAGCGTAGGGAGGCAGGAGGAGAAGGGGGGGTGCAGGGCTCCGAACCCGTGGCAGCCGGAAGAGCCCCATTTTGGGGAGGCGAGATTGCCACCTGGGAGGTGTGAAGCGGCCACCTAACTCCCCACCCTGGAGTGCGGTTTCCCCTTCGCAGAAGGTCATTTATCAAGTGCCTGCTGGGTGCCAGCTGAGGCCCGCAGTGTTGGGGGACCTTCAGGGCTCATCCTAGAGGGCCCGATGGGAGGCTCGGTCCGCAGGGCTGTGGGAGAACCCGGCACCAAAGGGTTAACGCTCCTCCCGCCCCCGTCAAGCGTGTCTTTGATTGGTCGGAGCCGGCAGGAGCGGTTCTGCCCATCCCGGAACCGTGGGGGCGAGAGCCAAGATCTCCAAGGGGCCACATTGGGGGTGTGACCGGGCCTGGCTGCTCCTCCTCCACCCTCCCCCACTCACTCTCATCCCCGGTTCCTGGATCTTCTCTCCTGGGCCGCTTTCACTCCCACGCAGCCCGCAGGGCCTGGAGAGCAGGGGCAAAGGGCATGGTCCCGGTGCAGGTCACAGCTGCAAGACCCAGCCCCCCTTCCCGGCTGTCGCCGCCCGTCTGAGGCTGGGGAAACTGGGCCTGGCCTGGAAGTTCCTGGGAACTGGGGGTGGCGGGGTGCGGGGCCAGCTGGGACTGGCCCGTTGGAGGAGCAGCGGCCTGGGAGAGGCGTGGGAGAGCGACAAGACAGGGATGGAGAGTGACACACACAGAGACAGGGAGAAAACACAGACGAGAGACTCTGAGAGACCCGATGAGAGAGACACAGAGGAAGTGAGGCCAGACATTCATTCATTCATTCACTCACTCAGCAGACACTTATAGGGTCTTGGCTGTGTCCCCCAGCACTTGCCCATGACAGACTCAAATCCCTAGCCCGGTGGGGGTGACAGGCGGCTGAGGACACAGCCCAGAAACACGAGAAATGAGTAAATCACATTGTCGGGAGAGATAAGGGTGGGAGAGACCGGTCCGAGGCATGCAGGAGCCGGGGCGGGACTGGGCAGACGTGTCTTATCTGAGGAGGGGGAAATTCTCACCACGATCCTGCCAGCGCCCGCCCCTCCCCCACGTGCCCGAGCCCAGCCCGTGGTGGGAGCAGCAAATGGGGAGGGACCTGTGCCCGGGACCGCAGGGATCTGTTGGGGGAGAACACAGACTCCGCCCGTACTGAAGATCCGTCCCCCGCCCCCGCTGCCCTGGTCCCTCCGTCGAAGGGGCGTCCTCGGGGTGCAGCCCAGGAGGATCGGTTGGCAGGTAGGTGAGACATGGGGAGGGGCTAGTGCCTTGGCACCCAAGGACAGACGAGACTCCTGTGCTGCGGGGAAGGGGCTCCGGCTGCGGCCGCTCCCGCTGGAGAACCCTCCCCTTTCCCGCCTCTCCGCATCCTCCCACCGCGACGGAGCGTCCCCGGGAGGCCTTGCTGGTGCCAGTCGCCGCCGGGGCGCGCTCCGGTGCCGCGGCGGGTGGCACAGGCTGGCAGCCACGGGCTGAGTGCCCGGCACTAAGGGAGGGGGCAACTGCTGGCGACCGCCAGCCCTTGGCGTCGCTGGCCCGCCCCCTCGCCTGCCAGCTCCAGCCCCGCCCCCAGAGCAGAGGCCGCTCACTTAGCTCCAGGCAGCGCGACTGCGGGGGGCGCACGACCAGGGCTTGTTGGTGAGTGTACAGCACTAGGCCCTTGGGGGCTTCGGGCTCGGCCTGGCCTGGAGAGGATCACCCTTGGCGGCGGGTCTCTGCGTCTGGAAAGCCGCACGGCCCCTTGCAGGGGTTCCTGGTCCCTTCCCAGAGGCCTCTGGGGAGGGGAAGGGCGACTCCCCGGCTGGGTGTGTGCCTGAGGTGGGTGTGGGGGCACCTGGAATCCCCTGGCCTCGCCCCCTTCTGGCCATGCCATTGCACGTTCCCATATTTCAGTCCTGCCGTCAGACAAGCCGGTAGGAGGGTGGTGGTCTCCACCAGAGCATGTGTAACCGTGTCCCCGTGTATTTGGGTCCCAACCCCCACCCCAGCGTGGCTGAGCCAGTGACTTCCTGCCGGTCTGTTCTCACGCTGGTTCTCTGTGTGTGACCGGAGCCGTCTGGGATGCATCGGCCCCTTCTGTGTGCAAAAAAGTTCCATTCTCCCTCCCCAGGCCTTGGTTTTCTCATCTGTTATGTGGGACACACATGATTGTGTGACCGTTTCTGCTTGGCTGTGTTTGTGTGGAAACGTGAAAACCATTGTGTCTGCTTCTATGCCAAGTATTTCTTCCGAGCCTCAGTTTCCTCATCTATAAATTGGGACTAAAGGGAGAGTTGGCCAGCGGATTTAAGGGAGCGGTCACAGGTGGAAAGTGTGTTACTTTAATGACATCTGTGCCCCTCTGCAAGAACCTGCGGGTGCATATGGATCCTGTCCGCTGTCCTAGGCTTTGCCTCTGTGACAGGGTGGATAGATCAACTTTCTACGGGGGTTTTGCGTGGATGAGGGGGTTTGGGCAGGAAAAAGTCTTGCGTGAAGGAGGCCAGGGCGTGGAGCTCAGTGCTCTGAGTCTCTGGCTGGTGTGAAGTATGGAGGTTGTGAAATTGTCGCCTGTGAACTGGTGTGAGACCCTATATGCGTGTGACTGAATTTTTGTCCCTGTGTGTTGCTGCCCGTGTTGGTCTGTCCCATGTATGAACGTAGTTTCGTGTTTCCCTGATGGTGTGTGACTGTGTATTTTTGCCCTTGTCAATGTGTCACTGTATTTGCGTGTTGTTTTCCTGTGTGTGGTTGTGCGTGTCTGTCTCCATGGACACCCCGTCTATCTTGAACTCCCCTGGGACCCCTGCGTGTGTGTGTGTGTGTGTGGGGGGGGGGGGGGTGGTGGGTAATGGGCAGGGGTTGGGGTCCGCGGGCCGCGGGGACTTTGCCCACGGGGTCGGCTGGCCTGACACTGTCTCCTGCCTCTCCACAGCCTTGGGGCGCGCAGCCCATGGAGTCGGGGCTGCTGCGACCCGCGCCGGTGAGCGAGGTGATCGTCTTGCATTACAACTACACCGGCAAGCTCCGCGGTGCCCGCTACCAGCCTGGAGCGGGGCTGCGCGCCGACGCCGTCGTGTGCCTGGCGGTGTGCGCGTTCATCGTGCTCGAGAACTTGGCCGTGCTCTTCGTGCTCGGGCGCCACCCGCGCTTTCACGCGCCCATGTTCCTGCTCTTGGGTAGCCTGACGCTGTCGGATTTGCTGGCTGGAGCCGCCTACGCCGCCAACATCCTGCTGTCGGGGCCGCTCACGCTGCGACTGTCGCCCGCGCTATGGTTCGCGCGTGAGGGAGGCGTCTTCGTGGCGCTCGCTGCGTCCGTGCTGAGCCTCCTCGCCATCGCGCTGGAGCGTCGCCTCACCATGGCGCGCCGGGGGCCCGCGCCGGCCGCCAGTCGGGGGCGCACGCTGGCGCTGGCTGCTGCCGCCTGGGGAGTGTCGCTGCTCCTTGGGCTGCTGCCGGCGCTCGGCTGGAATTGCCTGGGTCGTCTGGACGCCTGCTCCACTGTCCTGCCTCTCTACGCCAAGGCCTACGTGCTCTTCTGTGTGCTCGCTTTCGTGGGCATCCTGGCCGCCATCTGTGCGCTTTACGCGCGCATCTACTGCCAGGTGCGTGCCAACGCGCGGCGTCTGCGGGCTCGGCCCGGGACCAGCGGGGGCACCTCCACCCGGGCGCGCCGCACGCCACGCTCGTTGGCACTGCTGCGCACGCTCAGCGTTGTGCTCGTGGCCTTTGTGGCGTGCTGGGGCCCTCTCTTCCTGCTGCTATTGCTCGACGTGGCGTGCCCCGCGCGCGCCTGTCCTGTGCTTCTGCAAGCTGACCCCTTCCTGGGCCTGGCCATGGCCAACTCGCTTCTGAACCCCATCATCTACACGCTCACCAACCGCGACCTGCGCCATGCGCTCCTGCGCCTCTTCTGCTGCGGCCGGCACCCCTGCTGCCGAGGCCCGGGTAGCTCTCAGCGGTCCGGGAGCACCGCGGGAGCTTCGGGCGGCCTGCGCCACTGCCTGCCCCCGGGTCTGGACGGCAGCTCAGAGCGCTCGTCGCCCCAGCGCGAAGAGCTGGACACCAGCGGCTCCACCGGCAGCCCCAGTGCGCCCAAGGCCGCCCAGACCCTGGTACCCGAACCGGTGGCAGACTGATGCCCACACCCACTTTTGTCTTTCCTGAGAGCCGTTTTGCAGATTTTTTCTTTTTATATAAAGGAAATTGTAGGAAACACAGCCGAAGATGGTGGAGGCGGAAAAGACGGAGGGGAAATGTATTTATGGACGCTAAACCCCATAACAGTGAACAGACAAAAAAATCCTTGCTTTCGTGGAATTGACGTTCTAGTGGGGAACACAGACAATAACGGAGTGACAAAATAATGGAGATAATTCCAATGACAATACAGAGATGGTGATGGTGGTCAGGGGAGGCCTCTCTGTAGAGGTGGTGACATTTGGTGTGAGCTGAGATGTCCTTGTCCTGGGAACACCTAAAGGAAAAGCATTTTGGGATGAGGGAATGGCAAGTGCAAAGGCCCTGAGGCTGGAATGTGCCCATGTGTTCTGGGAAAAGCAAGGATGCCACTGTGGCTGCAGCAGCTATGGAGTGGAAGGTGACAAAAGATGGAAGATGAAGGGGCAGATGGTGCAGGACCTTGTGCGGCATGGGGAGGACTTTGCTTTTGTTCAGAGTGAGGTGGGAGCCATAGAGGGTTCTAAGCAGAGGATGAACTTGCCCTGATTCAAGTGTTTGCAGGTGCTCTGTGACCTTTGTGGAGGACAAGGGTGGAAGCAGGTGAACAGGGACTGCACTGGAGCAATGACAGCGACTCTGATCGCTCAGACCACGTGGACTTTGAATAGATTCTGGAGGCAGCGGACAGAACTGCTGAGGAATTGGGTGTAACAGTAAGAGAAAGTTGTCAAGGACAACGCCACAGGCAGGGCACCCCAAAATTTGACTTTGGGAGACCCGGCCAAATCCTGACAATAAAATTTCTTTGAGTGCGTTGTCAGGTCATAAAAATAAAAATATAATAAAGTAATAAGAGCAATTATAATTTCTTATGCCTGGCCGGTTTCCTCCACCGCGCTAGGCCACACCTATTTTTCAGCCTTACTGCAACCTTGCAAGGTAGGTTTCTTCAACCCCATTTGACAGATGAGCAAACTCCAAAGAATGAATACCTGGCTCCAGTGTCAGAGCCTGGCTTCAGGTCCCCAGGCGGGAGGAGACATCGGCATCTGGCCCCTCTGGAGGCTGGAGAGACCAGGCCCACACTGTCTCCCCCGGGGGGGTCTGCATTCTTGGCTGGGGGCAATACCAGGGCGCAGTTTGTGCCCATAAAAGGCTCCAGGCGCGCTGGCCTCAGGCCCCCAAGTCCCCAGGCGCATTCCAGACCCCTGCAAGGAGGGCTGGCCAGGGGGCGGAGTGGGGAGGGGGCGTCCGGTGTAGGAACGGCGCGCCACCTTCCGGGAGACCTTGGAACTGCAGGCATCCTCGAAACCAGCGGTGTTTTGGGGGTCGCTGCTGACCCAGCCTGGGGACCTAAGTCTCGGCGTGCGAGGCTCACACCGCCTCTGCAACCACATGCACGAGAAACCAACCTCTTTCCAGGAACACAGACACACGCGAGCCTGAGCTCGTGGTCCCAGGTCGCTCTCTGGACTGAATCCAATTCTCTGCTGTACAAGATGCCCCTACCTAGGCGTACGCTGGGGTACCTTGCAGCCTCCTTAGACATCCCACTTCATTTTTCGGTGGTTTGGTGGTGTCATGGTAAAGGAATTATGGATTTTCTACAAAATTCAAAAAGCACCTAGTTCCCCTTCTGGGGCGCAATCTGTGGGATTCCTGGGGAACTTCCAGAGCTCTTCTGTGGGTTCATGAGCTTATATATAAATACATCTCCCGTCTTTTTATACAAATTTAGCACTGTTCCGCATCCTGCCTTGTTCATTTAATGGTATATCTTGGAAATTGTTGCACATCCACGCATTTTGTGATGTCTTCCTGTCTTAGTTGGCTTGAGCTGCTACAACAGATACCCTAGACTGGGCGGCTTAAACAACAGAAATTTGTTTTTCATACTCCTGGAGGCTGGGAGATTCAAGATCAGAATGCCAGCATGCCCGGGGTCTGGTGAGGGCTCTTGTCCTGTGTCACTGTGTCCTCACATGGCAGAGAGAGAAAGAAAGTTCTGTCTCTCTGGTGTCTCTTCTTATAAGAACACTAATCCTGGCTGGGTGCGGTGCCTCACACCTGTAATCCTAGCACTCTAGGAGGCCGAAGCAGGAGGATTGCTTGAGCTCAGGAGTTCGAGACCAGCCTGAGCAAGAGCAAGATCCCATCTCTACTAAAAAAGAAAAAAAAGAAAGAAAGAAATTAGCTAGACAACTAAAAATATATATATATAAAAAATTAGCCGGGCATGGTGGCGCATGCCTGTAGTCCCAGCCACTCGGAGGCTGAGGCAGTAGGATTGCTCGAGCCCAGGAGTTTGAGGTTGCTGTGAGCTAGGCTGATGCTACGGCACTCTAGCCTGGGCAACAGAGTGAGACTCTGTCTCAAAAAACAAAAAGAAAGAAAGAAAGAAAAGTTAGCTGGGCATGGTGGCACATGCCTGTAGTCCCAGCTACTCAGGGAGGCTAGGACAGGAGGATGGCTTGAGCCCAGGAGGTTGAGGTTGCTGTGAGTTAGGCTGACTGACACCAGGGCACTCTAGCCCGGGCAACAGAGAGACTTTGTCTCAAAAAAAAAAAAAAAAAAAAAGGAGGTCTCATGACCTCATCTAAACCTAATCACCTCCCCAAAGCCCCACCTCCAAAATATCATCACATTGGGTGTTAGGTTTTAAACGCAGGACTGGGAGGGGTGCACAATTCAGTCCGCAGCACTTGTATTTTTTTGTTGTTGTTGTTTGTGTTTTGAGACATAGTCTTACTCTGTTGCCCTGGGTAGAGTGCAGTGGCTCACTGAAACCTCAAACTCCTGGGCTCAAGCCATCCTCCTGCCTCAGCCTCCCGAGTAGCTGGGACTACAGGCTTGCACCATGAAACCCAGCTAATTTTTTCTATTTTTAGTAGAGACGGGGTCTCACTCTTGCTCAGGCTGGTCTCAAACTCCTTACCTCAGGCGATCCTCCTGCCTCAGCCTCCCGAAGTGCTAAGATGACAGGCATGAGCCATCATGCCCAGCCCACAGCACTTGTTCTTTTTCTCACCTTTAAAAAAATTGAGGTAAATATCTGTATAGTAAGTTTCTTGCTCCTTTTACCTGACTACATAGTATTCCACAACATGGGTGTGCCACTACCAAGCCAGGGCCTCTAAAGAGGGGCATGTGGATCGGGCCCAATACTTTGTCATTACACACCATACTGTACCTTGGCTAAATCTCTACAAGAGGCACCGCTGGCTCTCGGGGCCTGTAGGTTTGACTTGGGGACATATGACAGGTCACCTTCCCAAGCTTGCCAGGAGGGTGCTGGGGTCAACCTTGGCCACTCAGCCTATTCACCAATTATGCTAGAGTGCCCCCTCAGGAGGTGTCCGGAACTGCAGCTACATTCAGGCAGCGTTGGGGAAACCGCCCCAGCCCTTCTGCACACAATTAATCTCACACGCTGAGCCGGGTCGTTGAATCCTCCAAATTCACCCAGGGGGCTCCAGGAACCCTTTCTTACATCACCATGTCTTCAACCTAGCGTTTCCTTTTATCATTCACTTTTCATTTAGATGGACTATTTAAAATAAATTTAAATACATTTATTTAAAAGGTAACTTTACATCCTAAACGGCCTACATAAATCAGTAACCTCAGCCATCGAAAATAGCAACCGTTTCCTATCTCTTGGGCACAAGCCTTCACATTTAGTCCTCATGATAACCTAGCAGGTAGCTGCTGTTATTCATGTTTTACAGAGAGGAAAGTGAAGCCTAAAGAAATTTTAAGTAATGGCCCACGGGCACGGAGCTAGCAAGCGGAGA
This sequence comes from Lemur catta, assembly GCF_020740605.2. Taxonomy (NCBI): domain Eukaryota; kingdom Metazoa; phylum Chordata; class Mammalia; order Primates; family Lemuridae; genus Lemur; species Lemur catta. Next base: position 110,047,475 of record NC_059128.1, on the reverse strand, counting down.
TCCAGGGTTCCAATCCCACTAAGGCAAGTACCACGCGCGTCTTGATCGGAGGTAAATGAAAAATAGACAATAAAAAACTCAGGTAGATAATTCTAGCTAGATCATGCGGACGCCTGACCGTGAGGCCAGCTCTGTGCTGAGTAAAAGGGAGAAGCGCTGGTCATGGGGTGCACCCCGGCACGGAGACGACCTGCGACGAAACCAGGCGGATGGAGGGGACAGGGCGAAGGGAGGCCAGGCCCTGAGCCCTCGCTCGACGCCCCGCTCCTACCCGACGGGCGCCCAGCACCTGCGGGAAGGGCGGGGTATCGCTGCTCCTTCCCCGCCGCGCCCTCTCCGCTTTCTGCCCGCCTCCTTTTCGGGCGTCCCGAGGCTGCCCCCCACCCGACGGCCGCGACCCCGCAGGCCACGTCGCCCTGGAGACTAGGCGCCCCCGAACGCAGAAGCGCCCGCGGGTCCCCGACAGGGAAGGTTAGGCAGGAGCCGCCCTGGCAGGCTCCCGGCCCCTGGGCCTCCCCGGAAGCGCAGTGCGCAGGTGGCACCACTGTGCCGGGAGCCGCTGAGCGCCGGGGGTATCCCCACCCCGAGGCACCCCTGCGGAGGCGACGCGGGGTCCTAAGTGAGCGCGCGGGCAGCAGCGGCGGGGAGGGGTGTCCGCCAGATCCCAGGTGCGGGTCGAGACGAGCGGGCCCTGATTCAGGGGCTGTGATTCCTGGCGGCTCCCTCCACGAGGACGGCTGCGCCCAGGACTGCGGTCCCCATCCCCGCAGCAATGGCGAGCGCTGTGGTCGCCGCGCTGGGGCGGCGCAGCTTGGCGACAGCAGGCGGGGGCGGGGGTTGGGGAGCGGCCCTTTGCTGTCCCCACCGCCTGAGGCCAGGGGCCGCGGGGACTTTTATTCTGACACGGCCGGCGCCGAGCTCTGCTTAGTCATGGTGACCTGCACGCTCCGCACCTCCCCCCACGCGCCGCGATGGTGGCGCCGGGGCTCGGGCGGCGGAGGCGGAGCCCGAGCGCGGCCATGGCAGGGTGAGTGAGGCGGCCTGTGCCCGGACTGCGGGCACGGCGGGCCGTGAGCGCCCCTGCGGTAGTGCCCGGGGGCCCGGGAACGCGGCGCCACGGCCCGGGGCGCCTCCAAGTCCCCTCCGCGGCTCCCGGGAGGGCGCGGCCCAGGTCCAATCTTTTTGTTGGACGGCGCGACTCGCGGGGTGGCCCGCGAGCCACGCAAGCTGGGCGGAGAACCCAGGAAGAGCTGCTCAGACGGAGGCCCGGGGACCTCGGGGAGTTGGGGGGTTTGATCTGCACTCTTGGGTTGGCAGCCCAGAGGCCGCGGCGGGGTCACTTCCTCCCTTCTCCAGGCCTCGGTGGCGGCTCAGGCGGGGCATGCGCAGTCCTCCACTCGTCGCTTCTTGGGGGGAAGTGCCAGGTGCCAGGAGGGCACCGTTGACCGATTGGCCAACGACCGAGAGGCAAACCTAGGGCCTTGGCACGGGAGAAGGGGCCAGGCGGCGCCGAGGGGCGGGTGGAGGAGGGCGCTCTGCCAGGCACAGTGGAGTGGGCAGCCAGCCAGCCACCCATTTGCTGACCCCTGCGTGGTGCCAGGCCCCAGGCGCGACACAGGGAGGCACACGAGAGAGCGTGGGCCCAACGCTCACCTACACGGGGCTCCCTGCCTTTGAAGGGCTGCAGCTGGGGGTGAGAGGGACGGTCCACCCCTCAATAAACAGGCAACAAGCAAAGGAGATCAGTTCCTGACAGCGTTGTGATGAAAATAAAACAAGGAGAAGGGGACTCTGAACTGAGCCCCAGAAAGATGAGAGAAAGGGGGGTGGGCCGGGGGGAGCCTCCTGCAGACCCCCAGCCCCCATTTTCAACACAGAACTCATCCCCTGGTCCTCCATTCACCAGGGCTTTCCATGAACCCCTTCTGTCCCCATCAGCTCTTACTACATTCCTCCCTGACTCTCCAGATCAGTGCCTGGCACACAGTAGGCACTCAATAAATGTTGGTGAAGTGAATGAAGGAATGAGCTTGACATGCTCTAGGAAGGAAAGGGCTGCTGGGTGGCTGGAACAGAGTGAGCAAAGGAAGGAGGTGGGCAGGGGCTAATTGCATAGGGTCTTGCAGGTCACTGAGGAGTTTGGTTTTTACTTCTAGTATTGTGGGAGGTGTTTGGAGGGTTTAGAGCAGGGGAGAGACATGATCTGACCTATGGGGTTTTTTTTTGGTTTGTTTTTGTTTTTTTTTTGGAGACATTGTCTCACTTTGTTGCCCAGGTATGAGTGCAGTGGTGTGATCATAACTCACTGCAACCTCAAACTCTTGGGCTCAAGTGATCCTCCTGCCTCAGCCTCCCAAAAGTACCTGGGACTACAGGCTTGAGCCCCTTGCCCAGCTAATTTTTCCTTTTCTTTTTTCTTTTGTAGGGTCTCACTCTGTTGTTTTAAGATGGGCCCTTGAGCTGATGAGGTTGGGGGAAGTTTGCAAGTGCAAATGGATTCCACTTTAGGTGGTTTGCTTGGGAAGGAAAACTAACCTGGGAATTGCTTTATCTTACAAAAGGACCCCTGGCACGTGCTGGCTTAGCGCCAGGTTCTGCCCCCCAGCCCTGTGCTCTCTCTCTTCCAGGCCCCTGAGTGCCAGAGGTGGTGGTGTTCCTTGTCACCTGAAACCCCATGCAGCCAGAACCCAGGCCTAGCGGGGCTGGGGCCCGCAGCCGATTCCTGCCCCTGAATTCAAAGTGCCCCAAGGGGGCAGGGGACACGGTGATGTACGCCTCCACTGAGTGCAAGGCTGAGGTGACGCCCTCCCAGCATGGCAACCGTACCTTCAGCTACACGCTGGAGGACCACACCAAACAGGCCTTTGGCATCATGAATGAATTGCGGCTTAGCCAGCAGCTGTGTGATGTCACCCTGCAGGTCAAGTATGAGGACGCACCGGCTGCCCAGTTCATGGCCCACAAGGTGGTGCTGGCCTCATCCAGTCCCGTGTTCAAGGCCATGTTCACCAACGGGCTGCGGGAGCAGGGCATGGAGGTGGTGTCCATCGAGGGCATCCACCCCAAGGTCATGGAGCGCCTCATCGAGTTCGCCTACACCGCCTCCATCTCCGTGGGTGAGAAGTGTGTGCTCCACGTCATGAATGGTGCTGTCATGTACCAGATTGACAGTGTCGTCCGTGCCTGCAGTGACTTCCTGGTGCAGCAGCTGGACCCCAGCAATGCCATTGGCATCGCCAACTTTGCTGAGCAGATCGGCTGTACCGAGCTGCACCAGCGTGCCCGGGAGTACATCTACATGCACTTCGGGGAGGTGAGCAAGGAGAGGGGTCTTGGAGCAGGGGATTGGGGACAATGTCAGAAGGACCAGGGATGGACCAATGAGAGGTGAAAGGCCAAGGCAGGGAGCTGGAGAAAAATGAGGTTCTGAACTCCTAGTCCACACAAGTGGGGAGTTTCTGGTTAACAGTTGGCGAAAGTGACATCTTCATGGGGCTCTGGGCTCCCTGGTTCTTCTGGGGCCAAAAGCGGGGACAGAGTGCAGCGAACACAACAGCTGCCAAACCCTGGGATGCACTGGGCAGCCTGGCCTTTTAGGCAATCGGCAGATATTTATGGGACACCCACGACAGGCTGCAAGTCTGACCCTTAGTTGTGTGTTCTTTGGTCCACGCAATGTCCTCATGCCGTTTTTGGTTTCATTTTCATTTCTCAGTGGAGGAAATTGTCAACAGAAAATAGAGTTCTTTAAAAAATCACAATGATCAGCCCTAATTCGTGGGTGGCAACAACTAGAGATTGCACCCTTGAGGTGATAATAGTAAGTGTTTATTGAGGACTCGCTGTGGACTAGCCCCTGTTCTAAGTGACTCACATCCTTTAAATCATTGACTCTTCCCATCCTGTGAGATGGTACTGACCTTCGGCCTAGGAAGGCAGGGCAGTGCCCCAGGCCCCAAGCCTTACCGAAGTCTGTGCTTTGGAGTGCCCGCCTGGAAATTTTCCTTTTTTTTTTCTTCTTTTTTTGTAGAGACAAGGTCTCATTCTGCCACCCAGGCTGGAGTGCAGTGGTGTGATCATATCTCACTGTAGCCTCAAACTCCTGGGCTCAAGCAATCCTCCCACCTCAGCCTCCTGAGTAGCTGGGACTACAGGCACATGCCACCACACAATTAATTTTTGTATTTTTTTGTAGAGATGGTCTTGATATATTGCTTGGGCTGGTCTCAAACTCCTGGCTTCAAGCAATCCTCCTGTCTTGGCCTCCCAAAGTGCTGGGATTATAGACATGAGCTACTGTGCCTGGCCTATTTTCTAAGTACTGTGGCTGGGACCGGCTGGGGTGGATGCTACCCTGGTCCTGTTTCTCTCTGGGGATGGCTGCTGTCTTCTCTGCTACACTACCTGTGGGCTTGACCAGGTCCAGAGACACACTCTGGTGTTAGTCCTAGGGCCATTGGCTTCCAGAAGAGTGGTCCAGCAAGTAGGTCCCTCACAGCGGCCTGCACAGTGTTTCTTTCTTGGGATTGCATGAGCTTAGGGTACTAGATCGAAATTGTTTATATAGATGGGTGCCTTACCAGCAATATTTGTCCAGGGCCCTGTCTACCCTAGAAGTAACCCTGCTGTGAGGTGGCAATGTCCATTTTACAAAGGAAACCAAGGTATGGAGCATTTCAAAGATGTGCCCAAATCACATAGCTAGAAAGTGGTAGGGCCAAAATTACAGCTCATGCTGGTTTCTTCAGTGCCGGCACTTTTTAAAATTCTAGAACATTCTATCACTGCTGCTTTTTTTTTTCCCCCCCTTTGATTCAGTCTGTCCTTTTGGAAAATGATTTCATTAAAAAAAAAAAATAGGTGAAGTGTGGTGGCTCATACCTATAATCCCAACTACTCAGGAGGGTAAGGCAGGAGGATCACTTGAGCCGGGGAGTTTGAGGTTGCTGTAAGCCACGATGGTGCCACTGTACTCCGGCATGGGCTTCTGAGCGAGACCCTATCTCTTTAAAAAAAAAAAAAATTAAAACCCCTGCTTCTCGGAGCAGAAAATAGTAACAACAATAACAGTAGCAAAATAGGCGACATATTCTTAGAGTTCAAAAACCAAATGATACAAAAGTATACATAGTATATTGCATCCTTGCCCATTTATCTGAGTGCCTGGCACATACTGTAACTCATTTGATCCTCACAACTTATTTATTTATTTATTTTTATTTTTTTAGAGACAGGTCTCTCGTTCTGTCGCCCAGGCTGGAGTGCAGGATAGCCCCCTGCAACCTTGAACTCCTGGGCTCAAGCGATCCTTCTGCCTCCGCCTCCCGAGTAGCTGGGACTCCAGGCGCGCGGCCACCACGCCCGGCTAATCCTCACAATTTATGAGGTTCATACTATTCGAATCCCCGTTTTGCAGATGATTATGCTGAGACCTTCAGAGGCACCTTGAGTGACTTGTCCAAGGTCCTGCTTGGTGAGGGGTGGGGGAGACACACAGGAGTCAGCCCGTCCCACTTCCCGCCCCCTGCAGGTAGCCAAGCAAGAGGAGTTCTTCAACCTGTCTCACTGCCAGCTAGTGACCCTCATCAGCCGAGACGACCTGAACGTGCGCTGCGAGTCCGAGGTCTTCCACGCCTGCATCAACTGGGTCAAGTACGACTGTGAGCAGCGGCGCTTCTACATCCAGGCGCTGCTCCGAGCCGTGCGCTGCCACTCGCTGACCCCGCATTTCCTGCAGATGCAACTGCAAAAGTGCGAGATCCTGCAGTCAGACTCCCGCTGCAAAGACTACCTGGTGAAGATCTTCCAGGAGCTCACCCTGCACAAGCCCACGCAGGTGATGCCGTGCCGGGCGCCCAAGGTGGGCCGGCTCATCTACACGGCGGGCGGCTACTTCCGCCAGTCCCTTAGCTACCTGGAAGCCTACAACCCTAGCGATGGCACTTGGCTCCGGCTGGCGGACCTGCAGGTGCCACGCAGCGGCCTGGCCGGCTGCGTGGTGGGCGGGCTGTTGTACGCAGTGGGCGGCCGGAACAACTCGCCGGATGGCAACACCGACTCCAGCGCCCTGGACTGCTACAACCCCATGACCAATCAGTGGTCCCCCTGCGCCCCCATGAGCGTGCCACGCAACCGCATTGGGGTTGGCGTCATCGATGGGCACATCTATGCAGTCGGCGGCTCCCATGGCTGCATCCACCACAACAGTGTGGAGAGGTGAGTGGCCAGGGCCTGGAGGGGTGGGCTTCAAGTGTCCCAAGCCACTGGGATCCAGAAATTCTCCCTGGTGTTGAGTCCTGGTCTCTGCTCCCTGCCTTCAGGAAGGAGACGTCTCAAGGTGCAGCTAAACTTATAGTCAGTGACCTTGGATGATGTGCCTGGCACTGTTAACGCTTATAGGATGGTCACAAACACATATAGCTCCTTTGTGCAGATTTGGAAAATGGTCCATCAGTTTGAAATTGTTGAGCTGGGTGTGGTGGCTCACGCCTGTAATCCCAACACTTGGGGAAGCCAAAGTGGGAGGATCACTTGAGACCAGGCGTTCAAGACCAGGCTGGGCAATACAGTCAGACTCCATCTCTCTCTTTTTTTTTTTTTAAGAGATGGTATCTCACTCTTGCTCAGGCTTGTCTCAGACTCCCGCCTTGGCCTCCCAGAGTGCTAGGATTATAGGCATGTGCCACCACACCCAGCTAATTTTTTTTTTTTTTTTTTATTTGGTTGCTTGGCTAATTTTTTCTATTTTTAGTAGAGACTGTGTCTCGCTCTTGATCAGGCTGGCCTTGAACCACTGACCTCAAGTGATCCTCCCACCTTGGCCTCCCAGAGTGCTAGGATTACAGGTGTGAGCCACCATGGCTGGCCTGTTAACCTCATCCTTGAAGAGCTCTTTGAGCATCAATCACACTTTGAGAAAAACCATTCTTGGCCGTAGCCTAGTTGTTAGAATTGGGGCTCTGGGGTTAAACTGCAGCTCCACCGCTCCTTGGTGACCCCAGACATGCCATTTCACCTTTCTGGCACTCCATCTTGTCATCATCTGTGACTGGGTAGGGCTTTGGTGAAATCACACACATAGGACTCAGCAGAGGGCCTAGCAGGGGTGTCACCAAGCCACTGGGGTCCAACAGATGTGGGTGTGACCTCATTCAATTGATGGCTGTAAGCCTCGGTTTCTTCATCTGGAAAATGGAGCTGCCAATACCTGGTTCATTGGAAAATGGCTGTGAAGACCAAAGAGTTCAAGCGTATGAAGAAATGAGCAGGGTACCAAACCCACAGTAAGAATTCCGAGGTCAGCTCTGATCACTGCTGTCACCATTGTTCTTATGCCCTTGCAGGTATGAGCCAGAGCGGGACGAGTGGCACTTGGTGGCCCCGATGCTGACACGAAGGATCGGGGTGGGAGTGGCTGTCCTCAACCGTCTCCTTTATGCTGTTGGTGGCTTTGATGGGACGAACCGCCTTAACTCGGCAGAGTGCTACTACCCAGAGAGGAATGAGTGGCGGATGATCACACCCATGAACACCATCCGAAGTGGGGCAGGTGGGTGGGGACTGTGGGGAGGGGAGTGTCCAGGAAACATCCTACCCAGTCCAGGGGTGAAACCGTTGTGCTCCACCGTTTACCCTTGGCACCCACAAAAGAGCTGGATTCTACTAGAGTCCCAGCCTCTCTCCCAGCTTTGTTTCTGAGGGTTTCCTCAGGAGAGGGGAATAGGGGGAGGGGAGGGCTCCCCCAGGAGGGTGGTGGCTGGGGCCCCAAGGCTAAGCCCCAGAGTCACCCTCTCTGCCTGGTGCTGTTTAGGCATCTGTGTCCTGCACAACTGTATCTATGCTGCGGGAGGGTACGACGGTCAGGACCAGCTGAACAGCGTGGAGCGCTATGATGTGGAAACAGAGACGTGGACTTTTGTAGCCCCCATGAAACATCGGCGAAGTGCCCTGGGGATCACCGTGCACCAGGGAAGAATCTATGTCCTCGGTGAGGCTTGGGATAGAAAAGAGTCCATGGCGAGGCACGGGTGGTTCATGCCTGTAATCCCAGCACTTTGGGAGGCAGAGGTGGGAGGATCGCTTGAGGCCAAGAGTTCGAGACCAGCCTGGGCAACATAGTATCCCCACCAATTGGGGACAGGTGGCTTTTGCCTCTCATGGTTGCATCCTCCTCTCTTTCCCTGCCCTCTGAGGTGGTGTGACCTGTGGTGACCATCCCCTCTGCTCTCCCTGCAGGAGGCTATGATGGTCACACATTCCTGGACAGCGTGGAGTGTTACGACCCAGACACAGACACTTGGAGCGAGGTGACCTGCATGACGTCTGGCAGGAGTGGGGTAGGCGTCGCTGTCACCATGGAACCCTGCCGGAAGCAGATCAACCAGCAGAACTGTACCTGTTGAGCCAATTTTGGATTTTTTTTGGGTGGGGGAAAAAAAAAACAGTCCGACAGAGAGTATTGTTTTTGTACAAAAACAAGGACAAAAGAAAAGGCCTTAGCGCACATATTCCTCATCCTCCAGGAAGGGATGCTGGGATGCCTCAGTGTTACAGTGACAGCTGGAAAGAAAAGGAAGGCCAGGACAGGAACCCACAAGCCCCTTGGAGGAGTCCCAGAAATGTCCAAGACAGCCTGCCTGGGAGGAGGTGTGGGATGGGCGGAGCCCCCGGAAGAGAGGCCCCCACAGTGCTGGCCAGAAAATAGGCCTTGGTTGCACACCGGCAGCCATCACTTCCCTTTGGGTTGAAAGCAGGCGCTGAGGTCAAGCTGGTTTTTGTTCCTGGCAGCTTTGTGATTCATTCCTGGAGACTCGGAGGGGACCCAGTGAGGACTTAGGGGTTTCAGCCCCTCCAGAAATGTGGTTCCCGGGGATGGTCCTGTACATAGAAGCCACTGGATATCTCTGCCCTGGGCAGTTATTTTGTTGATAAGTAACCCTGTAACTTTCCAAGGAAAATAAAGAACAAACTAACTAGTGTCTTCCACATGGGCTGTTAGCTGGAAATCTTAAAGCCGGCAACAGAAAGGGCTCTTCTCCTGAAATAAACGCAAGTCTTCATTTAGGGCTTATCTTTGAAACCCGTTTCTTATCTATGCCGATTGCATTTTGATATGTAGGGCATCTTTGTCCCTGTAGGCAAGCCGCACAATTGTCTCCCAGTTTCAGCTGCCTTGGAAGACAATGCCCTGAGTCCTTGACACATCTCCTAGGACTCCTGAGGTCAATCTCATATGTGCTATGCCATGCAGTTTATATTTCAAGGGAAACCATCTCCAACATGCCTTCCAAAATTGGTGAAAATCTATCCGGCCATTTGTTATGTGCTGTCGTTACACAGACTGAACCTTTGTTTTATTTAGGTACCTGGGTATTAAAAGGACAAAGGGGTTTCTTGGAAATGAAGCTGCTTGGTGGTTATCTTGGGCAAGGGGTTCAACCGCCTGGTCCCTTCTGAACAATTTGTGTGGGGGTAGCATGTGGCCTGCCTCTGTTCTTCTACCAATCAACTATTTATGCTGGGCTGGAGAAAAGACATATGACGTATGGCCCCAACTCTTGGGGAATTCACAGCTTTTTCTGAGTAGCTTAGAGAGGAAACATTTTTTTTCCTCTTTTTTTTTTTTTTTTTTTGAGACAGAGTCTCACTCTGTTGCCTGGGCTAAAGTGCACTAGCATCATCATAGCTCCTGGCTCACTGCAAACTCAAACTCCTGGGCTCAAGTGATCCTCCTCCCGCAGCCTCTCGAGTAGCGGAGACCACAGGTGGGAGCCACGATGCCTGCCTAATTTTTCCATTTTTAGTAGAGAAATGTTCTTGCTCCTACTCAGACTGGTCTTGAACTCCTGAGCTCAAGCAGTCCTCTCACCTTGGCCTCCCAGAATGCAAGGATTACAGGTGCAAGTTGCCGTGCCTGGCCCTGAACTCTTTTTACAGGTAGAGAGGGAGAGGTCTAGAGAAGTGACTTGCCCAAGGCTACAAGGCCACTAAGTGGTGACGTTCAGATTCAACCTGTGGAGTACACCAAAGCAGTCATTCTCAGCCACAATGCACTGTACCACTGCACTTGGGAAAAGGAAATATTAAAGGGGTCCCATGGAGTCAGTGTGTATAGCAGTGAAAATTCCAGAAACAGCAACCTCATCTACAGCTAAGGGAATTTACACATAATGCGGTGGCCAGAAGCCACACAGCTCTGCCTGAAGCCACACCCCCCTTTCAAAAGGGGTAGCACTCTGGTCTTGAAGTCAGGTTTAGCTGATTCAATATATTAATAGCAGTTAGGGGATCAGCCCTTGAGTGAACAGTTCCTTATCTGCAAAAAATGGTACTTGGATGCCTTCTGGGCATTAGGCCCTGTGGCAGCTGCTGGACCAACAAAGGTGAGTATTTACACTCACTTTCCAACTCCAGAAAAACAACTTTTTTCCAGTCCTTACTCCACTAGGCATTGGGGTGGTAGCAGTGAACTAGCCCACGGTGATTCCTGCCCTCGTGGAAATCACAGTTTAGCAGGAGAGAAGGGTGACCATCTCATCCGGGTTTGCCTGGGACTTTCCCAGTTTGAACACTGAAAGGTCAGCAGCCCAGGAACCCCTTCTCGGTCCCAGACCATTGGTCACACTGCAGGTAAGCCAGATGATGAAGCAATAACTACCAACATGCCGACGAGGGTCATGGTTAAGTTTGCATTTTGAAGTCAATGGCTCTGGGAGCCAGGTGGAAATGGCTTGGCTGGGAACGGGTGTGGATTGGGAAGACTAGATAAATGACATCTGCAGTTGTCCAGGTGAGAGATGATGGCATTTGGATTGGGCCAGTGGCTGTTGGCATGAAGTAGAATCTACACACGAAGAGAATGATGAGACATCCAGGTTGAAGAATCCAGAATGATCCTGGGTTTCAAGCTTGAACAGCCAATGGTAGAGAGGCTTGGAGGAGGCTGGAGTCAGAAGAGAAGTGATGACGGGCTGGGTTTTGGGTGTGTTAGGTTTGCAGCCTCAAGATACAATTGTTTCAGGAAAGTTCACAGAGGCAGCCACTTAAGAACTGTTCGCTGCCAGCAAATAGTGGCTACTCGGTGCCAGGCATGAAGTGGGGTGTTCAGACAATGTGGACCAAGCGTGATACCATTCCTTTCTTGTGGAACTGGAGTTAATAAAACAATCACATAAATTGTATGTCATTACCATCAAAGGTAAGCTCTCAAAGGGACAGGAGCTTGACCTAGGCTACAGGGCTTGCAAAAGCATTCTTGAAGAAGAGGCTTATCTCACAGAAATCCAAAGGAACTGCATTTGAAGTGTAAGATTCTGGACAGGAAACAGCACAACATGTGCAAAGGTCCTGTGGCACTGGGGGGCAAGTCTCAATGAGGCTCTACGAGGGAGGAGGAACATGGTATAAAAAGAGGCTGAACCAAGACATAGTCAGGGGGCTAGACCATGCAAGCCCTGTGGGTCATGCTCATTTCTCTTTAACTGTTAAATATATAACCATTACTTAAAAAAAAAATTAGAGCATTACAGATAAAGCTGAAATTTTACTATCTCTCCATCCCAGCCCGCTTTAATCTTAAAAAAAAAAAATACTTTGCAGCAATGTTCTATGTTACTCCACATAAATGGCATAATGTTGGGTATATGCTGCAACTTGTTTTTCCCCCTCAGATCTTCTAGGTCTATGGTCACATTCCTTTACCCAGCTACACAATGTTCTATTTTAGCTACTCTTCCACTATGGATAGATGTTTAGGTTGTTTCCATTTTCTTAGAAGTACAGGTAAGGCTACAACACCCTTTCCTAGTCATGTCTCCTTCAGCACAAGTGTGTTTATTTTTCCAGGTGGATGCTAAGAGGTGCAATTTACTAGATCAGGGGTAGGCAGTTTTACTAGATGCTGATAGATCGCCCTGGAAAGTGGTTGTAACAAATATTCCAGCAGTTCTGTATACATTTAGACACAATCAAATGTATCATTCTTTTCCTTTGATGGTTCATATTTAAGAAGGACTTTCGGTTCTTGGAATTTTCTGCAGCTTCCTATCCAGTTGTTACGTAATTATCTCCCACCCGTAAATTTTCCTTTCCTCCTAAATTGACAACAGTTAGTTTTTGTTGGTTCTGTTAGAACCAGGAATCCTGGCTGGGTGCCATGACTCATGCCTGTAATCCTAACATTCTGGGAGGCTAAAGTGGGAGGATCACTTGAGGCCAGGAGTTTGAGACCAGCCTGGGCAACATAGTTGACCCCGTCTCTACGAAAAGGTAGCAGAGTGTGGTGGTGGCCCACCTGTAGTCCCAGCCACTCTGGAGGCTGAGGTGGGAAGATCACTTGAGCCCGGAATTGGAGGCTGCAGTGAGCTGTGATAGCACCACTGCACTCCAGCCTGGGTGACAGAGCAAGACTCTGTTTCTTAAAAAACAAAATCAAAACACACCCCCCTCCTCCAAAAAAACAAGGATCCCGATTTGTGGAGTCATTAAGAAATTTTTCAAAATATATTTTCTTCAAACATATTTAAGTTTTGTTTTTGCACTGTTTTTAAATGTATCTGGAATTTGTTAGTGTGTATGGTATAAAGTTGGAATTTCACTTTTTATGTAGTCATTTGCTGCACAACCATTTTTCAAACCATTTCTTGAATAATGCATTCTTTACCCATAGTTTTCAATGCTATTCCTATCATATAACAAATTCCCATTTATGCGTGAGACTGTATTCTGTTTTTGTTGACTTTCCAATCTGTTTTATTGACCTAAATATCCATTTTTGTACCAACTTCATTGTTATAATTATTGCAGATTTATAACATGTCTTTCTTTTTCTGAGACAGACTCTCACTGTTGCCTTGGCTAGAGCTCAGTGGCGTCATCATAACTCACAGCAACCTCAAACTTCTGGGCTCAAGTGATCCTCCTGCCTCAGGTGCTGGGGCATCTGGGACTACAGGCGTGCACCACCATGCCTGGCTAATTTTTTTATTTTTAGTAGGGACTGGTGGGTGGGTGGGTATCTCACTGTTATTCAGGCTGGTCTTGAACTCCTGGCCTCAAACAATCCTCCCACCTCAGCCTTCCAGAGTGCTAGGATTACAGGCGTGAGCCACCTCACCTGGCTTTTTTTTTCTTTTCTGTTTTTTTTTAGGCAAGGTCTCCCTCTGACACCCAGGCTGGAGTGCAGTGGCATGATCATAGCTCACTGCGACCTGAAACTCTAGGCTCTCAAGTGATCCTCTCGACTCAGCCACTGGAGTAGCTGGGACTACAGGCACGGCGCCCAGCCTTGTTCCTGTTTTTAAAATTAGCATTCTTCAAAACTTCTGAGTGAATGCTACTTCTTATAAATCAAACAAACTTCACATACATTCAGGAAGTTCCCTATTTAAAGAATTTAATAATCCCTCCTAGGCTGGGCGCGGTGGCTCACGCCTGTAATCCTAGCACTCTGGGAGGCCGAGGCGGGAGGATCGCTCTTGGTCAGGAGTTTGAGACCAGCCTGAGCAAGAGCGAGACCCCGTCTCTACTAAAAATAGAAAGAAATTATCTGGACAACTAAAAATATATATAGAAAAAATTAGGGGGACATGGTGGTGCATGCCTGTAGTCCCAGCTACTCGGGAGGCTGAGGCAGTAGTATTGCTTGAGCCCAGGAGTTTGAGGTTGCTGTGAGCTAGGCTGACACCATGGCACTCTAGCCTGGGCAACAGCATGAGACTCTGTCTCAAAAAAAAAATAAAAATAAAATAAAATAAATAATAATCCTTCCTGTGAGCCCCAACACTACATCTACAATGCAGGGCTGTAACTTCTATTTCATTACAGCACATTTTAAGCAGGAACACTGGAGACTACATATTCCAGGCTCCTTTGGGGTTTAATCACCTGATCAGACAACTGTGGTGGGAAAGTGGAAATTTCAGCTGCCTCTGCCTTCAATTGGTCTCAGCTTCAAGGTCAGGAAAGATTAATAACAACATTAGCTAAAAAGTTGGAGGTGTTTTTCCCCTCAAGTCTCAACTATCATATATGAGATCTCTTTCATTTCTACCCTACATCTTCCCCATACTCATCCCACTTCACCCTGCCTGGCCATCTCAGTTCTTCTAAAGTAGTATTAGACTCTTTCTGACCCAAGGAGTTGGCATATACCATCCTCTCTGTATAAAACTCATGCCCCAGCTCTTTTTACAGATTTATTGAGGTATAATTGACATACAATAAACTGGACATATGTTACATGTACAGTTTGATGCCTTTTTTTTTTTAAACACACAGGTTCTCCCTCTGTTGCCCAGGCTAGAGTGCAGTGGTGTCATCATAGCTCACTGCAACCTGTAACCTCAAACACCTGGGCTCAAGCAATCATCCCACCTCCGTCTCCTGAGTAGCTGGGACTGCAAGCATGCACCACCAAGCTTGGCTAATTTTTTTGTCCTGTAAAGACGGGATCTGGCTCCCAAAGTGCTAGGATTACAGATGTGAGCCATTGGGCCCAGTCTGGATTATTTGTTAATGTGCAACCAGAAACCGTGACAAGTGCTCTAGGAAAAAGTAGTTTGTAGAAGTCATAAACAAGGTATTTGTTGGTTTTGTAGTCATAATTTATTCTTCTATTTCTTTAACTGTTTATTTGCTATTTTAGGTTTTTATTTTGTTTCAGCTTTATTAAGGTATAGTTTACAATTAAAAATTGTATAGAGGCTGCTCACAGTGGCTTCTGCCTGCAGTCCCAGATACTTGTGGGGGCTGAGGCAGGAGGATGACTTGAGCCCAAGAGTTCAAGGTTGCAGTGAGCTATGATCAAGCCCCTGAACTTCAGCCTGGGCAACAAGTAGATCCTGTTTCTGGAAAAAAAAAATTGTATAGAGGAGCTACTGGACTGGTGAATAAATCAAGGTGCTTGGAAGTGTAGTGCACCTGGAGAGGGCATGGCAGCTCTGTACTTAGTGAACAAATATATCATAATTGTTTTAAGCCATTAAAAATTGTATATATTTAAAGTGTACAAGTGGATGATTTGATATACATATACATGGTGAAATAGTCACAATTAAGCTAATTAACATCTCCAACAGCTCACACAGTTACCATTTTCTTTTTTTGGGTGAAAACACTTAAGATGTACCCCCTTAGCAAGTTTCAAGTATTCAAAATGGGCCAGGTGTGCTGGCTCATGCCTAATTCTACCACTCTGGAGGCCGAGGCGGGTGGATCGCTTGAGCTCAGAAGTTCAAGACCAGCCTGAGCAAGAGCGAGACTCTGTCTCTACTAAAAATAGAAAAATTAGCCAGGCACAGTGGTGTGAGCCTGTAGTCCCAGCTACTGGGGAGGCTGAGGCAGGAAGATCACTTGAGCCCAGGAGTTTGAGGTTTCTGTGAGCTAGGCTGATGCCACGGCACTCTAGCCCAGGGAACAGAGTGAGACTCTGTCTCAAAAAAAAAAAAGTATACAAAATAATATTGTTTATTATATTCACATTGGTATATGTGAGATATCCAGAACTTGTTCATCTCATGTAACTGAAACTTTGTGCCCCTTAGCCAACATCTCCTCATTTCCCCCTCCACCATGATTCTTCTATTCTTTTTTTGTTGTTGTTGTTGTAGAGATGGAGTCTTGCTATGCTGCCCAGGCTCGTCTTGACCTCTTGGCCTCTAGCAATTCTCCCACCTCAGCCTCCCAAAGTGCTGGGATTACAGGTGTGAGCCACCACGACACATGGTGATATTCTTATTCTGTCTTGTTCATTATTTTATTTCCACACATAGAACACTGGATCACAATAGGAGCCTCACATATAGTTGAACGCTGAGTAGGCAAATTCTTGGAAAAGATAGTGGTGCAATAAATGTGTGTGGGATTAAATGCAATTGTCCAGGTCTTCCAGATGCTTCTCCAAGGGTGTGGACTATGTCAGATCTTTGGAAGAGGAGAGCTACCCAGCCTGCTAGGATTTCAGTTCAACACAAGGAAGCCCTTTTGATCTCCCTCTGCTGTTGCCATCAGATCTCTTGGGACTTCATGGAAAAAAATGATGCCTCTTCCAGGTGACAACCCTGCATATCTCCAATCACTCAGTAAGTACCTGCCAACGACGATGTCAGCAGTGGTGAGAAGGACTTGATCAATATGTTAAGGCAGTTTTACATTCTTTCTGTGGCTTCTCTTTCAGGAGAAACAGCCCCAGTTCCTTAAACAATTTCACATGTGGCATGTGAGTTCTTTATCGGCTAGTTTCATCTTCATCTCCCCTTCAACTTTGAGGGATGATCTGAGTGTTGAATTC
The DNA here is from genome assembly GCF_020740605.2 of Lemur catta. NCBI lineage: Eukaryota > Metazoa > Chordata > Mammalia > Primates > Lemuridae > Lemur > Lemur catta. The sequence goes on along the minus strand of NC_059128.1, from coordinate 110,031,187 downwards.
CCCTTTCACCAACTAGGGAGGAGAGCGCGAGGGGGGCGACTTGGGGGTTTCTCATATCTACGGGGACCACTCAAGCCCTTGCAGGGGTTTTCCTCACACTGGAAGCGAGGAAGGGGTTGCCCTTAAGAAAAAAGGGGCTATGATAGGTCCCTTGCGGTGTCAGAAAAGCCATCACAGGAGACCCTCAGGAAACGGGGCGACAATGCCAGGCCCCTTCTCCGGAAAAAGGAACAACTTTGGGGTCCCATCAGGAAGGGATAACGACTTGAGGTTCCCCCCCAGGAAGAGGGGATTATGCCCGGGTCTCCCGCAGGAAAGGAGGACAATGCGAGGGCCCCATCAGGAAAGGGAGGGGACACCAGGGTCCCCTCAGGAAGAGCGGGTGACGCCAGATTCCCCCTCAGGAAGCGGGGACGACTCTGGGTAACTCTCAGCAAAAAGGGATGACACCAGGTAACCCTTAAAGGAGCGGGGGACTGACGCCAGAGTACTCTCAGGAAAGGAGGACGACGCTGGGGTCACTCTCACCTACCTCAGGGCCCCTCGCACCTGCTGCGTCTCGGAGCACCTTAGGCTCCGCGGAACCTCAGCTCTTTCAGCCGTCGGGTTCGACAGAAGCGCCCACGCCCCTCATTGGCTGCTTTCTTGGCGGATGACAAGTACTCCAGCCAATTGTAGTGTGGGGAAAAACTCCCGCGCGACTTGGCCACGCCTTCTACTCGTTCTGCGCTTGCGCAGTTTCCTGATCCTGCTGTCGATTCCCCAGTCTTCCTCCAGGGGGCGCTCGAGGGTTCGAGCTCCCAACCCTGCCTCCTGGCTTGCCTCTGCCTATAACCCGTTTTATATTAATAATAATAGTATGTAGTTGATAGAGCTGTTGTGAGCATTATGTCCGATCATTTATGTAAAAGAAAAACAAAAAAATATCTCCTGGTAAACCTGAGCTATCGTTACTTGCATTTTCCAGCGAGGAGAACTGAGGCAGAGAGAAGGTAAGTAACCTGCTCAAAGCCCAGCCAGTAACTTGGGAAAGTCTGAACCAGAATCCAGGAAAGCTGAATCTAGAGTCCGTGTGCTTATCCACCACAGTTTTTTGGCTCCCAGATAACAAATTCAGGTGTTTTTTTATTTTCCCTGATTATAAAATAATTTCCCCCGATTATAAAAGTAATACATGCTCATTGCAAAAAAGTTCAGAAAATACTGAAGACTACAAAGTAGAAAACAAAGATCTCTTTTAATCTGACCACTGGAGACACTGTTAATATTTTGATGGAGGCCGGGCGCGGTGGCTCACGCCTGTAATCCTAGCTCTGGGAGGCCGAGGCGGGTGGATCGCTCGAGGTCAGGAGTTCGAGACCAGCCTGAGCAAGAGTGAGACCCCATCTCTACTAAAAATAGAAAGAAATTATCTGGCCAACTAAAAATATATATACAAAAAAAAAAAAATTAAAAAAAAATATTTTGATGGGTGAGTGTTTTTTTTTTTTTCTTTTTTGACAGAGTCTTGCTCTGTCGCCTGGCGTGGGGTGCATTGGCGTCATCATAGCTCACTGCAGCCTCAAACTCGTGGGCTTAAGTGATCTTTCTGCCTTAGCCTCCCAAGTAGCTGGGATTACTGGGGAGAGCCACTACACCTGGCTAATTTTTCTATTTTAGTAGAGACGGGGTCTCACTGTGTTGGCCAGACTGGTCTCAAACTCATGGCCTCAAGCGATCCTCCCACCTTGGGCTCCTAGAGTGCTAGAATTACAGGTGGGAGCCACTGCACCCGGCCCAGTTGTTATGTTTTTGGTAAGTATTGTCAGACCACTCCTGGAAAGCTGTATGTTCCACCTTCCAAACCAATGAGCTGTGAAAGTGCTTTGTATACCCCAAACATAGTCCATCTTCTAATTATTTACTAATAGATGAAAATGAATGTGTCTTATTTTGATTTGTACTTCCTTATTTTTTGTTTTTTTTTTTGAAACAGAGTCTCACTCTGTTGCCAGGCTAGAGTGCCGTGGCATCAGTCTAGCGCACAGCAACCTCAAACTCCTGGGCTCAAGCAATCCTTCTGCCTCAGGCTCCGAGTAGCTGGGACTACAGGCATGCGCCACCATGCCCGGCTAATTTTTTTCTATATATTTTTAGTTGTCCAGATAATTTCTTTCTATTTTTAGAAGAGACCGGGGTCTCACTCTTACTCAGGCTGGTCTCAAACTCCTGAGCTCAAACGATCCACCCGTCTTGGCCTCCCAGAGTGCTAGGATTATAGGCGTGAGCCACCTCGGCAGGCCACTTCCTTATGTTTTGATGTTGTTAAAGAGGGGGAAATATTCCCCACATCTTAAGGTGTCATGCAAATGAAATGATAATATTATATAAAAGTATCGTGGTGGCTATCATTGTAGAACAGGCACTGAGCTAAAGCAAGATCCTGGCATCATTTCCCTGAATTTTCTCCACACTGTGATCTCATCCAGGTCCTCAGTTTCCTGATCTGCAAAATGGAGCTGATGATAGTGGGTATGTCAAGGGCAGCTGGAGAGTCAATGAGTTAACCCACCTAGAAAGTTCAGCACAGGGCAGGGCTCTCTAAAGCCTGGGAGAGGTTGAGCCATTTGCTAAAGACCACATAGCCTGCCAGCAGGTGATGTCCACTTTATTTTTCTTCTTTCCTTTCCTTCTTCTTCTTTTTTTTTTTTTTAGAGATGGGGGTCTTGCTATGTTGCTCAGGCTGGTCTCGAACTCCTGACCTCAAGCGATCCACCTGCCTTGGCCTCCCAAAGTGCTGGCATTGCAAGCATGAGCCACCATGCCTGGCCTTGATGTCAACTTCAGAGAATAACCGACTTCACCCCCTTCCCCAGGTCCCCCTGGCCTGTTCAGATTACAAGACACCACTGCCCTTGGTCACCTTTGTCTGAGGAAAGATGAACTCTCCACCTGGGGGAATTTTAGAGAGCCAGCTGGTGGTCACATACCACCCGTACCCTTTGACCTACCTTCTCAGTCTGTCCCCTTGTCCCAATAAAGGTGGTGTTTGGGACATCACATCTGCCCTTTTACACTTGGGGAAACTGAGACCTGGAGCAAGAAGTCTCACCCAGGGGCATCCACCAACCCCTGCTGGCTGGGATTGGTGCTGTAGCCTCCTGACCTCCAGCCTAACACCCTTTCCCCGACTCTGCCTCCCTTTGAAACACCCTGGGGACAATGTCTGTGTCTCCTCTTGGCTTCTTGCACAAAGTTCAGATTCCCTGAAAACTTCTACCTAGTTTCCCAGCATTGCTTCTCCTCTCTGGGTCCAGACTGGCCCCACTCCTCTGGGCCTTGATATCTACTGTGAATCTTTACAGCCACTGTCAAGCAGAGCTCATTTTGTGCAGCCTGAATCCTTTCCATTAATTCTAGCTTCAGTCCCAGAACAGCATAGTCCAATAGAGTAGCCCCTGGCGACACGTGGCTACACTATGGATAGGAAAAATCAAAACTCCAGTCCCTCAGTTGCATTGGCCACATTACAACTGCTCAATAACCACATGTGACTGGTAGCTAATTCATTGGGTAGCACAGATATAGAACATTCTTAGCATCATAGGGAGTTTTATTGGATAGCTGTACTCTAGAGCAACCCTGTAAGTCTGGGGGTGTTGCTATCCCCATTTTATAGATTGAACAGCTGAAGCTCGGAGAGATCACCCCAAGGTCACCCAGCTTGAGCTGAATTCAAACCCAGAGGCCCTGGAAACTGAAGACAAATGGCAAAGTAGGTGGGTCAACCTTTTCTCGGACTCGGGCAAGATGTGTTCATCTTATTTCACGACATTCATGTTATGAATATATACATCTAGCCATCCCAGTGTGCCTGCAGGCGCTATGTGTGTGTCCATGTGTATCTCGGTTTATTAAACCCCGGAGGCGGTCAGTATTCTAATCAAAGTCCACATCACAACCATTTCCACTATCCATATCTTTACCCAAAGCCTAAATTTTTGCACATGAGCATAACAAGTGTCAGAACTGTTTTATTGGTGAAACCAGGTGCTTGCTAATTAGCCTAATAAATGTTGGAAAGATGGGCTCCCATAGGTGGAATTAGCAGTATTCAAATATGTGGATTGGGCCAGGCATTGTGGCACACACCTGTAGTCCCAGCTACTGAGGAAGTTGAGGTTGAAGGATTTGCTTGAGCCCAGGAGTTCGAGTTTGAGACCAGCCTGGGCAACATAGCAAGATCCCATCTCTTAAAAAAAAAAAAAAGAACGTAACACTTAAACTTTTAAGTGTTTTACCATGTATCAGCTCATTTACTCTTCACCAAAAAAACCTCCAAAAAACCACCAAATATGTGGATTGGTTAAAATATCTGAGATTCATGTGCATACACAGATTAGAAAAACAGAATGTAAATCCTGAGTCATCCTGTGTCAGGGTGTTTGGAGGATTCAACTTGCCTGCTACCCATAAAGCTTACAGGCTTGAAGGGACACAGAATCCTGCCTTTGAGATATTCACTTTCTTTCTTTCTTTTTTATTTATTTATTTATTTTTTTTGCTGTTGAGACAGAGTCTCGCTTTGTTGCCCGGGCTAGAGTGAGTGCCGTGGCATCAGCCTAGCTCACAGCATCCTCAAACTCCTGGGCTCAAGCAATCCTCCTGCCTCAGCCTCCCCAGTAGCTGGGACAACAGGTATGCGCCACCATGCCCGGCTAATTTTTTCTGTATATATTTTTAGCTGTCCATATAATTTCTTTATAATTTTAGTAGAGATGGGGGTCTTGCTCTTGCTCAGGCTGGTCTCAAACTCCTGAGCTCAAATGATCCACCCGCCTCGGCCTCCCAGAGTGCTAGGATTATAGGTGTGAGCCACCGTGCCTGGCCTCTTTTTTTTAAATGCAATGTGAAGGTTGCAACACCAGCAAGGACAGAATGCTACGAATTCATGCAACTTACAGGTATAAATTCTTTTGTGTCTGTACATCAAGTTTAATGTCTGCCTGGCAGAATTTCACTTGAGACATTTCATCAGAACCTGGTAGCCAGATAGTGGAGGTGGCATTTATGTGGCCCCCTTGAGTTTTCCAGGGGTAACTGCTAGATCTCAGAACTCAAAAGTTGTATCAGAAATACTTTGAGTACAAGAAGTGGGGCTTACCTGTGTCTGTTGACATTGAAAGACTGCATGGTCTGAAATTCCATTTTATAACCTGGCTGAGGCTTGGGGGCTGCCTCTGGCTGAGTTCTAGTCACAATTCCACCTACTTGGGGACAGGTAGTGATAGAGCCCTCCCTCCCCTGCTCAAGCAGACACTGCAGGAAGGAGGTACCTCAAGGTACAAGGTGAGGAATGAAACCACAGTCAGCCAGGACAATCAGTGAAAGCCTCAATTTAATTGGAGACAAGATTGAAGGATTATCGATCAACAGACCGAATTATTGATCGCCGAAGTGGACAACACACAAGCAGCTCACAGGGTCCTGCGCCCACCCTGGGGAGAGGAGCCCTGATTGGGGTGGGGGTCTGTCTCACCAGTCACCCCCTGGCTCTTGGGGAAGGGGGAGGAGGCAGGCTCTGCCTAGTGCTCGCCCCCTGTGATGACACGACTTCCCGTAAAAACAGCAGCGGTAGTGAGTCCACCCGTCCCCAGGACTATGGTACAATTTGTATAATACAGCAGGAGTGGGTCTCTCTTTCTGGGAGACCCCCTCCCTACCTTCCCGACAGGGTTAGCCAGGGAAGGGCAAGTTTATTTTCCCTTTTTGCCTCTGTAGAATAATTTACAAACCAACCTTACAGTTATGTACAAAAAGAAAAAAGAAAAAAAAAAAAAAGAAAAAGTACGAACGAAAAGAAAGGAAGGAAAAGGCCCACTCCGGTTGCCGGCTGGGACGGAAACTACTTTCGCTACAAAAATGAACCCTGTACAGCATCGTGGGGGAGGGGGAAGTGGGGGTTACTCCCCACTGGGGTAGGGGGGACAGACAGATGGAAGGCTAGGGAGAAATTGGGGGCTACAGTACCGTGTGCTCAGATTGGGTGGGGGCAGGCAATGAATGAGACAGTCCCTGCTCTGCCTAGTGGCAGAACCAGGCTGAGGGGTGTGGGGACGGGGGCTGGGGGCTAGGGAGGGGGTCTTTCCTTCCAAACAGTCCCCCATGGCTTGGAGAAAAATGGCCTTGCATCTGTCTGTCGTATTGCTCAGGGGCTAGCTGGGGGTGGAGGGGGGGGGGTAGGGAGAGGATCGGCAAGGCAAGGTTAGGCCAAAGGAGAAATTACTTTGGTGGCAGGGTGGGAACAGTTGCCCAGGATGGGGGACGAGGGTATATACCATTATTGCTTCCTCCTAGGGCAAAGGGTTGGGGGCTATGGTCAGAGTCTGGAAGGGAGTAAGGAGGACGCTGGGAAACGGGGGGGACAGCCAGGATGGGGGCTCTGGGCCTGCACACAAGGTGCAGGTGGCAGCCACTGCAACCCCCTTCTCCTATGGCCAAGGAAATCATTAAGGCAGAAACAAGAGGACAAGCAGCTGGAAGGGGGGAGGGGTATGTGCGGATCAGAGCCGCCCCCCCCAAACGGAGAAAATTCAAAGTGAACCCAAAGTGGGAGGGGAAAGGGAGTGGCAAGCAAGGGGGGTCAGGCCCTCCTCAAATCTCAGGCCTGAGGCCCTTCTGACCACACCACCCCCTGCTACACCACCCCCTGCGTCCTAAAGTGAACAGCTCCCCCGGCTCGATGACCCCCTAGTCAGTATTGCCGGGGTTGTGCAAAATGAGGCGGAAGACTTTTGTTGGGGGGGGACAAGGAGCCAGAGAGGGGCTGGAGTTGGGGCCTCCCAGAGTGAAACCCGTCCCCACCGTCCCCCAGCCCTGCCCAGAATGGCTTTTCCTGGCTGGTTTCGAGAGACCCTCTGAAATTCAGAAGAAAAGCCTAGAATGAGGTGCCACAGCCTGTTGGGCCCAAGTGCAGAGGTCTAAGAGGCCCGGAAGACTCAGTCTTGAACTTGGGGGACAGGGGCGGGAAGGGAGGAGGGGAGGGGTCTGGAGGTGGAAAAGGAGAACCAGGAACAGGAGCGTCTACAGTTGCTGTGTTGCATCCTTTTTTTTTTTTTCTTTTTTTTTTTGTTCTTTTTCTAAAAATGTTACAATTAAAATTCAAAAAATAAAATCCCTTCCGGGACCTCAGCCCCTCGTTCCCCAGCCCCCACCTCCAAAAAAGGGCCCCATGGGTGGGGGCGGGGGGAAAGGGGAAAAAAAGAAAAGAGAAAAAAACCCACTTTTCTGTTTTCTTTTTTCTCAGGAGGGCCAAGTGTCTTTGAGGCAGCGGAGGAAGAGGTGGTCGTGGGGGCAGGTGGGGGCAGGGGAGCAGGGAGGGCCACAGGGAGCAGGGGCTAGGGCTCAGGTGGGGTCTCTGCCTGACTCCCAGTCGCCAGGAGCTGGAAGTGTCGGGGGGTCCTCCCCAGAGGTCCCTGTGCAGGCACTGCAAGCCCTCTTGGCAGCCTGATGCTCTCTTTGGGCCCCCACCTCGGCCGCCATGGAGGGGAGGCCCGGGAGGCCCGGGGCCTCCTCTGAAATGGACGGGGTCCTCAAGGCAGGCAGAAGGGGGCTTCCAAGACACAGGGCAGGGGGGCTGCTGCAGCTTACGGCATCCACCGATCCCTCCTGGCATATGGGCTCATCCAGGGCTATAGGTGCACTGCCTTCTGAGTGTGGCTGCTCTATCACATACACCTCCTCTACCTCGATCTCCGGAGACATGTCCTGTTCCTCTGCTGAGAATGCAGGCTGGGCTGAGGTCTCATCCGGAGCTGGGGATCCTTCCTCAGTGGTGGACAATCCCTGGCCTTCCATTGCATCCTGGGCCGGGGATGGTATCTGGGCTGTAGATGTTTCCTCCTCCTCTTCCTCCTCCAGCGTCAGCTCAAACTGGAACTTGTCGGGTGGGGGTGGGTGGCCTAGCCCCCCTGGCTCCTCCTCGGGCGGTGGTGAAGGGCTCTGCCGGATGGCACTGTAGTACCAGTCCCGGTTGTCCTCCAATGTGTCTAGGATCTCCTGGGCATCTGGGTGCACAAGGTCTGCCCATGTCTCCCACAACGGGTGCACAATGTAGTCTATGAAACCCACCTGGGGGAGGGGGGAGAGGGTATAAACAGCTGGCCCCTGGGGCAGATGGCACTACTATATCGTGGGGACTAATAAAATGAAAAACATACTTGTACCATTTGATGTATTCATTTTGTGACTCCCTGGAAAAACTTGTGCAAGAAAAAGAGTCATATACAAGATGTAAACAAAAATTGGAAACACCTCCATACATACAGCAATTGAGGATTAGTTAAAAAACAAATCCTGGGCCGGGCGTGGTGGCTCACGCCTGTAATCCTAGCACTCTGGGAGGCCGAGGCGGGTGGATCGCTTGAGGTCAGGAGTTTGAGACCAGCCTGAGCGAGACCCCGTCTCTACTAAAAATAGAAATAAATTATCTGGACAACTAAAAATATATACAGAAAAAATTAGCCAGGCATGGTGGCGCATGCCTGTAGTCCCAGCTACTCGGAGCCTGAGGCAGAAGGATTGCTTGAGCCCAGGAGTTTGAGGTTGCTGTGAGCTAGACTGATGCCACGGCACTCACTCTAGCCCGGGCAACAAAGTGAGACAATGTCTCAAACAACAACAACAACAACAACAACAACAAAAAAAAAAAAAACCAAAAAACAAATCCTGGGCAAAATAGCAAGACTCCTGTCTCTAGAAAAATGAAAACAAAATTAGCCGGGCATGGTAGCTCACATTTGTCATCCCAGTTACTCAGGTGGCTGAGGCAGGAGGATCGCTTGAGCCCAGAAGTTCGAGGTTGCAGTGAACTATGATCGTGCCACTTGTACTCCAGCCTGGGTGACAGAGTGAGACCCTGTCTCTTAAAAAAAAATCATGGTACATCACAGATATTCATTATGGTATTTTTTGCAAGAAAGAGACACTAGAAATAACTTCATGGGATACTGCTGTGCAGATATCATCGCTTCTGCTTAGTGACAGCACCTTGATTTTTCTTGTGGGAGGAAATGGATCCAGCTAAAACCTATTTCCCAGGCTCCTTTGCAAAGGGATGGTGGCTGTGTGACCACCTGTAGATGGAAGATGCTGGGGGCTGCCTCTGCTGGCAGAGGCCTTTCCCTGCTGGAATGTAGCCAGAATGGCTGGAGCTTTGACAACATCTGTGACCATGAGAGGCGTTCCTGAGGATGAAAGCCCCAGGTCTGGAAGGGCAGACGCGTCAACCCAAGAAGTCTGGGTTTCTTCAGGCAGGACAGAAAGTGGGGAGGGTGAGAAAGTCTCATGTCACACTTTAGGGCCTTTAGAGCCTGTACCTGCGACTTCTCCACGGAGGCCGTGTGCTTGTCGCACATGGGGCTGATCTCCATGCCACGTTCACGCTCACGGTCGCCCTGCTGGAAGAACTCGGCCATGATGCGGTCTGTCCACTGGCGGTACAGCTCCAGTGGCTTGGTGGGGTTGCTGAGGTCCGCGCAATGCACCATGTTCCGAAGGACCTGCATGGGGTGGGGGGGATGGGTGGAGGACCTTCAGAGGCGGTGCCTCTGTACAGTCTGGACCCGCAAGCTTTCTTATCTCCCACCGGGAAAGGGGGTCTGGGCGTGGGGAGAAGAGGGAAGAGAGGAGGTGGGGGGAGATGGAGACAGGTGGGGAAAATGAAGGGGGAGATGGAGAGAAGGGTCCAGTCTCCTCATATGGCGGTAGGGCGGCGGCGGGCGGGGGGCACCTGGATGCGGTCGGAGTAGTTGTCCAGCAGGAGGACCCCCGAGCTGGTCACTTTCTTGGTCTCCACCATGGTCTTCAGGTCAGCCAGGAGGGTCATGTGCTTGGACATGTCCGTGGCCAGCACCTGTGGGCAAGGGGGCGTCAGAGGGGCCACTGGAGCCCACCCACAGGACCCACCAGGTTCCAGAGGGTTCCTCTGGGACTCAGACCTTCCCTTCCCCAAAGCCCAGGACTCGAAGGATTCCTTTCCCGCTATGTCCCTGTCCCTGCTCCCGCCACGCCCACCATGTCGATGACCATCTTGCGCAGGCTCTGCCGCTGGCGCTTGGTGAGGTTCTGGAAGATGTCGCAGTTGTCCTCCTGCAGCAGCTTGAAGCCCACAGCCAGGTGGTGATTCTCGAGCACCGACTCGTCGTTGTACATGAGCGCCAGTTCCGAATCTGTGGCCGAGCCTCAGCAGTCAGGGGGAGGCCCATGTGGGCAGCTCCGCCCCCAGCCTGGCAGGCCCCGCCCCAACGCGGCCAATCCCACCCCCAGTCTGGCAGGCCCGCCCCCAACCCAACCCAGCCGATCCCGCCCCCAGCCCTGTAGGCCCCGCCCCCGGGGAGGACCACTCACTGGTGTTGATGAGGAACTGGTTGGAGACCCCAGGGTGATCCACGTCGTGAATGGCAGCCGCAAACAGGGCGGCAAGAATCTCCAGGTCCGTAAACACGGCCTAGGAGCAGAGAGAGACTGATGTTAGAATGACGGACGTGGCAAAAGAGGGATGAGGGGGTCAGAGTGAGATTGGGGGAGGGGGGTGTCAAGAAAGACAGGAGTCCCAGCCTGGGCAACATAGCGAGACCCCGTCTCTGCAAAAAATAAGAAAAATTAAAAAAAAAAAAGAAGAAAAATTAGCTGGGTGTGGTGGCACATGCCTGTAGTCCCAGCTACTCAGGAGGCTGAGTCAGGGGGATGGGCTTGAGCCCAGGAGTTTGAGGTTGCAGTGAACTGTGATGACACCACTGCACTCCAGCAAAGGTGACAGAGTAAGACTTTGTCTCAAAAAACAAACAAAAATCCCAGGACTGAATCTAAGGGAAAATAAAAAAAGAAAACAAACAAACAAATAAAAAACCCCAAACAAACAAATTAGGAGTCTGGAGAGAGAGATGAGAAATAAAAAACAGGGTCACAGAGAAATAGAGGACACAGGATCAGAGAGATAAGCAGGACATTGGAGATGGGCAGTAAGTGACACAAAGAGAGCAGGGGTTTGGGGGACAGGGCAGGTGGCAGGCACTCACATCCAGGGCAGGCGTGGCCAGCAGCACGTGGGTGGACTGTAGCACGTCGGCCGCGTGCAGGCTGTTGTGGTAGGCCACGTTGGCGTGGTAGTGGTCCTCCAGCGTCAGCATATATGTCACCATCGTGTCCACAGGGATGCGGAATTTCTTCAGCAGGTCCCGCTCCTGAGGGCAGGCAGGGGCAGGGTGGTGACCCCTGCCACCCCTCCGTGCCAACCCCCCACCCCGTGCTCTGTGCCGTGCACACCCCAGCCCATTCCCCACTGCAGGCATCACCTGGAATATCGTATACATGATGCAACTTAGGGAGCGACCTCCTGCATAATCCGACACGCAAAAGATGTTGAGACCCCACTTGTTCAGGTTCTCCAGTTCCTGGGGAAGATGAAAGGCCAGAGGTCAGGAGCCTGCAAGGCCCAGGGCCCTCGAGAACATTTCGTAGGACTTTGGAGCCCTGGTCTGAAGGGAGCACCATTACTGCTCACCCAGTGGGTGACATATTCAACAGCACAGCTCTGACCAGACCCATGTCACTGGCCTGTACACCAATCCCCCAGTGGCTGGGATGTTGCCTGCTAAGGCTCATGGCTACCCCTTTCTTCAGAAAGCTCCTCTTGCCCCTCTGGGGGCAGCCCCCAGACAATCACTGATATGGGGGACTCCAGTTGAGACGACTTCCTCGCTTGGTTTCTTTCTTTGTTAAAGAGACAAGGCCTTCTCTGTCACTCAGGCTAGAGTGCAGTGGTGTGATCATAGCTCACTGCACCTTTGAACTCCTGAGCTTAAGTGATCCTCCTGCCTCAGCCTTCCAAGCAGCTAGGACTACGGCACTATCATGCCCAGCTAATTTTTCTATTTTTTTTTTTAGAGACAGGGTCTGGCTATGTTGCCCAGGCTGGTCTTGAACTCCTGGCCTCAAGCAATCTCCCACCTCGGCCTCGCAAAGTGCTGGGATTACAGGTGTGAGCCACAGTGCCTGGTCTGGGCTTCCTTCCATTCTTCCTTAAACCCTCCCTCCTCTTGAAGCCCCTCTCCATAAAGCAGGTGTCCCCCCAAATCCTTATCTCAGCCTCTGTTTCCAGGGAACCCAGCTTAACACATGACCCAATATTCAGTTCTCCTTTGGGCCCCAGGAGACCCCTGCCCCACTCCAGCCCAGCCTCTGCCCATCCGCCACCCACTTGCGCCAGGAGCTCTTCTTGGTCTGTCTTCACCCCGAAGCGGGGGATGCTAGAGTTGTTCAGGCTGCTATGTGTCAACTTTTTCACCCCTGTGATCTGAGACATGGGCTGGAGATGCGGCACAGGGGGCGGGGGCTGCTGGGAGGGTCTCTGTCGCGGCGCTTGCTGTTTTTCTCGCTCCTTCATTGTGGGTGATGGGATCTCAACTTCATTCTGTTTGTCTGCAGAAGGTGGGGGCAAAAGCATTGAGTGCCCCCCAACCCCCACCAGCCCCGGGGGCTCCCCTTATCCCTCTAGCCCTCTGCCACGTACTGGGAAGCCTCACCAGAAAGGACAGACACCTTTTGGGTGTCACACTGATGGCTGCTCAGAGGAGGGAAGCCAAAAGAGACATAGGAATTCTTCTGGGAGGTGGTGGGCTGGAACGGGGACCCTGGGGCCGGCCCAGGGCTATGGGATGGCCCGAGTCCGATCGCCAGGTTTGGCTGGAGGGTGGCATAGGAAGTCAGGAAGTGGGGTGAGGAAGCTGGGGAAAGCTGCTTCCTGCCCGGGACGCCCAGGGAACAGTCTAGGGCGGAGAAGGCATCCCCATGGTGGCCAAGACTGCTGGTTGGGGGGGGCTTCGCTGGGATGAGAGAGGGAAGGGTGGTCTCTGGCTCCATTGCCCAACCCTCCCTTGGCACCACCTTGCCTGGGACCTAGCCCCAGGAATACTTTTCCTGAGCTTTCAAGGGCTTCCAGAGCCCAGCCAAGGCCACCCTTTGTGACCTGGGGCTGCCAGTCAATTATGGGGCTTAATGGGGTCATTTGCATGCCATGCTCCCATTGGCTGGATCTTTAGAATTCTGAGCCATACCACGCCCTCATTGGTGGGAGCATTTAAAATCCTGAACATATTTCTGGAGTTTGGGTGGGTGGCTCCTGAATTTTGGGGTACCTTTGGGTTTCGGTGGTAAATCGTGAGTTTGGGTTTGGGCAGTAAATTGTGAGGATCAAATTTTCCTGAGTTTAGGGGGATACCCTTAGCTTGGGGGATCTTAGATTCAGAGGTTACGATGACTTTGAGGTACCCATGAGCTTAAGGTTTCCAATGAGTTTAAGGTAGTCTACTCTACTTGGGGTTCCACTGAGTTAGAAAATTCTCCTAAGTTTAGGGAATTTCTTACAGGTGGTTAAGCTTGAGAATCCTATTGAGTTAGGGGATCAAAAGTTTTGGGAGTCTACTGAATTTGGTGGGGGAGGGTTCATATCAAGTTTGGGAATTCTACTGAATTTGAGGGGCTTTTCAGCTTGGAAGTTGGCTAAAGTTTGGGGTTTTTTTGTGGGCTCTAAAGCACAGAGCTTCTCTTAAGTTTAAGAACTCTACTGAATTTGGGCATCTCTCTTGAGTTTGAGGGGGTTCTTCTGAGTTCAGGGAGTCTAATACAAGGTTGTTGATTCTAATTGAAAACCTCCCAAAGAGGCTTTTCAGCTAGGAGCTTTTTTTTTTTTTTTTTTTGATACAGGTCTCTCTCTGTCACCCAGGCTGGAGTGCAATGGCATAGCTCACTGCAGCCTGAGACTCCTGGGCTCAAGTGATCCTTCTCCCTCAGCCTCCTGAGTAGCTGGGACGACAGGCATGCACCACCATACCTGGCTAATTTTTTTTATTTTTTGTACAGATGGGTCTCGCTATGTTGCCCAGGTTGGTCTTGAACTCCTGGCCTCCAGTGATCCTCTTGCCTCAGCCCCCCCAAAAAACTGGGATTATAAGCATAAGCCACTGAACCCAGCCTCAGATGGGAGGCTTTTCAAAGTTTAAGAATCCTATTTGAGTTTGGAGGTCTCTTGGGGTCTTAAGTTTGAGAGATCCACTGGGGTTCCACTGAGTTTGGAGGGGGTTTTAATCTCACAGATGTTTCAAATGTGGGATTCTATAGAAGTTGGGGTCCCACTGAGTTTGGAGGCATCCCAAGTATGGGAGTTCTTGAGTGTGGTTACTTCAATCTTTGGGGATTTTAGAGTCAGGGTCCCTGGGAAAATATGGGCGATAAGACTCAGGGTCGGGGGCAGCCTCCTCTAGCACCCCCCCCCCCCACCCATATGCTGCCCCTCACTCACCCAGGAATGTTGTGGAAATGTACTCTGACACCTGGTTTCCTGACCTGCTCATTTCTGACAGGTGCGTGAGTTCACGGTTCAGCATCCTCTTGAACTAAGGTGAAGGAGTCAAGAAGGAAGGGATGATGGGAGAATCACAGAGTCTGTGTAGGGGTGTCAGTCCCTCCCAAAAAACTCCTGAAGACTCCATGGGTCCCTCCTATTTCTCTGCTCAGCCAGCAGAGCCCCTACTAGGCCGCTAGAGGGGAGGGTCAGCCCTCCCTCCCCTCCTATTTCCAGATGGGGGTCCCCAGGCTTGGCAGGTTCCAGATCAGCAGACCTCTCCCTGCCTGAGGAAAGAGGGGCTCCCCTCCCCATTTAATCCAAGGAGGAGCCAGAGGAGCACCTGTGGAAGGGAGGGGCTCCTGCCTAACAGGAAGCCAATGGAGTAGCAGGAGAATCCCGTCACCATGGCAATGGGAGTCTCCTTAGCAACTCCCCCTCCAACCAGCTGCTGAGCTGGGAAGGAAGGGGGGCAGGCCAGCAGCCCCTTAACCCTTGCTTTCCCAGAGCTACCCCTGGCCCATGTCATGCCAGATGTGGTCCGCAATCCTGGGGGTCCTGACCCTAGCCCCCAGCCCAATTTGGAAGAAGAGAATGGAGTACTCAAGCTCTGGGGGAAGAAGAGGTTTGGCCGGGGCAGGGGAGAATGATGAGATGAGGAAAGCCCAGTCTGTTCACCCAGCGGATGGGGAAGGGGGTTCCCATAATAGCCCCCTCTCCCCCAACCCCAGGGAGGTGGATGGACACACAAATGAATGGAATATACCCCAAATCGGGCTTGAGGGCCCCTCCTGGGCCACCCCTTGCCACTTGTCACAGGCCTCTGCTGTGACATTGTGCCTGGAGGAAAAAGGGCATCAGCTCCCCACCTCCAAGCTCTGCCAAGGCACCCCCAAAGCAGGAGCAGACTCTGTCAGGGACACAGGGCAGGAAGGGTGAGCCTGTATGGCCCATGCTGGGATGGGCACTCACTCCTCTGTCAGAGACCCTGGGCACACAAAAAGACACACTCACACACATACACACATACACACACACAGAGATGGACCCACAACATCTCACACAACTGCACACAGAGTCCCAGGCTCCCAGTCTTACACAGCGTCACACAGCCCAGACACACAAAGCAGAGGGCACACAGCAAGGCAACCAGTGACATTTGGGGTCACATGCCCCAGAAATATCAGGCAGCTCCGGGCTCACAGACACGGCCCAACACACAACACCACAGTCAGAACCATACGATCTCAGACACAGGGCCATGCCATGACCCAGGAAAACAAGCGTATGGTCAGGTGGACACACACCATCGCAGACACAACACACATCCAGGCACTGACACAGTCACACCCATCAGGAGACCCAACACACCCCTGAGAGAGCCACACACCCCCAACTACCCGCCATCCACGCCCAGCCCTGGGCCACACACAGAGAGAGTCACAGGCTTCATCTCCAGGCCACACACGTGCACAGCTGGACACACAAGCCCATATCAGGGGCTAGAGGGTCTGGCCCCGCTGGTCTGGGGCTCCTGCCCACCCTCCACCCTGTGTTCCCCTACCTGGTCCCACCAGCCCACCAGCCAAGGCTTGGAGCAGGTCTCGCAGAAGAAATCCACCAAGGGCATCTTGGAGCCTTAGCCCCGCTCGGGGCTGCTGGACGCAGAGGCTGGGCTTGGGGAGGCCCGGGGTTAACAGCCACCGGGGGCGGGGGAGGGGCAGTGCTGGGTGGCTGGGTAGTGAAGGGGGAGCTGCGGAGGGGCCTGGGCCGGCCCAGCAGGGCTGGGGGCTCCCTTCCCCTCCGCGCTCCCGGTGGCAGCCCTGGTTACATGGTCTGCCAGCCCCCAGCCCTGATGGGCCCCCCAGAGGCAGTGGCTGGAGGCAGTGGGGGGCCCCTGCCCATGGGGGGGGGCAGGGCAAGGGTCCCAAGAGGAGGCTGCGGAGGCTCGGGGCTCCGTGTGTGTGTCCGTGTGTGTGCGTGTGCGTGCTCACTGCAGCACTGGCAGGCTGCATGCGACATCAGGTGGTGCTAGGGGTGGGGGGGCGTTAAAGGGGCATCGGAGCCCACAGGCCTCAGCCAGAACCCAGGTGGGGCTGCCCCTGTGAGGACATATCCCTTCCATGAACACATCCAGAGATGGAAACACACACTCAGACAGTCCATATACTCACAGATACAACAAACATCCTGAGATGTTCCATGGACAACGACACACACCCAGATGCTTGACACTCAAACACACAATTGGACACACACATACCCAAATGCTTTTAGTTCTACACTTGCATGATGCACACGTGTGTGCACACACACACCTGGAGACACATTTACTGGTACACAGCTGAGCATGCAGTGACACAAATGCTTTTAGACATGCCCCTTCCAAAGACACAGATCCACACCCAGACACATACCTAGGGACAAACACCTAAGATGCCAGCCACACTTACAGATACACACTCAACACACCCACAGGCACACTTTCAAGCCAACACAAATATCCATATGCCCTTGGACACAGACATACCGTGACATCCATAAGGGAATACTCACACTCACAAATGCACAAATATACACACATGCACGCACGCACCATTGCAGAAATACCTGCAGACCCCATACCCAGAGACATAGTCACAATTTCAGATGCTTGACCCGTCCTCGGGGACACAATCACTTTTGGACTTGCATGTTCTCAAACAAGCCTTCACCACCCACTGACATATGCATCCCCCAACACAGACACCCCCACTTGCAAATTATTTGCTGATAGGAACCCACCCACGAGGGCTACCACCACGCTGCACAACTCCAGGAGGCATCATTCATACTGCCTGGTTTCTGAATGGTATCCCCTGGAGTTGTGCAGTGCACGGTCTACACAACTGTACATGGAAGCCTTGTATCCTCTCCTGCAGCCCTGCAAACACACACACAGTCATAAATACATTGAGATACACACTCAGATTCTGACCTGGACCAACCCACACCTGCAGACACAGCCCACACAGTTAACCCTACAATATCATACCCCTGCATAATCTCCTGTGGATCCCATACCCCACACCCACCCACAGGTACACACCTGTGTGCCACTCCTCAGAGTCGGCTTGGAACACACCAGTGCTGTAAACGGGTAGCTGCCAAATCAACAGCTACACAGACCCATAGCCACAGATGCACACCCATAGATCACAAAAGCATACAACCTCCTGGGGATAGACGGTCACCTACTGACATACCTACAACTAGACGCACACACCCACACACACCAGGCTCCTCCATCCCTGGGGAAAGTCAGAACACACAGCAGCTACAAATCTTGAAGCTGCCACCCAAGGGTAGAGGGATTGGCCACGCCCTCATCAGCCACACCCAACGGTCAGCCCTGCCCACAGACCCAACCTTATGGTTGGCTCCACCATAGCCCTGCCCCCACCAGTGATTGGCCCCGCCCCATCAGCCACGCCCAATGGTTATCCCCACCCACAGGTCCAACCTAGCAGTTGGCTCCACCCACCAGCCACGCCCAATTTCCCCCGCCCCCACCAGCCCTGCCCAGGAGTTCTGCCCACCGCACCACCTGCACACCTTGTGGGAGGCCATCTCACTGACAGAGCGGTAGGTCTGCATGGTCTCCAGCTGCTCCAGACACCAGTCCAGCTCCTCCAACGTCTCCCGGGCCAACTGCTGACACGTCTCCTCTGGGGAAGGGGCAGCTGGGGTGGTGACTCAGAAGGTCTACAGGCAGACCCCCAGAGACCCCAGTCTGTGGTGACCCCGTCAGGTGAGTGGAGTGCTGGGGAAGGAGCTGAGATAGCCACCTGGGGTGAGGGACCCCCCACTGGGGCAGCAAGAGGGGCCCTTTCCCACCCCCCAGGGCTTAGCTACCTGACAGCGTGGCCTTGCAGACAGGGGTTGGGCCACCCAGCGGGGACCTCCTGCAAAGAAATAGGGCTCCAACATCAGCCTGGGCACCTCTAGATCCCTCCCTTCCCCTCTCCATGAACAGTGCTAATTCTCCTTTTTTTTAGTGCTCACTGTTGTCCCAGGCATCCTGCCATGTCCTCTGCCTGCAGCCTCTCAATGATCCCCAGCAGAACCCATTTTACAGATGAGGAAACTGAGGCTGATCTGAATTAGGATCAGGTCTCTGCTCCCTTGACTGCAGTCCTCAAATTCCTCCAACTATCTAAGGATGGCTCTGTCCCCTCAGCCCCAGACCCCCAGAGGGACTGGTAGCTCTCAGCCACAGTCCCTAAATAATAATTATTTGTTTATTATCTTTCCCTAAAATAATAAGAACCACTCCTATTTATTGAGCCCTTCCTATGTGCAAGGCAGTGTTCTAGCATTTGCTGTATACCATCTCCTGAATTTGTCCTAGCAGTTATCTAAGGGAGGCATTATTGTAATTCTGCCTTTACAGAGGGGGAACAGAAGCACCACAGGATGCCATTCACCCAGCAAATTGGTGTCAGGGCCCTGAGTGGCCCTGGGATTGGGGCTGTGGCCTCACCACTGTGCATCTGAACTCCTAGGTCTTTATTTATAAGAGTTTCTGTGTCTTAGGCCCTTGAACCACACACAATGGCTCTCTGGCTCCAAGAGATTTGTTGGCTGACTAGAGATTCAGAGACGTCAAGTGCCTGCCCAAAGTCACACAGCACAGCTTAGAGTTGAACCCAGGTATTCTTGGCTTCATGATCATGGATTTGGGGGCCCAGTCTCAACTTACTTGTTGCTAGGAATGGGCACATTGGTCAGGAGAGAGAAGTTGCTGCGAACACTCCGGAGACTGGCCAGCACCTGGGAAGGACAGGAGCAGTGAGTGTCTACCCAGAGGGGCAGCAGGGCTGGGCCCTGTCCCCAAGTGGAGGGGAGGGTTGGAGCCCCTTCTCTCCTCAACCATTTCGGGAAGGAGGTCTCACCTGGGCAAATGGCGTTACGATGAGATCCTCAGCATGCCTGCAACCAAGGACAGTGGCAAGTCAGGGGTCCCCAGAGAAGCAACTCTGAGGGCTGCACCCAGGGAGAGGACTCTGTGGGGTTGGGGGAGAGGGCACGTATACCGCACAAGGGTGGACATGCTTCCAGAGCTGGCAGAGGAGGGAAAGGCAGTCAGGGAGGGTGGCTCAGGTGGGTGGGGGGAGCAGAGGCGACCAGCCCTGAGTCGTCTGGGGAGGGAAGACGGGAATATGCTGGGCTTGGTGGGGGGAGCAGAGGACAGGAAAGCGATTTAGGAGGCTGAGGTGGGTACCTCAATGGGTGGGGGTGGAACCTGGAAGACCCACTAAGGGAGGAGGAGGCTGAGCAGGTTTAGGGAGTGCTCACACCTCAGCAGGTGGCCATGGGGGAGCTGGCAGGCAGGGAGGGGGGTTGCTCACGCCTCGCTGGTGACTGATGAGTTCCGGGACATAGTCTTGGGTGACATGTCGTAGTCGCTGTCTGAGCGGTACAGGAAGGACTCCCGGCGCTGGCTGGTGGCCGCCCCGGCATGCAGCACGAGCCCCGGGCTCGCCTGCGAGTCCAGGGGGCTGCGGCCCGGAGATGGTGTCGGCCCATTTTCCGCCTCGAAGCTGCAGGCAGTGGGTGCAAAGAGGGGTCAGAGGGTGCTGACATGGTGTCAGAGAAGCCAGGAAGTTCCTGGCAGAGATTGGGGGGCAGATGGAGGATGTTAAGGAGAGACAGACACCCCCAAAGAGATGGGAGGGCATTGCAGAGATCGAACACCTGCTGAGGACCTAAGTGCATCAGTCCCCATTGCTGGTCCTGGGGACCCCCCGAAGGCCAAAAGTTGTGGGCTCATCCCGTCTCCTTTGCACCTCAAATCATCCTTGCTGCCCAAATCCATCCAGAATCTGTCCATTTCTCACCTCCTCCTTCGTTCCCCAGTCTATTCCTTCCATGGCCACGAGAGGGGGCTTGTATACACCTGAGTGAGGTCAAGTCCCTCCACTGCTCAGAACCTTCTATGGCTCACACCTCACACAAAACAAGAACCAAAGTCCCCACTTGCCGTACCTAAGTCCTGTCCCATGACCTCCCCCCTCCCCTCCCACTCACTCTGCTCCAGCCTCCTCGCTGTTCCTTAAACATTCTGTACATGGTCCTGCCTCAGGGCCTTTGCACAGGCTGTTTCTCCTGCCCAGATGTCCAACGGCTCCTCCTTCATCTCTTTCAGTCCTCAGCTAAAATATTCCCTCCTCGGAGAAGCCTCCTCTAACCAATCCATCTAAAATTTCAGCCTCTGCCCTGATATTTCCTATTTCCCTTCCTTTTAAAAAAAAAAAATGCCAGGCGCAGGGACTCACGCCTGTGATCCTAGCACTCTGGGAGGCTCAGACAGGAGGATCGCTTGAGATCAGGAGTTCAAGACCAGTCTGAGCAAGAGCAAGACCCTGTCTCTTCAAAAAATAGAAAAATTAGCTGGGCACAGTGGCATGCCTGCAGTCCCAGCTACTCAGGAGGCTGAGGCAGGAGGATCGCTTGAGCCCAAAAGTTTGAGGTTGCAGTGAGCTATGATGATGGTGATGATGCCACTGCACTCTACCCAGGGTGACAGACCAAGACTCTGTCTCAAAAAAGACCAAAATCCAAAAAACCCCCAAACCCCCCAAATCATCCTACTTACTTGGCATAATCTATATTTTCCTTATTTTTACCATTTAACCTCCCTTCTAAAACTAAGTTCTGTGGGGCAGGGATTTTTGTCCACTTTGCTTGCTGCTGTGTTTTTGGGACCAAGAATGTGGCCTGGCACACAGTGGACACCCAAAGAATCATTAAACATATGAATGAATGAATGAACTGGATTGTGCTATGCTGTGGTCGGGGCTGGCCTCTCTGGGGAGGTGACATCTCAGCAGGGCCTGAAGGATGAGGAGGAGCCAGCCAAGAATCAGGAGGTGGCAAAAAGTACTCCATGCAGAGGGAACAGCAAGTGCAAAGGCCCTGGGGCAGGATTTGATTTTTGCTGGTGTGGCTGGAGTGGAGATATAGACAAGGACTGTGACAAGGACGCAGCTACAGAGAGGATAGAAACCATTCCTTTCCACTTGTTTGTCTCCTTATTATTAAGATTTGAGGGTTTATTGTATATTGTGGATACAAGTGCTTTATCATATATTTTTTTCTCCCAGTCTAGAGCTTGTCTTTTTATTTTCTTGGTAGTGCCTTTTGCAGAGCAGAAGTTTCACAGTGACTTATTTGCGGGAGGGGGGTTGTTTGTTTGTTCTTTAGAAATAAGGTTTCGCTTTGTCACCCAGGCTGGAGTGCAGAGGCACAATGATCACTCACTGCAGCCTTGAACTCCTGAGCTCAAGTGGTGATCCTCCTGCCTCAGCCTCCCGAGGAGCTGGGACTACAGGCATACAGGCGTGTGCCACTGCACCTGGCTAATTCTTTTTCATTTTTTCAGAGACAGAGTCTCACTAGGTTGTCCAGGCTGGTCTCCAACTCCTAGCCTCAAGTGATCCTCCCACCTCAGCCTCCTGAGTCACTGGGATTACATGCATGAGCCACTGTGCCCAGCCCCACTCTGTTTCTATGTTGGCTGCCTGGCCCTGGCAGGCATTTGCTCTCACTGAGGGAAGATGATCTAAAGAGGGTCAAGTAGGCAGAGGGCAACTTGGTCAACATTTTGGCCAGAGGAGTCAAAAGGTCTGGGTTTGAATTCTGATCTTGTTGTGTGACCAAGAGCTAATCACTCTCCAATCTGAGCCTAGTTTCTTCACCTGGGAAATTAAGTCAATGAAGTCTTCCTACTTCCCAAGACTGGCCCAGAAAAAAAGATTCAACATATGGAAGCTGAGATTGCTGTCTTGGTCTAGGAGATTTCAAATTTATTTCTTAGCAGTGGGACCATTCCAATAAAATCTTGGACTCTCAATGGGTAGGACTGGAAATTGGGAGTTTCCTTTCCTCTCTCTCTCCCTTGTTGCACCCACTCAAAGCACAGCCTGAAGTCCACTGGCCAGTATAACCCCCAAGACCATTCAGTAGGAAAAGGACAGTTTTTTCTTATTTATTTACTGAGACAGGGTCTCACTCTGCTGTCCAGGCTGAAGTGCACTGGCATCATCATAGCTCACTGCAACCTCTAACTCTGGGACTCAAGTGCCTCCTGCCTCAGCCTACCAAGTAGCTGGGAATACAGGCAGGTGCACCATGCCCAGGTAATTTTTAAATATTTTATACTTAATGCCACTGAACTGTATACTCAAAAAACAATTAAAATGGTACATTTTGTTATGTGTATTTTTCCACAATAAAAAAACTTCATAGAATGTATACTAACTAAGCTGGGTCCAGTGGCTCAAGCCCATAATCCCAGCTACTCAGGAGGCTGAGGTGGGAAGATAGCTTGAGGCCAGGAGTTCAAAACCAGCCTGGGCAACATAGTGAGATCCCATCTCAAACAACAAAAAAAGAATGTATATTAAAAAGGGAAGGCAGGGTGTGGTGGCTCATGCCTATAATCCTAGCACTCTGGAAGGCCAAGGTGGGAGGATTGCTTGAGCTCAGTAGTTCAAGACCAGCCTGAGCAAGAGCAAGACCCCGTCTCTACTAAAATAGAAAAAATTAGCCGGGCGTGGTGGCGCATGCCTGTAGTCCCAGCTACTTGGGAGGCTGAGGCAGGAGGATCGCTTGAGCCCAGGAGTTTGAGGTTGCTGTGAGCTAGGCTGACGCCATGGCACTGTAGCCTGGGCAACAGAGTGAGACTCTGTCTCAAAAAACAAACAAACAAAAAAGGGCAAATTTTACTATATGTTGGTTTTAAAAGTAAATTTATAAAAAAACACTCAAGGTGGAATATTCACAGACCACCACTTGGGCCTTTGATGATAATGCCCATTTACTGAGCACCTGCTGTGTACCAGGTGCCAGGTTAGATCCTTTCATGTATACAGTAAAAACAACCAGACATTTAGTGGGCTCTTGCTGTGTGCCCAGCGCTACTGAGGTGCCTTATATGCATTAACCCATTTATATCTCCAACCACCTCTGTGGGGCGGGTTAACATCCCTGTTCCAGAGGGAGGCTGAGTCACAGACGGGCTGCGACGGGTTGGTGGCCTCACTGCCTGAGAACCATGGCCAGGCCCAGCCTGGATTTTTTGGCTTCAGGGGAGGGGACAGGAACATACCTACATACAGAAGACCCAGGGGCCAGGAGCCGAAGCTGCACTGCAGTTTAGGGAAGGTGAGCCCCCGGCCGCTGAGAGGGCATCCAGCTAGCACGGCTGGCAGATACACCAGCCCCAGGGGACTCGGCTCACGTCAGCAGCGGCCCAGAGGCCTGGATGGGAAGAGGGACACTCCCCGGGGCCCTGCTGTTTGTGCTTCAGGAAGATGTCCCCTGGGTTGAGGGAAGGAAGAGGGGAGGGGTTTGTGGCTGTACAACTGCTGCCTGGGAGTTGGGAGGGGGTGTCTCAGCCATTCCCAAGAATCAGACCCCTGGACCACGGACAGTCTCCCCTCCCTGGCCTACCACTCTGACTGTTCAGGGTGGCCCCAAAATCAGGCTAAAGGCTGCTCCGGTGACATCCCAGTGGGACCCAAAGCCACAAACCACATCACAGCCAGGCACCCAGACACTCTATTCAAGGTGAAATGACATGCCCAAGACTCCCCCTCAGGCAGGCTGACCATTTATTTGGTGGCACTTTCAAATGAAGTTGCTACCTGAGCTTCCACCTCTCTGGGGTCCTAGGCCTGCCCACCTGGGGTCCCCAAGGATCTGGGCGTGTTCAGCCCAGGGGCAATCCAGGCCTTGGAGACTTCTGCTGCAGGGACCAATGGGAAACAAACAAGCATGATGTGTGCGGTGTGGGCAGGGGAGGGAACACAGTTGGTAAAGATTATAATAACAATGAATGTCGCCAACTGTTACTGAATGCCACATGCTAGGTGCTATGCTTGGACACGCATTAATGCATAGTTTTCCAGACAAAGAAATCAAGGCACAGAAAGGATGAATAACTTGGTTGTTAGTGCTAGAACGTGGACTTGAACTTGGGCAACTGAACTACAAAGCTGCACTGCACTGTCTGCCCCCAAGGCAGACAAACAGGGCAGGGAGGCCTGGTGTCTTCCCCGGGATCCCTGCGCCACTCCACCTGACTCGCTCACTCGTAGGTGACAGGCAGCCTTTATGGAAAGGCCTGGCATTTGCTTTGTGAAGGTCACACGGAGGGCGGGCGCTGGTGTGTGTCTCCCAGGCAGGCGCGTGGTGCCAGGTGACACGGCTGTCTGTGGGGCTGGGTGTGCAAGGAGGGTCAGTGTATGTAAGAGTCTGGGGGAAGGGGGAGGGGACCTGTGTGTATGTAGGTGTCTGTGTGGCATTGTACATCTGTGTGTGTGAGTGGGAGCTGAGTGTTCATGCCTGTGTGCATCTGAGTGTCTATATCAGTGTGTTTCTCAGTCTGTGTGACCTTATGACAGTGTGCCACACAGACGCTGTAACTGTCTCTGACCCCTGAACGGGTACAAGGTGTGTTCCCGTGTGTGTCTGGGTGCAGGTGTGGGAGTCCAGCCTGCAGGAACCTGCAGGTGTATGTTTCAGTGACAACACTTCCTGCAGAGATCGCAGTGCAGACAAGGCTGTTTGAGGGGTGGGCCAGGGTTGCTGTGATCTGTGTGTCACCTGTGTGTGGCCATGAGTTCCCTGCAGGGTTCTCTTGGTGCCCCCACCAGCCAGGAGACCCGTACCTCATTCAGTAAACACCAGGCGACCTCGATTGCCCTGCGCATGGCTGTGTCTGGAGTGTGCGTGTCTGCGTTGGGTATCTGAGTACTCAGAGAACCTAAAGGCCACTTTATGGCCCCAGTTCTGTCCAGCTGATTCCAAACACCCTCCAGGCATCCCAGAACCTCCCCGCCCCGCCCCCACTCAGCTTGGTTTTCAGCCTGGCAGCCCCAGCCAGGGGTGGGGGGAGGTAGAGTTGGACATACTCAGCAGGCCCTAGGGACTGGCTCCAGGCCAGTGGCCTGGGAGTGGAGCCCAGGTGACGCTGGACACCCATAACTGCCGCCAAGGTGAATGCCAGAAGCCCAGGTCTAGGGGCACAAATGGGGTGAAGGGATCTCACCTTGGAGAGACAGGAATGGAGCAGGACCCAGCACCCACTTTGGGGGCTGCCACCTTCAGGAAGCCCTCAGCAGTACCCAGACCTCTCGGGCCAGGGAAGGGGGTGAGGCTCAAACCAGATCCTGGAAGCCACTTAGGGTTCTCCCCCAAGATGGATTCAAAGCCCCCATAGCGCTGCCAGTGCCCTCCTGTTTTAAAGGAGGGCACTGGCCATGGGACACCCACCTGACAGATCTGCCCAGAGGGCGCCGACGGGTGTCCTCCTCGTTGAAGGAGAAGTGGGTCAGGGATTCAGGGCCCGCAGGGGGCAATGCCAAGGCAGGAGGCCGGGGCCGGGCCCGGGGCGCTGCACTAGAGCGCATGGAAGCCAAGAGCCGTCGGGGCGTGCATGGGGACGGAGGCACGGCAGTGTGGCATGCCCTGCTCGCCAGGCCCGAGGTGTTTGTGGCCGCGGCCAGCGGCGCCGCCTCCACACCCGCCTCCACGCCCTCGGTGACCCCCCCAGGGACAACTCGGGGCGGTCGGGCAGCAGGGAGGATAGCGTGGGGGCTCAGGGCCGCAAGGGCTCCATGCATGCCCCACCCCTGCAGGGGTCTTGCAGAACCGGCGCACATTTCCCGCCTGCTCCCCTCCCTCCTGGGCCTCAGGGGTGCCCCGGGCTCCGGTTTCCTAGCTCTGGGCCATTCCCCCGGGCCCCCCTCCACCACCTCCTCTGGCCCCGCCTCCCTCCTCCCTGCCCTGACGTCAAGCTCGGCCTGCTCTAGGTCTCAGATCGCAGATAGTCCCCGCGGAGTGCCCGCGGCTGGGTGACAAAAGCCGGATGAATGCGGGCAGGTATAACTGAGAGGTGGGAGGGGTAGAGACCAAACAGAGACGGGAGAGACAGAAGTGGAGAGAGAGACATAGACAGAGAGACCCGGAGAGAGGCAGTAACCTTCCCTCCACCCCCAGGACCCCACTCAGGGCTCCCAAAGGCCCCTACCCCTCCTCCTCTTCTGTCCCGCCCCCATCTCTTCCCGGGCCGCGTTGGGTCCGGTCCCGCCCGCAGTACCTTCGCCCCAGCCGGGCTCCCAAACAAGTGCGTGCGGAGAGCAGAGGGGAGAAGCCCCTAGCGCCAGCCCTTGCCCACCTGTGGGCTGCCACCCTCAGCCTCCAGGATAAATGGGGCATTAGGAAACCAGACCGGATGTGGCCTCCAGGCCTGTCACCCCCAGGCTTCCCGCCTCCGCAGCCCACCCCCGGTCTGGCCAGGAAGGGAACTTGCATTTGCCCTTGATGCCCGGTGCACACGGTGACATCGAGCCTCGCCGCAAGGCAACACCGGGAGGGCACCGCTGGCCCCATTTCACAGGCCCTTAGACTGAGGCCAACAGAACTGAACACATGTCCCCAGGACACCCTGGATGGCAGGTGGATCTCACTCCTCCAAATCGTGACCGCACCTTCAGCTTTGCACAGGAAGTGGGAGGGACATAGTATTTATTGAGCATCTACTGCATGCCCTATCAGATCTCTCCCTGGCAACCCTGGCAGGCAGGGATGATTTTTATCACTGCCATGTGACCAAAGAGGAAAAGTGAGTCTGTGGAGGGCGAGCCACCAACGGACACCCCAGCGCGCGCCAGGCGGCCAGGGGAGACTCGAACCCACGGCCACCAGCGCGCACTTACCCAGCCCACGCCTGGCGGCCAAAATCCTGGAAGCTGCGGAGAATCCGAAGGCGCCTGCGGAAAGTTGGGGACGGGCTGGCGAAGAAGACCGGAGAGGAAGGCGGTGACCGCGGGCGGCGGGGCGCCCTCGGGGCCAGGGACTCAGGCAGGAACGTCTCGTCCTCGGCCGCCAGATGCAGCTCGGGGATTCGGCCTAGGCCGCGCGACCGCGCCATGGCCGCGAGGCGGCCCCGCCTCGGCGGGCGCTGGGCAGCTGCACCGCCCGCCCCGCGAGGCCCACGCAGGCCGGTCGCCCAGCCCCGGGGCCCGCGGCCCCACCCCGCCCGGCCGCCTCGGCCCTTCCGGCTTCGCTCTAGGGCCGCCCCCGGGGCGGGGCAGGCCTGGGGCGCCCACAGAGCTGAGGCAGGGACTCCCCCCGCAGACCCCATGGCCACCCTGAAGTCCCTATGATGTCCCCACAATAGCCGGAAGCGTCTCCACAAACACGAGGGTTGCCCCCCAAATCACTGGGGCTACCACAAACTCCCTGTGGTGTTAAGAGGCTCCACAGACCTCAGCAGCTGCCCCCACAGTCCCTTAGACCCCTGGTAGCACTCTCACTGTCCCTGAGACATCCCCACACAACCCAGGGGTACCCCTAAAATCCTTGGGCTTCCCCACACAACCCCTAGGTATTCTGGGAGGCCCCAATAAGCAGTTCGGCACTCCTATAGCTTCCCAGATGTCCCCACAATCCTAGCAGTGTCCTCATTGTTTCTGAGACATCCCACAAACCCCAGCAGTGCTCTGAGTGCCCAAGAGAAACCTCTTCAGACCCCAGGAGTCCCTCCACAGTTTCTCAGATGTCCCCAAACTCCTCGAGAGCTCCATCACCTCCCAGAGCACCCCTAGAATTCCTCACATGCCCAGAGCCGTTTCTACAGACCACATGTGGGTGCCCCCAAATCCTAGAGTCCTTCACAGACCTCTGGAATGCTTCCATTGTCCCTCAGATGTCCCTCAACTCCTTAGCACCCCTGAGATGCCCCCACAAGTGCAGAGAATCCCAACACAATCTCAGGGGTGACTTCAGACATAGGAGATGCCCTTGTAACCACGCAGGTGCCACCAAAAATTCTGCGATGCCCCACAGACCCCAGGGGCAGAACTTGATTCCTCCACAGCGCCTGAGACAGTCCCACACCCTAGGCCAGAATTCATCATGCGCCCAAAATCCTTGGGGACAACCCAGAATGCTGCCCACAACTCCTGAGATGGCTTTATAACTCTTGACACCCCTAGAAGCCCCAAGTGTGCCCACCGCCCCTAGGCACCCCTGAGATCACCTCCCAAATCCTGGCACTCCTTAGAATCCCAGAGGCACCTTTTAGAATTGGGGTGCTACAGCTCGTGAGGTGGCCCCAACAACCCAACCTTCCCACAGCAGCAGGCACAGAAGTACACGCAGATGGGAACTTTCTGGGGCCCCAGCGGTGGCTCTGTATGCCCAACTACGGGGACCTCATGGGGCACACATTATCCCCTTTCACATATAAGAAAACTGAGAATTAGAGAAGTGAAGAACCTTGAACAAAGTCAACCAGCTGGTTATAATTCCAGAGCCTACCCCGACCTGTCTGCAGCCCTTTGGGGTTAGGGAAAGGAGAGATGCTTGTTTTAAATTTTAAAAAGGGGGTGAATATCTGTTTTACGTTCCCGTTTCTGTGAAATACCTTTCCTTCTCTAGCTGTGCACTCCGATGCCATGGGGCCCAGAGACAGGTAGTCTGGACTTGAGTCTGGCTCTGGCACTTCTTAGCCATATGATCTTGGGCTAGTTGCTTCATTTCCCTGAGCCTCAGTTTCCCCAGCTGTAAAATGGGCACACTACTACTACACGCCTCATGGGTGGACACATAAAAGGCTCAGAAAATTATCTGCACATAGTAAGCACTCACTAAATATGAGTTATGGTTATTATCATCATTTGACAAAACATTTATTAAGGGTTTATAATACACAAGTCAGTACGCTGGCCAGAGGATAGAGACGAAGATGAAGATGATGATGATGATAACAGTTTTAGAATGCTTTCTGTGCATGCAGTGCCACTAACTATGATCTCATTTAATCCTCACAAAACACCCACGAGGTGATCCTATTGTCTCCATTTCACAGATGGGAAAACTGAGTCTTGCAGAGAAACAACCTGCTCAAGGTCACACAACCAGTGTGTGGGTGAACCAGGCTGTAAACCAATGCTTGTCACCCTTTATTTCATTCTTGACCCTCTATGGAATAGCCTTTGTAGACATTTTTCCCCCTAATCTCCTCCCCCACAAAATGTTAACGCCTATTTATGGACTGTGACTATATCTATGCTTTTTACTTAAAAGTAAGATTTTTTTTTCATCCTTCCCCAGCAAGAACCAAATTTCACCCCCTTTGAGGTGAAATCACCTCACTGAGAATGTAGAGCTTCTGAGCCTTGGCACTATTGACATTTAAGTTTGGGACAATCTTTTGACCTGGGTGGTGTCCCCAGACACACTTGCCTCCAACATATCAGACATGCTCCTACCACAGGACCTTTGCACTGGCTGTTCCCTCTGATTGATGTCCTCTTCCATCAGACACCCTCCTAGCATCCTTCCTCACTTTATTTAGGTCTCTGTTCAAATGACACCTCCTCCAAGAGGCTTTCCCTGACCTCAGGGTCTCTCTTTTCTTCATATCTCATGTGTCACCGACTGGCATTATTGTATAGCTTTACTGGCTTTATTTCTGACTCAGCCCCTAGCTTGAGAACTCCAGGAGAGAGCACGGACTGGAACTCTGGCTTTAAGCCACAGCCCCAAAGATGGTCAATGTTTATGGAATGAATAGCTCTGCTACAGACGAGGAAACGAAGGCTGAAGCTGACAGCAGGTGAAGGGCAAAGGCTGGATTTGAACTCTCACGTACGCAGAAGTGAAAACAGTGGGCTCAGAGGCCCCCCAAAACTCTGTCCTCCCCCCCCCCCCAGGCAGTGAACAACGCACAGAAGCTTGCAGGCAATCTGTTCCCAGTGAAAGATGGGACATTCACTCTCCCATCCCGCCGGGTTTGCGGTTTTGGGGGACGCCCCCTTTCGCTCTGCTGATGTCATTTGAGGAAGTGTTTTCTTCAAACACCAGCTCCTGGCGGCCCAGCACCTACGTCAGCCAACTCAGCCTTACCACAGGCCTGGGGGTGGGCAGTTCTTATTTTTCAACCCCAGTTTGATTTATGAGGAAACTGAGGCACAAGGAAATATAATGGCTGGCCCCAAGTCACACAGCGAGTCAGCGGAGAGGGCTGCAATGTGAATCTTAACTACTGGTCCCCAGGGGAGGAGACCTGGTTTTTAACCTCAAAATCTCCCCTTCCTCGCTGCGTGACCTTGGGCAAGTCCCCTTGTCTCTGTTTCCTGGGCAGGAGTGCAGAGCCAAGGATGCTGGGAGTTGAAACGCAGGGGTGTCGGGAGGCCCTGGCATCTGCCTGGGGAGCAAGCACGCGGAGGCGGGAAGGGGACTCCGCGGGGGCAACTTCTCGGCCAAGTTCATCTCTCTCCGCCAGGCGGCAGTCTCCACCCCGCTTAGCTGGGAGTGTGGGACACCGGAGCACCCGCCTGGTCCCAATCCCGCGAGGGCGAGGACCCCAGTCGCATACTGCGGTTGGCCGGCCTAGCGCCCGCTCTCCAGGGCGCTCAATAAGTATGAAATAATAATACTGGGCGCCGCGACAGTGGCGGCGGCGGCGACTTTGCTATGCTCGAGGACTAGCATCCCGGAGGCAGGTCCGCGCTCGGAGCGCCCACCCGGGCTGTCCCTTTCTCGTCGTCCAGCAGGGGGCGCGCGGAAGGAGGGGCGCGAGGAGAGACCCGTTCTCAGTACACATCCAGGGACGTGGGAGTGCCAGGGACAAGGGGAGGCGGGGGACCCAAGTGGAGACAGAGACTACGGACCAGAGACCCCAGCCTGGTTGCCTCCACCCCACCTGGGGCCACGCTGCGCCACTCTCGATGGGGAGAGTTTGGGGGCCCAAGGTGGGGGCAGGTCGCTATGTTGGCCCCGCCCCCAATGCAGGCACCCTACCCCCCACCCACAACCAGAGTCCTCTTCCTCCCTCTCCATCTGCTTCTTGACAGATCGTGGCGGTGCCGTGACTCAGCCGCCTCATACATCCCCAGGTCCGGAGGGGAGGTTTGGATGCCATGCGGGGGTGGGGTGGGGGTGGGGGCGGAGTGCCCTCCCTTTGGGAATTCCTCTGACTCAAATCGAGAGGGCTCGCTGGACCCCCTTTCTGGTGGCTGGATGAATGAACTTCAAGCTGGACAGTGCTGGAACCCCCTGTGTGTGCACAGGTAGAACCCCTCTTTCTGGAGAAATGCCCGTTCTAAGGAAAGACCTTCCCATTGGAGGTTTTGCTCTTTCTGCCTAGGGGGCCAGGGGAGGACCCTGGTACCAATGCCAGCCCACAGCGCACCCATCGGTCCCAGCTGTGGACATTCGTACAGACACCGAAGGTTACACAGGCCCACAGTGAAACACAAACCTGAGTCCATGTGGGGATGTGGTTGAGGTTCTCGTATTTTCTTCCCACCTGGGAGAAGTAGGGTCTACCCAGGCCCCACCTCCCACCTGAATCTCAGTCCCTGAGCGAAATCTACAAAGCACTCACTGTGTTAAGTCCCTTACACACGTCCCCAAGCTCACAGATCTCTCAAACTGATCCCCACAGGGCAGTGCCAACAACAGCTCCACTTTACAGATGGGAGAATCAAGGCTCAGAGATAGTAAGACACTTATGCAAAGACACACAGGGCCAGGCCCAGTGGCTCATGCCTGTAATCCTAGCACTCTGGGAAGTGGAGGGGGGAAGATTGCTTGAGCTCAGGAGTTTGAGAGCAGCCTGAGCAAGAGCAAGACCCTGTCTCTACTACAAGTAGAAAAATTAGCCGGGAGTGGTGTCATGTGCCTATAGTCCCAGCTACTCGGGCAGCTGAGACAGGAGGATCACTTGAACCCGGGAGTTTGAGGTTGCAGTGAGTTATGAAAATGCCACTGCACACTAGCCAGGGGACAGAGCAAGACCCTGTCTCAGAAAAGGAAAAAAGAAAAAGGCACACAGGTGTCAGGCAGACCTGCATTTGAATCTCAGCTCTGCTATTTGCTGGTTGGTTGTGTGAGCTTAGGCGAGAAGGAGACAGGGTTTGGTCTCTGGGCCTCAGTTTCCCCATCTGTCCAATAGGAATATCTCATGAAGGATGTATGGAAAAGTCCCCGGCATGGAACCTGAGGGTGAGACATTGCTAAATGGATTCCACTAAAATAATGATGATTATTACCACTCAGCCACTGTTCCCTGAGAGGCAGTACCCCAGGGACCCCTGGTCTCCAGGGCCTTGAAAGGGAATGTAGCCCAGATCTTACTGCCTCCCACCCCCTCCTTGGTCTCTCTGGACAGTGACCTGACTCAGTTTGGCCTGCTGCCCTAGTCTTGGCATTTCCTGTTGATTCCAGCTTTGTTTTCCTCCAGCATCTACGAAGTTCCCTTTGGGAACTATGAGGCTGCATGTGCTGGGCCTGCGACACTTGATTGCTAGTGGGGGCAAGGGTGCTGGGGCTGGGGGTGCCAGAGACAGAGGTGGGGGTGGCCTGGGGGACTATGATGGCTGCTGCAGACCCCCAGAGAGAACTAGGAAGAGTAGAGTCACAGCCTTGAGGGGACTCACTTGGAAACTTCAGGGCTGAGAAGCCCAAATCTGACCACCTTTGGTAATGTCCCAAGCAGTGAGGCACCCATGGGTGCCAGTCACACACGTCACTGGAGCACACACTGTCAGACCCCGGAGCACCATCAAAGCAGATACAATAACTAAGAACACCAGGTGGTTGGAGATACCAGGCAGACGGGGACACAGCCCCCCAGTAAGAGCACTGACTCGCAGATGTGAGCATCTAAGACAGAGGAAAGCATGGTTACAGTGTCCCAATCACAGTGTCCCAGGGAGCACAGACAGTTCCACTGACACAGTCACTTTGTCCCTGGGAATGTACACATCACAGTGCCACAGTCACGCACACTTTCACAATCCCTGTGTGCCTGCAGCACAGACACCATCTCACAATCACTGTCCTAGGAACAGACACAGTCACTGTGCCATGATAACTAAGTCCCATGAGGACACACAGTCACCCTGTGACAGTCACAGCATCCCTGGGGCACACATAGTCACTGTCACAACCACTGTCCCAGGAACACAGTCACCCTGCAAAATCACTGTGGCCCTAGAGCACACACAGTCATAGTCACAACCACATTATCCTGGAAGCACACAGCCACACTGTGACTATCACATTGTCACACTGTCCCTGGAACACACACAGTCACTGTGTCACAATCATAAGATGCCAGAAGCCCAGGCATACAGCTGCGGTAGCCACAGCTGTTCATACCCCAACAGCTGGAGCAAACTCAGGTCAGTTGGAGCATAGCGCCAGGGCAAGCCCAACACAAGCACCCCTACTACACTGTCACCTTGGCAGAGGGAGGGACTCCTTCCTTCACCCTATTGTGGGACCAGGTGCCCCCTCTGCACTATCCCCTGCCTCTGGGCAGCTACTGGACCCTAACACTCCTGCCCTGAGAAGGGGGCTCCAACTCAATGCACAGGCTCCCAACACAGTGCTCCCCCCCCAAGAGGCCCCTCTGGATTTCGGACCCCAGCTGCTGAACAGTCCACGAATGCACCCCCCATACAGTCTGCCACCCCCTAGAAGGACCCTGAGAGCCCCGCATCCTGGAGTAAACATTGTAGTCCTAGAAGACGTCCGCAACAGAGTGCCCCAAAGGATACCCCAAACACAGCGAGTCTACCCTCAGGACAATGCCCCCAAGAAAGTCCCTCCAAATGGTACCCAGTCTAGCTGCTGTGCTTGCTGCACTGTCACCGACTAAGAATATAGCCCCCTAAAGCTGTGGCCCCTTTCCCCAGACCCCACTAATACCACACGCGGCATGGCGCCCCCTAAGTGGACCCCAGAAGTGGTTTCAGTAGGAAGCCTCCTGTGCAGTGCACAACCGGGGGCCAGGTCCCCGACGCCCCCGCAGCACAACTACCCCCTTCCGCCCCCGCGAGTCACATTGACCCCACCCGCATCATAGCGCCCCCTGCGGTCGGCGGGTCGAGTTGCGTGCTCTCTGCGCGCCTATCTGCTCCGCGCGCATCAGCGGCCGGGAGTCTTACCGCCTGCAGCTGCCTCCACCCGCCGCGCTGCCGCTGCCGGTGCCAGTGCCGTGGAAGGACGAGGGCCAGGACATGCGGGTCGTGCGCAGGCCGGGCCGGTCGCTGGTATCCACGGCGTCGGCGCGCTCTATGGGCCGGTGCGGCGACCGCTCTGGCTCGGCGCGCTCCGCGCTGTCGGAGTAGCCGCGCTGCTGGATACGGATGGGGGTCCGAGGCTGCCGCCACAGGTGCTGGGGGGGTGGCTTCAGGGTGGCCTGGCCCTCCCGGGGCCCGGGCAGAGACAGAGACAGGCTCCTTTCCGAGGGGGCGGCCGGGGGCTCCATGGCGCCGGCCCCCACCTGCGCCCTGGGGGGCCCCGGCTTCTCCAAGCTGCACCCCGCTCAGCTGCGCACGAGTCGACGAGCCCAGGGCCCCGCGGGTGCGCCCGGCCGCGGTAGGGCCATGGCGCCCCGGGGGGCGCTGTGGGCCAATCGCCCCCGGGCCGGGCGCCGCGGCTTCCTGTCGGCGCCTGGCGCTCTGCTCCGTGCCCGGCTGCGCTCTCCGCGCTGGGCGCCCCGCTCGGCGCCAGCCCCGGCTCCTCCGCCCCGTCCCGCCCCTCCCCGCCCCCCGCCCGCCGCGGCTGTCAGCGCCGCCCCCCTCCTCCTCCGTCCGGGCCAGTGGGGGGCAGCCACCTAAGGAGGGGACCCCTCTCCGCCCACGCAGAGCCCCGCTCTGGGCGGGGAGGGGGCGCCGGAACTCAGCTTTCTTCGGAGCACCCTGCCTAGCCGCTGCGCGCACTGGCACAAAGGAGTTAAACGGTTAATCCGATCCGGGAGAAGACACCCGACTGCTTGCCTGAGTGTCAGTCAGTCGGTCCATCATGGCGGGGGAGGAGCCGGTCACTGGCGTGTCCTCGCTGCTACCCCTGGCCAGGGAGAGCTTTTGGGGAGTGGTCCGGGTGCCACCAGCCCGGTGCTTGCTGCCGGCAGCGGCGGAGTGTGTAGGATCTCCTGTTTGTGGGTCGCAGGATGGTGATGGTGCGTGCCCGAGGCGGGATGTGCGCGCACGTGGCCTCTTCCGAGGGTTGTCTGTTTTCAGTGTCGGCTGGAAGTGTGTTTTGTGCACGTGGTTGGCTGCTGCTGTCTGCCTGTTTCTCGGGATTTGGCTGTGTGTATATCTCTGTGTGTCTGTGGGTGAAGGATGTGCGCGCACGTGTGCTGCCTGTTTGGAAGGTGTCCGCCCCTACGGGGTATGTTCCGGGAGCCTGGGGGCTGTGGATATGTTCCCAAGCGTTTGGGTATGCTTGAGGTCGGTGCGTGCTCCAGGAGTTGTGCACGCGATTCTGCCTCTGTTGTCTGACTATGGTATCTAAGGACATCTATGTGTGTTGGTGTGTGTGTGTGTGTGTGTGTGTGTGTGTGTGTATGTATGTGGTCGGCCTGGGGCCTCTTTGGAGTGTTTCTGGGGTGTGTCCCTTTGGTTCCCTTGTGGCTCCAGGAGGACACCCTGTGGCCAATCAATACCCGGTTGCCCGCCCACTGCTTTGTGTATCGCTGCCTCTCCTAAAGCATTTCTGCGGGAGGTAAACTGAGGCAGGTCCCCGGTAGCCATGGCGCAGCCCCGTGCCCTTTTCAGGAGAGTAAACAGCCAAGCCTCCTCCCCGCGGCCCCCGCCGGCAAAGCCCCCCTTCCGGCACCTAAA
Organism: Lemur catta; assembly: GCF_020740605.2. NCBI lineage: Eukaryota > Metazoa > Chordata > Mammalia > Primates > Lemuridae > Lemur > Lemur catta. The sequence continues at coordinate 109,995,115 of NC_059128.1, read as the reverse complement.
TCGGGAGTCGCCGTGACTCACGCTCCCGCCTCCCCCAGCGCCGCGCCGAGCGAGCGAGCAGAGAGCGAGCGGGATCCGAGCGCGCCCCCATCCCCCCTCCCAGGCCCCGGCCGAGCTCGGGTGGCTGCTGGGAGGGGGGAGCGCAAGCGCCTCCGTGCCTCACCCCCCACGCCGATAAGAGCTCGGACGCAAAACTGCTCTGGTGCCCGTTCCCCGGGGACAAGGCCGCCGCCCCCGTGCGCCCCCTCTCACGGGCTCCCCAGGGCAGGCCGTGCCGTCTGCCACCGCCCTCCCCCTGCGCTGTTCTCCTTGTAAAAAAACTGCCCGTCTCCAACCCCCACAGCCACACTTCTCCCTGCGGGAGGGGGCTCCTGGCGTGGGCGAACGCAGAGCAAGAACTGGCAGGCCCCCATCAGCAGCCGCGGGGCATCCCAGAGGCCAGAACTGTGTCCCCCACTTCTTTCAGGAACACCCCCAAGTGCACACTCAAAACGGCTTCTAGGGGATTTTCAGGGGCTGTGGGTTCTTTCCAGATCATTTGGGGTCCCGAGCTAGTTCAAATTCTTGGATGGTGGGAGGCGGCTGTAACGTTGGTCAGAGATCTGGATGGGGGATGGGTAACACGGGGGGGGGGTAGGGGTAGGGGCGGTGTCAGGCCGCTGCCGGGGTTGCAGGAGGAGGGCACAAGGCAGTGGCCCATAGCTGGTAATTGGAGCTGTGGCCTGATCAAGCTGGACTTGAACCAGAGGCTAGTGGGATGGTGGGGGAGAGGTGCAATTTAGGTGGCCCCAGGGGGCAGTGACAGTCACTTGCTCCCCCCCATCTGGAAATGAGCCATTATACCATTACCGGAGCAGAGAACCTGGAGCCCTCCAATTGAATAGATGGGAGGAGGGGTTGGTTGGGGTTGCAGAGAGCGGTGACCAGGCGAGGACATGAGGGCAGTGGCCGGCCAGTAGCCAGGACCGGCTCAGCGGTCTGGCTTTCCGGCTCATCCTTGGGCCAAGAGAGGGGGCTGGGTGCCCTCGGAAGACCCCAGTTGAGAAACTACAAGAAAGTGCAATGTGAGGCTGGGGCTTCCAGATATTTCTCACATCTCCCCGGGAGAAAGAAAAATGCCGCTCCAGACCTCCAGGACTCCACCATGCCCTTTAAGGCGCACAAGAAACGGAATCCTCCCAACAGGGGACACTGAGGCAGGTGCACAGCAGACTGGCCAGCCTGTCCCAGCTCTGCGAATATGGGGCTATCCTGGGGCTGGAGAGATGGGGGCTCACTTAGGCAGCTGGGAATGGAAGAAGGGGTTCGCAGAGGCTGCAAAGGGCGCCTTAGGGGAGGGTCATTGCAGCTGACCACCAGGCTACAGAAGTTTCAATTAGTTTTGCAAACCGCAGAGAGCTTGGAGATCCCCAAGGGCTGGTGGCTGGACCTAGCCCAGCTGGCTCGTGCCTCCGCCCCACCTCCCGCTCTGGTCCCCCTCCTGCCTACCTGTCGGCCTCCGCCCTGGTGATGGAAATCCGCGGCGGGATCAGCAGCGGCAGCGTGGTGGGCCTTGGCAGCTGAGGGACCCCAGCGTCGGAGGGCTCAGGAGGGGCCCAGCCCAGGCCGGGACCCGACGAGAGGCGGCGGCGAGGGCGACGGAGGTCGGCCCCCAGCATGTTGGCACAGCCGGGCTGGGGGGTCTCCCGCGGCCTCTGAGGATGGACAAGGTGGGATGGGGGCGTGGCCTGGCAAGGAGGCTCTGGCCCCTGCCCCCCCAACACCCCTCCCAAATCATCTGAGGGAGTAGCTGATGGGGGTATAGGCTCCCTGTGTCCCCCTCATGTCTGAGCCACTCGCTGACCCCTCCCACCCCTGGTGCCCTGCCCAGGTCTGAGGGCACCTTCTCAGCCATAATTTTTGTGGGTTCCCCTCTCCATGTCCCAGCCCTGGGTTCTGGGCCCTCATGTGTCTACATTCTGTCTCACGTGTGCGACCCCTCTAACACATCACCTTTTGAGGGTCTCTTCCCACCCTCAGCGTGTAAGAGGCCCCCACTTGGCCTTAATGTCAATGGCCCCCTCCCACGCCTCACACCTGAGACCCTCAAGACCTCACTCCCAGCGCCCCATTCCACTTCCTCGCCAAAATTCTGTCCCTATTTTGAAATCCCCTGCCCTCTGCCCCTGGGGCTGAGAGCCTCTTAATCTGGGCAACAGGAGAAAAATGGAATCAAGGGAGTAAACTGAGGCATGAGGGAAAGAGACTTCTCAGGGCCTTGAGGTAGTGGAACTACGCTCAGTAAACAGCTGTGGTCACCAGAGGGCGGCCGTCTCCCTGGAGGCGTAAGCCCCGCCCCCAGCCCAGGCCCCGCCCCTCGCACCTCGTCCCTGGTCCCGGCCACGGACAGGGCACTGCGACTCCTCTTCATCCCGCCAACCTAGCGCGCCACGGGGACTACGTGGGCCCTGTCGGCCAGGCCTGGGCCTCCTGCGGGACCAAGCCGAAGGCATCTGCCATTAGCGCCCTGGGGCTCCCTCTGCCGGTGGGGCTTGGAATCCGCTCCCGCCCCTTTCCTATTGCCTCTCCTGGGGCGTGACGCCAGCAGACGGCTGACGCACTGCCTATTGGTGACGTCTCCCGGCCGTTGCCAAAGCGACAGCTGACGCATGCTTGAGTTCTGGACAGCGTCAATGCCCGGGTTGGCCACTGGGGGGCCGGGAGCCTCCGGGCCCGGGTCGCCCCAGCCCCCACCCGTCTTCCCGCGGGGGCTTCCCCGGCGTGGGGATCCCGCAGAGAAGACTGGGAGCTCCCCAAAGCTGGCCGCGTGTGGCGCGTGGTCAGAGCCGGGGGCCGGAGGAAGCGTCTCCTCCGAGCTGTTGGGCTTTTATGCCTGAACCCGAAATAGCTCTGATGTGCGGGGGCCGGGCGCAGAGAGACGGCGGCTTGGGCACAGATGGGGGACGCACAGGCAGAGGCGCGCGGAGACAGACAGGGACATGTGGAAATAGAAACAGACAGACAGGGACACAGACTCAGCTCCCGGTGATGGGTGCGTTCTGCTGCAGCCGATCCTTACCTAAAAGCCTGGGAGAGGGAGAGGCTGGCTTACTTTACCTTTGCACCCAGGCGCTAAAGATTATTGCTGTGTGGCCGTGGGTCCGTGACTTAAATTCTCTGAGCCTCAGTTTCTCCTCCGTGAAATGCGATGATAATCCCTATGAGATCCATGTGAGAATGAAATGAGATCAAACTATATTGAACGGAACAGTGTCAGGCACTCAGTAAGTGCTTAATAAATGCTACTAACATCAGAGCCCATGGGAGCCTGTTAGAACCCAAGTCAGATCCTGTCCCTGCTCTGATTAGAACCCTCAATGGCTCTCACTTCATTGAGAGGAAAAGTCAAAATCTTCAGCACATGGCTCATGCAGTCCTGCAGGATGTGCCCAGTCACCTCCCTGCCCTGGGCTCCAGCCACATTGTTCTCCTGGCTACTTTTGGACACATCAAGCATGCTGTGGTCTCAGGGCCTTTGCACTTGCTGTTCTCCACCTGGATCTCTCTTCCCCCAAATATCCACAGGTGCGTCACCTCCTCCGGATCTTTGCTTACAACTCATCCTTTCAGGCATTTCTCTCCTTCTCACCCCACCCCCATTTAAAGTTACAAACCTCCAGGACTTGTGACCACCCACCCTTAACCAGCTCTGGTTTTCCACAGCACTTATCGCTTGATACCACACCACATTTGTTTATTACATTTATTATGTCTCTCCTCACCCTAACGTACCCTATCTTGCAAGAGGGCAAGAATATTTTTTTCTATTTTATTCACGATTATATCCCCAGGGCCCAGAAGAGAGACTGGAAGATAATAGGCTCTTAGTAAGTTTTTGTTCAATGTCTGGTTATTATTTTTGGGGACCCAAGAGCGTATTTATAATGTTCTTAGCAGGTCTACTGTAGACTAGCTGCTTTGCTCCCTATGTTGTTTCTAATTTCATTTTCTTGCCTTATTGCACTAGCTAGCACTTCAGTTCAATGTCAATTAGTAAAAGTGAATGTAAATATCATCTCATCAACCTAGTGCTTAGTGCCTGGAAGGCCTTTGACAGACATTTGTTGAATGAATTAATGGATGTATAGAGATAGCTTAAAATTCACCTCCATTTTTCAGCCAGAGTGCAGGTTAATAAGCACTCATCAGTCGTGGTTGTAATTACCTTTGTTCTCCAGTAAGAAATGGCATCTGTTCATTATGGCCCCCCACACATAGTCTCAATGAATGCTGCATGAATGAAGGGAGGAAGGAATAAGGCAGACAGGGAGAGAGAGGCAACCTTTCTCTGTGTATGCAGATGATACGGATACAGACATGCACACAATAGGCCATGTAGTAAGACGCTTGGGCTCTGGAATGACACCGACAGCCCTCTGCTCAAATCCTGGCTTTGCCACTTATTAGCCATACAGGCACACTTTATTACGCTTTGCTTTATTGAATTTTTTACAAATTGAAGGTTTGCGGCAACCCTCAGTTGAACAAGTCTATCAGTACCATTTTTCCAACAGCATGTGCTCGCTCAGTGTCTCTGTGTCACATTTTGGTAATTCTTGCAATATTTCAAACTTTTGCATTATTATTCTATCTGTTATGGTGGCCTGTGATCAGCCATCTTTGATGTTACTATTGTAATTGTTTCGAGGTGCCATGAACTGGGCCCAATAACACATTAAATCTAATTGATACATGTTGTGTGTGTTCTGACTTCTCCATTGGACATTTCCCAACCTCTCTCCCTCTCCTTGGGCCTCCATATTCCCTGAGACACAGCAATGTTGAAATTAGGCCAATGAATAACTCTACAATGGCCTCTAAGTATTCAAGAGAAAGGAAAGGTTAAATGTCTCCCACTTTAAATCAAAAGCTAGAAGTGATTAAGCTTCACTGAGGAAGGCATGTCAAAAGACAGCTGAGATAGGCCAAAAGCTTGGTCTCTTGTGCCAAACACCCAAATTATACAAAGGAAAAGTTCTCGAAGGAAGTTAAAAGAGCTACTCCAGTGAACACATTCATGATAAGAAAGCAAAACAACCTTATTGCTGATACGGAGAAAGTTTGAGTTGTCTGGATAGAAGATCAAACCAGCCACAACATTCCCTTAAACAAAAGCCTAATCCAGAGAAAAGCACCAACTCTCTTCAAGTCTGTGAAGGCTGAAAGAGGTCAGGAAGCCACAGAAGAAAAGTTTGAAGCTACCAGAGGTTGGTTGATGAGGTTTAAGGAAAGAAGCCATCTCTATAACATAAAAATGCAAGGTGAAGCATCAAGCACTGGTGTAGAATCTTCAAGAAGTTATGCAGAAGACCTAGCTAAGATCATCGGTGAAAGTGGCTACATTAAACAACATATTTTCAATGTATATTGGAAGAAGTTGGCATCTGGGACTTTCGTAGCTAGAAAGAATTCAATGTCTGGCTTCAAAGCTTCACAGGACAGGGCAACTCTCTCATTAGGGGCTAATGTGACAGTTGGTGATTTTGGTGCAAGCCAATGCTCATGTATTATTCTGAAAAATCCTAGGGCCTTTCAGAATTATGCTAATTCTACCCTGCCTGTGCTCTACAAATGCAACACCAAAGCCTGGATGACAGCACTTCTTTCTACAACAAGTTTTACTGAATATTTTAAGCCCACTGCTGAGACCTACTGCTCAGAAAAAAAGATTGCTTTCAAAATATGACTGCTCATTGACAATGCACCCGCTCACCCAAGAGCTCTGATAGAAATGTACAAGGAGATGAATGCCATTTTCATCTCCATTCTGCAGCCCATGAATAAAAGGAGTCATTTGGACTTTCAAGTGTTATTATGTAAGAAATAATGTTTTGTAAGGCCATAACTGCCATGAATGGTGATTCCTCTGATGGATCTGAGCAAAGTCAACTGAAAACCTTCTGGAAAGGATTCATCATTCTAGATTGCACTAAGAACATTCAGAATTCATGGGAAGAGGTCAAAATATCAACATTAACAAAGGAATTTGGAAGAAGTTAATTCCAGTTGTCATGGATGACTCTGAGGGGTTCAAGACTTCAGTGGAGGGACTGCAGATGGGGTAGAAATTGCAAGAGAACTAGAATTAGAAAGTGGAGCCTGAAGATATGACAGAATGGCCACAATCTCATGATAAAAATTAAACAGATGAGGAGTTGCTTAGTGTGGAAGAGCAAAGAAAGTGGTTTCTTGAGACGAAATTTAATCCTGGTGAAGATGCTGTGAACATTGCTGAAATGGCAGCAAAGGATTTAGAATATTACATAAACTTAGTTGACAAGACAATGGTAGTGTTTGAGAGGATTGACTCCAACTTTGAAAGAAGTTACCCATTTTACTGTGGGTAAAATTCTATCAAACAGCATCGCATGCAACAGACAAATCTTTTGTGAAAGGAGGAGTCAATTGATGTGGCGAACTTCATCATTGTCTTATGTTGACAAATCGCCACAGTCACCCAACCCTTCAGCAACCACCACTCTGATCAGTCAGCAGCCAGTAACATTGAGGCAGGACGCTTCACCAGCAAAAAGATTACGATACTCTGAAGGCTCAGAGGATTGTTAGCATTTTTTTTTAGCAATATTGTTTAATTAAGGTATGCGCAGTGTTTTTTAAAGAGATAATGCTATTGCACGCTTAATAGACTACAGTATAGTGTAAATGTGACTTTTACATGCACTGGGAAACCAAAAAAGTTGTGTGACTTGCTTTATTGCAGATATAAGCTTTATTGAGGTGGTCTGGAACTGAACTTACAATATCTCTGAGTTATGCCTGTATAACCTTGGGCAGGGCTGGGCATGGTGGCTCACACCTGTAATCCCAGCACTTTGGGAGGCTGAGGCAGGAAGATCGCTTGAACCCAGGAGTTCGAGGCCAGGATGGGGAACATAGGGAGACCCCGTCTCTAAAAAATTTTTTTTTTAAATTAGTCAGGCATGGTGATGCATGCCTGTAGTCCCAGCTACTCATGAGGCTGAGGCAGGAGGACCACTTGAACCCAGAAATTCGAGGCTACAGTGAGCTATGATTGCACCACTTCACTCCAGCCTGGGTGACAGAGACTCTTCCTCAGAAAAAAACAAAAACAAAAAAACCTTGGGCAGCCTCTCTGGGCCTCAGTTTCCTCATCTGTAAAATGGGGATAATATTCATACCTACCTGGTGGGGTTGTTGTGAGGATGATGTGAAGCAATGTGCATAAAGTTCTGAGCACAGCACCTGGTTCCTAGTAGGTACTCACAAAATGGTAGCCAATATTATAGGAACAATAACAAAATTATTAGGCCCGGTGTCGTGGCTCATGCCTGTAATCCTAGCACTCTGGGAGGCCAAGGCAGGAGGATTGCTTGAGCTCAGGAGTTCGAGACCAGCCTGAGCAAGAACGAGACCCTGCCTCTACTAAAAATAGAAAAAATTAGCTAGGCGACTAAATATAGAAAAAAAAATTTTTTAGACACAGGGTTTTCCCATATCACCAAGGCTGGTCTCGAACTCCTCAAGGGATCCTCCTGCCTCAGCCTACTTGAGTAGCTGGGACTACAGGTGTGGGCCATTGTGCCTAGCTAATTATTTTTTATTTTTTAGAGACGGGTTATTCTCTTGAATGAATGAATGAACGAATGGTTGACTCCTTTACCTCCTCTGGGTCTTGGCTCAAAATCACCTCTTTCCAGAAGGCTTCCCTGAGATGTCTCCCCTCTACCCCATCACCCTCTGTCCCTCACTCAGCTTTCTTTTTCTTTTTTTGATACAGAGTCTCCCTCTCGCTCCAGCTAGAGTGCAGTGGCAAGTGCAGTGGTGTGATCATAGCTCACCACAACCTGGAACTCCTGGGCTCAAGAGATCCTCCTGCCTCAGCCTCCCAAGTAGCTGGGACCACAGGTACGCACCACCACACCAGCTGTATTTTTACTTTTTGTAGAGATGGGGTCTCACTATGTCACCCAGGCTGGCCTCAAACTCCTGGGCTCAAGCAATCCTCTTGCCTCAGCCTCCCAAAGTGCTGGGATTACAGTCATGAGCCATCACACCCAGGTGAAATTCTCTGTAATTTTGAACAGAGAGCCTGAATTTACACTTTCCCTGGACCCTGCAAATTCTGTAGCTTGTCCTGGCTATATCCCCAGTGCTTGGAACAGCCTATGATGGGTGATCCAGGATTTGCCAAATGATAGAAGTCATGGAAGAGGCCATGCCAGAGGAGAGTGACAGGCCAGCAAGGAGAGGCAGAGACAGGCACCCTACCGCCTTCAGGACACGAGTGCACGTTTGGAGAAATTAGCCCTGGCTGAACACCAGGAGAGGGAGGCAGGGCCTCAGGAACTGGTGGAGGAATACCTCTAAGCTTGCCTCCTCCCCTGGATGACAGGACGCTGGGGAAGGGGTCCAGATGGCAGAGCAAGCTGCTCTGGGCAGCTGGCACCAGGCTCAGGCTGAGAAAGTCCTCTTCCCCCACCCAGCTTGTCAGTGCTGTCAGCCACCAGCTCTGCCTGGGAGCCACTGGCCTGGGCTGGCAGAGGAAAGCTGACTTCACCCAGCCCAACATCCTGCCACCCCCACTTCTCTCGACAGAAGGATGTGGGGAAGGGTAGCAGATCAGAGAGAAGGAAGTGAGGACAGACGCCTACGCTGTGGCCCAGAGCATTCACAGCTACCCAAGCTGCACGCCTAGAGCCCAAGCAGGTCTGTGAAGGATCGTGGAGTGCTCCAGCCATGAGCGTGTGCACTGCACACACATGCATGTATATATGCATGAGTCTTCATGCACAGTTGTGCATGTGCAACTGGTCAGGTGGAACTTTCTATAAGTCTAAGTCATACATAGTTGAGACCAGACTGTACCTGCGGGAGTGCATGTGTGTGTGTCAGGGCAACATCGCATCAGTCTACCTACGTGGGTGTAAAGTTGGATGTGCCTCCGTGTGACTGTAATAGAAGTGTGTATATATGTGTAGAGGGGAATTTGTGTGTCAGTGCAGCAGAAAACACTATTTCACGGTGCTTAGAAATGCAGGCTCTAGTTTCAAATCTCTGTTCAGCCACTCACTACCCATGTGGCCTCAGGGACATTGTCATAGGTTCAGGCCTGTTTGTGGTGTTCAATAGTGTGATTGTGCTTGTCTGGGTTTGAGTGTGTGTGTGTGTTGAAGAGCAATTCACCTCCTCTAGGAAGTCTTGGTCCTAATCACAATGTGTTGTTAGATATTTAGTTTATGTTGTTTCTTTTCAGTTTCTGCCAATAAAGCTCAGCTCCATGGGGGCAGGGAGTCATGTTTTGTTCACTGTTCTGTGCCCAACACCTGGTGTACAGTAGGCGCTGAATATATACTTAAATAGTCGTTGAATGGATGAATGCAGGCTCTGTCTGTGCGGTATATGGGGAGGGGTGGACACTGGCTGGGCTTCATGAGTTCCTGGAAGGCCCTGTGCTCAATTTGATCTCTGTTCCTTGCTTTCCTAGCCGTTCACAACCCTTCCTTCAGCCATCTTCACTTTTGTAGGAACAAGGACATTCCGGGCTCACTGCCTCCGGTGAAAAATGCGAGGGGGGTTGGACTGGTTCATGATAAAGCCTCCTTCCTGATCTACAGTTCTATGAATCTATTTTTAACATTTTTTTAGAGATAGGGTCTTGCTATGTTGCCCAGGCTGTCCTCAGACTCCTGGGCTCAAGCGATCCTCCTACCTTAGTCTTCCCAGTAAACTGGGACTACAGGGGTGAGCCCTGTGCCCTCCTATACTATGAATCTAGTCTTAATCTAATCATTTCTTTATTTCATTCAACATGAATTGGGCACCTACTGCATACCAGGCACTGTTGGAGACCTGACCCCTACCCTTATGGAAGGAGGAAGGCAGACCTGAACCAGAAATCTCATTTAATCTTGAGGGCCTTGCACCGCACCCCAGGACCCCAAGTCTCTCTCTGCCCTAGGACAGAATTTTGGTCTTCACAGTCTGAAATCGCCTCAGGGATTTCTCTGTTTATACACTGATCTTGCTCCCTCACCAGCCAGGAGCAGGGACCTTGCTGGGCTTGCTGGTTGCGGCGGCCCCAGGAGCTGGCCACAGTGCCTGGCACATAGTAGGCACTTGGGAAATAGGAGCTGAATAAATGCGTGGAGAAATAAACTATGGCGCAAAGACAGGCCCGGCAAGCATGACCGCCGAATCCTCGGTGTGTGTAATCACCCACTTTGCAGATGAGGAAATTGAGGCTTACCCGGAAGGCAAAGCCGATCCCACGGCAGCTTAGTGGCGCGTGGTTGTGCGATGCAGCAGAAGAGCAAGAGTGGCCCCCAAAAGCATTCCCAGATCCCCCTCACCCCACCCCACAGGAACAAGAGACACAGCAAGGGATCACTGATGTGGCGCAAAGGTTGGGTACAGAGACACAGTGCAAAGCAGCTCGGGGGTCCTTTCTCTTTCTCAGTCCCCAGGGTTGGAGAGGCTGTGCTGGCAGATTAGGAAATGCTTGGCGCTGATGGGGGAGCTTCCGGCGCCCTGTCCCCTGTCCCCAGTTTTGGTAGCTGGAGCTCCGGGGACCCCGTTCCGCTGGGGCCGGGCAGCTCCAGTCTCCCAAGCTGGGGAGAGCCCCCCGCGCCTACCCAGGAACCCCCGGCATCCGGGGTCCTTCCCACACACCCCAAGCCTGGCGGCGCGGCAGAAGCCCTCAAAGGGCCTATGAAATGGGGGACCCGGCTTTCCTAGGGAGCCGAGGAAGCCCCTGTGGTCCTGGTCCCTTCCCTCTGTGGTGCCGGGCCCCCCTCCCCGCCGCAGCTCGCAGCCCGAAGCTTACCTTGCAGGGGGGCTGGGGAGGGGATGCCCCGCCCTCTCCAGCCTGGGGGCCGGGAGGGGACGGGGGTGTTCAGACCCTTTGTTTGCTGGTGTGTGAGTGTGTGTATGTGTGTGTGCGATGGTGACACCCGCCGGGGTGGGTGTCTGTGCGCGCGCGTGCCCGGGCCGTGACAGCCGCTGCCGTGCTGGACTGCCTGGGCTGGAGGGGGAGGAGGAGGAGAGGGGACTCCCCCGCCCCTGCCCGCGCACTCGCGGGCTTGAATGGAGCCCGAGGGGGAGGGGCGATAGGGGGAGGGCGCTTTTGTCCGGATGGCCCCTCCCCCTCCTCCTCCCCGCGCCGGGGAATCCCCCCATCAGGCGCCCTTCTCTCCGTTCTCCCCTGGCCCGGTCCCTAACCCGGACTGCGGGGGAGACTTAGTAGAGGCGCCCCTCACCTAGGAGGCTGGAGCTCCTCCCACCCAGCCTGCCCCTCGCGGGGCATCCTTTAATCTGAGATAATCCCAGCCTTAGGCTGCAACGTGGCCTTTTATCCCTGTATCAAAGCGAGGATTGGGATGTATGGAAGTGTGCCATTGGGGGTCCCCTGGGCTCAGAGTAATGGAGTCCTTAGAGCCCCATCCGAGGAAGGGAGCTCCAGACGAACGGGGAGGGGCTATGCGTGGCCTCAGACTGGGACGACCAGGAAAGCCCCCTTCCACCCCTCCACGATCCCCCACCGCCTGCGGGCCAGGAGCACTGACCGCTGGATAGACTTCAGCGACACCCAGCGGCTGTGTGGGGAGACGCCGCCAAGGGGCGCCCGAGACCCGTTAGGGGGGTCTGGGTGATTCCAGAGTGGGTGTGTGTGCGCAAGTCCTCGCTACGGGTGGCAGGAGGTGGAGGCGGGTTGGTCCGAGGCGGGGAAACACCGGCTCCCAGGCTGGGCCACGATCCCCCCATACCTTCAACCCCCAACACAGGCAGGGCCATGCTGCTCCCCAATTAGACCCTCCCAGGACAGGGCCACACCGCCCCTCATACTTAGATCCTTCCAGGGCAGGGCCACGGGCCCCTCGGACTGGGAAGATCCCTCAGATCAGCCACTCTTCCCCAGCGCAGGGTTGGGTCCCCCAACCTTCTCGCCGAGGCCCTGCCCCTTGCAGACGTCACTGCGGCGTGGCTAAGGGCACAATCCTCTCCCTCAGCCTCGTCATCTGTCCTCCAGCTGCAGCCGCAGACACCCACCGCGGGGCGGCGAGAGATGAAGGGGCTCATAATCAGGGCGCCCACCCATATAGCCCCCACGATGCCCAGCGGAGCCCCTGCGGCCGATAACGCGGGGCCTGGGCGGGAACTCCGGGGGCTAGGAACATGTGCGCAGGGCCCTTTAAGGCGAGCTCAGTCTCCAGTGCCGCTGCCGCGGTTACTAGGGATGTGACGTCACGGGCGAGGGGCGTACGCGGCCGGGCGGAAGCGGAAGGGGCGGGGCTCCGCGCACCGAGTCTTCAGCACTGCCGCCACCGCCGCCACCGGGGCCCGAACGGGCTGGGCCGCCGAGGCAAGATGGTGGACTACAGCGTGTGGGACCACATCGAGGTGTCTGACGATGAGGACGAGACGCACCCCAACATCGACACGGCCAGCCTCTTCCGCTGGCGGCACCAGGTACAGCGTGCGCGTCCATCCCCTTCCCCCCACCGTGCCGGACCCCGCTTCAGCGTTCTGAGCCCGAATACTGCCCAGGGACCTTGCTACTCACACCTGGGATTCTCAGCCCACAGTCTGGACTTTCCGGTCTCTCGATTCAACTCCGGGACCCCAGTACCGATGGGACCTTGCGTCCCTGCCCGCGATCTCTAGACCCCCCACCCCTTATTTTTGTGTGTGGGACTCTCTGTTCACCCCTTGGGCTTCCTCATAGTCTAGACTCCCAAGACGAGCCTTGGAGGGTCCCCCTAATCTTGTCTGGGACCGTCTGTTTACACCCAGAAACCTACCTCAGAGTCTGTACCCCGAATCCTGCTGGATGATCCCTCATCCTGTTCGAGTACCCGCTTCTGATTTGGGATTTCCCATTGCCCCTTCCCCAAACCCTATAGTTTGGGCCCCCAATACTTTGGCTCTATTTTGGGATCTGCTTCCCCGGGTTTTGACCCACAATTGATACCCCACTCGTTTTGGAAACACAGCAAGGAACTTTGCCCTACCCTGAGATTCCTGTTCCTGTCCTGGGAGCCCCTACCCACTCCCGGGACCCCCTTTCTGTAGTGTAGACCCGTGACCCACCAGCATCCCCAGTACCACCTATGGCTTGGGTTCCCCTCTGGATCCAACCACCAGCTTCACCCCGATGGACTCTCCAATTCTGGCATCTCTGTTTTGAGTGCACCTTCTGTAGTCCCTGTTATTCCAGGAGACCCTGCCCACGTGGCTTCTGGCACTAGCCAGAGCTCCTGCTCCTACTTAGTATTGCAGACCCTGTCACCGCCCACCGCCAAGGCTGACTTCCTGTATGAACCTCTGCCAGCATGGGAAACTCTCCCCCACCCAAGCCCAGGACCCAAAACCCATCCCACCTTACTTCTGTCCCCAGCCTGATCTGCTACTCTCTCACATCCAAATTGTCCCTGCCTCCATCCCAGGATCCTTCCTGGTATGATTCCAAATTCACTACCACATCTTTTATCTTTCTGCCCACAACAGAACCCCCAAATCCAGACCTCAGAACCCCAAATCTGGTAATCCATCTCCTACCACCCCTTGGTGCTCACTAGCCAGTAGGGTGGCTCTAAAACCCAACAGTCTAACTTCCTGCTCCCCTAAATCAGAATGCCTGCACCCATATACCTGTGCTTATTATACTTTCAAACTCAGGGCATATACCTCTCAGTACCATCTGGCTAGGAATTTCTCACCCCAGCCTCCCATAGGGTAACTCCCAATCATTTATCCCAAAACTCCTAGAAGGGCCCTTCCCTATTCTTTGGTTGGCATTAGGCCCTATATCTGGTTCCCAGTCCCCACCTCCAAACCTATTCCTCAAAGCTGCAGTCTCCTGGGTAGTGTACCTGCCAGGCAAGCCACTGGAGTGTGGGAAGAAGGTTCTAGCACTTCTATTTCTTGCTGCGTGTAACATTTTATCATGGAATGTTTAAGACCTCCGCAAAGCTCCAAAGACTATTCTTGGGAACACCTATTTCTGTCACGTAAAGAGGTTAATCTTTACTACTGTGTGTGGAGAGTGGTTCGGTCCTGCTGGGTAGGAGGATTTTCCTCTGCTGCTGAGTAGCCTGCCTGCCACGCCCTCCTCCCTGCTGGCACAGAACCTTTCCTGTCCTGCCACTGAGAGCCCAGTGGCTGTAGTGCAGTGGAGGGGAGGCAGGGGGCCTCAGCGTCTCTAGCACAAGTTCTAGGGCAGGCAAGCTCGGGTTCTAATCCCAGCTGTAGAATAATATAGCCCCACCTCCATGAGACCCTTCTAAGAATGAAATGAAAAGTAGGTCCATAAAAACTTGGGGCAGGGCAGTGGGGTAAACCTTTTGGAGAAGGAAGGAGATTAGTAAAAAGGAGGCCTGGTGTCTTGGTTCTGAACACAGACCTGACCACATGGGTTCAAATCCTGGTTCCTTGGCATGGTGGCTCATACCTGTAAACCCAGAACTTTGGGAGGCCAAGGTGGGAAATCACTTGAGCCCAGCTTGGGCAACCTAACAAGACCCCATCTCTCTAAAAAAAAAAAAAAAAAAAAAAATGCCTGGGCATAGTGACACACACCTGTAGTGCCTGCTACTCCAGACATTGAGACAGGAGGATCATCACTTGAGCCCAGGAGTTCAAGGCTGCAGTGAGCTGTGATCGTGCCACGGCTTTCCAGCCTGGGCGACAGAGCAAGACTCTGTCTCTTAAAAAAAAAAAAAAAATCCTGGCGCCTTCTGTGTCATTCACATGCTGCATGACTTCTAGTTAGTTGTGATTGTTCTGTGCCTCAGTTTTCCCACCTGAGAATCTGAATAATATCCACCCTGTAAGGTCATTGTGAGGGTTACCTTATTTGATGTCTGTAATGCTCTTGGGGCAGTAACTACTATTGTCATCCTTATTTAGGCAATTCTTGCTCATGGTTAAAAAAAAAATTACAAAAGTTCCAGAAGGAGACAACGGAGTCTCTGTTCCCAGCCCTAGTTCCCTGACTCTTTTGCCCAGAGACAGCTGCTATGAGTGGTTTCTTGTGGCTCCTTCCAATGAACTGTACAACGTTGAGATTCTGTGAGCCTCAGTTTCCCTGGTGGTAAGGTGGGCGCAGTGACACCTGCAGGCCCTGCTTGCTGCGGTGGCTTCTGCCCTGTTCTGCCTGCCACATGAGGTGTAAGGCCAAGGCTGCGCAACCCCACTAGTTTCAGGAGGCTTTTTTTAGCTCTGGCTTCCCTGGCGGCTGCTCAGAGGACACTGGGGAGAGTGGTGGCCATCAACAGAGGCCAGGAGGGTGGTAGGGAGACTCCAGTGTGACACAGGCCCATGATGGAGAAAGGGAGGTGGCACAGGCCACAGCTGCTTTTTCATACCTAGCCACGAGGCATGGGCCACCTCAGCCCCTAATCCATATGGGTGAAACTGAGGCTCAGGATTGGCTGTGTCAGTCCTATTGGGTATTAGAATAGGGGCCAGATCTCCCCATGATCCTCACCAGTGGGTGAGACCCTGTGACAGTACTTGGGGACACAGCCTTAAATAAGGCATGGGAACGAGTCAGCAGAACACTCTGGTGGCAGTGATGAGTGCTGTGTTGGAAGCATTTTCCACGGAGTTACTCATTTGGTCCTCACGGCAACCCTGTGAGGACCCATTTCACAGAGGGGAAAACGAAGGCCAGGAAAGGTTTAGGTGACGTGTGGGAAGTCACGTTAGCAGAGTTGAGTGCTTTGACCATGTGGTAGCACCAACTCCCGATTATGGAGCATTTATTTCAGGCCAGAAATCAAGCTAAGCACTTGAAGGACATTTACTTGTTTAAGCCCCAGAGCATTCCCCAGAGAGAGAGAGATTGTGCCCTTGGACAGATGGTAATGACAGTGGGCAGCACAGGACTGGTGTTCCCTGAGTGCCCAGCGTGGCCCTTGACTTTTTACTTTAATGCTCTCCTTTGTTTCTCCTAGTACAAGCTTGTGAGGTTGGTGCTGTTGTCTGTGTTTGACAGATGAGGAAACCGAGGTTCTGAGAGGTTAGGGGATAGCCTTGGGGCATCCAACCCAAGGTGTGGTGCCCTGAGGCCATCCTCTAGCACCTCATCACATGGTCTGATGGTCCTTGGTGGTCAATGGCACTGTGGGCCGGGGTACTTGGGAGCAAAAGCAGGGAAAGGAACCCCATGTGCAGAGGCTGAGAAGCAAGAGAGAGCCAGCATCTGTGTGGGACCTGCAGTAGGCATCAGGAATCCCATCTGAACCCACCACTCCAAGGTGAGGTAGCGGGAAGGGCCAGGGGTCAGGTGGTCAGATGTACAGGTGTCAAAAACCCCTCTGGCGGCCTCCAAGCTTAGATCAGAGGGACAGTGATTGAAGGCAGCAGCTCTGGACAGAGCAGGCCCCACAGGGAGCCAGATGATGTGACGTGAAGGAGGAGCCAAATGGGAGTTGGGGACAGAGGGGACCGAGTGATAATTAGGGGCTCGGGTGGGGGTCTGAGCGAGACGGGCAGTGAAGGCGGGGCCAGGAGTCTGAAGAGACACGGCGCCATCGTGGAGCTTGGGGTGCAGTGGAAGAGAAGGCACCTGGGGAGCGACATCAGAGGGCAGGGGTGGGCAGGAGGCAGATGGACACCAAGCTGGGGGCTCAGACAGAGCTGAGAGGGCCCTGGCAGTGATCCTGGAGCAAGACCGGGGTGGAACGAAGTGGAGAAGCATCTAGAAGTGAAAACTGCCAGGACTTGGTGGAGTGGGAAGGGAGACAGGGCCTTTGCTGAGGGAGAGTACAGCAGAGACCTGGTTTTGAGGGGTAAGATGGGCTGGTTTGAGGACTGGGGCTCTGGTGCGCACGGGCACCTGGTGAGGGTGGGAGCTCGGAGGCCAGGGCAGGGAGGTGGGCGCAGACATTTCCTGGGGTCATCTCCAGTGCAGTGACCGGCTGTGGGGCAGGGGACAGGCCTTTCCCCTGAGTGACAGGCCGCTGTCCACCCCTGCCCGCAGGCCCGGGTGGAGCGCATGGAGCAGTTCCAGAAGGAGAAGGAGGAACTGGACAGAGGCTGCCGCGAGTGCAAGCGCAAGGTGGCCGAGTGCCAGCGCAAGCTGAAGGAGCTGGAGGTGGCCGAGGGCGGCAAGGCGGAGCTGGAGCGGCTGCAGGCCGAGGCGCAGCAGCTGCGCAAGGAGGAGCGGAGCTGGGAGCAGAAGCTAGAGGAGATGCGCAAGAAGGAGAAGAGCATGCCCTGGAACGTGGACACGCTCAGCAAAGATGGCTTCAGCAAGGTGGGTGGGGAGGCCACTGCGCACGCGCAGCGGGCACGCATGCGCAGCCAGCTCCACGTGGGGACGAGGACTGGGTAGGTCAAGTTAGACCTTGGGGGGAGGGCCGTGGCCACAGGGCACAGGGGTGGAGGAAGGACAGAGGGAGCGGGGACGGGTTTGGGGGGCCGAGCGGATGAAACACCCCACCGGTTCCCCCTCTGATCTGCCTGAAGGCCCATGCCCACGCTCCCGCCTCCTTGATGCTCATGGCTTCGTCACCACCTCCGCCGTGGATGGGATGGGCGCTGCGGCCACGGCCGCCACGGCCGCGTTCGAGGTGCCCCACAGCCTTGCCCCAGCCCACTCCCCTTCTCACCCTACCACAGAGCATGGTTAACATCAAGCCTGAGAAGGCGGAGGAGGACTCGGAGGAGGTGAGGGAGCAGAAACACAAGACGTTTGTGGAAAAGTACGAGAAACAGATCAAGCACTTTGGTAAGTTAGGGGTGAGTCCCCCCTCCCCAGGAGGATGAGGGGGGACGAGGTAGGGGCTGGCCCTTTGCCTCGAGGGTCTTTGCAGCATCTTGCCAGCACCTCCCCACAGGCATGCTCCGCCGCTGGGATGACAGCCAGAAGTACTTGTCAGACAACGTCCACCTGGTGTGCGAGGAGACAGCCAATTACCTGGTCATCTGGTGCATTGACCTGGAGGTGGAGGAGGTGAGTGGAGCCTGCCCCAGGGCTGGGGAAAGGCACTACCCTGAGACCGCCACTTGGTGACACCATGCCTGTTCTCCCTGGCAGAAATGTGCGCTCATGGAGCAGGTGGCCCACCAGACCATCGTCATGCAGTTCATCCTTGAGCTGGCCAAGAGCCTGAAGGTGGACCCCCGGGCCTGCTTCCGGCAGTTCTTCACGAAGATTAAGGTAGGGTCCCTCCTCAGGGCACCAGCCCATGGTCCTTGGGGAGGCAGACAGGTGTCCGCTTGTACTGGGTTCACGTCAGAAGAGAGTGGGGCCTGGGAGGGGGTGAGAAGTAGGCAGATCCTGGCCAGATTTTAAATGAGGAGGCAACAGGATCTGCTGATTTGGGGTAAGGGGTAGAGTTAAGGATGCCTCCATCTTTGTTTGTTTGTTTGTTATCGGAGCACTTGGAGGAAAAGGGCTTACCCTTAGGGAGACCAAAGGCAGGGCAAGCTGGAGGGATAATTAGGAGCTGGGATGTTGCTGTGTGGAGTTAGAGGCATCCACGTGAGGACATTGAGGACGGGGGTGTCACAGGTCTGTGGTGGAAGGGGCCTCACAGGCAGGCAGATGATCGTTATTGTATAGGCAGATGAGGTCCTGGTGGGGGGAGGCCTAGACAGAGGGAAGGAGAGGCTCAAGCCTTGGGGTGCCCATCACGTAGTTCAAGACCAGACTTGGGGAGCTCTGAGGACCTTCAACTGGAGGGTCCTGGCCAAGCGCTGGGCTGGGGCCAGTGAGCACTGCCCGTCCCTGTAGACGGCTGACCGCCAGTACATGGAGGGCTTCAATGATGAGCTGGAAGCCTTCAAGGAGCGAGTGCGGGGCCGGGCCAAGCTGCGTATCGAGAAGGCCATGAAAGAGTATGAGGAGGAAGAGCGCAAGAAGCGGCTGGGCCCCGGCGGCCTAGACCCCGTCGAGGTCTACGAGTCCCTCCCTGAGGTGCGGCTCCCTGGCCCAGGCAGGCGGTAGGTGGGCAGTGAGTGGAACCTCCCCCGAGGTCACAAGGACCCACACCTTGACCCTGGCTCCTCTGACCCCCAGGAACTCCAGAAGTGCTTTGATGTGAAGGATGTACAGATGCTGCAAGATGCCATCAGCAAGATGGACCCCACTGTGAGTGACTGACCAAGTCCCAGGCCCTTGGGGACAAGCCACATGTCCTTGGCCCTGCTCCCTGAGTCCAAAGCAGGCTGGTGAAGATGTCTCTCCTGGGCTTCTCCAAGGAATAATGGGGGTTGTGTCACTGTGCCACATGCTCACTTAGATTTATTGAGCACCTACTATGTACCTAGTGTCCAGTGATGGATGCGGAGCTTCCAGTGCATGGTCCTCAGGACGTACGATGCCTGTCACTGTGGGCCATTTATGAGCCCAGCCTCAGTTTCCTTGTCTAACCCAGAGTTTCTCTGTTGAAAGCAGCTCACAAATTACCTGGGGAAGGTGCTGAGCACATGGCAGGTTCTGGTAAACACTGGTTGGTAATGTTATTAGGCCTGTCAGCGCCAGTAGACAAGGACTTTGAGTCTCAACAGGCCTTGATTTGATCCCATTTCTTGCCATTTGGCACAGTGGTTGGCCACACTGGCTTCCTGATCTGTAAAATGGATCTAGTTCTAGGACCTGATTTCTAGAAGCTTCCATGGGAATAAACATCTAGACCAGGGTCTGCAAACTACAATAAATAAGGTTTTATTGGGCCAGAGACAGTGGCTCACACCTGAAATCGCAGCACTTTCGGAAGCTGAAGTGGGAGGATCACTTGAGGCCAGGAGTTTGAGACCAGCCTGGGCAACATAATGAGACCCCATCTCTACAAAAAATTTTAAAATTAACCCGGTGTGGCGTGGTGGCACGCACCTGTAGTCCCAGCTACTTGGGAGGCTGAGGCAGGAGGATTGCATGAGCCCAGGAGTCTGAGGTTGCTGTGAGCTACGATCACACCACTGCACTCCAGCCTGGGGGACAGAGAGTAACCCTATCTCAAAAAAAAAAAATAAATAAATAAATAAATATATATATATATAAGGTTCTATTGAAACACAGCGGCTGTGTTCCCTTGTTTTCATATATTGTCTACAACTGATTTTTTTCTACAATGGCAGAATGAAGTCGTGACAGAGACCATATGGCCTGTAGAGCCAAAAATATTTACCGTCTGGCCCATTACTAAAAAAGTTTGTTGGCCTTTTTTCTAGATTACACTATTTAAATTTAAAGTAAAATTTAAAGTTCGATTCCTCAGCTGCACCGGCCCCATTTGAAAGGCTCAGTAGCCACACCTGGCTGCTGCCATGTCGGCCAGCCGTGACCTAGAATAAGCCGGAAGTGGGCTTGAGGATGTGCAGGGGACAGGCGGGCCACACGGCAGTGGCACCTTAGCCTCACCTACTCACCCTTCTCCCCACAGGATGCGAAGTACCACATGCAGCGCTGCATCGACTCTGGCCTCTGGGTCCCCAACTCAAAGTCCAGCGAGGCCAAGGAGGGGGAGGATGCAGGTCCCGGGGACTCGCTGCTGGAAGCCAAGCCGGGCGATGACAAAGATGTCAGCGTGTGAACCGCCCCAGCTGCCACCTGCCTGCCTGCAGGCCCCTGTGCCCCTCTTTTGAGAAAATGAAAATAGATACCATCTCCCTAGCTCCTGGCTTCCTCCGGTTTCGCTGCTCCCCCCAGCTCGGGGGGCCCACCCTGTCCCCACACCACTGCCCTGCTCCCCAGCACTCATCTGAGTCTTTGCTTTGAGTCGAGGGGCTTCACTGCCTGCAGTCCCCCCCACCCCACATCAGCATTATGCCAAAGGCCTGGGGGCCCGGGGGGGGGCAGAGGTCGCCAGATTGGTCCACCAGATGGTAGGGGGAGGGTCCCCAGCCGAGGGGCTTGTTCCCGTTACTGGGCTCTGTTTTCACTGTTTATCTGCTGTCTGAGTCTTCTATTTGGTAAGCGGCAGTGGTCTTCCAATAAAGGATTTCAGATGCTCACCAGGGCTGCTGCGAGGGTTGTTGGCACTGCCCTTCTCTTGGGGAGAGGGGAGGAAAGTCCTGTGTGGGCCGGGTGCAGTGGCTCACGCCTGTAATCCCAGCACTCTGGGAGGCCGAGGTGGGAGGATCATTTGAGCTCAGGAGTTCGAGACCAGCCTGAGCAAGAGCGAGACCCTGTCTCTACTAAAAATAGAAATTAGCTGGACAACTAAAATATATAGAAAAAATTAGCTGGGCATGGGGGCGCATGCTTGTAGTCCCAGCTACTCGGGAGGCTGAGGCAGGAGAATTGCTGGAGCCCAGGAGTTTGAGGTTGCTGTGAGCTAGGCTGACGCCACGGCACTCTAGCCAGGGCAACAGAGTGAGCCTCTGTCTCAAAAAAAAAAAAAAAAACAAAAACCCTGTGTGGATGGTTGGAGGATGAGCCCAGGTCACCCCAGGCTTCTGCCCTCCAGCCGTCCTGGGTCCTCACCTTGCACATGCTGTTCCACTGCCTGGAACAGTCTTCTTCCAGAGGCCTCCTGTCAAAAGCCTTCAACACCTTCAGTTCTCACCCACTCACACCCTTGCCAGGGCCATAACTCCTGCCCCAGCCTCCTCCCTCCCCCCAACACATCAGTCCCCAACAGGTGGCCGCCAGAGGGTGCCTAGGAGCACAGGAGTCAAGGCAGGTCTGGCCCAGAAGCCTTGCTGGGCTCCCCAGTCTGCACCACCTGCCTGTTTCCTGTCTACCCTGTTGTCCCCGCTCCCTCCTTGCTGATCCTTGAACACTCAAGGTTTCCCTTTGGCAGTGGGGCCCTAGGGGACTTACACTCAGTGTACCCCCTATATATGCCAAGAGTAACAACGCTAGTGCCTTCCTCCCAGGGCTGTAGCACAAGGAGGATTAAGTGTGATACTGCTTCAGGCAAACACAGCACCTGGCACTTACATGCTCAAAATGTGGACTTTAGCCTGGCATGGTGGCTTGTGCATGTAGCCCCAGCTACTCAGGAGGCGGGAGGAGCCCCAGGCTGCAGTGAGCTAGGATGATGCCACTGGACTCCAGCCTGGGGCAACAGAGCAAGATCCTGTCTCTTTAAAAAAAAAAAGACTTTGCCTCTTGCTTGTCCCTCTGCCTTAAAAAAGGGTGCACTCCCTTAAAAAATCATGAGATATTAGTACTTCTGCCACAGAAAGAGCTTAAAGACGAGTACTATAACACCTACATACACATGAACTTGAGCATGAAATGTCTCCCAATGGAGCCCTCTGCCCGCCCCTCCCGGGCTACACTACCCTCTGGGGGCTGCTTGTCACTCAGACCAGAACTTATGCCTCCTCCTCCCAGAGGCCTTCCTTGCCCCACATTCTGAGTCACCCTCATGCCAAGCCACCCAGCCTGAATTTCATGCCCTGCTTAGCCGACGTGTGTATTGTCACCCTCCCATGTAATGTGGGCGCCGTCAGGGGACAAACGGAGTCTTTCCTTTTTCTTGCAATACCCACATCATGGGAAAAGGGGCCCTTGAGAACGTTTGCAAAGCATTGGATCAAAGGACATCCCCGGCCTCCAGTTGCTGTTGCCTATCACCACCAGGGGGCAGACGTGAGCTGCATGTCAAGTGGTGTTCCTTGGTGCTTTGTGCATGGGTGGGAATGGCAGGTGGGGGCTGCCGACCCACCTGAATCCTCAACTTTTTCCTTAAGAGATGGGGACTCACTATGTTGCTGCCCAGGCTGGCCTCGAACTCCTGACCTCAAGCGATTCTCCTGCCTTGGCTTCCCAAGCAGCTGAAACTACAGGCCTCAACTTCTTTTCGATCTTTTACTGTGAAAACTTTCACAGACAGATTCAATATCACTGATTTTTCCTTTGGCCTGAGACTCCAGTGTGGCTCAACTGTTGTTACTGATTCTGTCTTGATTTAAAATTTTGACA
Organism: Lemur catta; assembly: GCF_020740605.2. Lineage (NCBI taxonomy): Eukaryota > Metazoa > Chordata > Mammalia > Primates > Lemuridae > Lemur > Lemur catta. The sequence continues at coordinate 109,972,212 of NC_059128.1, read as the reverse complement.
TTTTGTTCATCATGGACATGTTTGTATTAATGTCAGCTTTTCAAAATATTGCATTGAAATATTTATCCAGCTACTCCTCAGGCTGGAGTGCAGTGGCTCCATCATAGCTCACTGCAATCTTGAACTCCTGGGCTCTCCTGCCTCAGTCCCCTGAGTAGCTGGGACTACAGGCGCATGCCACTGGACCTGGCTAATTTTTCTGTTTTTTCTTTTTTTAGACATGGAGTCTTGCTATGCTGCCCTGGCTGGGCTCAAGTTTCTGAACTCAAGTGATCCTCCCGCCTCGGCCTCCCAAAGTGCTGGGATTACAGGCATGGCCACCCTGCCTGGCTGGGATCACCCTTAGTAGTTTCTTGCACATCTTTCCAGGGTTTCGTTTTGGAAAATCAAATATATTCTTATTCCTTACTTGTTTTGTTTTACACAAAACATAGTACACTCTACGGTCTGTGTGACCTGTGTGCATTTTGCTTTGTTCACTGAACAATTCACCCTGCAGAGCTTTCCTTATCAGTCTCACATCAGTTTCCTCATTCTAACTGCTTAGAGCTCCAGTAGGTGCATGGGTCAGCGTTTATTTTGCATTAGTCCCTTCTGATGGCCACTCGGATAGACCACATTTTGTCTATCCATTCATCTGTCGATGGACTCTTGGGATATTTGTACCTGCTATGAACATGGGTGTGTAAGTATCTAAGTCCCTGCTTTCAGTTCTTTTGGGGATAAGCCAAGGAGTGGAATTGCTAGATCACACGGCAATTCCGTGTTGAACTTTTTTAGGAATTGCCAAACTGGAAGCCTCTTTTGAATTCAGTAAGGAGCTGGTGTCAGGGACCCAGGAGCAGATTGGGGACTTGTCTTCAAAGCCCTCTGGTTCCCTTCTGGATTTGGAACCACGGGAATGAGTTACTTATTCAAAAAGAAACAAGAAAAAAAAATGTTTAAAACACAAAAATAGCAGGATAAGGATGTTTCCTGGAGCCATTGAATCCACAAAATTGAAAACCACATATATGTCCATCATGAGAAAAGAGACAAATAAATTGTGGTCTGTTGCCTGGCGCGGTGGCTCATGCCTGTAATCCTAGCACTGTGGGAGGCCAAGGGGGGAGGATCGCTTGAGGCCAAGAGTTCGACACCAGCCTGAGCAACATAGTGAGACCGCCCCCCTACTCCTTCGTCTCTACCAAAAAATAGAAAAATTAGCCAGGTGTGATGGTGCACACCTGCAGTTCCAGCTATTCCAGAGGATCGCTTGAGCCCAGGAATTTGAGGTTGCAGTGAGCTATGATCACACCACTGCACTCAGGGTAAGAGAGCAAGAACTTGTCTCAATAAAAAAAAAGAAAGAAATTGGTCTGTTAAGTTTTGCAATATTGCATGATAGAACAACACCAGTGAGTGAAGTAGGCCTTCTTGCATCAACAAGGATGAGATTCAGGAACATGATATGCATGGGGCAAGTTACAGATTCCAGTTTATGAAGTTCAAGAACAGGTTTCTCTTTGGGGCCTTTGCTTTGGCTATTCTCCTGCCTGGTACACTCTTTTCCTGGACATCCCTGTGGCTCCCTTCCCGCCTCCCTCAGGTGGAAATGGAGGTCTCCAGCCACCCAATCTCCACCATCCGTCTCCAGAACTGAACTTTCTCATCTTCCCAAACTGAAACTCTGTCCCCTTTAAACAGTAACTCCCCGTCCCACTCCCCAGCCCCTGGCACCCACCATTCTACTTTCTGTCTCTACGAATTTGATTACTTTAGGGATCTCATATAAATTGAATCATACAGCATTTGTCCTTTATGTCTGGCTTATTTCACTTAGCATAATTTTGGTTTTTTGAGACACAGTCTCACTCTGTCGCCCTGGGTAGAGTGCAGTGGCATCATCATAGCTCACTGCAGCCTCAAACTCCTGGGCTCAAGCGATCCTCCTGCCTCAGCTTCCCAAGTAACTGGAACTACAGGTGCGTGCCACCACATCTGGCTGATTTTTTTATTTTTTGCAGAGTTGGGGTCTTCCTCAGGCCGGTCTCGAACTCCTGAGCTCAAGCGATCCTCCCACCTCGGCCTCCCAGAGTGCTAGGATTACAGGCTTGAGCCACTGCGCCTGGACTGTTTCCACTATTTGCCTAGTGATGTACTGATTTCTCTCAATGTCTTTTGGGGTGTTTAAAAGATTTCATAATAAATAAATTTCACAATATAGATCTATAGGTAGTGGAAAGGAACAATCAACAAGAAATATTGTTGAAGGAAAAAGATGACAACATTCATTGCACTGCAGTTCTAAACTTTTTGTGCGTATTAACTCATTTGATGCCCTCGACACTCTGCTGAGTATGGGACCCTGAATAGCTCTGTTAGGCACAGGAAGAAAGTGGGGCACAGCTAGGGTAAGGGACTGCCCAGGGTCACACAGTGGCCCAGCTGGGATTTGAACTCAGGCTGCCTGATGCCAGCCTTTGTGCGTGTCGAGCCTCTGTTTCCTCTCAGGCCAGCACAGAGTGTCCCTTCTATGGCTGCTCCTGGGAATTTTCTAGAGAACACAGATTCACCCATGTGCCCAGTGGGGTGTGGAACCTTCTTGGAAAAATCCCCAGGAAATGCACTTCATAGCTGTTTTGGGGAGGGGGCTGACTGTTCACTGCACTCTCCCATTCAAATGAAGATGAAAAGGTTTTGTTTTTAATTCATCAACTCTTGGCTTTTCCCCGGGCCCAGTGGGAGCTGTGGGGAGGCGGTTCCTTGCAGGTCTGGCAGCGGCAGGGGAATCCCCCAGTTCCAGCGACTTCCTGACAGGGTGGCTAACTCTCCTGGTTTGCCTGGGATTGTCCCAATCTTAGCATGGAAAGTCCTTCATCAGGGAAATCCCTCAGTCCTAGGAAGGCCTGGCTTGTCACTCTTAGTGCCTGGGGTCTCTGTTATAGGCCAGGGCTAGAACTTGCAGTGCAGGCAAGAGGCCTCGGGCCCTGGGACATGAGCCTCCATGGCCTCTTCTCTTCCACTGGCAAGTTGGGGGGCTGGTCCCACTTGAATATAACCTGGGAAGGCCCAGGGAGAGCTATGCGGCCAGGCCTTGGCCAAGCACCAGCCTGAGAAAATTGGAACTATTGTTATAATTTATTGTGATTACTGGGATTATTACCGCGATTGTTATTATGAGTCACCCCATCCTACATGTCCTGCTGGTTCCTTCTGGAGTAATGGATACCGGGTCCCAGGCCAGTCTGATCCTCTGTGGTCTGGTGTCCAACCCCAGAGCCTCGCCCAGGCTGACTGTTGAAGAATCTGGCACCATCAGCTTCCTGCTGCTGCACTCCCGGCAGCGACACAGAGGAAACTTGGGCTGGAAGGCCACGGCTTCTAGGCCATTCTCTCCTCCAGCAATGGCTTCTTAAGCACTCACTGGGCTCCAGGCACAATTCCAGGCACTGAGGACACAGCAGATGACAAGACAGACCCCTCCCTGGTGGAGCTGACCTTCAAGAACAGATGTCAGGCAGGCAGTCTGGTGTTCAAAGAAACTCCAGGCCAGGTGCGATGGCTCATGACTGTAATCCCAGCCCTCTGGGAAGCTGAGGTAGGAGGATCGCTTGAGGTCAGGAGTTCAAGACCAGTCTGAGCAAGAGCAAGACCCCATCTCTACTAAAAATAGAAAAATAAGCCAGGTGTGGTGGTGCGCCCCTGTAGTCCCAGCTACTTGGGAGGCTGAGGCAGGAGGATCGTTTGAGCCCAGGACTTTGAGGCTGCAGTGAGCTATGATAATGCCACTGCACTCTACCCAGAGTGACAGGGGAAGACTCTGTCTCAAAAAAAGAAGAATTTCTAGTGAAATGGCAGGTCGTGATAAGGGCTGTGAAGAAAATACACAAGCAAAGGGAACATAGTGATGGAGTTACTGATTCAAAATGAGGAGCTTCTGGGAAGTGGTGAGGTTTTATTTTTTGTCTTGGGAGCTCGGTTTGTTCTATCATTGTCCCTTAAAACTGGACCCATACTTTGGGAGGCTGAGGCAGGGGATTACTTGAGGCCAGGAGTTTAAGAACAGCGTGGGCAAGATAGACCCCATCTCTATTTTTTCTAAAAAGAAAAAAGAAAGAAAGAAATAGAAAACTGGACCCATAGGTAAAATTCATGAAAGAGTTTTTTTGTTTGTTTTGTTTTGTTTTGTTTTGTTTTAGAGACAGGGTCTCACTCTGTTGCCCAGGCTGGAGAGCAGTGGTACAATCATAGCTCACTGCAGCCTCCAACTCCTGGGCTCAAGTGATCCTCTTGGCTCTGTTTTTCTTTCTTTTTTAATACATGAAAGCTCAATTCCTTCAGATATAAGGATATTTGTGGGTTCAGAGTTGTCAGACTCATCTATGTCTGCCCAATATTCCCATTCCAACCTCAGGGACCCAATAAATCCAAACCAATGCCCTTATCTTAGTAAAGGAGACCATTTGGGGTGTGCATTTAAATGACTTTAAAATTCTGTAACCGATACACTTGGGCCTTGGGTCTGATCTCACACACACACACACACACACACACACACATATATATGTGTATATAAAGATTCCTTAAGGCCACCAAAACAAAACAAAATGAAACAAAAAACCTGTGCCTGTGTGCATTTACACCCCTAGAATGTTCCTTGCAGGAATAAAATTGAAAACCACATAAAAGGCTATCAATAGGAGAATGGACAATTAAATCTTTTTTTTTTTTTTTTGAGACAGAGTCTCACTCTGTTGCCCAGGCTAGAGTGCCGTGGCATCAGCCTACCTCACAGCAACCTCAAACTCCTGGGCTCAAGCAATCCTTCTGCCTCAGCCTCCCGAGTAGCTGGGATTACAGCCATGTGCCACCATGCCCGGCTAATTTTTTCTACATATTTTTTAGCTGTTCAGCTAATTTCTTTCTATTTTTTAGTAGAGACAGGGTCTTGCTTTTGCTCAGGCTGGTCTCAAACTCCTGAGCTCAAAACGATCCACCCGCCTCCTAGGATTATAGGCATGAGCCACCGTGCCCGGCCAGGACAATTACATTTTGATCTATTGATTTGTACAGTGGAATATGATACTGCAGAGAAAAGGAATATTCTAGAGTCTCTTATGTCAACATGGATGAATGTCAAGAATGTATCATTGGGTAAATAGAAACAAATGGCAGAAGAACATATACAGTATGATACATATGCATAGTTTTCTTGTTTTAGTATGATTTTTTTATTGTTTATTGTTTATTTTTATTGTTTATTGTTTATTTTTATTTTTTAGAGACAGAGTCTTGGTCTATTGCCCAGGCTGGGGAGCAGTGGCATGATCATAGCTCACTGGGTTCAAGCGATTCTCCCGAACTGGCCTCCCAAATTGCTGGGATTACAAGCAGGAGCCAGTGAACCCAGCCCAGGCTGTCTTTTTTTTGAGACAGAGTCTCACTCTGTTGCCTGGGCTAGAGTGAGTGCCATGGCGTCAGCCTAGCTCACAGCAACCTCAAACTCCTGGGCTTAAGCGATCCTACTGCCTCAGGCTCCCAAGTAGCTGGGACTACAGGCATGCGCCACCATGCCCGGCTAATTTTTCTATATATTTTTAGCTGTTCATATAATTTCTTTCTATTTTTAGTAGAGACAGGTTCTCGCTCTTGCTCAGGCTAGTCTCGAACTCCTGAGCTCAGAACGATCTGCCTGCCTCAGCCTCCCAGAGTGCTAGGATTACAGGCGTGAGTCACCGCAGGCTAAGTCTTTATCCACATTTTCATACTGAATCTCCACAGCTGTGCTGCAAGACAGTCTTTTCGCCATATTTTCTCAGACTCAGAGAGGAGCAGCCATGTGCCCTTGTCCTTGGCAAACAGACCCCAACTCCAGAACAGTCTGACCTGTCTGTGCCTGTCTGCTAAAGAAAAAAAAATATTCTAACACTGTTAAAACGGTAAGGAAGACTCTATTCAGGACTATACAATAGGGGTATTGCAATAAGGGAGAGAAATCAGGCTCAGCTCCAAATGCGGCAAAGACAGCCGGGGATTAATAGCCAGAAATCAGAGTGAGGGGGTCGTGGAGGGAATATTATTACTAAGAGGTGATATTAAGGGTAGGAAGAGTCTTGCTAAACTGATCTAACAAGACTCTTGCTAAAGGCAGGACAAGGATTTATACGTCAAAGGTGGGGGATGAGGAACTTGATCAGATATTAGGGGTGGGGGATGACTTAGTAGGATCCTTTGCTAAGACTGGCCAGGCCAGGCCAAAGACAGGCTCAGGGTCATGGTCAAGGACTGATCAAAGCCTAGTCCAGAAGAGGGGTCAGAGAACTAACGTTTGACTAAAGTTTGGTCAGAGATACAGTCTTTGTCACCTCTCCATGCCTCAGTGTCTTCCTCTGCGAAATGGGCATAATAAGAGGCCCCACATAGAGGGTTGCTGACAGGATTAAATGAGATAATGCAACGTAAAGCGATCAGCGTGTAGCCTCCTCAGTAAATGGCAACCACTGACTGGCCAGTGGGGATCTGAACTCAGATCTAGTGGTGGGAAGTCCAAGCTGCTACCTTGACCACTAGGGGGCCTCAGACGACAGGGCTGCTGGTGATCAGGAAGGGGACAGGAACTGGTAGGTCAGGAATGCCTCCCGGAAGTTAAGTGGGGAATCCCAGCCCGCAAGGTGGAGTTGGCCAGGTAGAGCCGAGAGAAGGGAGGTGGAACAGGATGGAAGGGGGAGCCACAAGGCAGGGGTTTGGAGGGTTGAATGGCGTCCGGGTGCAGCCTTGAACGCTGAGGTGAGGACAAGATCCTACGCCCCGAGTCAGGGTCATATACACCTGACTTGAGTACAGAACCCAGCTGGGAAACCCAGGTTCTGGTCACACCGCCCCAAACCCAGTTCTCCCGCCTACTTCCGTATCTCCGCCCTCCCCGTGGCAGCCAATCGCAGACGTTGTAGTGCATCCGGGGGGCTGATCCAGCCAATCGAGGCTGAGTCACGAGTAACACCAAGGCCCAATTGGACCGCCGCAGTAGCGGCGAACAGCCAGGGCAGTGGCCAATGGGCGTGTGCGTTTCAGGCGGCCAATGGGAGGCGGCGTCTCGGTGGCGAACCAGCTGCGGCTCCCCTGGGCGGCGGCGGCGGCGGCGGGGCGGGGTCCGGGTTCGAGTCCAGAATCCTGGGGGAAGGGTGAGTCTGGAGGGGGACATGGAAGGGGCGCTCCCGGGAGGTCATCAGGAAGGAGGCGCGGGGACTGGTTGCGCTTGGCAGGCAGCACTTGGATGGGAGCCCCCGCTGCCTCGGGTCCGGTCCGATGCCCGGTGAGTGCACATCCTGGTTCCTGCCCCTGTCAGCCGGCTCTGGAGGTTTTGCGGGGCGGGGGGTTGCAGCCTTCCCAGGTGCGGACCTCACCCCGACCCCATCTGCAAAGGCGGGTCTGGATCCAGTGCGGACGAGGAAGGAGGAAGTGAGCACCGGGAAAGCCCCATGTCTTGGATCTCGTCTGAAACATTAGTAGATGTTAACACTGGGCATTTATTAAGCACTTACTGTGTGCCAGGCCCTTCCCCTGCCCCATCTCGTTGAATCTTCCCAACAACCCTTTGAAGTAGAGACTTGCATACCTATTTTCCAGACAACGAGATAAACTCAGAGAGGAGCCAAGTCCTGAGGCATTTGACTTTCTGCCATTGTGACATCCTCCTCTTCCCATCACTGTCTTAAACCAGCGACATCAGTGGAATCCCTGACAGCCCTTCCCTGACCATACCGGAGACCTAACCTTTCACTCAGGAGGCCTAGGCCCTGGGTTGGGGAAACAGAGCTGGACCCTAATCCTCCTAGCAGTCAGCAGGGACTGGAGTCACTCATGGGGCGAAAGGGTAGGTGTGGGCGACAGGGATCGTGGCCTAAATGAGAAAAACAATGACAATGATGAAATTAATCATAATTATTTTGTTCTCATTTTGGTCATTTGTTATCTTTTTCATGTCTGCATCAAGGTCTGAACTGAACGTGTAACATGCTGAACTTCGTTGAAACGTCACAACCATCTTTTGATGGCAATGTTCCCAGCACCTCCCTTTTCCTGATGGGGAAACTGAGGCCCAGAGTGGCTGAGTGACCTGCTATAGCTGACACAGGGAGCTCCAGGACTCACCCCCAGGTCTGTTTGACTATGCCTATCTGCCTGCTGATCTCAGGGAGGTGGGTTCAGAGTGGATTTTTATGTTGGTACATATTGTCAAAAGAGGGGAGGGGCTGGGCACAGTGGCTCACACCTGTAATCCCAGCACTTTGGGAGGCTGAGGTGGGAGGATCACTTGAGGCCAGGAGTTTGACACCAGCCTGGGTAACACCGCAAGACCTCATTTCTACAGGAAGAAAAAAAGTTTTTTTTGAGAGAGTCTCACTTGGTTGCCCCAGGCTAGAATGCAGTGGTGTAATTATAGCTCACAGCATCCTCAAACTCCTGGGCTCAAGCGATCCTCCTGCTTCAGCCTCCCCAGTAGCTGGGACTACAGGAATGTACCATGATGTCCAGCTAATTTTTCTATTTTTAGTAGAGACGGGGTCTCACTCTTGCTCAGGCTGGTCTCGAACTCTTGATCTCAAGTGATCCTCCTGTCTTGGCCTCCTAGGGTGCTAGGATTACAGGTGTGAGCCACTGCGCCCAGCCCAGAAAAAAAATTGAAAAATTAGTCAGGCATAGTGACATGTGCCTGTAATCCCAGCTACTCCAGAGGCTGAGGAGGGAGGATTGGTTGAACCTAGGAGGTTAAGGCTTCAGTGAGCTATGAATGAGCCATTGCACACCAGCCCGGGTGACAGAGTGAGACCCTGTCTCTTAGGGGAAAAAAAAGGGGGGGGGTGGTTTCACTGTTATCATTGATGACAGATCTACTAGGTGGGGACGCATACCCCAGCCCTGTCAAAAAAATGTGGAAACAGAGGCTCAGAGATGGGGAATCGGGTGTCTAAGGTCACACAGTGAGGGGGACCTAGAATCTTTGAGGTGCTAAAGGGGGCCTCCAGGCGAGGCCTGGGACCTGACAGACTGTTCTCTCCCAGCCGAGTCAGCCGTGAGGAGCATGCCCCTGTGCCAACGGCGGGGCTCCAGGGGCAGCAAGCCCGATGCGAACGGAGCTCAGCCTGTGGCTGCCATGGGGGGCCTGAAGGTGCTTTTGCACTGGGCTGGCCCTGGTGGTGGGGAGCCCTGGGTCACCTTCAGTGACAGCTCGCTAACCGCTGAGGAGGTCTGCATCCATATCGCACACAAAATCGGTGAGTCTGGGACATCGACACCATCAGGGCTGGGTGGCGGTACAGGTAGCAGCTGGGCCCCACCTATCCATCCATCCATCCATCCATTCATTCAGCAGCCACTGAGTGAGCACCTACTATGTGCCAGCCCCAAATCACTGCCTTTGTAGAACTGATATTCTAGTAGGGAAGACAGCAGAAACATAATAAATAAATGGCCAGGTGTGGTGGCTCCCACCACTTTGGGAGGCTGAAGTGGGAGGATCAGAGGATCACTGGGGACCAGGAGTTTGAGCCCAGCCTGGACAACATAGCAAGACCCCATCTCTAAAAAAAAAAAAAAAGAAAAAGAAAAATTAGCCAGATGTGGTGATGTTCGCCTGTAATCCTAGCTACTCAGGAGGCTAAGGTGGGAGGATCACTTAAGCCCAGGATTTGAAGGCTACAGCGAGCTGTGATCACGTCACAGCACTCCAGCCTGGGTGACAGAGTGAGATCCTGTCTCTAAAAAAACATAAATAAAATACATTTTAAAATAAAAAAGTAAGAAAACCGGATGAGAACATCAGAGATAATGGAGGAATATTAAGCAGCGAAGGGAGATGGGGCGTGCTGGGGGTGGAGAGAGGTTTCTCTGAGAAGGTGCCACTTGAATGACAAGTTAAGGAGGTGAGAGCGGGAGGCATGGTGATATCCAGGCAGAGGGAACAGCAAGTGCAAAGGCCCTGAGGTGGGAACTGGTCAGGAACAGTGAGGAGCAGAGTGAGTGAAGGGGAGACAGGAGGACGTGAGAAGGCAGATTATGTATGGGCTTGTAGGCCTTGGAGGGGACTTTGGATTTTATTCTGAATGACATGGGACCCCCAGAGGGCTGTGAGCAGAGGAGAAACATGGCTGGACTTGGGTGCTCACAGGCGCCCTCTGGCGGCAGTCAGGGGAACAGGCTGGAGCGGTCAAGGCAGGAGAAAGGAGAGTAGGGCAGAGGTGACCTCTAGGTGGGACATGAAGGGGGCAGGTGAACCAGGGCCAGATCTTACAGTAAGTTATATGCTAGACGGAGGACTTTAGAGTTTAGACCTCCTGAGAGCAGTAGGGAGCAGAACCCCAGAATGGCTTAGAGAAGCTGCAGTCGATGTGCTCGGAAGTATGATTTCACCTGTTGGTGGAGGGAAGGGCTCTTTCCAAGGAGGCAATGCTTACCTGTCCCTTCCTCCAGAAAGCCCCCTTAACCCTCGGCCACCACATCCTGCTTCTGGATTGGGGCGCTCCGGTGGATGTCTGCATCTCATATTTCCCCATCCGTGGCTGATTCTTAAAGGACTTGGACAGGTTAGCTGGGTGGCGTGAATGAGGCCCAGCAGAGGGAACAGTGTGCATAGAGTGCCCAGAGAGCTCGGTCAGTTGGAGGAAGCAAAAGACCTTCAGGGTGACTGGGGTTTCAATTTGGACAGTTTGAAAGGAAGTAAGAATTGAAACCAGAACATAATAGGCAGAAGCAAGGTCATGGTTACTCAGTGCTGGGATGGGGTGGCGGGGGCAGGTGTTGAGCTTTTTCAGGGGACAACAGGGAGCCATGGAAGGTTTAAGCTAGAGAGTGAAGCAATCTGACTGGTTCTTTAGGAAGTCTCACAAGGAAGATATCCTCCCTTTGCAACAGGCAGTACAATTAAATGCAATGACTTTGCAGAGCAACTTGACATCTTCTAACAGTTGAAATGTACATTCCCTGAGGCCATGTAGTTCCACTCCTGGATGGATATTCACTCTACAAACACTCAGCTCGTGTCCCAGGGGACACCTATGACAACATTCAGAGCTGCCTCATTTATCATAGTTAAAAATGGTGGTTGGGTGCGGTGGCTCACACCTGTAATCCCAGCACTTTGGGAGGCCGAGGCAGGAGGATCACTTGAGGCCAAGAGTTTGAGATCAGCCTGAGCAAGAGTGAGACCCTGTCTCTATAAAAAATAGAAAAATTAGCCAGGTTTGGTGACACTCACCTGTAGTCCCAGCTACTCTGGAGGCTGAGACAGGAGGATCCCTTGAGCCCAGGAGTTTGAGGCTGCAGTGAGCTATGATAACACCACTGCACTCCAGCCTGGGCAACAGAGTGAGACCCTGTCTCTAAAAAAATAAAAAATACATAAATAAAACCCTACTGTAGCATGAAAAGCACATTGCAGAAAGACATCTGCAGTATAATGCCACACATTTCAAGTTTGTGACATTCAAGACTAGATTGGAAAGGACACAAAAATGATAAACACTACTTTGGGAGTATGCTGACCACCTCTTTGAAGGAGGAAAAACAAAAAAGATGTAGACAGGAGCTTCAGTTGTACTTGTCAAGTTTTATTTCTTTATCTGGTGGCTGGTACATACATGATCATAAATTATTCTAAAGGGACTATTTTAGATAAAACTCTAAAATGATATGTAGAAAAAGAAAGATGCCTTGGGTGGCTATGGAGAATGATGGCAAGTTTGAAGGCTGGACTAGAGTTGAGCTTTGGATTTGAAGGTGGCAGACGGATCCCAAGAACATGGAGGCTGCAGAAAGAGCAGGCCTTGGTGACCAATCTTCTGTGGAGGGGATGGGAGAAGTTGAGGACAAGGACCACGTTCCTGGCTCAGAGAACTGGGCAGAGGAGGGGCAGGTTTGAGGTCCACGAATGAGATATGTTTGGAATAAGGCACATCTAAGGGGGGCCTCTGATGTTCATGGGGAGATCCCAGGAGGAGGTTGCATGTGTCTTTGGGGCTGGAGTTTAGGGGAGACATTGGGCAAATTGCCAGCAGCTGATAGGGTTGTGTTAGTCAGGCTAAGATAGGTTTTGCTGCAGTAACAAGCAAACTTCCAAATCTTCCTGTTTTAAGACAATCAAGGTTTACCTAAAATCGAATACAGGTTGGATGGTTCACCTCCATCTTCACCACCTGGCACAAGGTGGTGACAGGAAAGATGGTAAGGGGGTTAATTCCAAGCTTGGAAATGTGTCCACCTCCCATTGGCCAGAAACCAATCCAGTGGCCCCATCCTAGCTGCAAAGGAGGCTGGGAAATGAAGTCCTCCTGTGAGGCCACAGCATAGTCACTCATGCATTGTCCTCTGCCCATGAGCAATGTGAGACCAAAGCTGTAGGCAGGGGAGGTGGCCCAGGGTAGGAGTGTAAAGAGAGACAGAGAATCTGGGGGTCCTCCCTGTTGATGGCATCAGGTGACCTGACCTTGACCTCATTTCTCCCCTGATGCAGGCATAACTCCTCCCTGCGTCAATCTCTTTGCCCTATTCGATGCCCAAGCTCAAGTCTGGCTGCCCCCAAACCACATCCTAGAGATCTCCAGTGACACAAGCCTGGTGCTGTATTTCCGCATGAGGTAGGTGAAGGCCCCTTGGAAGGTTTGTCCCCTTCTCTTCTGGACCTGATCTGAGTCTATACTAAGCCCCCAGCTGTGCCCTTCCCTTCCTGCAGGTTTTATTTCCGGAACTGGCATGGCATGAATCCTCAGGAGCCAGCTGTGTACCGCTGCGGGCCCCCAGGCACCGAGGCTTCCTCAGAACAGACAGAGCAGGGGGTGCAACTCCTGGACCCAGCCTCATTTGAGTACCTCTTTGAGCAGGTGTGAGCAGGGCTGGGGAGGGGTGGCAGGACTATTTAGGGGGGACTTACGAGCAGTTGAGGAGCCTCCACTTCCCTCCCTGATTCAATATAGCCAATAAGTTTCAACTCATGGCATCTGGGATCTTTTGGTTGCCTGAACTGATTGAGTTTGGGTCGAAGGGGAAAGAGTGTTGTGATTGATTAGTGATGTCTGCCACAGGCATAGGATTGGACAGAGTTGGTATGTGTGCTGTATATTTGGTCTTTCCAGAAAATGGTGATCTCTCCCCTCCCCAAGGTGGCCAGAAACAGTAAACCAGAGTCCTCTGGCTAGAGAGTGAATGCATTCTTACGGCTCCTTTTCTGCCCAACTCCCCCGTCCCCAGGGCAAGCACGAGTTTGTGAATGATGTAGCATCACTGTGGGAGCTCTCAAACGAAGAGGAGATCCACCACTTTAAGAATGAGAGCCTGGGCATGGCTTTTCTGCACCTCTGCCACCTTGCCCTCCACCGCGGTGTACCCCTGGAGGAGGTGGCCAAGAAGATCAGGTGTCTGGGAATGGGGTGTTGACACTGCCTGGGTCGCAGGGGGTGGGAATGCCCCAAACATCTGGGAGCCAGGGTGGACTTTGCATATTGCCATGCTGTTATTCATTTATCACTTAGTGAACACCTACTAGCACTAGTTTTTTGTGTTTTTTTGTCTGTTTTAAAGGCAGGTATGGGCCAGGTGAAGCAGCTAATGCCTATAATCCTAGTATTTTGGGAGGTCGAAAGCCCAGGAGTTCGAGACCAGGCTGGATAACATAGCAAGACCCCATCGCTACAAAAAATAGAAAAATTAGCCAGGCATTGTTCCACGTGCCTGTAGTCCCAGCTACATGGGAGGCTGAGGCAGAAGGATCACTTGAGCCCAGGAGTTTGAGATTGCAGTGAGCTGTGATGATATCACTGCACTCTAGCCTGGGCAATAGAGTGAGACCCTGTCTCAAAAAAATAAAATAAAATAAAGGCAGGTATATTCCTGAATGGCACTAGTTCTAAATGTTGAGGTCACAACAGTGAACAAGTCAGACAAAACTCTCCACTTTCTTGGAGGTCCCATCCCATGGAGTCAGGCAGTTAACAAAATACAAAAGTGAAATATACAGGCCTGGTGCTGTGCCTCACTCCTGTAGTCCCAGCCATTTGGGAGGCTGAGACAGGAGGATCGCTTGAGCCCAGGAGTTGAGGCTGCAGTTAGTGGGGTGGGGGAGGAAATTGGAACAGGAAAGTAGGGACCTGGCAGACCCCCAAAGCCCATTGGCTTTGAGAACTCATTCTAATTCAAGGGAAGGAAGGACACAGGAGTCTGGGGAGCTGGGAGCCAACTCTTCTCACTCCCACCAACAGAGCTGTGGTGGATCCATGCATCGCAGTGAGGGCTGGCCAGTCAGGGCATACTGCCTGGAGGAGGCAGCACAAGAGATGGATCTTTCAAAACCGGCCATTCTCTCTGGGCACGGTGGCTCACACCTGTAATCCCAGTGCTCTGGAAGGCCTAGGTGAGAGGATCGCTTGAGGCCAGGAGTTGGAGGCTCCAGTGAACTATAATTGGGCCACTACACTCCAGCATGGGTGACAAGGCAAGACCCTGCCTCAAAAGAAAAAAAAAGACAGCCATTTTTCTTAAAGCATGTATTTTGCCATCTCTATCCTGTTATCCTCTGAAGGACTAGGGCTGTGGCAGCAAAGTCCAGGGCTTTGGGAAGCCCAGAGGAGGGACCCCGTGCAGGCTGGACATCAAAGAATGCTTCCCTGGAAGAGATGACTTCTCTGCTGAGACCATAAGTTGAGTAGGTTGCCAGACTACACTGGCAACACATTCTAGGCAGAGAGGATAGCATACATGAAGGCTGAGGCAGAAGGTGGCAAAGGCCCGTTTCCACGGCAACTGAATATAGAAATTTTTAATGTTTTTTTTTTTTTTTTTTTAAGACAGGATCTTGCTCTGTCTCCCAGGCTAGGGTGCAGTGGTGTCATCATAGCTCATTGCAACCTCAGACTCCTGGGCTCAAGTGATCCTCCTGCCTCAGCTTCCAAAGCAGCTGCGACTACAGGAGACGCCATTACGCCTGGCTAATTTTTCTATTTTTTGTAGATATGGGGTCTTGCTTTATTGCCCAGGCTGGTCTTGAACTCCTGGCCTCAAGTGATCCTCCCGCCTCTGCCTCCCAAAGTGCTGGGATTTGAGGCATTTTCCACTGTCCCCGGCCAGTGTGCCTATTTTCTAGATGAGCTGAGGCTCCGAGAGGTTAAGCCGCTTGCCCCATGTTGCCCAGCCTGGCCTGCCACACAGGTCCCTGACAGATCCCTCCATGTGGCCCCCACAGCTTCAAGGACTGCATCCCACGCTCCTTCCGGAGGCAGATCCAGCAGCACAACGTGCTGACGCGGCTGCGCCTGCGCAATGTCTTCCGCAAGTTCATCCGGGCCTTTCAGCCGGGCCTCCTCTCCCAGCAATTGGTCATGGTCAAATACCTGGCCACACTGGAGCGGCTGGCGCCTCGCTTTGGCACAGAGCGCCTGCCGGTGTGCCACCTGAGGCTGCTGGCCCAGGCCGAAGTTGAGCCCTGCTACACCCTGGACAGCGGGCCGTCCCCCGCGGACCCCAGCCCTGAGTCTGCAGCTGGGCCCTCCACCCACGAGGTGCTGGTGACAGGCACCGGCGGCATCCAGTGGCGACCTATACAAACGGAGGTGAGCAGGGTGCCTCTTCCGCTCTGGGGTTCCAAGTAGGGCTGGGGCGGGGATCTCTGCTCATCTTTGAGGGTGGCTGAGGTGAGCCCTCTCCCCATATGGCTCTTGGCTGGCTGTCCCCTGGGGTCTATTCCTTGGAGAGTGTGCTACATCTGCCTGCCCCCTGGGGTCCTGATTTCTGGAGTCTACACCCCTGGGAAATCCCTTTGTCTGGGGACCTGGCACCTGGGGGTGAGTGGACCGGGATTGTCCACTCTGCCTTCCCAGAGGTTGCTGACATGTGTTATCTTTTGGGAGTGGGTCCCTGTCCTACCTGTGACACCTGGACTCCTGGGAGGGTGACCTGAGGTGGTGCCTGGCCCCTCTGGCTCCCATCTCTCTCCTGAGGAAAAGTGCAAAGGAAATTAACAGGCATCGCCTACTCCAACCCCTGCCCTACACACTGGGTGTCTAGGGCTCTAGTGGTGGCGGTGGCAGCAGCAACATCAGTGGCAGCAGTGGCAGGAATCCCCACGCCAGCCTGTCTGGGAAGAAAGCCAAGGTGCACGAGGTGGGGGACCCACCAGTGGACAGGCCGCAAGAGCCACCGTGGGCCTACTTCTGCGACTTCCGGGACATCACCCATGTGGTGCTCAAAGAGCGCCATGTCAGCATCCATCGGCAGGACAACAAGTGCCTGGTGGGGCCCGGGCAGGAGTGGGGGGTCCGGGCTGGGGGCTGCTCTGGTTTGGGCCACCTGCCTGATGTGACCTGCCCCTGTCCTAAGGAACTCAGCCTGCCCTCCCGGGCCGAGGCCCTGTCCTTCGTGTCACTCGTGGATGGCTATTTCCGCCTGACAGCTGACTCCAGTCACTACCTGTGCCACGAGGTGGCCCCACCACGGCTGGTGATGAGCATTCAGGATGGCATCCACGGCCCCTTGCTGTGAGTGCCCAGGGCGGGGGTGCAGGGGGGCCTAGGGGACCTAGGGGGGTACCACTGAGGCTGCCAGCTAGACTGTAAGCACCAGGGGCTGTGTGTGTGCATATGTGTTTGGCTACGTGTGCATGTGTGTGTGCATTTATTTCTCAGTGTGTGTGTGTGTGCACACGTGTGCATGCATGCACCAGTGTGTGCTTATGTGAGTGTACACGTACACATGCATTTATGATAGTGCATGCACACACACCAGTGTCTTTATGTGTGCACACGTGTTTGCCTGTGCGCATGGATGTGTGTGCACACACTGTGTGTACATGAGAGTGAGCATACGTACGTATGCACATCAGGGGTTATGGGACAAGGTGGTATGGACTGCATGTCATCATGAGCATCCTGTGTTCGGGACTGTCACTGTGCAGTTCTGGATGTACAACTGCCTGTTTGTCACGTGGCTATGTCACTGCCCCAGTGACTGTGTTTGAGACTGTCATTGCATATTGAGGTTGTCATTGCACAAAATGGGTGATGTGTTGCACTGACACTGGTGACAATTCGGGGTATGTCGGGCACTTCCACCTCTGCAGGCAGGTGCCGTGCTGGCAATTTGTGTGTCACTGTCTCAGCAGGTTTGTTTGTGACTTGTGGGGCCAAGAATGTGAAGTGTCCATACCTGTGGGGTCATCAGGTGCAGGGGTGTGCATGGCCATCCTGGGTGCTGCCAGGTCATGGTTTGTGTCTGTGTGCTCATCTGGTCATCAGCTGTCTCTTGTCCTTACCTGTGACACAGGGGCAGGGGGGAGTGGCTGTTTCACCTCGTGAGGCCTGTGGCCGTGCCTGCCTTCACGGCTGGGTGTGTACTGCCCCTGGTACAGGTGTCTGGGGGCCGTGTTGCTGTGTCAGCCACTGCATGTGTTGCTATCTGGGCCTGTGTGGCTGTGTCACCTTGTAGTGCCTCTGATAATTGTCACCTCGGGGTCTGGGATGTCAGGGCCCCCGTGTTGCTGTGTTACATAATCAGGTGTATCTATGATTGTTGTCCTTTGGGTGTATGACAGATCATCCATCATCTGTCACCCTAAGAGTGGCCCCAGGTGGCTGTTTCCTGTCTTGGGTGTGTCAACCTTGTCAGCCCCTGTGTCTGTCATGCACAAGTTTGTACCTGTTCTTGTGCTTGTGTCTCTGTGTGAGTGGCTGTATATATGTGTGTGTGTCCAGACTTAGTGTCACAACTTTAGTGGATGTGTCTGTCACTTGTCCCAGCTGGGTTGTGCCCCTCTGGACAGGTGTTCTGTGGTGTTGTTACCCAGTGTGTGTCCAGCAGTGGCTCTGGGTGGCCTGATGGTGTCCCCTCATCCCCCTCTTCCCCAGGGAGCCGTTTGTGCAGGCCAAGCTGCGGCCCGAGGACGGCCTGTACCTCATCCACTGGAGCACCAGCCACCTCTACCGCCTCATCCTCACAGTGGCCCAGCGTGGCCAGGTGGGCCTGGGGCAGGAGACCTGGGCTGGGGCTGGACATGCTCCCTGCCTGGACCCCTGCTCACCGTGTGTACCCCTGCCACCTCCACACAGTCACCTGGCCACGCACAGAGCCTGCACCTCCGCAAGTTCCCCATTGAGCAGCGGGCTGGGGCCTTCGTGCTGGAGGGCTGGGGCCGCTCCTTCCCCAGCGTGCGGGAGCTGCGGGCCGCCTTGCAGGGCTGCTGGCTGCGGGCCGGGAACGACAGCTTCTCTTTGCACCGCTGCTGCCTGCCACGGCCGGGAGGTACGGTGATAGGGACCACTGGGTGGGGGTGGCATCTCTGCCCCATGCCAGCCCTCAGTGACATCACCCCTGCCCCCAGAAATCTCCAACCTCATTGTCATGCGGGGGCCTCGGGCCAGCAGCAGGCAGCTCAACCTCAGTCAGCTCAGCTTCCACCGTGTCGGCCAGGACAAGATCACCCAGGTGGGTGGCAGGGAAGGGCTAGGGTCCCGGAGAGGTCAGCTGCCAACTGTCCTCATGGCGATGTTCTGTGCCTTGTTCCTGTAGCTGTCCCACTTGGGCCAGGGCACGAGGACCAACGTGTATGAGGGCGTCCTGCAAGTGGAGGGTGGGGACCCCGAGGAGGGCAAAGTGGACGGCGGGGACCCTCTCGTGCCCGGTGGGAACTCTGGGCAGAAGCTACGAGTGGTGCTCAAAGTGCTGGATCCTAGTCACCATGACATTGCCCTGGTGAGTGACACGGCCCAGCCTGCGTGTGTCTGCAGAGTAGGGCGCAGGGGGACAGGATGGGACGAGTTGGGTTTGCAGCCACCTGACCTGCCTGGTCCCCACAGGCCTTCTACGAGACGGCCAGCCTCATGAGCCAGGTGTCCCACGTGCATCTGGCCTTTGTGCACGGCGTCTGTGTGCGCGGCTCTGAGAGTGAGTGGGCCCCGCCACACCCAAGCCCCTGTTCCCCGCCACCCCCCACTTTTACCTACTGCGTGGGTGGCATCGGACCCCCAACTTACACCCCAGCCTATGACCACTTCTCCACTCTCCCTTGCACCCTGACCCTCGGCTACACCTTGACCTTCAACCTATATTCCCAGCTCTGACTATATTCTAGCCCTCAACTTACATCCCTTGACTTCGCCTGCACCCTGACCTTTGACCTACACCCTGATTCCTGACTACATCTCAATTAACATCTGCCACCGGCATGACCTCCACAACCTAGGCCCTGTCCACCCTCTGACCCCATCAGCACTAGTGCCCCAGGCAGACCCCAGCCCTGTCGGGACCCTGACATCCAATCCTACTGAAAGCCCAGCTGCAGCACACCCCAACTCTGTGTGGACCTCAAAACTCCTTGTACAGGTGACCCCAGACCCGCCAGTCCTTCAACCCCATGTGTGTACATTTCTTTTACTTTCACCTTGGCACTGGCCCACGCCCAGACCCGCATCTTCCTGCCAACTCTGGAAGAATCCATTTTGGGTTTTTTTTTTTTTTGAGACAGGGTCTTGCTCTGTCACCCAGGCTGGAGTACAGCAGTGATGCAGTCACAGCTCACTGTAGCCTCGAATGCCTGTGTTCAAGTGATCCTCCTGCCTCAGCCTCCTGAGTAGCTGGGACTACAGGTGCACACCACCATGCCTAGCTACTTACTTATTTTTTTGTAGAGATGGGGTCTCACTATGTTGCCCAGGCTGGTCTGGACTTCCTAGCCTCAAGTGACCCTCCCACCTCAGCCTCCCAGAGTGCTGGGATTACAGGCATGAGCCACTGCACCTGGCCTGGCATCCTAACATCACTGTGCCCCAGTCTCAAGCACCCTACTTCCCCACTTCCGTGGTCACCTTTATCACTTGAACTTCACCTTCCTCAATGCCCCAGCCCACCTGGACTCACGCCACTGTCCACCTCTGCCTTACCCTGCACCGACTGCAGCCTCTGCCCTGTCTTGCATTTCTCCTCTCCCCAAACTCACTTCCAACCCAGACCAAACCCTGCCCACACCTCTGCCCTGACACCTCCCCAGCCACAAGCCCAGTCCCTGAGTCCAATCCTGCCCGTCTCCCCCTCCAGAGGGTAGAAGCAGGCAGGTAGCCTCTGGAGCAGCTTTGTCTTTGCAGACATCATGGTGACGGAGTACGTGGAACATGGGCCCCTAGATGTGTGGCTGCGGCGAGAGAGAGGCCATGTGCCTGTGGCCTGGAAGGTGGTGGTCGCCCAGCAGCTGGCCAGTGCCCTCAGCTACTTGGTGCGTGGCCTGTGCCTGGGGCCCTTGGCATTGGGGAGGGCCAGGGTCGTCTTGGCATTGGGGTGGGAGGCCTCCACCCTTTGCTCAGTCTACACGCAGACCCTGGCTCATGAACCTCCTCTGCCTAGTGGCCCAAGGCCCTTGGGGCCTGGCTGTGTGGCCTCCTCTGACTGTCTCTCTCTCTTACCCTTCCTTCTTCCAGCCCCTCCTGCTCTGGTCACCCCAGTTTCCAGAGCTCCCCCTTCACCTACTCATTCAGTGTTTACTGAGCACCCTCTATGTTCCAGGCCCTGTTCTAGACCCTGGGGACACAACAGAGAACAGAACAGACCAATCCCTGTCCTCAGAGAACTGGCATTTTAATAGGAAGGGACAAACAAGGAAAAATGAGTATGTGACAATATGTTAGAAAATAATAAGAACTACTAGGCGTAGTGGCTCAGCCTGTAATCCCAGCACTTTGGGAGGCCAAGGTGGGAGGATTGCTAAAGGCCCAGGGTTCGAGACCAGCCTGGGCAATATAGCAAGACCCCGTCTCTTAAAAAAAATAAAATTAAATTAAAAGATAAAAAGCATAGGGGCAGAGATAAGGAGTTGCTATGGTTTGAGGAAGAGGTGAAGTTTTAAATAGGTGGCCCCAGAAGGAGGTTGGCAGGGGGGAGCTCTGAGGGTTCTGGGGGAACAGAATTCCAGGCAGAGGGAATAGCCAGTGCGAAGGCTCTGGAGAAGGAGTGTGCCTGTGTGGGTTTGAGGAGAGCCTTGGCCACCAGCTCTGGGAGAACAGGAAGTACCGCACAGTCCCCAGCGCTATTTCGTCATGGTGACAGTGTATTGGCATCCCAATAGTCACCACAATTGTCTTTTTCACATTGGCTGTCCCTGGGGGGGCCCCATGGTTTAGGGGTTGGGAGTCAGGTCTGCGCCCCTCCTCCATGGCCACATCCCTCTCCTTTCCACCCCAGGAGGACAAGAACTTGGTTCATGGTAACGTGTGTGGCCGGAACGTCCTGCTGGCACGGCCGGGGCTGGCAGAAGGCACCAGCCCCTTCATCAAGCTGAGTGACCCAGGCGTGGGCCTGAGTGCCCTCACCAGGGAGGGTGAGAACCTGAGCAGGGCTGGGCGCAGAGAGGGGCTTCCTCTCCTCTTCCCACCCTTAGTGACCTCTGACCCTGGCCCCCAGAGCGGGTGGAGCGGATCCCGTGGATGGCCCCTGAGTGTCTGCCCGGCGGAGCCAACAGCCTGAGCACTGCCACCGACAAGTGGGGCTTTGGTGCCACCCTCCTAGAGATCTGCTTCGATGGGGAAGCCCCCCTTCAGGGCCGAGGCCCCTCTGAGGTACGTCCAGGGGAGGTGAATGGAAGCCAGGCCAGAAGGGACAAGTGTCCCAGCTCAGCTCAGCAGAGTCAGTAGGACTGGGGTTCCAAGTCCTGGCTCTGGGGCCGTGAGCAAGTTGTCTCCCCTTTGCCGATGCCTTGTCTACAAAATGGAACTGGCCAAGAGCAGGCACCTGGCTGGTCTGGACCTGCTGCTCTAGGGACCTGCCTCTGCTTCTTGGGGAAGGGGTGGGAGAGTATGGGGGTTGCTGATTCCTGTGGGTCCCCTGCCCTGCAGAAAGAGCGTTTCTACCAGAAGCAGCACCAGCTGCCGGAGCCCTCGTGCCCCGAACTGGCCACACTCACCAGTCAGTGCCTGACCTACGAGCCAGGCCAGAGGCCGTCATTCCGCACCATCCTGCGCGACCTCACTCGGCTGCAGCCACACAGTGAGCCACCTCCCAGTGCTGGGACCCTGGGGAAGGGGCCAGGGATGGGGTTCCTGCTGATGCACCCACAGTATGCCCAAGGTCTGTGGTTAGGTGTACAGTGGCTCAGGATGTGTGCTGGTTTCCAATTCACTTAAAGGCCCTGGCTGTCCTGAGCTGTCCTTTTTATTAATGTTTCCACAACTTCTTTGGATATGAGACCACCACAGTTTTTTTCTTTACTCAATGAAATGTCTGTGCACTCTATCCAATCTCAGGACATCCAAGTGTCAGTT
This sequence comes from Lemur catta, assembly GCF_020740605.2. Lineage (NCBI taxonomy): Eukaryota > Metazoa > Chordata > Mammalia > Primates > Lemuridae > Lemur > Lemur catta. The sequence continues at coordinate 109,949,947 of NC_059128.1, read as the reverse complement.
TTAATGTGGCCCACTCTGCACATGTTGGACAGGAACTGTAATTTTTCCGTTGTTGCAAAAATATGTTTTCTTGCCTCTGGGGGCAGAGGCTGGTGGAGCAGCAGCCACTTCGGGACCCCCAAGCATGGGTCCGCTGGGGAAAGGGCCAGTGTCTGGCCTCACTTACTGGGGCTCTTCCAGATCTTGCTGACGTTGTGACTGTGAACCCCGACTCCCCGGCGTCGGACCCCACGGTTTTCCACAAGCGCTATTTGAAAAAGATCCGGGATTTGGGCGAGGTGAGGGCGGGCCCTGGCCCACGTGGTGGGGGAGAAGTTTGGGAATTAAGTAAAGGCCTGCCTAAGGGTGGTTTTGGGGAGAAGTGAGTGGGGTGTGGCATAGAAGACCCTCAGCTTTGAGTGAGGCCTTGGGGAATTGGAAGAGGTCTGGGCTCCCAGGAGACCCATCTACACGGAGTAGGTGGGACCTGGAACTTTTAATGTGGATCTGCGTGGGGGCAGAGCCAGGGAACTCGGGGGTGGGGCTGACCAGCCGTCGTGCGCTCCGTGCGCTCCGGCCAGGGTCACTTTGGCAAGGTCAGCTTGTACTGCTACGACCCGACCAACGACGGCACTGGCGAGATGGTGGCCGTGAAAGCCCTCAAGGCGGACTGCGGCCCCCAGCTCCGCTCCGGCTGGAGGCGGGAGATAGACATCCTGCGCACGCTCTACCACGAGCACATCGTCAAGTACAAGGGCTGCTGCGAGGACCAAGGTGGGCCGGGCTGGGCGGGGCCTAGCTGTGTATGGGGTGTGGCTAGGATGTGGGTGTGGCATTGTGGGCGGGGCCTGGTTTGTTTGGCCAATTAGAGCTTCTTCAGCCCAGGCTGCCTCCTTCCCACCTGGCGGGGGCTGCCTGGTGGACCCAGGATGGGCAGAGTCACCGGTAGCTCCCTCGCGTTGGGGATGGGGTACAGGATGGGCCCTTCTCACCTAAGGACTGAGCCTAGCGTGCGCGGGTCTTGGCTTTCCCTCTCCACTTTGGAGGGGGCTCTGCATGGCTCGGGGTGGGCTGTCCCCGGCCCCTCCCTCTATGTCCCCCCCGTCCTCCGCACCAGGCGAGAAGTCGGTGCAGCTCGTCATGGAGTATGTGCCCCTGGGCAGCCTCCGAGACTACCTGCCCCGGCACAGCGTCGGGCTGGCCCAGCTGCTGCTCTTCGCCCAGCAGATCTGTGAGGTGGGTCGGCCCCGCTGCTGCTTCCAGAACTCGCTCCCTCCTCTTGGGTCTGACCTGGTCTGAGCCAGTCCAGGCCTGTCGGCTTGCACACCCGCCTCCGCTCACTTGGCCACGCCCAGCAGATTCAGCCCCGCCCAATTGGCCCTCCCCCCGCCAAGCATCTTTCGTCTGGCCCTGCGCCTGCTTTCGGGCCCCGCCCCCCTTGCTTGGCCACACCTGTCATCCTGCACTCTCCAGCAGCCAGTCCCCAGGCCTGACCTGACCCGCCCCCAGCCCTCCTGGCTGCTCAGGCCCGCCCTGCCCCACAGATCCTGACCTGGTCCACCCCGCCCCCAGGGCATGGCCTACCTGCACGCGCAGCACTACATCCACCGAGACCTCGCTGCGCGCAACGTGCTGCTGGACAACGACAGGCTGGTCAAGATAGGGGACTTTGGCCTAGCCAAGGCGGTGCCCGAAGGCCACGAGTACTACTGCGTGCGCGAGGATGGGGACAGCCCCGTGTTCTGGTGACCAGGAGGGGCGCACACTGGGGGTGGGGTGCCAGGGTTATTTGGAAGAGGCAGGGTGGAGGAGACAGACGCTGGGTCTGAGGTGACCCCCCTCCTCCCCCCGCCGAAAAAAAAAGAAAAATCCCAGTGGAAACTGGCGGGGCCTAGAGATGTGAGGGGGCGGGGCCAAGCTGGCCTGGCCAATTAGCATCTCACCCCCACTCAGGCTGCGCCCTTAAGGGTGGGTCCTAACTGAGGCCAGAGGGGTCCCTCAGTCCCACTTGAGGGCTCCAGCCTGGTCTGACCCCAAACCCCGAGTCTAGCCCCCAGGCCTGAATGTCCCCTCCCCCTAGGTATGCCCCAGAATGCCTGAAGGAGGGTAAGTTCTACTATGCGTCTGACGTCTGGTCCTTCGGGGTCACCGTGTATGAGCTGCTAACACACTGCGACTCCAGCCAGAGCCCCCCCTCGGTGAGAGCCAGGCCCTCGCTCCAGAATTTGCTAGAGGAGTTAGACATACATTCACATCCCAGCTCCTTACCCAAGCAAGCGCTTAACCTACCTGAGCCTCCTAGTCCTGATCTATAAAATGGGCCACTTACAGTGCATGCAGGGGGCTTTGATTGTGACAGAACCCCCACTCCAACTGATGTAGGCAAAATAGGAACAGCATACTCCACTGTTTATACACTGCATGGGAAAGGGCGTGGCTGAGGGTGGGGCTTACACTGGACTCTCAGGTGTCATCAGGAATCCCATTTTCTCCACCTCTCTTCTCTGTGGTAGGATCTCCCCCTGTTGTGCCAGCAGTGAACCCCAGACCTCCAGGTACCCTGCCTGCTGGCTGCAGGCTGGGGGCCAGTGGTCCCCCTTACGCATAATTCTCAGGACTTTTCTCTGGTTGGTCCACCTTGGCTCATGTGTCCACGTATGTGGCCAATCACTGCCTAGCCACCACGGTCCACAGTGATTGGCCAGACCTAGACTGGAAGGAGGAGCCCAGAATATGTTAGGGGTTTATTCCCAAAACCAGAGAACCTTTACAGAAGAAAAAGAAGATTCTGGATGGATAAGAACTACTTGCTGTAAGGCTTTAATAATAACAGCAAACACATAATTCAGACTTACTCTGTGAATATTAGTTTATCCAACTCTCACAGTAACCCCAGGTGGTAGATGCTGTCACCCCATTTTAGGGAAGAGGAAACTGAGGCCCAGAGAGGAAAAGTCCTAAATCCAAAGTCATACAGCCAAGAAGTGTGTGGAGTTGGGGTTAGAACCCACGTGGTTGGCCAGGCGTGGTGGCTCATGCCTGTAATCCTAACACTTCGGGAGGCCCAGGTAGGAGGTTTGCTTGAGGTCAGGAATTTGAGGCCAGCCTGAGCAAGAGCAAGACCCCGTCTCTACAAAAAAATAGAAAAATTAGCCAGGCGTGGTGGTGCACACCTGTAGTTTCAGCTACTCGGGAGGCTGAGGCAGGAGGATCACTTGAGCCCAGGAGTTTGAGGTTGCAGTGAGCTATGATGATGCCACTGTGCTCTAGCCAGGGTGACATCGTGAGACTCTGTCTCAAAAAATGAAAAAACGACAAAGCAAAAAAAATGATAAATAAATAAAAGGGGGGGAGAAAAAAAGAACCCACGCAGTTTTCACTGCCTCTTGAAAAGAATTCGTCTTGTTCTACTATAGAAATTCATCGAGCTCATAGGCCACACCCAGGGCCAGATGACGGTGCTGAGACTCATAGAGCTGCTGGAACGAGGGGAAAGGCTGCCCCGGCCTGACAGATGTCCCCCCGAGGTGAGACCCCCCTGCATCTTCTCCTGCCCCCACTATCACGGTATGGAGAGAGCCGCCACCACAACCTGGGTGTTTCCTTCCTAGATCTATCTTCTCATGAAGAACTGCTGGGACACGGAAGCCTCCTTCCGCCCCACCTTCCAGAACCTCATACCCATCCTCAAGACAGTCCAGGAGAAATACCGAAGCCAGGCCCCTTCGGTGTTCAGTGTGTGCTGAGGCCCAGTGGTGCCTTGGGGCACCATCCACTTCGGGGGCTTGGACCAGGCAGTACTCACAGAGTGGGCCCAAGACGGAGAAATCAGCCTCACCTACCTGCTGTGCCTTACTTCTGTCCGGAGACCCCACCTCTGTGAACTGACTTTCCATCCATGGCCGTGAGCCGGACCGTGACCCTGAGGAACCCAGGACAAGCAGGGAGCGAATCAGGCCTTTAATCCCCTAACTCCTACACTGGGGTCCACCATCTCCACTAGCCAATAACTACTTGTTAAGTGTACACATTACTTGGTGAGGACCACGTGCCGCATAGACTGCCAGTTTCACCTTTTCATTCCTGTGTGACCTCAGGCCAATGGCTTCACCTCTCTGGGCCTCCATTCTTCACATGCAGTGGTCATGCTTGCTTGCTCATAGGACTAATGTAAAGATCTAATGAGGTGGTATATGTAAAATGCTTAGCAGAGGGACGTGCAAATAAGTGTTTAATAAACATTCAATATGATTGTTATTCTGATGTTTGCCAAACTGTTTCTACGGATGTGACTTAAGATGGATTATGAAGTCAGTCACATTGTGAAAGGCAGTTAGAAATTTTTCTTCTAAAGACTTTATGCAGGCTGGGCAAGGGGGCTCACGCCTGTAATCCTAGCACTCTGGGAGGCCGAGGTGGGAAGATTGCTTGAGGTCAGGAGTTCGAGACCAGCCTGAGCAAGTGCAAGACCCCATCTCTACCAAAAATAGAAAAAATTAGCCAGGTGTCATGGCATGCACCTGTAGTCCCAGCTACTCGGGAGGCTGAGACAGGAGGATCCCTTGAGCCCAGGAGGTTGAGGTTGCAGCGAGCTACAGTGATGCCACTGCATTCTCCCCAGGGCGACAGAGTAAGACTGTCTCAAAAAACAACAAAAAAAAGACTTTATGCCTTGTAGCTTTCCTGACTGAACAATTCTATGCTATTCTAATGACAGATGCTTTTAATAACATTTTTCAAAATTAAATATTCATTATAATCTGAAATCTTTGGGGAGGAATAGGTAATATTGACATTGTTCCAAATTCCAAAAGCATGTAAAAGTAGACAGTGAAATGTGTCCCTCCTGTGTCCCTCAGCTACTACTTTCTCTTCCCTGGAGGCAACCAATGTCATCAGGTTTCCTATGTATGCTTCTGGTGATATGTTACCCAGATACAAGGAAATCTGCATACATATGTTTTCCCATCTTGTGCAAAATAGTAGCATGTTCCATACACTGTTCTAATCTATATCTTGCTCTGTGTGTATGTGTGTGTGTGTGTGTGACAGAGTCTCAGTCTGTTTCCCTGGGTAGAGTGCAGTGGCCGTCACCATAGCTCATTGCAACTTCAAACTCCTGGACTCAGGTGATCCTCCTGCCTCAGCCTCCCCAGTAGCTGGGACCACAGGCACATGCCACCACGCCTGGCTAATTTTTCTATTTTTAGTAGAGACGGGGGTCTCGCTCTTGCTCAGGCTGGTCTCAAACTCCTGAGTCCAAGCGATCCTCCCGCCTCAGCCTCCCAGGGTGCTGGGATTACAGGCATGAGCCACCGTGCCTGGTCTGTATCTTGCTATTTTTTCCCCAATAACAGGTCCCGGGGATGGTCCCATATATCAAGATACACAGAGTTTCCTCGTGTTTTATAATTGTGTTGTAGCCCATCATTTAAACGTTATCAGCATTCATTTCCTATGGGTGTTTATGAAGTAATTTCCAATCCTTTGCCGTTCCCATGGTGTTGCTACAGCGAGCAACCAAGGACACACACAGTTCACCCATATGCTAGGATAGCTGTGGGTCAAATCCCTGGAGGGAGCAACTGTCTTCAGGATCTGGCTGGTAATTTGGAAAGATATTGCCACCGAGATATGCTTTGATGTTCGGCAGGGCAGGTCTCTTCTCATTCTTTTTCTCAAAATGATCTTGGCTTATTCTTATGCAGTTATGTGCTTTAAAATTAACAAACTTACTTTGTTTAGAGTAGTTTTACAGTACAGTTGAGTGGAAAGTATAGAGTTCCTAGGTGTGTGTGTGAGAATGAATGAACCCCTAGTTTCCATTAGGGTTTACTCTTGGTCTTGGTGTTGTATATTCTGTGGGTTTGGACAAATGTACAATGACATGTGTCCACCATTATAGTATTTTGGGGGGGGGTGGATCTTCTGGTGAGGACCAGAAAACTTGCTAGACAAATTCTAAAAGAGCTGTGACATTCACCATTACAGTATCATACAGAGTAATTTCACTGTCCTCTGCGCTGTGCTACTCCTCCTAACCTCTGGCAATCACTGACTGTGTATAATTTACTGTCTGCATAGTTTTGCCTTTCCCAGAATGTCATGTAGTTGGAATCATACACCGTGTAGCCTTTTCTGATTGGCCGCTTCCGCTTAGTGATATGCATTGATGATGCCTCCACGTCTTTCCATGACTTGATAACTCATTTCTTTTTAACGCTGAATAGTGTTCCACTGTCTGAATGTGCCATGGTTTAGGTATCCACTCACCTTCTGGAAGACATCTTGGTTGCTTCAAAATTTTGGAAATTACTATGAATAAAGCCGTTATAAACATCTACCTTTTATTATTATAATAAACCTTTTATTATCGACCGTTTAGCAACATTATTCAAAACTAGACAGAGTAACGTAACTAACTTACACTTAACCACCAGGCAGCGTGGACAGTTTTCACCAGGCAGTGTGGACAGTTTTCAACACCCATGGCCAGTCTTGTTTCAACTTTACCCCCTCCACCCACCCCTACAACTGGATGATTTTGAAGCCAATTGCAAACATAATCATTTTTTTAACGATCCCTATTGTAAAAATATACATATTGCATAGAAAAAACCTACGGGAAGAATATATGCCAACATATTACTAGTGGTTATGTTTAAGTGGGGTGATTATAGGTGAATTTTATTTACTTTGTAAAAATACGGATAAATGTGTATAAAGTCTGGATTTAGGACTTTCTTCTATGTATTTTTTATTGATATATAATAGTCGTACATATTTTGGGGGTACTTATTTTTGTACATACACCCTGATTGGTACTGAATCAGGGTAAAGTGGCATATCCGTCACTCAAACATATGTTTTCATCTATAAAAACTTTGATGTGTATCTCAAAAAGATGTAACCACAAACAATAACCACAGTGTCACTATCACACCAAAAAAGCCCGATAATTCTTCAATCTCACTGTGTAGGCTGTGAGTGTTTAGATTTCCTCCATTGACTCTTAAATATTTGTGTTTTGTTTGCTTACAGTGTGTTCAACAAGGTCCACAATTGCATTTAATTAAGGCCAGTTTTCTTTAAATCTCTTTTAGCCTCTGGTGTTCCCTTCCTCTCCCTTTCCCCTCTTACAATATATTTGTTGATGAAACCAGGCTGTGTGTCTGGTAGACTTTACCAATCTGATGTCATCTTTGTGGTTCTGTTTAACACATTCCTCTATCCAGTGGAACTCGATTGACCGTAAACAGGTTCAGTTTTGATTTTGTTGGAAAGATTCCTTCATGCTCTTAGCAGGAAGCACACAAGTCCTCCTTGTCTTTCCTTGACATGAGCAGCCACCAAGATCCATTAGGGACACTGTTTGTATTTTCCAACATTTAAAAAAAAGTTTTTCAAATTGTAAGAATTGTGTGGTGAACGCCCAACATTCTATAATGACCATGTTGCTACATGTGCTTTATTATATTATATCTGTCCATTGGTTTGCCTGTCCCTAAATCTGTCTCTTTGGATACAAATCAAAATAGATGGCTGTCTATTTTTTTTTTTTTTTTTGAGACAGGATCTCACTCTGTTGCCCAGGCTAGAGTGCAGTGGTGTCATCATAGCTCACTGCAACCTCCAACTCCTGGGCTCAAGCCATCCTCCTGCCTCAGCCTCCTGAGTAGCTGGGACTACAGGCATGCACCACCATGCCTGGCTAAATTATTTTATATTTTTGTAGAGCTTCGGCCTTACCATATTGCCCAGGCTGGTCGGGAACTCTTGGCCTCAAGCGATCCTCCCACCTCAGCCTCCCAAAGTGCTGGGACCACAGGTGTGAGCCCTCATGCTTGGCTCAATTATTTTATTTTTTGTAGAAATAGGGTCTTGCTATGTTGCTCGGGCTGGGCTATCATTTTCTTATTATGGTAAAGTATATATAACATAGATTTTACCATTTTAACCACTTTTTAATTATTTATTTTTTAAGACAGGGGTCTCACTATGTTACCCAGACTGGTCTCAAACTCTGGGCTCAAGCGATCCTCCTGTCGCAGCCTCCTGAACAGCTGGGATTACAGGTGTCAGCCAGCATGTCCAGCTTCCACCCCCCAAAAACTCTCGAGGCTGTGCCTAGAAGTCCTCCTCATCTTGGCCCCCTTAAAACGTTGCCTTGAAATCCTCCCTTATTGCCTTAAGGACAGTGCTGCAGGTCCCCTGTTAACTTCCTTTCTCCCCCACACCTAAGTTCACCCGGAAGGAGGTATCTCATTCCCCCCACCCCAAGGCCTCAGTGCTTGAGAACAAAGGAAGCCAATTGTGTCAGCATTTCCTGAGAGTCCAAGGGGTGGGGTGTCAGCAGTGCACGGAGGGCTGCCCTACCCTTGGTGGAGACCCAGGGGTGTCAGCCATCTTGCTGTGCCCCGCCTGTGTCCCCCCCAGGCCCTCAGGGTCAGAGCATCCCCCCTCCCCACCAGGCCTGGGCAAGGTACAGCCCCCCTGGCTTCTGCAATCTCAACCACTGTGCTTCCTTCCCCTTGGGTGGCCCCGCCTCACCCCTGCCCTACAGGGCACCTCCTGAAGGCACTTTCCTGCCTCAGGCTGGCCACCATGGTGCCCTCCAGGCCACTGCCTGGGACCTGCCAGACTCTGCTTCTCTTCCTGCTGCTGGTCTGCTGTGTGCTGTCCCCAGGTGAGACCGGTCAACCTGGGGAGGGCTGAGTTTGGGGGATGGGCAGGGGGTGGGGGAACGGAGAAAGTGAAGCTCCCCATATCCTGCAGCCCTGGCCACTGTCTCAGCTTCCTGGGGAGAAAGTTCTGGCTCCTTAGCTCAGCCTTCAGATGGTCAAGCCCCCCACCGCAACACACACACACACACACACACACACACACACACACACACACACACACACACACACACACACACACACACGCTTGGGCTCTCTCTCTCTCTCTCTCTCCTCTCCTGCTCCACCTGGACCCCTGATCTTTGCCTATGCGGTTCCCTTTGCCCAGACCACTCTTCTCCTTCACTTGGCTAACTCTGACTTAGCCTTCAAAACCCGTGGATGTGGACACCTCCTCCAGGAAGCCTTCCTTGACTCATCTCCTCTGTGTTGGATTGGAGCCACCTCGGGCCTCCCTCTGAGCCCTCCCCCATCCCTGACGGATTCTCTGTCTTTCCCACTGTACTGGCAGCATCACGAGGGCAGGGGCCATTATATCTCAGCTACAGGAGGGGTCGAATGGTGGGGCCTGCTGATGGGTGGGTCAGGGGTCCCCAGAACAACCAGTGGAAATTCTCCATGTTCCCAAAGGTTCCCAGGGGCAGCAGTTCCTGCTGCGAGTGCAGCCCCAAGACCCGGTGCTTCCTGCTGGCGGGTCCCTGGTGGTGAATTGCAGTACCGAATGTCCCGATCCGAAGCTCATCATTCTGGAGACATCCCTGTTGAAGAAGCCAGTGGGCGCTGGCCCGGGCTGGGCAGCCTTCCAGCTCATCAACGTGACTAGTGACAGTCGAGTCCTCTGCGCCGGGTTCTGCAATGGCTTCCAGATGATAAGCTCCTCTAACATCACTGTGTACCGTGAGTAGATGTGCCTGCAGGTGGCACTGACCTCGGGCAGTGGTAGGGACAGATGGCTAATGGCTTGGGGCAATGGGGACCCTGAGTTTGCAGGAATGTACCAGCGTTTTGACTCAGAGCCCAGACCTGGACGTGCACATCCGTGTGTATGGATGTGTTTGCTGATGAGTGTATCTGTGTATGTCTCTGTGTGTTTGTAAGATTCACTGTGACTGTGACCTGGGTGTGTAGCCCCCCGCTGACACTCACTGGGAAGTTTCTGTCCAGGGCTGGGTGTCATCTCTTTCCAACTCTCCCTCAACACTGAAATCACCTATGGAGGCAGTATTTACACCACAGGAATTGGCAACTGCTGTAAATTGGGGCTCCTCCTTCCCACCCAACCTTGAGATCCTGGTCACTGGCATGACCACCATTTAGCAGTATACCACTGTCCCTGACCAGTAGTACCTGAGTTTAAGGTGGGTTCCTCCTTGTTAAATATTCTACGATTATAAATATTAAGATGTTAAATATCTTTCACAGCAGCCAGTCTGTAGGTCTCTGTGTCACAGCTCTAGACCAAGGCTGTCAAGGGTGAAAAGATGCTTCCCAAGGAGGCCTGGGGTTTTGCAGCAGAGGACCCAGCTTGGGGGTGTGAGTCCCCCATGACTATGCCAGAACACCCTGAGAAGCTGTCACATGGCAGGTGGACAGGGAAAGCTTTGAGTGGCTGGGACTGATTGCAGAGAGCTGAACCAACTTCTGGGACAGGGTGAGTCAAAACTCCAGGCCAGAAGCTGGGAGGAGGGTCCAAGGGAGTCCCTAGACATGACATCAACGAGGCAGTTGTTTGGAGACCCACACTCTAGCCAGGGTTCTGCTACTTCCTTGCTGTGTGTCCTTGGGCAAATCACCTCACCTCTCTGGGCTGCTATGTTCTTCTTTCCATAAAAGAGAAAAATAGAAATTTCATGAGGATGCTGTGTGCATGAAGATGGATGACTGTCTTGTAGAGAAAGTTCTAGATAAACAGGAACTTTTATGATTAATATTAGTATCATAAATGGTCATAAAAGTTCATCCCCTTTCCTTTTTTTTTTCTCTTAACTGTGACATCTTTGTTTTTTATTTATTTATTTATTTATTTATTTTGAGACAGAGTCTCACTCTGTTGCCCAGGCTAGAGTGAGTGCCGTGGCATCAACCTAGCTCACAGCAACCTCAAACTCCTGGGCTCAAGCGATCCTACTGCCTCAGCCTCCCGAGTAGCTGGGACTACAGGCATGCGCCACCATGCCCGGCTAATTTTTTCTATATGTTTTTAGTTGTCCAGCTAATTTCTTTCTATTTTTTTAGTAGAGACGGGGTCTCACTCTTGCTCAGGCTGGTCTCAAACTCCTGAGCTCAAACGATCCGCCCGCCTCGGCCTCTCAGAGTGCTAGGATTACAGGCGTGAGCCACTGTGCCTGGCCAACTGTGACATCTTTGGTAACAGAAGATTTTCCTTTTATTTTAGCACCTAGCAAGGTGTCTGAGAACACAGGAAATAATAAACACTGGTACTTGAACAGTTCTAAGCCCTACATGTTTATTAACTCAAAGCTCACAGTTCTGCACACAGCCTCCCTGTGTCTTCCCCTGTCCCTGTGGTGGGGGTTGCAGGGCCAGGTGACAAGTGCCATTCCCTCTTCCCTCCCCCAGGGTTCCCGGATCAGGTGGAGCTGGCACCCCTGCCCCCCTGGCAGCCTGTGGGCAAGAACCTCACCCTGCGCTGCCAGGTGGCCGGCGGGGCGCCCCGGTCTCAACTCACAGTGGTGTTTCTCCGTGGGGAGGAGGAGCTGAGCCGGCAGCGGGTGGCTGGGGAGCCTGCCCAGGTCGAGGTCGAGGTCACAGCCACGGTGCTGGCGAGCAGAAGTGACCATGGCGCCAGTTTCTCATGCCACACAGAACTGGATCTGCGGCCCCAAGGGCTGGGGCTGTTTGAGAACACCTCAGCCCCCCACCAGCTCCGAACCTTCGGTGAGGGAAGGGGCTTCAGATGGTGGGTGATGAGCTAAGCTAGGGGAGGGGGTGCTCCTGGGAAGGCATGCCCCTGGCCATTTGGTCAGGTGGTCCCAGAAGGGAGGCTCATGCTGTTTGGGAGCTTTTGAGAATGTGTGTTCATGGCCCTGCGAGTGTGTCCTGAGAAAGAGGTGACCCAGGCCTCAAGCTATCCTGGGACGAGGACCCTGGCTGGGGGGATGAGGTGTGCTGAGGAAAACAGCATCTGTGGTTGTGTGAGGCCTCCTCCTGCTCACTCGTACCCTTCTCCCCAGCCCTGCCCGGGACTCTCCCTCACCTCGTGGCTCCCCGGTCCTTGGAGGTGGGAACCTCCAGGCAGGTCACCTGCACCCTGGATGGGCTGTTTCCATCCTCTGAGGCCCAGGTCCAACTGGCACTGGGGGACCAGATGCTGAATCCTGCAGTCACAAGGCACGGCGACAGGCTCATGGCCAGAACCACAGTCACAGCACGGGCAGATCAGGAAGGTTCCCAGGAAATTGTCTGCAACGTGACATTGGGGGGCGAGACTCGAGAGTCCCGCGAGAACCTGACAGTCTTTAGTAAGAGGGGACGGGGTCTCAGCAGTGGGGGGGGAGGGGGTGACGGGCGGAGAGTAACCGAAAAGGCAGGGCCTGAGCTGCCCAATAGAACTTGCAATGTGGGTTGGGAGCACCCCAAGTAGGACAAGGCCCACAAAGAGGGAGGGGGTGGCTTGAGAAGCCTAAAGGCGTGGCCCGGATACCCCCAGAAGAAAGAAGCCCGGGAGGGCGCAGCCTGACTCTCAGGAGGGTCCTGGTCTGTAAGCTCCTGCGCAATGTCTTGCCCTTAGGCTTCCTAGGGCCCATTCTGAACCTGAGCGAGTCCAGCGCCCCCGAGGGGTCAATAGTGACCGTGACTTGCATGGCCGGGGCCCGAGTCAACGTCTTGCTGGACGGGGTTTCGGCTGCAGCCCCAGGACAGCCCGCCCAGCTTCAACTAAATGCTACCGAGATCGACGACCAGCGCAACTTCTTCTGCAGTGCCATTCTCGAGGTGGATGGGGAGATCTTCAAGAGGAACACAAGCGTCCAGCTGCGTGTCCTGTGTGAGTTGGTCACTCTGACCTTTAATCCCTTGAACCCTGCCCTGGAAAGATTGGACATTCCTTTGCCTCACTGTGCCTCTGGTGTGTTGAGTGTGTCTGATCACATTGTGATTCCACAGATGGTCCCAAGATCGACCGAGCCAATTGTCCCGAGCGCTTGAAATGGAAAGAGAAAACGAAGCAGGTCCTGCAGTGCCAGGCCCGGGGCAACCCAGCCCCGCAGCTACACTGTTTGCAGAAAGACTCGAACCTTGAGGTGCCCATTGGGATCCCAGTCTTCGTCAAGTTAAGATATAATGGCACTTATCACTGCCAAGCGGCCAGCTCACGGGGCACGTACACCCTGGTGGTGGTGATGGACGTTCAGGGTGAGCCAAGGCGGGGTCACGGGTCTGGACAGGCAAGTCCAGAACGGGCTGGGGCGTGGGTATTTACTCCGCGCTTTCTCTGCACAGGTCGGAACCACCCCTTCGTCACCATCTTCATGGCGGTGTTAGTGATCGTGGGCTTGGTGACTGTCACAGTGGCCTTAAAATACCTCTACGGGGCGAAGCGGAGAGGCAACTACAAGGTGAATCAGGAGAGCTCCTCGCTGCCCCTCACGTCTATGCGGCCCAAGGAGGCCGTGGCGGAAGAACCGTCCTGAGCTGCAGGACGCTGACACCTTGGGCCAAAGTCGGTGGGGCTTTGGCTGTACCCCCTGATTCCCCAACCAATAAAGCCCCCAGACTCGGTAGTGTGTAGCTTGGTTCCACCTGCGCTGCGGGGCCGTCCCACTGCGCTGCGAGACCCACCGCGTACCGCCGCTGCTGCGGAAAGGGGCGGAGTCTGTGGCGCCCAGACGCGGCTTGAACTCTTGAGAGGCGGGCTGAGCCTTAGCCAATGGGCTGAGGGGGTCGGGAGGGAGGTGGGGCTTCTCTCAGCCAATCGGAGGGCGTTCCTACGTTGCCGCTCTATGCCGCTCCGCCCCGGCTCGCTGGTCCCAGAAGGCGCCGGGTTTCCCAAGATGGCGGCCGACGTGTCCGTTACTCACCGGGCCCCGCTGAGCCCGGAGCCTGGGGCCGAGGTTGAAGCTGGTGATGCCGCGGAGCGCCGGGCGCCCGAAGAAGAGTTGCCGCCGCTAGATCCAGAAGAGATCCGGAAGCGCCTGGAACACACCGAGCGCCAGTTTCGTAACCGCCGCAAGATACTGATCCGGGGCCTCCCGGGGGACGTGACCAACCAGGTATGGGGGGGGCGGTGTGGGAGCGTGGCGGGAAATACCACCGTGCGCGTGCGCGGGGGGAACAGGGCCACACCAACGTTGACGTGCCCGGGGGTCGTTGGCGGGGGCGCGGGATCCACGCGGGATCGGGAGAGACCAAGAGCGGGATGTGGGGGGGGGGGTTGATGATGAAGGGAGAAACCAACTTTGGGCTGGAGAACGTTGCTAGGGGCGACCACAGGCTTGGGCGAGACCAAGTGATTGAAGGGGGCGGGGAATGGGAGGTGGCGGGCAGCTTTGGCCCTTTTTGGGGGTTGTGAATGGGCCTCTAGATTGGGACACCAGTTGCCCTTTCTCGTGCTTATCCCCACCCCCTGTATCATGGGGTGATGGGACCTCATATCCAGAAGTTTCAGGGGTGTCTGGAGCATGCCCCTCATATCACGCGTTTATTCACTCCTCTCAGAGGTAGATCCGGAAGTTACGGCAGCCCCTAAGGTCTTATCCCCCAAAACCCCAGGAATAATTTGGAAAAATTGGGTCTCCTGCCACCAGCCCACAGACCTACAGAAAGGAAAGGGGGCCTGGGTTTTGTGGAGCACCCCGTTGGCCAATCTGCCTGCCAGGAGGGCCCTTCTCCTGGGGCCTACGTCCAGCAAGGCTTTCCAGTGCTCTTTGGACTCAGGGAAGTGGCATCTATGCTGCCCTGCCCTGTGGCGGCGGAATGGGTTCTGTCTATCTACTGCTGAGAATCCCAGCTCTCTGGCCCACCAGCACACTTGCCACTGGTCCTTCCTGCCCATGGGTGGGCACATGCCCATGGATAGGGCCCCAGGAGTGTTGGAAGGGGCTTGATGTGGGGACAGACCAGGGGCAGGCACCACCAAGCACAATCTGATTTGTTTCTGGAGCCAGTCCTCCTCTTGGTGCCTGCACTCTCTCGGCTGGGAACACACTGCCTCTCTGGCGAAGTGCACAGCGTATCTCACACAAGCAGGCCTCAGCGCCTTGCTCTGAAAGCTGGCTTGCGAGAGGGTGGTCCTGTCAGCAGGAGAGAATTAGGACGTATGTGAATCCACACAATGTGGGCTTATTAAGTACTGCAGTCAGGTTCCCCTGGGTAGCATTCCCGCCACTGCCCTTACCTACTGCATGACCTTTAACAGGTCCCTTCACCTCTCTACCCTCCATTTCCTCATATACAAAATGGGTTCATTAATACTTCACTTGTAGAGTTGTTGGAAACAGTCTTGCAAAAGAAGGTTCAGACAGGTGACGTGGGTTCCCTAAAGGCATATTCTCTAAGAGTGTGTTGTGTTGGTTAATAGCACAGGGCCTGCAGCCATGTTGGGTCTGGCCTGCTGAATGGCCTTGGGCAAATAACTGCTGTAAGCCTCGGTTTCCCCGTTTGTAATAGGGGGGTGGTAAGTGACCTGCCTTCATAGCTGGTCCACGTGAAGGTGGCACTGGGTTGCTCCCTGTAGTCTCTGGTGACTCCTGGTCCTTTGTCTTCTGTCCCCGCAGGAAGTGCACGACCTGCTCAGCGACTATGAGCTCAAGTACTGTTTTGTGGACAAATACAAAGGGACAGGTTTGTGGGGCCGTGGGGTGGACCAGGGCAGGGGGTGACAGTCCTCGAAGACGGGAGGGTCCCGGCTCAGTGTCTCCTCTCCTAGGGACCTGGTATCGTCCCCAGGCTGCGCAGTAGGTTGCCTCAATCTGTCTCTGGTCCTGGGTGCCCATCTTGGGGCAGCCTTCATGTTCTCTAGGCTGCGCGGCCAGATACCTTGGCATAGGGCTCACCCTCTTCCCACATTACTGGCCCCATCCTGTGTAGTCTTCCCTTTGAAGCCTTCCACACCCTTGGCTTCCACCTGGGCTGTGCCCCTCTGTCTTTGCCTAAATGGCTGCCTTCCTCCGGCCTCTAGGCCAATGTGATTTCATGCCGCTACTTGCCCTTCCCCAGGAAGCCAGCTCCGATACCACTGCCAACCCGATTAAACCTGATCCTGACACTCACCGTTATCCTCTTTCCTCACAATCTGTCTGCGGCTCCTCCCAACATGTGCCCCAGCCTCACCATCTCCTTGGCCACCCATAAGATTCCAGGCTGTCCCCTCTTCCATCCAGGCCCCACCCAGGTTTCAGCAGGCAGCTGCCTTTCAGAGCATTGACCACTCTGGGCTGTGGTTGCTGGCTCTCCTGTCTACCTTCTGCCTGGAGTGGTCAGCTCCATTACAACGGGGACAGGTCTTGGCCCCTGGTGGATGTCAGTGCCCACCAGGCATTGTGCCGGCATTAGACCTTCCAGGGCCTTTGCTTGCAATCTGTAACATGGGTGAGAAGGAGCTAAGGACAGGTACCCCTCGGAGAGCTAGTAGTGGTTAAGGTCTTGGCAAACAGACCTAGAATTCACATCCTGCTTTGTCCTGGGGAAGTGGTTTACCCTTCCAGAGGCTCCATTTGCTCACCAGCAAATTGACTGTGACCATAACATGTGTTGTACCTGCTTGAGTTGGCCATAGAACCAAACACATTAAAATGCCTAAAAGGCTTTGGGTACTTGGCACATAGTAGGTGCTTAGTAAACAGTGGCAGGAAGGCCGGATGCAATGGCTCATACCTGTAATCCCAGTACTTTGGGAGGCCAAGACAAGAGGATCACTTGAGGCCAGGAGTTCAAGACCAGCTCAGCCTGGGCTATATAGCAAGACCCTGAGCATGGTAGGGTGCACCTGTAGTGCCAGCTACTCGGGAGGCTCAGGCAGGAGGGTCCCTTGAGCCCAGGAGTTCAAGGTTGCAATGAGCTGTGATCACACCACTGCACTTCAGCATGGGCGGCAGAGTGAGACCGTGTCTCTAAAAAAAAGAAAACAGAAAGAAAAACAAAGAAAGAAAGAAGCAGTCAGTAAGTCACATGTTTACTGAGCACCTAGGTAGGTACCACACATCAGGGATGCAGATATTGAGTGACACTTTTGTTCACACAGTCTTTCAGCAAGTATTTATTTAGTGCCTCCTATGTGCTAGGTACCAGGGACACAGTGGTGAACCAGACAGAGATGGTCTAGTCTGGGGAGGAGGATGGTATTCAGACAACTCCAAGTGTGAAGGTGAAATGGTCTTGAAGGAGCACAGAGCTGGGATCTGAAGCAGGAGCAGTCAGGGTAGGCTTCATGGGGAAGTGACCTTTGAGGTCAGAGCTGACATGTGGGCCAGGGTTAACCAGGTAAAGAGGTGGTGCTCAGTGTTCCACACTCAGAGAACAGTAGCTGCAAAGGCCCCGGATGAAGTGTGCCTGGCATGGCCCAGGAAACAGTGTTGAGCGAGCCCACACAGGCTCTACTGGACGCTGCAACGAGAAGCCACCAGACAGGGGTGCAGCACTTTCTGCTTATCATTTTGAACAAAGCTTCCTGTGGCCACTGGGTAGATGGGGAATTGGGAGCGGCACATGGCAGCAGGGCCGAGGGGCACAGGTGCCCTGGAAAGGTGGTGGAGGGTGTTCAGAGCAGGATCTGATCTCTGAACCCAACTGCCAGGGTTCAAGTCCAAGCTACTCCACTTGGGCGAGGAGGCACTGTTTCCTCGCTGGCAAAATGATGGTTGTGAGGACTAACTTGTGCCCATTTGACAGATGAGGAAACTGAGGCCCCCAAAGCCTCCTAAGGTTTGGGACTTAGACCCAAGCTCAGTGACCACACGCTTAACCACCACCCTTGGTGTCACCTCAGTTGCCCACGTAGTTCTTAGGACAGAGCCAGGCAAGCGCTGCTGTGTGTGCGAGTGGGCTGACTCGCCCATGCGAGTTGCTCAAGGCTGGCAACTGTTCATACGGGGTGGTGTCCAAGGTGTCACCATCTGAGATGTCCAGCATTGGGATATCACACCTAGTTTTGAGGGCAGTGGGGTAGAGGAGCAGGCCCTCGGGGCCCCACTGACCCCGAGCTGCCCTCCTCCTGCCGCTTTAGCCTTCGTGACCCTGCTGAATGGGGAGCAGGCCGAGGCTGCCATCAGCGCTTTTCATCAGAGCCGCCTGCGGGAGCGCGAGCTGTCGGTGCAGCTGCAGCCCACGGATGCCCTGCTGTGTGTGGCCAACCTGCCGCCCAGCCTCACGCAGCAGCAGTTCGAGGAGCTGGTGCGGCCCTTTGGCAGCCTGGAGCGCTGCTTCCTGGTCTACAGCGAGCGCACCGGCCACTCCAAGGGCTATGGCTTTGCCGAGTACATGAAGAAGGACTCAGCTGCCCGCGCCAAGTCAGACCTGCTGGGCAAGCCGCTGGGCTCGCGTACCCTCTACGTGCACTGGACAGATGCTGGGCAGCTGACGCCTGCTCTGCTGCACTCCCGCTGCCTCTGTGTCGACCGCCTGCCACCTGGCTTCAGTGACGTGGACGCCCTGTGCCGGGCGCTATCTGCCATCCATGCACCCACCTTCTGCCAGGTGAGCCCTGTGCCCGGCGCGGAGGGCATTGGGGAGCAGATGCCAGGCCCAGAGCACCTCAGAGGTGCTCACCCCTCAAGTCAAGAACTTGACTCCAAAGGCAAGTTCTTTGGAGTCACTTGCCTTTTCTGATCTCCTAGTTCCCTTTTCAGTAAAGCAGCAGCAACACAGCTTTGAATGGGGTGCTTGCTAGAGAGGCCTCATGGTGCGATGGGCCCGGATCTGAGCCAGAGAGCTGGGGGTGAATCCCTGGGCCTCCTCAGGCCTCTCTCTGCCCAGTCAGACACAGCAAGGCTGCCCTTATAATTGCCGATCTCAAGGCGTGCTCACCCCTCATTCGCTGATACCCTCACCACATGTTTGTTGAGTTCTTACCAGCCCCCAACCACAGGCTAGGCTTTGAGGAAGGTGTTGCAGAGGGGCTGAGGTGGGAGGATCGCTTGAGGCCAGGAGTTCAAGACCAGCCTGGGCAACATAGCAATACCCCATCTCTAAAAAAAAAAAAAAGGAAAGTGGGGATTGGCCAGATTCCAGCCCCGAGCCTCAGTTTCCCTTCTCTGTCAGTAGGGATTCAATACCTGCCCTCACTGGGGTTGGCCAGACAATCCCATCTTCATTCAACCCACATGTGCCAGGCACTTCTGTGTGTACCTTGCTTGCCCTGTGACTGGTGCAGTGGGGCAAGGTAGGCCAGGCCCAGCTCTCTGATAGCCTGGTAAGGTCTTGTCCACAGACCCGCAAGGGTCCTTTGGCACTCATGTGGGTCCTGAGTACATTACCTGCAATTGCTCCTGTAACTACCTGGAGAGGCAGGTGTCATCCCCATTTTCAGGTTAGGACACCGAGGCACAGAGGAGTCGAGTGACATGCCCAGGGTCACACAGCCAGGGCCTGGCAGAGCCAGGATGGGCAGGCTGCTGCCTAGATCCGAAGCCCTGGACCAGCCGAGAGGAGGCCACTGCTTGGGCTGGGATGGGACAGTCCTAGGCTCAGACCCCAGCTCTGCAGCTTTGAGCAGGTCCTGGCTGCCTTGTGTAAGTGGGGTGTTGGTGCCCCATTTAAACTAGGTGTCTTTCGGAAAGTTGCCCACTTACCATTCATTCTGCTACCTGCTGTCGCACACCTGTGTCCAGGAGGATACAGGGTGCATTATCATTAAAAGGGTTTGTTCTGTAAAATTTGGATTCAGCCAAAAGGCCACACTCAAAGATCCAGAAGGCCACATGTGGCCCCAAGGCCACAGGTTCCCCACCCCTCCACCAGACATTTATTGAGCACCTGCTGAGTACTAGGCATTGAAGCAGTTTGCCTCCGAGGAGCTCACGTTAAGTGTCCTGGTTGAATGTGATACCTATTTAGTAACCATGTGGCCTTGGTCACCCTTTGACCGCTCTGAGTCTTTCTCTGTTCATCTGTAAGATGGGCGTGATTATCAGAAGATGCACGGCCCAACTGAGCCAACACTTTTCCTGGCCAGGTGCTCAGTGGGTGCAGGGCCCAGGCCTGGTCATGTCGTGTAGCGTCGCTGCCTGGTTTGGCCACTGCCTGGAACAGGAGTGTTCCTTTCTCCACCCCTTGTTCAGCATCTTATTTAATCCTTACAACAGCCCTATGAGGTAGGGCCAGTTGCTCGCCCATTTTGCAGATGAGGAAAGAGGAGGACAGGGACATGAAAGTGTAGTGACCAGCCAGGTTGGCCAGCCGGCAAGAGGTGGGCTGGGATTCCAGGTGGGACAGCTGACCTCAGGGCCCAGGTGCTTCAGTCAGGCACCCCCGGCCCCTGAGATTGCTAGATGCCAAACTGCGAGTTTACTGTCCCCATGGCGGGCAGGGAGCAGGGTGTTTGTTTTCTGTATAATCAAGATGAGACTCGTGGGGAAACCCACAGAAACCCACTGCAGTGCGTTCCGCCATTTATTCATAGGTAAATTGACATGTCTTAATTGCTTCATTTTATTACAAAGTTGCTTATAAATATTCACCATGCAAATGTATAAAGCAAGTCTCACAAGACCTTGGGTGTTACTAAAAAGCCTTTTGCACTTATTTTTGTGAATGGGCAGTCCAGTCTCACTTCAGAATTCAGCGTGTCTGGAAAGGTGAGGCTCCCTCCTTGCTGGCCTCAAGTTTGCTATGTTCCTTGTTTAAAACAACCCATGAGATTGTTTTGTGCACTTCAAAATACATATGCTGTGTACTTTCCGGCTTTCCCCCCTGCCTTTTTTTTTTTTTTTGGAGACACAGTCTCGCTCTGTTGCCCGGGCTAGAGTTCCGTGGCATCAGCCTAGCTCACAGCAACCTCAAACTCCCGGGCTCAAGCAATCCTTCTGCCTCAGCCTCCCCAGTAGCTGGGACCACAAGCATGTGCCACCAGGCCTGGCTAATGTTTTCTATATATTTTTCGCTGTCCAGATCATTTCTTTCTATTTTTAGTAGAGACGGGGTCTTGCTCTTGCTCAGGCTGGTCTCGAACTCCTGACCTCGAGCAATCCTCCCGTCTTGGCCTCCCAGAGTGCTAGGATTACAGGCGTGAGCCACCGTGCCCGGCCTGTCCCCTTTTTTTTGACCCAAATACTGCTGTGCCTGGTTTGGTCTTTCTCCACCTGCTCTGTGGCATGTTTCCGTGCTCAGGCACAAGAGCTTTCTTAGTTCTTTTGTGGCTGGGCATGTTCCATTTGATGGACACTATGCTATGCTAGCCCCTACTGATGGACGGGGCATTGGTCCCGAACCACAACCCAGCCATCCGCTTGTCACTTCAGACCAGGAGAGACAGCATTGTTTCTTGGGACAGCCATCACCACGCCCAAGGTGGCCAGTTCCATGAAGGGCATCTGCCTGACCTTGTCTGATCTCAGGTCTAGCTCCGTGGCCTGGACAAGAGACCCCCTCACTCCCCGAGCCTCAATGTCCTCATGAGGGCGCTGAAAATGCCTGCCTGTGCCATGCGGTGACAACGCCAGCGGCACCCAGCCCTCGGGTGTGCAGCGTGGTCCCTCGGTGCCAGGCAGGGCCTGGGCTGGGTGCCCTCACAGAATTTCTGCTTGCTGTGGGACAGCCCCCATCCACAGTTCCAGCACCCAAAGTGCCCTGACAACCAAGGGCTTTGTCCCTTGAGTTTATGGCAGCCCCAAACCTGCCCTGAACCAATGCGGGCCCCTTGTGGCCTTGATCTTTACATCTTGGTCTTGCGGTTTAGTGTGGTTCATGTGTTTGTGGTACGGGGAGCTGCCCCAGACCCTGTCGGGAGTGCCTGGTACATAAATAACACTCGCTGTGTGCGGCACTCTGCCCCTCCAGTCTCCCCAAAACCTCAGTCCTGGAGCATACCTGGCCTCAGGGGTCCAGGTAAGGGGCTGTGGGCCCAAAGATCCAAGTGGCTGCTGCCAAGGGGGCAGAGAGACCCCCGTACCCTAGCCGTGACTATACCTCTGTCCTTAGTGCTCCCTGGCTGCATGACCACTGCCTGCCTGGCACCGGCAGCCTTGAACCCAAGCTTGGAAGCCACCTGCCTTACCCACAGGCTGTGTGCCCTTCCCACCCCTGCCTGCAGTGTCCTCACCTTGTGGTCAGGGGGTGCTCCGGAGCCACCTGCCTATCTCCCACCTTGCACCTCGGTGTGCTCTGGAATCCCGGTGGAAGTCCCTCCTCTGTCGTGTTGCCCTCCCAGCCGCTGTGTGGCCTTGGGGGAGCTGCCCTCTGCCTCAGTTGCCTGCTCTGGAAAATGAGTCTGGTGCAGCCTCCCAGGGCCATGGAGAAAATCAGATGAGCCGGTGCAGGAACAGGGCTCAGGATGGTGCCTGGTCCTAAGGTCCCCCTCTCTGGAGGGTCCCTGTCATGATCAGGAGCCACGTTTGGTTACTGTTGTCACTTCACGGGGTGGTGCAGTCACTGCCACCCTGGCACTCATGCCCACCTGCCTCCTCCCCACAGCTGGCTTGTGGCCAGGACGGGCAGCTGAAGGGCTTTGCGGTGCTGGAGTACGAGTCGGCAGAGATGGCGGAGGAGGCGCAGCAGCGGGCCGATGGCCTGGCCCTGGGGGGCAGCCACCTGCGCATCTCCTTCTGCGCCCCTGGGCCCCCCGGCCGCAGCATGCTGGCTGCACTCATCGCTGCCCAGGCCACGGTGAGCGTGCTCGGGTGGGGGTGCCCCAGGGTGGGGATGGGGAGACCCCGGGCAGAGCGCTGAGCTGCCCTCCATTCCTCCCCGCAGGCCCTCAACCGGGGCAAGGGGCTCCTGCCTGAGCCCAACATCCTGCAGCTGCTCAACAACCTGGGGCCGTCCGCCTCCCTCCAGCTGCTGCTCAACCCCCTGCTCCATGGCAGCGCAGGGGGCAAGCAGGGTAAGGCGGGGCCAGGCGGGACCCCCAGCGCGCTCAGAACAGGGGCCGCAGCCCTGTCCTCCATGTTCCCTGGAATTCTGCTCCTTTCAGCAGCAGGCACTAGGAAGCCCTTGGGCAGGGCTCAGGAGAATGGAGGTGGCCTGAGGGACAGCAGAGCAGCCCGTAGCCAGGGCGGGTGGTGGGAGGACGGGGCCATCCCTCCCTGGAGTGGACTCCGCCTCTTCTGAGCCCTTCTTGTGGGCATATCTGTTATCCCCTGAAAGCTTCAGTTTCTTGCTCTGGCAACAGACTTGGTGCTGTGTTTCATGGTGGGGGGACACAGGGACCACCACCCATTCCCTTATGTCTCCCCGCAGGCCTCCTGGGTGCCCCGCCGGCCATGCCCCTGCTCAGTGGGCCAGCCCTGTCCACGGCACTGCTGCAGCTCGCCCTGCAGACCCAGAGCCAGAAGGTAATGTCGCCCCTCCCCACACCCACACGGCCCTTCCTAGCACGGCTAGCCTGCCTAAGGGTGGCCGTCAGTGGCATTGGGGGACCTCTGGCTGTCCCTGGGGCCCAGGATGAGGGTGATGCTGACTCACCCCATCCAATCCCACACACCAGGGTTTGCCTTTCCCTCTGCTCTGGGGAGGGCCCCTGGCCTTGGTGGCTGGGGCGGGGTCAGGGGACCTGGACACACACCCATTTACATTCTGAGACTGGGCGTGGGCTGGGAGTGCCACTGCCGGGCACCAGTTTGTGAATAGACTCTGCTCGATGTCTCCCCTGCAGAGGAGCCACTTGGGGAAGAAAGTCCAGGCTGGCCCCCTCAGTACGCACACACGTGGATATACATGTATGGGTACACGTATACAGACACAGATGCACCCATTCCCCACCCTGTCTGGTTTGGTTCCCTGAGGCCTAGTTGGTGACATGGGTGTGTTCAGTGGTAACAGACAAAGTGGAAGCTTGTGGGTTCAGACCTTGTGTGACTAAGTGACTGAGACCACCTACACCATGCTGTGTGACCATTTGCCAGGGGCTGGGTTTTGGAGAGTGTGTGCCTAAGAAGGACTGTCACTGTGTCTGACGTTGATGGGCAGTGTGGGGTGACAGGCCCTGGCATGCAGGAGACCCTCAGTGGCCTGGCTGACCAGATGGGCAATGGGTGGCATGTCACAGGCATGGGCAAACACTGTGTGTGTGTCTGCCTGGGACTAGCCATAGACTCTCGATATGCTGAGTGTGGTGACCCTCAAGACTCTGGGTGACACCTGTCTGCTGCCCAGGCCACCCTGCCCCGTCTCCAGCTGTCTGTGCTCTGTTCCCAGAAGCCCGGGATCCTAGGAGATTCACCCCTGGGCACCCTCCAGCCTGGCGCCCAGCCGGCCACCCCCCTCCTGGGAGAGCTGTCTGCAGGTAACATAGACCCCGCCCCGTGTCTCTCCGGACACCAGCACCCTGCCCCTCCCAAGCCCCTTTTCCCCACTGGAGTTGGAAGTTCCCAGCTGTGTGGCCTTGGACAAGTGACACAGCCGCTTTGGGTCTCAGCATCCTCATCTGTCAGTGGGGTGCCCACCTCACGGAGTGGCCATGAGCTTTGTTCAGTGGGCAATACTTAGTTGCCCTGGGAAGAGGGGTCCTGTGTGGCCGGGCCACTGAACTCCTCCTTCTCTCCGTAGGGGGGGGCCTGCCCCTGGAGCTGCCACCCCGGCGAGGGAAGCCACCACCCCTGTTGCCACCACTGCTTGGCCCCGCTGCGGGTGACCGGGAGGCCATGGGCCTGGGTCCCCCAGCCACCCAGCACACTCCTCCCCCAGCCCCCGTAGGGCTCCGAGGCACTGGCCTCAGGGGCCTCCAGAAAGACAGTGGGCCTCTGCCGACGCCCCCTGGGGTAAGGCCTCGTTCTGCACCTGCCACCACTCCAGCCACCCACCCCAGCCTCCCACCCAGCCAGGTGCCCCCCTGCCGGGGGCCCTCGTGAATCCGGCCCTCCTGCCGCAGGTCTCGCTGCTGGGGGAGCCTCCCAAGGACTACCGGATCCCCCTGAATCCCTACCTGAACCTACACAGCCTGCTCCCGGCCAGCAACCTGGCGGGTAAGGAGGCCCGGGGCTGGGGAGGCGCCGGGAGAAGCCGCCGCCCAGCTGAGGGCCCCCTGCCTAACCCCCCAGCCCCTGGCGGTGGCGGCAGTGGTGGCAGCAGCAGTAGCAGCAGCAGCAGCAGCAAAGCCTTCCAGCTTAAGTCCCGCCTGCTCAGCCCCCTCACCAGCGCCCGCCTGCCCCCCGAACCAGGGCTACCCGACAGCTACGGCTTCGACTACCCTTTGGTGAGTGGCTGGCTGCGTAGACCTTCATCCCCTGAGACCAAACCATTCTCCAAACTGGTATTTCTCTAATACTGACTGCCAGGCCACGAGCCAGCGGGGACTGTGCCAGATGCATTGCATCCCTTACCCCTCCTGTCCGTCTGTCTGTGCACGTCTGACCCTGCTTCTTGTCTGTCTGCTTGTCTGTCCGTTCCCAGGACCTGGTGATCTCAGCCCACATCTGTCTGTTAGTCTTTGTGTCCCTCCCGACAGGCCTTAGGCTGTACTCGGTCCCCCTAGAGACAAGCTCAGCCTCCTACCCAGCTCTGTCCATCTTTCCTGCCTTTGATTCTCGTTTCTGTCCCTGGAGAGTTGGTCCTTTTATGATCCCAATGTCCTCCAGGTCAGAAATTGCAAACTGGCCGCCTACAGGCCGCCTGTGTTATGTTTGTCCCACACAGGGCTTCAAACAAATCACAACTAAAATAAATGTCAACACAGGAATTTCGAGAAGTCACACAGCATGGATTCCCAGCTTGCCTTGAGAACTTCAAACATCTGGCCTTGCTGGGGCCATGCACCTTCACAGCAGCCACTGCTGGGGCCGAGGGGCAGCTACCTCCTGGGACGGAGCATATTCTGCCTCATTCCAGCTCCCCAGCCTCTCACGGCCCTTACAGGCCATGTTTGCCTCCTCCTGGCCCCAGCATGGTAGGGGACAACTTCCCTGGTGACCACTATGCCATGGAGTTCAGCCAGCCTGATCCACTGTGCTTCTCCCACTTTCATTCAGGATGTGGGACCTCGGCGGCTCTTCTCCCACCCACGGGAGCCAGCCCTCGGGCCTCACGGACCCAGCCGGCACAAGGTAAGAGCTGCCCTGCGTGTCCTACCTGCCGGTGTAGCAGTCAGCCTTTGCCGCATAACAAGCCATGCCACTGCTTAGCCTACAGCAGCAAGCATTTTATAATGTCTCACCATTCTGCGGGGCTATGGGTGGTCCCCTGAAGTCACCTGGTGCTCTCCTGGGCCTCGGTGGAGCACATGGCCATACTCACATACCTTGGTCATCCATGGGCTGGGACGGTTCATCTCTGCTGCTGGGCTGTGCTATTTGCGGGATCTCTTCAGTCCTGCTGGCCACAGCTAGTTAGGGCAAAGCACAGAGCTGTTTGGGGGGATCCTATGCAAGGGAGTAGATGCTACAGTCACCTATTCTAGTGAGCTGACCCTTTCTCTGCAGATGTCTCCCCCGCCCAGCGGCTTTGGCGAGCGGAGTGGTGGGGGCGGAGGCGGGCCCCTCTCTCACTTTTACTCGGGCTCGCCCACCTCCTACTTCACCAGCGGCCTGCAGGCTGGCCTTAAGCAAAGCCACCTCAACAAGGTAAGGAGCCTCCCCAGCTGAGGACAGGTCCCCTGGGACAGCCAGGATTTGGAGGCACCTGCCACCAGGGGTCTCTGATTTTCGCTGCCTAGGCCAAGGTTGGGGTAGTGGCAGGGGTCAGTCCTGCTCAGGACAGAGTGGAAGCAGCCTGTGGTCCTCCCTCCATGCTAGTCTTCCCTCATGTCCTCCCCCAGCAGCCCAGGGGGTGGGTGGTATTAGTCCCATTTGACAGATAAGGAAACTGAGGCTCAGAGAAATGGTGTGATTTGCCCCAGGTCTCACAGTTAGTAAGTGGCAGAGGCAAGACTGGAACCTGAAACCCCTCACCTTCCCTCTGGGGGTGTTCCCTGTGGCCCCCAAGAAGTGACCCGTCCTGCCTCTCTCATTTCTCCCAGGCTGTCGGCTCCTCCCCACTGGGCTCCGGAGAAGGGCTCCTGGGTCTTGGTCCTGGGCCCAATGGTCACAGCCACCTGCTGAAGGTACGGGCAGGGGGTGGGGACATGCAGGGCTGGGGAGCCCTGATCCTCGGGCAGCCCCTGACCCGTTGCCCCCTGCCCTCTGTCCCCAGACCCCACTGGGCGGCCAGAAACGCAGCTTTGCCCACCTGCTGCCCTCACCTGAGCCCAGCCCCGAAGGCAGCTACGTGGGCCAGCACTCCCAGGGCCTCGGCGGGCACTACGCGGACTCCTACCTGAAGCGGAAGAGAATTTTCTAAGGGGCTGGCACCAGAGATGCCTGAGGACCTGCACCAAATCGCTTTTCGGTTTTCTGGTGTTTTGTTTTGTGTTTTTTTAAAACATTTTCTTTCTTTCGGTAATAGAAAAATCTCTGAAAGACTTTACTGACCAACCAGCGGAGCCTCAGGAGCCCAAGGAGTGTGGGGGCGTCTAGGGGCCTCAGTGCCCCTCTGGCCAGCTCCCGGAGCTGAAACCCTGCAGCCTTAAGAGAGGGGGCCTGGCCTGCTCTCTCCCTCCCTGTCTCCTGTCCTCTGCCTGTAACCGTCTCTCCAGGAGTCCTCTCCTGCCTCGTCACTCCTGTATTTTGGCCTTTTGAGTGCCTTGGAGGTTTCCCTGACCTCCCGTGAGGATCAGAGACTGTCCCCCTTTTTTAACTTTGACAATTGACTTTTGTTTCCTTTTCTAATTTTTAATTTTTAAACCATCCAGGACAACCCCCAGCTCTGATTCCTTCAAGGCCCAGCCTGTCTGGGCTTCATTCCACACTTTGCGGTTTGAAACAGCTCAGCCCTTTTCTCTTTCCCTGTGTCTGCTGCAGGCATGGCTGTTCTCCTGCCTCTGCCTGCCCACTCTGGCCTGTACCCCAGCTCTAGGTCCCCGGCTCCCTGCCACAGCCCCCTCGCCTTCTGATGCCTTAAAGCTGGGCCCCAGGGCCTGCTGGCCAGAGCTTCAGATGCTGAACTCTGGGAGCTTGACTATGGACCAAACAGCTCTGGCCTGGGGATTGGGCCCCCCTGCCTAGGGTCTCCACCCTGGGGACAGTAGTAGGCCAAAGCCTTCTTCTTGGCAAACCAACCCCACCACTCCTTTGCCCAGATGGACTTTCTCCAGCTTAAACCAGTACCCCTGCTGTCTGTCTGTGGGAGTTAGGCATGGCGCCCATCTCACTGAGCCTCTGCTGTCCGCCCCCTTGTTGAACTACACCCTCCAGCCCCAGGCCAGATCACTGGAGCTGGCCTCCTTCCGGCCCAGCCCCAGAAACCAACAGCTCTGTGCAGATAAGCTCTGCACCTGCCCACCAGCAGGCCCTGTGGACCTGAGGTGACCCTGGGCCCTGCCTCTGGCCGACTGGGCCACCAGCTTCCCTCCCCGGAACGGGGGCCTACATCCACTCCAGGGGATGTCCTCTCCCCAATCTCACCACACAGACCTTTGCTGAATTAAAGTTTGTAAGTAAATGGTTTTAAAGAAATCAGAGCTGGCTGTTTCTTGGCACAACAGTGGGCCTGGGTGGGAGGTCTGGGACACCCCAGCAGGTTTCCATGCGTTGGATCCTGCCCTGCACCTTTCCACCCTGGTAGTCCCCACGTGGGCCTCTTACTGCCGCGGCCCCCAAACGCTTGGCGCTTATATTCGGGCAATTACGGGCTTTTTGCGCGCCTCTCCGGTAGAGCGCATGCTCAGTTGACGGGTCACGTGATGCCTGTCATGGCCGCCTCCATGGCCCGAGGAGGCGTGAACGCGAAAGTTCTGCTGCGGGCTGCCAGGGGCACCTGGTGGAGCATGCCTGAGGTCTGTTCGGGGTCCGGGGAGGCGGCAGCGCCGGCGATAGCCAGAAAATTCCAGGGGACAGGTACCTGGGACGCCCGGGATAGGCAGCGTTAACGCGTCGGACGCCGGCTGGGTGGGACGCAGCCGCTCACCCAACCGTGTTTTCTAGGCTCGCGCCGGACGGGAGAGGAGGAGGCTGGCGGCCCTGAGCGGCCCGGGGACGTGTGAGTGCAGGGGCCAAGTCCCCTATTTTTCGTACCACAAGGTTCCCCTGGTCCCCGCTTTGCCCTCAAGCTTCGTCCCTAGGTCCCTCTTCTGCCTTGCTCTATTCGGTCCTTGTCCGTCAAACCTCAGCCCCAACTTTCTAACCATAGATTCTACCCGGGCCCCTGAGCCCATCGTCCACTTCAGCATTCGCACCTCTGTCTGTCCCCAGAGTGAATGTGGTGTTCGTAGACCGGTCAGGCCAGCGGATCCCAGTGAGCGGCAGAGTCGGGGACAATGTTCTCCACCTGGCCCAGCGCCACGGGGTGGACCTGGAAGGTAGGAGCCGGGCACAGGGAATTGAGGAGGTCCTTATCCATTCGTTCAAAAACACACAAATCAGGTATGTCTCTCCACTATTTAACCCACCCATGACTGCCCACCAAATATGTACTAAAATTCAGACTTCACACTGTGGCCCTATTCCGTTCCTTTCTCTTAACTTATTTGTTATTTATTAGAGGCCACTAAAACTCCTGCCTTCCAGGAGCTTTTGTTCTCTTCTCCCTTCCTCCCCTTATTCTAGCCACACTGGCTTTCTTGCTGTTCCTCAAACAGCTAAACTCATTCCTGCCTCAGGGCCTTTGCATGGGCTGTTTTCTCTGTCTGAAGTCCTTTCCCAAGATACATTGTGGCTCCTTCTCATCCTTCAGATCTCAATGTAAATGTCATCTCCCTGACAATCTTATCCCCCTGGGTCCAGCTAAAGTCCCTATGCCCTAGTCACTGTATCATATCAGTGTGATATGATATGACACATAGCACATCTCAGTGTTTCATTTCCTTCTTTGTCACCTGTCCCCCAATGAGATCAAAGACCCTGTTCTCCTTGTTCACACTTATCTGTTGCCTATTGTGGTTCTTATATTGATCTTATCAGTATTTGTTGAGGGAAAGATAATAATAGCAGAAATCACTTTCGGCTTGTTGATACATAGTAACTGATCGAATCTTCATGACAACTTTGTACGGGAGGGGAGACCATTATTCGCTTTTATAGGTGAGGAAAGTGATCTCCAGGATACGAGTAAGTGACAAAACTAGATTTCAGCCCAGCTCACTTTAGCCACTAATCTGTGCTACTCTTCTATGACCATTGAATACCTACTGTGTATCAGGCAACAGTGTACAAAACAGATAAGGCCTGTATCATCTCACACCAATTTCAGCCTAATAGGGACAATAATCCTATAACTAAACATATAATTACATCATGAGCAACTGGGAAGGGTGGTCAGAAGGAAAATGTACAGGGTTCATTTTTGGGGGGTGACTATAATAGGGAACCTGATTTAATTATCAAAGGGAGCAGAGATGTTGGGGGATCATGGCAGGCTTTTCTCAAGTTCTGTCGTGGAATCCATTGGCTAGCATCTGGGACAGAGATTGGAACATGAGTTTTAGAAACAGGTGGCCTGTGTTCACATTTTGCCTCCTACCAGCTGTGTAACCCTGAGGAAGGTACTTAGCCTCTTGGGCCCTTGTTTCCTCATCTATAAAATGGGATAATTTAGTTCCTATCTCACTGAATTGCTGTGAAGATTAAACTGTTTAGGCCAGGCACGGTGGCTCACACCTATAATCCTAGCACTCTGGGAGGCCGAGGCGGGAGGATTGGTTGAGGTCAGGAGTTTGAGACCAGCCTGAGCAAGAGTGAGACCCTGTCTCTACTAAAACAGAAAAAATTAGCCAGGTGTGGTGGGGTGCACCTGTAGTCCCAGCTACTCGGGAGGCTGAGGCAGGAGGATCGCTTGAGCCCAGGTGTTTGAGGTTGCTGTGAGCTAGGCTGACGCCACTGTACTCTACCCGGGGTGACAGAGTGAGACTGACAGAGTAAGAGTTGGGAACAGTGAGCCGGGTAAATGACAGAATGGAGGGTGTGCACAGTGCGTGTGCAAGCCCCGGAGGGACAGATGAGGCATGTGGTAAAACAAGGCTTCTCCTCCTGAACGGACCCCTCACTTCCTGCCCCTAGGGGCCTGCGAAGCCTCCCTGGCATGCTCCACCTGCCATGTGTACGTGAGTGAGGACCACCTGGACCTGCTGCCGCCTCCTGAGGAGAGGTGAGCTCTTCCCAGCTGCAGGCTTGGCCACGGGCCTCTGCATTCCAGGAGTCCAGAGGTGCCCCTGGGCAACAAGGGAGGGCCCCCCCTCCCCTCCCCTCCCCACCCCACCTCCAGCTCCTGGAAGGGGAGCTGCCCCTCTGACTGCTCCCGGCGGACCCCCCATCTCCCCAGCAGCCGAGCCAGCCTAACCACTGCCCTTGTTACCCCAGGGAAGATGACATGCTGGACATGGCCCCCCTCCTGCAGGAGAACTCCCGGTTGGGCTGCCAGATCGTGCTGACACCAGAGCTGGAAGGGGCGGAATTCACCCTGCCCAAGATCACCAGGAACTTCTACGTGGATGGCCACGTCCCCAAGCCCCACTGACATGGGCAGCTGGACAGGCCTGGACCGCCGTGGCGCCAGAGTGAGGACTGAAGGAATAGTCAAGTTGCCAGCCCAGCCCAGCCCAGCCCAGAGCACTGAGAGGCTGGAGAAAGAAGCAGGAAGCCCTGGAGAAGGCCAAAGCCCCTACTTGGGGGAGATCCCACTGCCTGGCCAGGCTCTGGTGGGGATAGGGCCGCTACTGGGGCGGGCTCCCGCACACCCCTGAGAATCAGGGTGCCAGGAGGGGCAGACTTAAATCAGAGCTGCAATAAAACTGTCTCACAGACCTTCAGTATGTTGAGTGTCCTTGGGGGGGCGGGGGGCAGGTCCCCGGTCTACAACTGCATATGCTGGGGACCCCCCTTCCCCTCCACGAGCAGCGATGGCCAGTGACGACCAGTTAGTGTGCTGAGGCGGAGGCCTGGGACTTCTTGGAAGGCCACGCCCCTGCAGCTGCGGAGGGATTTGGAGGGATGGAGACGCCGAAGCTGATCCTCTGATCCTCGTGTGATCGTGCTGGCCCGTCCGTGCTGCCCAGGTGGGGCTCATTGGTGGGCCCAGCGGGGGCGGGGCTGGGGCCAGGTGAAATTGGGAAGTGGGGGTGGGCTGGGCTGCGGCGTGATGGAAGCTGAGCCAGCTCCAGGCTGCTCTGACTGCCTGATGCCACCAGAGCTACTGGCGCCGCCCTGTCTGGACCCAGAGCCGCTCCCAGGATCCCCCACCCGGCAGGAGCTGAGGACCCCAGAATGCTGCAGACTCAGTGGGAGGTGTGTAAGGACAGGCTCCCTCCTTCCCCCATCATGCACGCCCCTCTGACTGCACCTGACCCAGCGGTCAAGGGGTCATGACCTCTGGTTCCTGGGGTTATCCAGGGTGGCAATGTTAGTTACAGGTACTTAATTAACAAAAGAAGAGGTTCTGGTCCCTAAGGACACTTGGGGTCATCCAGGGATCAGAGGCCGTGCAATTCCATGGCTCTGAGGCCGATGTAGGCACCAGCACGGGTTCATCCAGGGGTTATGGAGGGTAAACCAATAATAATGATAAAAATCATCGTGATCATCATGGCAAACCGGAGGCTTCAGATCTTGACTTGGTCCCTGAGGGTGGTCCTTGCCGGGGCGACCTACTGGATCGATGACGTGGTTAACTGATGTGGAGGGTTGAGAATGGTGCTGGGCGCACACACAGTAGGCACGTGGTGTTTGCAATTACTTTGCAACTTTTAAACCTTCTACCAGCGTTAGGAGTAATTCTTGGCTCCAGACAGGCATGTAGCCTCCCCGAGGGCACACAGCTAACAAGGAGCAGACACAGGTTGGAACCCCCCAGGCCTGCTGGGCCCAGGAGTCATCCAGGGAACTGGGTGACCCCATTGCCCCTTGTCCCCAGGTCTCTCTGGCCTGCATGCCCGGACTCAGTCACCGCTCTGCACTTCCTCCAAGTGACAGCAGAGGAGCTGGCCCAGCCCCCGGCCCACAACACCCAGGCCCTGGGACCCTACTGGGAGCCGATGTCTCTGGGGACTCCGGGCCCCCTGCCTCTGGACAGGGATTCCAAGGCTATGCAGACCCAGATCAGCAAGAAATGCCACAGCCTGGACGCCACAGGAACTCCCCCGGCCCCACCCCAGAGAAGGCGCCGGAAACAGCTGAATCCCTGCCGGGGCACTGAGAAAGTGGACCCCGGGTTCCAGGGGGTGACTCTGAAGTTTCAGATAAAGCCAGATTCCAGCCTGCAGATCATCTCCACATACAGGTAGGGGCTGGCAGGGGCCAGGAATCCCTTCATAACAGTAACAAGAACACCCAGGGTGCCAGGCAGAGGCTTGGGGACAGGTGCTCCCAGGCATCAGCTCATGGGCTCCCACACCAGCCCCATAGTACACAAGGCCCAGTCTCTGACACATCGAGACCTCAGGCTGGTGCAAGATCCAGCCCTGCTGCCACTGAGGTGTCCCCTGCCAGTGTGAGACCTGATCTTCTGTTTATGTGTCAGGCTGGATGCTACCAATGGCTGCTGTTATTTTTCCCAGTAATGGTAACAGTTATGAGAACAACAGCAATAAGAGGTAACAGGCAGCACTTGATATGTATGGGCTCACTGAAGCCTTGGGAAGCCCATTTTATAGATGAGGAAATTAAGGCAGAGAGAGGGAAATAACTTCCCAGGGTTACATAGCAAGAATGTGGGAGAACTAGGATTTGATTTTTAGTTTTGGATTTTTTTTTTTTTTTTTGGTAGAGATGGGGGTCTCACTATATTGCCAAGGCTGGTCTCGAACTTCTGGCCTGAAGTGATCCTCCCGCCTCGGCCTCCCAAAGTGCTGGGATTACCAGCATGAGCCACCATGCTGGCTGAGAACTGGGATTTGAACCTGGCAGGCTGACCCCAGGCTTACTACCTCTTAAAATAATATCAATGATGATGATGATGAATGAGGGGCAAAGCCAGGCCTTTCAGCATCAGATTCTTCCTTGGGAGGTGCCTGATGTCTTGATAGCAAATTTTCATTTTTGGGGAGCTGTCGGAGACAAGATACAAACCCCCTAATGCTAATGCCTTGTCTATCCCCCAGCTTGGCCTGTAGCAGCCGCTCTCAGGGGCCCCCTGCATGCCCCGCCAGGGCTCCAGAGGCCCACCCTGCAGGCAGTGAGGCCCTGGGTGAGTTCTGAAGACTTGACAGCTATAAATATTTTGGGGGGTGCCAATTTCCTATCTTCCCTATCTTCCTCCCTGCCCCCCTTCCCCATCCCGCTTCCCCATTTAGACCCTTCCAGGGGGAGTCACAGTGTCCCCCTCCACTCGGGCTGAGTCACCCCCACCCCCAGCTTCCCTGCCGAGCAGTGCCATCTGTCTCCCTTCCTGGTTTACACTCTCTCTTAGATCTGGCAACACCCCAGGGCTGGCCTGGAGCCAGGTGGGGCCTTCACACAGACCCCTACAAAATACCAGCCCTCCTGGCCCACATGCTTGGCCTCTGACCCCTGCCCTTTGCCACCCGACCCTTCAGGGCCCCGGTGCTGTGCCTCATGCAGGACCCAGACGACTCCACTCTGGAGAGATGCCGAAGATGGGACCCCTCTCTGCAATGCCTGCGGTATCAGGTCCTCAAAATGGAGGAGGGAATTGGGATTGGGGGGTCCCCAAATCAGTCTATCAACATCCAGCTCTTGGGAAAAGTGGTTTTCTTGTGGTGGTTTCTGGGCCCCCGCTGCGTCCTGAAGGGTGATTTCTTGTACCCCCACCTCAGGTACAAGAAGTATGGCATCCGCTGCTCTGGCTGTTGGCTGGTGCCCAGGAAGAGTGTCCAGCCCGGGAGGTTATGTGGCAGATGTGGAGTGGCCCTGGACCCACACCAAAGCCCAGTGCAGGCAGATTAAGCCCTGAGCCTTCACTGATTCCTCATCTGGAGCAAAAAAAAAAAAAAAAAAAAGCTGTGAGCCAGTTCTGCCTCAGTTTCCCCAGAGGGAGAATGGACAGAAGCTCTCCTAGGCGGAGTGGATTAAGAGCCAACCTGCCCTGTGTCCCCATTCAGGGATCCCAAGGCAAAGACCCAGGCCACAGGCCCCAGAGCCTGTCTCAGGGGGTCACCTGTCCCCTGCTCGGTCCCTTCTCCAGTCAGGCTGGGCTGAGCCCCACTCAGGAAATGCAGTTGGTAGTGATAGTTATATTGTTAATAGCAAGAACAATAAAACAGCTACTCAGAGAGAAAGAGTGGTGTGATTTGGGGTTCCCATCTTGTGTGCCCGTCTCCCAGCCTGGGAAAGTGGGGTGGGTATTTTCTCATTGTGAGGGGCGTGCACGTGCACACACAGGTACAGTCATATACAGGCCATAGTCTGACACACAGAATTAGCCACATTCACTACACTGTCCCATCTGGGAAAACAGCCACCACCCACAGAAACGGACAACACACTTAGAAAGACATACAAAACAGACACATGTGTGCCAATAGACATGTGTGCTAAAGGACACACGCATCAACAGACATACATGGAGATAGACACAGACCACACACAAGACAGAAAGGCACAAGCATTGACACACAAGCATTGACAGACACATGTGTCAACAGACATACAAAACACATGTAGATGACACACGTGGATAACAGAGGTGCACACCCAAGGGGGCCCTTCATTGGTCAGCTACACCCCAGCCTGCAGACTGTCACGCTGTCTCAGTCCTTACACATGCCAGCCCTGCTGT
The DNA here is from genome assembly GCF_020740605.2 of Lemur catta. Classification (NCBI taxonomy): domain Eukaryota; kingdom Metazoa; phylum Chordata; class Mammalia; order Primates; family Lemuridae; genus Lemur; species Lemur catta. Next base: position 109,914,482 of record NC_059128.1, on the reverse strand, counting down.
GTCCCCTGCCTGCTTTCCAGATCTCCCTAACCCAGCCAAAGGGTGTCCCCTCTCCCCCAAGCCTAAAGCCAAAAGCTACCTATGACAGGCCGGCCCTGGGCAAGTGGGACACACAGACCCCCAGCACTCACTTCAAGGGAGAGTCCAGAATGGCTGGGATGAAACAAGGGCAGGATTGTCCCTGCTACGATCACAAGGCCAGTGAGACCCTCCTTGTCTCTCCTGGGTGGCCCTGTAGGGACAGGGCTGGGGTCTAGATCTTCCAGTTGTCAGATCCATGAATCATCTGGTCTCACCCTTTCTCCCCTGGAACACCCTCCCTCCACATCTCCCTGGGGCTACCACATTCTTGTCATGTGGAGAGGTCCAACCCCATCACCTCGTCAAAGAAGCCTTCCTTGAAGACCCAGTCTAAAATAGACACCCTCTCCCACCCTATGTCAGCCTCTCATCCACCTCCTTGCTGGTATTCACCCTCCTAGAACCTACCAGAATTTTCTTTTCCTTTCTTTCTTTCTTTCTTTTTTTTTAAGAGATAGGGTCTCACTATGTTGCCCAGGCTGGTCTCAAACTCCTGGGCTCCAGCGATCCTCCTGCCTCAGCCTCCTGAGTAGCTGGGACTACAGGTGCGCACCACCATGCCCACCTCAGAAGCTACTAGATTTTTCAATTCTCTGGCCCATCTGCCCCACTGGACAGTGACTTCTCAGGTCTGACTCACCACATCTGTGTCCATGAATGACCTCCCCAGCGCCCAGCATAGAGAAATTCTTGGTGATATACCCTGAACACATGAAGGTCTCAAACTATGTGTCTTTCAAACTCAAGGCTGCTTTTACCCATTTATTCAACATGTCTTGAGCAACGATGTGTGCCAGGCCCCAATGGGGACACTCAGCTGTGACTAGAACAAAGATCCCTGCTCCAGGGTGGCTGATGTTCTAGGGAGACAGTAAAATATTCAATTAAATGTCCAATAGGATCTTAAGCTATAATCCTAAGCCTGAGCAAGACCGAAATTCCCTCTCTACAAAAAATAGAAAAATTAGCCAGGTGTGGTGGCACACGCCTGTAGTCCCAGCTACTTGGGAGGCTGAGGCAGGAGGAATCACTTGAGCTCAGGAGTTCAAGGCTGCAGTGAACTATGATTGTGCCACTGTACTCCAGCCTGGGTGACAGACAGAGTGAGACCCTGTCTCAAAAAAATACAAAGTTGGGGGGGCTACCTTAGCCCCTTACCCATGGGACTGAGGGAAGGCTTCCTTGAGGGGGTGACATTTGCATACAGACCTGAGGGTTAGGAACTGGCTCTGGGACTATTGGAGGTGAGGACACACCAGGGAGAAGGAAGAGCAAGAGCAAAGGCCACGTAGCAAGCAGGATTTTGTGGGCTTCCAGAAACCTAGAAAAGGCTAGTGGGAGTGCAGAGAGATGATTAAGGGGTGACAGGGGCTGCTCCTTGCTGTGCCTTTTGTACCTGGCACCAGGCACCCAGCACTGGCTTGCCCTCTCGTGCTGTTTCCTCCTCGTCTCATCCTTGCTCATTCAGTGTTTGCATGGGGCAGCCAATGGCGCTCAGCAGCCCAGGGTGGCTTCCTTTTCCAGGGCCCTGTGTTCCTGCTTCTGAGGCTGTGGGGAGAAGGCCCAGCTGTTCCGCCTTATGCCGCTGGGGGTGAGCGGATGGGAGATACACAGTGGGGGTTGCAGCTGCGATCATGTGTCTGTTCTGAATCATGATGCGCCCAGTGAAAAGGCACTTGGGGGTAAACTGAGGCACTGTGGGTGGACATAGGATGGAGGAGGCATTGATGGGTGGGGCAGGGGCGCACCCTTTAGCAGGAGAGACATCCTGAGGGCTGACATTCATAGCTGGTGAGGTCTCAGTGCAGGGGCGAGGCAGCAGGGGGCCGCCCATCCTGGCAAGGTGGCCTTGCCTTTGCCCCTGCCAGTAAGTAAACAGGCCCGGGGAAGCACCTAGCTCCCACCTCCTAGAGTGACCCACATCAGAGGGCAGTGCTGGGCGGAAGAGATAAGCCGCGGGGAGGAGAAGGAAGTAGTAAGGTCCCTACCCCTGCCCAAGGGTTCATAAGAGCAGGAAACAGGGCAGGGATGGAGGACAATCTCCAGGTCACACCTCAGAAAGATGCCTTGGATTGTGTCTGAGGTATAGCAGGCTCGCAATTTTTTTTTTTTTTTTTGAGACAGAGTCTTGCTCTGTTGCCCGGGCTAGAGTGAGTGCCGTGGCGTCAGCCTAGCTCACAGCAACCTCAAACTCCTGGGCTCAAGCGATCCTCCTGCCTCAGCCTTCCGAGTAGCTGGGACTACAGACATGCGCCACCATGCCCAGCTAATTTTTTCTGTATCTATTTTTAGTTGTCCATATAATTTTCTTGCTATTTTTAGTAGAGACGGGGGGTCTCGCTCTTGCGTTGGTCTCGAACTCCTGACCTCGAGCGATCCACCCGCCTCGGCCTCCCAGAGTGCTAGGATTACAGGCGTGAGCCACCGCATCCCGCCAAGGCTTGCAAATTTTAAAGAAAATTTTTTGCATGCATGGCAAAGTCGGGATTTGAACCCTGGGCTTGTTTAACTTGGCAGAAGCAGAAGCAGAGACCCGGAGTCCTTCATAAAAACTTTATTGGGGGGGGATGGGTAGAAAATGGGGGTGACGCCCCTGGAGTTGAATAAATAAATAAATAAATGAATAAATAAATAGAGCAATAAACAAGCCCCCCTGTGCGCATCTGGGGGGCGTCTCCCGGCCCGCGGGGAGAGGGGACCAGGCTCACGTGGAGGTTAGCTGGATGGCGAAGACCTCACCCCCAGCAGGTGACTCGGCTGTGTCCCCGGCCTCGGGTCCACCTTCCGCACCCGCGTTCCCGCTGGCGCTGCCGCCCGCGCCGTTGAGACACACAGCCTCGCCCGAGCTCTCGGCCTCCTGCACGTTGTACTCGCCCTTCTTGCAGGCGGTGGATTGTACGTAGAAGGCCAGGCCGGCCCCCGCGGCCAGCAGCGCTGCGCCCCCCGCGGCGCCACCCACGGCGACCCACAGCCACGGACCTGAGGGGTGGAGACCCTTACGGAGCGTGGCCACGTTGAGGGGGGGGCTCCCCGAATCCCTGCCACCTCTGCCCCCTCCCTATAGGCACGAGATCAGTCCTTATGCCCCAAGGAACTCACAATCTGGCCTTGGGAGAAAGGAGAGACCCCATTCAATAAGGCCACTCCCAGCACCAGTGCGACCCCAGACCCCAGACCTAATTTACATCGCACATCAGCCCCATGGGGATATAAGCCTGTGACCAGCCAGCCCCCTGGTGACAAGTCAATTCTCCCCACCCTCAAAAGAATGAGGGTTGGCAGGATCAGGTCAGTCTCTGCACCCCAGAAAGACCCCAGCCCTAGAAGCTACAGGAAGTGGGAGGAGGAGATCTAGTCGTCCCTCCCATCTTCTGCCGTTGGTGACCCTTCAACCCCCAGCGACACAGTGGAGAGTAAGTTGGGTCAAGTCTCCACCACGCACTACCCTCCCCAAGTTATTAAGTCCCTCCCCAAAGCAGTGACAGCCCTGAAGGGTCCCTCCCCTGGAATTGCACCTCCCACTTCCAACTTGCCATCAACAACCCCACCCAGTCAGATGCCCTTGACTTCTACTCTGGTGCACTCTGGTCTCACCTATGGGGACTGAGGGAGGCAAAGACGTGGTCAGGGGCCCCAAGCCCCGGCGCCCCACGCTCAGGTCACGCCCCCGTGCATATAATTAGCCCCGCCCCCAGCTGCCACTTACCGGCCACGCGCACCGTGATGCGCCGCGCATGGCGCCCGTGCGCGTTGGTGGCTGAGCACTCGTACTCGCCGCCGTGGCTTCCCATGGCACCCGCCACGCTCAGCGTGCTGTTGTTGCTTGACAGGCCGATGTTGAGGGCCCCTGGGGGCGCGCGCCAGCTGATCTGGGCTGGAGGCCAGGCTTCTGCGCGGCAGGTCAAGGTGAAGTTCCCGCCTGGCCTCACGCCTCCGGGAGGCGAGGCGGCCAGCTCTGCCACCACCGGCCGGTCTGCAGGGGGACAGAGGGTGAAGTAGGGCTTAGCGCCGGTCCAGCGCTGACCAGGTGCCCTCCTCCGGCCCACCACACAGGTCTGTGACCACCCTCCTCTGATGGGCAGGCGAGCCCCCTTCCCCCACTAAGGGCTGTTGTTGGGACTAAAATTCTGCGCCCTTCTTCACTGAATGGGAGGAGGTGGAGCCCCAGGCCAGTGTCCTTCTGACCCAGGATTTGAGAGGGACGTGGGTCCTGTTCCCTAAACCTTTCATTATCCACAGGTTTAGGTCGGGATTCCCTGTCCCCCAGAATGGCACTGGGACAGATGCCCTGAACTCGCATGGGCTCAACAACCCCTGCAGGTCACTTTTCCAGATACTGTGTCTCTTTCATCCGATGCTGCCTTCACTCACATTCCACACCCACGGTGACCATCCGGGAGTCTGTGCCATGCGCATTGGTGGCCACACAGCTATAGGTGCCCGCGTCTTCTCGGGACACGAGCTGCCGCTCCGGCCAGGGCACACCTTCCCGGGAGCAGCGCACTCCTGGGGAGGGGCGACCCCGGGCGGCGCAGGCCAGCGCGGCAGCCTCAGCCCCCTCCAGCCAGGTCTGGTGACTTGGGCAGGTGGACTCATCCATTTGTGGTGGCGCTGCAAAGCAGCCATGGGGGGTGTCAGGGAGGGGCCCGGACCGTGGGCACCCCTACACCCCGCCCGCCCGGGCCCCGCTCACACTCTGCGCTCACGACGACTGTTTTGACCATGGAGCCGTGCCGGTTGGTGGCATTACAAACGTAGATACCAGGTGCCAGATCACTAGGGGTGCCAGGGCCTCTGGGACCAGCGTCTGGGGGTGCCAGCGGCAGCAGCACCCCCTCACTGACGCCCCCAGAGCCGACGCACTCCACGCTGGGCTCTGGCTTGCCGTCGACCTCACAGGAAAACAGTCGACCAGATCCTTCCACCCACGTCCAATTACTGGGGCAGCTCAGCTCCTCAAAACTGGGGCCATCTGGGAAGCAGGATTGTAGCAGTTCACACAAGGGACAGGAAGTCCAGCCAGGGTTGTCCCGACAGACGCTGTGCTGCCACTACTCACATTCCACCGTGACAGCCACATTTTTGGCGGCAGAGCCTCGAGCATTGGTGGCTTCACAGCGGTAAGTGCCCGCGTGCTCCCGGGCCACACGCAGCAGGCCCTCCATGAGAGCCCCGCCCTCCCCAGACCGAACACAGCTCACGTTGGGCGGTGGGACCCCGTGCGCCACACAAATCAGCGAGGCCTCTGTTCCTTCCAGCCAAGTAATGCGTTCGGGGCAGCCCACGCTGTCCAGTGCTGGCGCGTCTGGAGAGGGGAATGTGTGTTGTTAGCTTTGGGGTTTGGGGGCCAGTCTAATGTCTCCAGACCCTCCTTCGTGTCCCAGGGCTGCCACGAAGGGTTGGGAAGGCTTTGGTCTACACAGGGACGCCGATCCCAGGGGGTGTCGCGCTAGTCTAGTCATGCATCTGTTTTGGGGATCCATGAGCCTCGAAGGCCCTTCCCCAGTTCAGGGCCTAAAAATTGTTAGACTGCCTGGACCGCCCACGTTTCTAAGACTCCGCTCAAACGCCACGCCCCAGCTTATGGACACACCAATTCCTTTCCCTCCATCCTTCGCCAAGATCCTGTCCCAATCCCAGTAACCAGCCCCTTCCCTTTCCCAAAATCCCGCCCACAGGCACGTCTCACACCCTAGGCCAGCCACCCCCAGACCCTCAACGAGACAGAGATGCTCTCTGCACACCCCCACTCACATTCCACCGTCAGCATCACGTCCTTGACCGCCTGGCCCTGGACATTGGCCGCTGTGCAGCGGTAAACACCGGCGAGTGCGCGAGTGACAGGACCCAGCAGCCCCAACGCCAACACGGCCCCGCCGTCTCGCCGCGCGCAGTGCACCGAGGGCGCTGGGTTTCCACGGGCCTCGCAGCGCAGCGTCTGTTCTGGGCCCTCGGGCCACGTCCAGCTCCTGGGACAGTCCGAATCGTCCAGCCGAGGGGCGTCTGCGGGCAGGGGCGTGGGATAGAGAGAGGCTAGACGTGGGCGGTGAGGAATGGCCCTACCTCGACGACACGGCCAGGGACCATGCAGGTCCTTGGAGGGCACAAGGAGCGGGGCGAGGGGTTAACACCAACTCACATAGGACGCGAAGCTCAGCGCTCCTGTTCTTGCTCAGGGTCTCACCGTCCACCTCGAGGGTGGCGGCGCAGAAGAATTCGCGCCTGTCGTCGTCGTCGGTGGCATTTAGCTGTAGCTGGGCAGGCTGCCCCGGGACCGCGGCTAGAATTCCCTCCAGTGTGACCAGGGCTTGGGCTCCGGCTGCGCAGGTTACTGTCACCATCTTCCCCTCGGGGACGCTGGGCTCGCTCAGGGTCAGGAGGGGCTCGGGGAAGCCTGGAGGCGGAGCACTGGCTGGGGTCCGCTGACCACGTCCCTCCCGCCGGTCAAGGCCCGCCCCTTATTTGCCTGAACCTAGAGCATCACGCCCCGCCTCTCAGGCACCGCCTCTCCAGCTGTTCAGTCTGCGTCCTCCGTCCGCCCCGCCCCTTTGAGGGACTCTCGGGCCACGCCTGTTCCGGAACTGAGGCCCCGCCCACTCCTTGCCCCGCCTTCGCGTTCTTCTGGCCCTACTCCCAAGCCACAGTTGTCTCCACCCCCAGCCCCCTCCCCACTCTCCTTCTTACTGTAAATGGTCAGGTTCTCCCGGGTCTCGCGGCTTTCGCCCCCCAGGGTCACGCTGCAGACCAGCTGCTTGGCACCCTCCTGCTCGGCGCTAGCTGTGGCTGTGGCAGTGGCCATGAGTGCGTCCCCCTCCAGGGTGACATCAGGACTCAGCCTCTGGTCCCCCAGCGCTAGGTACACCCTGGCCTCTGAGGCCGGAAACAGTCCGTCCAGGGCGCAGGTCACGGGCTTTTCAGAACCTACTTCCAAGAGCCGGGGAGCAGTGAGGCGCGGGGTGTCCGGGGACAGGGCTAGGGGGTCGAAGTACAGAGCTTGAGCGAACTTACGTACTGAGCACTCAATACGTACTAAGCACTTTATATGCACTATTTTATGGTATTATCACCCTCAAGGCACAGAGAGGGAAACAGTTGGTGAATGTTGAAGGATTAGCATTCAGATGTATCTGTCTTGAAACTTCTTAAAATCCCGCCCTACTCCACTTGGTCCCCATGTCCACCCCACACCTACTCACAAAAGGTTCGGAGCTCTCTGGGGGCCGAGCTGTTTTCAAACAGTCCCAGGCCGTGTGGCCGCAGATCCAGCTCCGCGCGGCACGAGAAATTGGCCCCATGGTCCTCCCTCCGAGCCAGTACAGTAGCTGTGAGCACTGCGCCCCGCGCTCGGGGTGGCTCGCCGGCGAAGCTGCGGCGGATCAGCTCTTGGGTGCCCCGCAGCAGGGTCAGAGTGAGGCTTCCACGGGGCCCGGCGCCGGGGACCCTGCAGCTCAGGGTGAAATTCTCGCCCACGGGCTGCCACGGAGGCAGCGGCACCAGCTCTACGCGATCCGGCCGCTCTGCAAGGAAGGAACAGCGGCTCTTGGAACGCCGGGACTTAGGGGGACTTGGCGTGGAAGCCAGGGGAGCCTGGTCCAAGACTGGAGGGCTTGGAGATCCAGAGGGTGGGGCCTGAAGGGGAGGACCCCGGGACCCAGGGGGCGGGGCCTGGAAGGGAGGGAAAGTAGTGGAGTACGCGCGGGGCCACCCAGAACTCACGGAAAGTGCGAATGAGCCCACGCGCCTGTAGTGTGCGCCGCGCGCAGCGGAAGAAGCAGACGGGCTGGGTCTCCGGCTCGCGGATGTCCACCAGCTGCCGGGCCAACCAGCGCAACCCCCTCTGGGTCCCGTTTCGGCGCAGCGAGGTCTCCAGGCCACCGCGTTCCGGCCGAGGGCAGTTAGTGCTGCAATTCAGCCACAGCGAGCCCCCGCGCTCCACAAGCGCCACGCGGGGCTGCAGGTCCGCCCAGAAGGGCTCCTGCGCGACCGCTGCCCAGGGAAACGCGGGCTCAGCCTGGGGAGCCAACTCCCTGAGATCTTAGCGCCCCTATGCCGAGTCAAGGGTTCCCGGGGACCGAGCAGAGGCCGCAGCCAGGAAAGAACCCAAGAGTCCCGCGTCCTGCCCAGGCCTCGGGTTTGGAGGCGCGTGCTCCCAGAGTTTAAACCTCAAGGGTGTCTCTGGGACGTGGCAGCAGAGAGCCCTGGTCTCCAAAGTGCCGATGAAGCGGTGGGAAAGCATGAGGGAAGGGGGGAGACGAGAGGAAAGATGGGGTCTTCGATGCACACAGCAATGCCGGGAGAAGGGGACCCCGGGTGGGGGAGGAGGAACCAACGGGTTTTCGGGTTCTGGCACATTGCCGGGAAAGGAGGAGACTGAGGCTGGGCGAGGGCAAAGGAGATATGAAACTGGGTGAAGGATAAGGAAGGACCCTAAACCTGGATGGGGAACATGGAAAGAGGACGAGGGGCTGGGCTGGTGGAAGGAACCGTGGGAACAGCCGAGGGAGCCGGTTGCCAGGGCTCCCGGTGGAGCGGGAACAGCGCCTCTGAGTCACGGTAGTTGGAGAGATGGAGTCTTCGCGGACCGCGAGTGGAGAAGATGCCAGTCCGTGGACCATGGTGCACAGCAGAGCGGGAGGAGGTACCCAGGGAGGGGACACGAGAGCCACGGGGTCTCCAGGGCGCGGGGTTGGGCGCCGAAGAGCGTCCAGGGTCTCCGAGGGGGTAGGGGCGAGCCAGGAGTCAGGAAGCTGGGTCTTGGTATGTGTGGGGGCGCGGGGGAGAGGGGAGAGGACCAGGCTCGATGCAGGGACAGAAGCGTGGGACGAGGCGAGGGCGGAGCCGGGAGGGACACAGGGCCGCTTCCCGGGTCCGGCAACTCCGCCCCCGCCCTGTCCACCCCGAGCCGGGGCGGGCTCTTACCTGAGAGGCCGAGGAGCCCCAGGCCCAGGGCAGCCCAGAGACCGAGTAGCGCCCGGCGCAGCCCTGGTGAAGGCCCTGGCATCGCCGCCACGGGGGAAGCGCAGGAGGCGAGGGGAGCGCGAGCGAGGAGCTGGGCTAGAGGACGGCGCGGCGCGGCGCGGCGGGTGGGGTGTGGGGGAGGCAGAGTTGCGCTCGGGGATTGGTTTAACGTTGGTAACTTGGTTTCCAAGGAGGGGGCGGCGGCAGAGGCGGCGGGGGGGGGGGCGGCAGGCGAGCGTGCGCTAAGCTACTGGCCTTGGCGAAGGCAGGCTGACAGGAGCGAGCGACCCCCAGGGTCTACGCGGCGGCCGGCCCGATCGCCCGGAGCCTTCTGGGGGCGACCACGCTCTCCCGCGTCATCCTCAGCGGCGACTCGGAGGTCGGGGGATGCTGGGTTGCCCTTCTCAAACCCCCTCCCCAGCTCTGGTTTGGATGCTATGATAATGAGCTGGACTCCGAGCTCCGCCCCCATCGTTAGCTCCTCCTACCAGCGCCTCTTAGGGCAGGGATTGATGTGGGGGCTTGGAGAGGTTTGGGAAGCACAGGATGGAGAAAGGACAGTTCTAGCGGAGAGCGTGGGGATGCCACCCTCACTGATGCTTTTCCTTTTGACCCCGCGCCGCCACACCCCTAATCCCCCTTCCGCTCGGCCCCAGCACGCGACAGAGGGGGCGGGAAGAAAGTGCCAGCGAGTTGGGGACACGGGTGCGTGCGCGCAGCGTTCGCGGGCGTCTAAATCAGAATCGGCTCAGCTCCGGGTCTGTATTTACCCAGGGTGCAGCGGGCACGTGTCTTCTCTGCGTGTGTGAGCGCGAATCCGCCTTCCGCGCCGGCGGGCGGGGCTCTGGATGGCGCCGGCTCTGCTAGGCACCCAGTATGGGCCTGGATTCTGCCTCCATGCGACACCGAGAGGCCAACGGTGACGCTTTTAACCCCGCATCCGGGCCCCCAGGCTTTGACACCCGCCGCATGTGCCCACCTGGTCTGGTGACTACAAGGACATTGCCAGGACGCAAGTCTGTGGCATTCCATGTGGACCATCTGATTACCCCTTCCCGCTGCCTCTATATGGATACCTCTTCTGCGAATCCATGTCTCTCTATATGTCCATGTGACCCACATGTGTGGTCTGACCCCCGGCGTTAATGGTGAGCTCTGGCTACACGCACGGTTGGGTTGATCTCCTGGGAAGCACCAGTTCTAACCTGGAGATGGGGTTAGGACAGGAAACTTAACATCCAATCAGAGCTGCTGCGTGGTAGCGGCAGAGCCAATCAGGAAAAGCCATACCATGAACCCACCCCCTCCGCCCCATCCCAGCCCGTGGCCCTCCCGGGCCCTTGCTTAGCCCGTCTGCACCGCTTGGATAATGCCAGCAGGAGAGGTTTTTCCTACACCAACTGGGAGTGCGGGCCTGGGGATCTGGGACCCCAGATGGGCCCTGAGTGAGAAAACCTCAGGTGCCCTCAGGGAGACAAGGAACTTGGAGAAAGTGGTACCAGTGGGGCCTAAAAAGGAGACCACTTCCCTCCAGGAGATGCAGTAATGGGGACCCTGAGGCCTCGAGACAAAGGTTGGCTGAGGAAGGCTTTATTGATCCGGGAGGGTTCCCCACATTGTTCCAGATTCTTCTTTTCCCCTGCTCAGCCGGCATAGAACGCCCCCTCTACGCCAGAGATCGCATCGCTAGGCACCTGCGCAGGTAGGCAGCCCCCACAGCGACAAGGATGATCACAAGAACTGCGATGGAAGTGAAGGCCAAGGCTTTGGACGCGGGGCTCCAAGCTGGCGCAGGAGGTGAGAGTTAGGGACGGAGCACGTGGAGGCCTGATGACTCGCGTGGAGCTCACGCTTAGTCTGTTTGTGCGCCCTCCTGGGGTCATAACCCTGTCTCCCCCGGACCCCCGTCCCCCGGTCCCCAAGTACTGAGGATTACAAGGGGGCCTCACCGAGCGTCAGCGTAATGGGTGCCGAGCTGCTGCCGACCACCAGGCCGTCGAGATTGAGGCGCGCGAGGCACGTCACGGGCTGCCCGAGGTCGCGGAATCCGGCGTGAAATGCATGGGTCAGCGTCACGTTGGCTGGATCCAGGCCAGTGAAGCGCTCCAGGCTTTCAGAATAGATAACTCGGCTGCCGCGTCTCAGGGTCACCACCAAGAAGCCCACGGGGAACACGCGCGTCACGTGACAGCGCAGAGTATACATGCCACCCTCTAAGACCGGAGGCTCCAGTATGACGCTGTGCGGTGCTTCTAAGGCAAGAGCGAGCCCCTGAGTAAGGTCCTCGGGCGCCCCCTAGACCGACTGTCAACTACACCCCGCTCCTCCGGACCCCCTGCCCCTCCCCCCAGCCGGGGCTGAGCCCAGTCCCTCACTGTAGGTCGTGATCCTGGCGGTGGCCCCGCGCGTTTCTTCTGCGCAGGTGACGAAGCAGCGGACGTCGGAGCTCCAGGCCCTCACGTCGAGCAGCTGGTAAGATACCCAACCCGGCCCACTGAACGTCTTGCCCCGCCGCAGCTGGGTGTGGAGGCTGGAATTCGGCGGCAGGGGGCAGCTGTTGCTGCAGTTGAGCCACACTGAGGCCCCCGGCCGCACGGCCACGGACTGCGGGTTTATGCGCACCCAGAATGACGCTGAGGTCCCGGAGGGTGCGGGAGGGCTTTCCCTGGGACCTTGTGCCCGCCTAACCCGGCGACCCAGTATGGTCCCACTTCTCCAGTATGAGGCCGCTAACAAAAGCAGCAGCGACAGGGGGAACACAGACCCCATGGCAAAGAGCTCGGACTGAGGGGCCCCACGCCAGAGAGCCGAAGCTGGCTCCGGAGATAAGAAGGCCCGAGCTCCGCCTCCTCCACCCCGCCCTGAGAGAGAAGGGAGGCCCCCCCACCCCTGAAGGCCCAGGAGCCCTGCAAAAAATACTCCCTTTCCTTGGCTCCACAGTGGGATTCCAGACCCTGTTGTAAGCCAAAGAGCATCACCTTTTTCTGGAGATGAGACTTTAGTTTTCATTAGCGTCCCAAAAGGTCATAAAAAGCCCCAGATTTGGACCAGAGCCTCAGCGTTTGGCCTTGAACCCACATCCTTTTCTTGGGGGAGGAAGTGGGAGGACAGGGTTGCTGCATAGTTGCTTAGAAAGGGATCCAGCTGGACGCGACACCTCCCCTCAATTCACACAAGTCTAGGGGGATGACAAAGCTTTATTAGCACAGAGGAGAGGCTTCCAGAGGTGGCAGGGGGGTCCTCCAAGGCCTCAGCCCCTCCCCTTACTGCTTGCAGGGCCCTGGTTGCTCCAGGAATTTGGAGCTGCAGAGCATTCTGTTCCCTTGTGGTTCCACTGAGATGGAAACAAGTGGGACAAGGAGACACACAGGTGTTGGACAGTTTCATGGCAATCCATGGTTTAGCTGCCAAGGCACCCATGTGTCTTCCTGACAGACTCAGATCACGCATGTTAGGGCATGGCCATTGTGAACACTGGCAGAGACACATGTGAGTGGGGAGGTAACTAACAAAGGTCAGTGTCAGGCTGGGGGGTGGGGGTGGGTGGGTAAGGACTCACTGGGTGGTCCCTGAGCATGTGACCATTGCTAGTCCGTGTAGTGTCTTTGTGCCAGATAGAAAAATCACCCTTCTAGGGGAAAGCAGCTTGGCCAATGAAGTGTGAAATGGATCTTATTTGTGCAGTTCAGAGCCTGTACAACTGTTCCTGGCGCCCCTGAATGAGATTAGACTGGGAGCTCCATGAAGGCAGGAACCTATATTCACCTTGTTCACCATCTTAGACTACACAAATGGCACTCAATAAATAGCTGGTAAAATCACAAATCAATAAATATGTCATCATCGAGAGTTAAGGACAGTTAGGAGACAGCAGCGCCAGAGCTGGCATCTGTCAGAGGAAGTATGGGCATTTGTGTTTCAATGCTGCATGTGTCTGTGCAGGGCCATTTCTTCCTTGGGGCTGTGGGGCCTCCGTGCACACAGCAGGCAGTGAGTTTCAGTATTTCCCGGCAATGTGTCCCCATGTTGGGGGCATGTGTCTCTTATCACTCCCACTGTAGCCAGGTTAGACTTTGATATTCCTCACAATCATGCCTTGAGTCTTGCCCCCTCCTCTTGGCTCAGTCCTGTGGCTACAGGTCATGTATGAGGGCTGAAGGTGCTATGACCCCAAATGCCGTCTGCATCTGACTGAGGCCACTGTCCTGTCCTCTGGCATCCGGTAGCAGTGGATGTAGCCGAATGGCATATGTCCACCACTCTGTTCACCACGTGGGAGGCCGAGGAGGAGGCCCTGTCCTGGGATGGGCTCAGGGAGGTGTGGCCGGTGTGTTCAGCTTCATGGTGGTCGCCTTCTGAGCCTCTTGTAGCTTGTATTTCTTGATCTTCCGCTGGCGGTTATAGACATAAGCCGCGGACCCCACAGCGCCCAGGGTGGCTAAGATTGTCACCACAACGATGGCCACTATATTCTGGTGGTCTGAGTCTGCCGGGAAGACACAACAGGTGGTGAGGACAGAGCCAGGCTCCCTGCCCCTACCCCACCCAGCCCTGCACACTGGCACACTCACAGAGCACCATCACAGACACTTCACGGATGAGCTCGCCACGACTGCTGATGGCCCGGCAGATGTAGGTGCCAGAAAGATTCCGAGTGACACAACTCAGGTTCCCGATGGGGAGCAAAGCCCCATCCTTTTCTCGGGAACAGTTCAGGTGGGGGGACGGGTTCCCCCGGGCCTGGCATCTCAGAGTCTGCTGGGAGCCTTCTTTCCACGTCCAGTTTCTGGGGCAGTCCCTCTCGTCCAGCCAGGGGCCGTCTGAAGAGACACAACAAGATGACTGATTGAGGTCAGGGACCAGGACACCCCTCCCCTTCTAGGACTGAAGGACTTAGGTAGGAATATGGGGAGGGGGCTTCCTAGGGAACAGGGTTTGAAAGGCAAAAGCTTATGGGACTTCAGAGATTGGGCCTTGGAGGACAGGGGTCATTGTCTAGCAGCCCCACTCACACAGGACGCGGAGCTCCCGGGTCCGGTTCTTCTGCAGCACCTGCCCCGCCACCTCCAGGGCAGCAGAGCAGGAGAAGCTGCGCCCGTTGTCCTCAGCGCTGGCATTCAACAAGAATTGGACCCGCGGGCCTGGCGGCCCCGCTGGAACCCCACTGAGCGTCACCACAGCTTCAGCTCGGGCCTGGCACTCCACCATCACCTCCGTCCCTTCTGAAACCTCTGGCTCGCTCAGAGTCAGGTTGGGTGCAGGGAAGCCTGAGGGCGGAGCATACAGTGATCCCCGCCCACACGTGCCCCGCCCCTGAAGCCCCGCCTCTCCCCTTTCTTACTGTAGATGGTCACGCTCTGGCGAGTCTCCAGGCTCTGGTTCCCCAGCATCACCGCGCACGTCAGCTGCTGGGAGCCCTCCTCCTCTGCCTTCCCCTCGAGCACGGTCTCGGCCGAGAGGGAGTCGCCGTGGTACGTGATTGTGCTCATGGGATCCAGCCTCCTGTCCCCCAGTGCCAGGTGAACCTGGGCCTCTGAGACTGGGAACAGCCCATCCAGAAAGCAGACCACGGTGTCTTGTGTGCCCATCTCCAGGACCCGGGGAGTGACAAGTTGCAGGCCAGTCGATGGCAGGACTAGGGAGAGAAAGTGGGTGTGAGCAGATGGGGGTGGACGTCCTCAAGCCCTTTCCTGGGGCGTTTCCACTTCATTCCCCCACCGGAGACATCCTCTTCCCGGGAGACTCGGTCATCCCTGTCCTAAGACACAGGCACCCCTTAACTGGAGTCACAGCCTTCTCAGAAGATTCTGTGGCCCCCATTGCAGGACACTCCACCCTCGCCCTGCTGGCCCCTCAATGCCTCACCGAAGGTTCGGAGCTGTTGGGGAGCTGAGGTGTTCTCGAATAGTCCCAGCTGTATGGGCCGCAGATCCAGTTCTGTGCGGCAGGAGAAATTCACTCCATGGTCGCTTCTGTCCACTAGCACCGTGGCCGTGACCTCGGCGGGCTCCCCCACCACCGGCTGCCGGTTCAGCTCCTCCTCCCCACGGAGAAACACCACAGTGAGGTGAGACCGGGGCGCCCCTCCGGCCACCTGGCAGTGCAGGGTGAGGTTTTCGCCAATGGGCTGCCAGGAGGGCAGGGGTGCCAGCTCCACCTGATCCGGGAACCCTGCAGGGAAACAGAGGGGACATGTCCCTGTGAGCTGGATCGCACTGCCAGGTCACAGACAGGTCACACCTGCCTGGAAGCTCTACGACTTCACTTCACCTTCTCCCCAAAACACACCCTTCCATCTAAGCAGACAGGAATGTCAAGAGCTTTGGGGAAACTGGTGAGAAGGCCCCAAGTGTTTGTGACCAAGTCCAAAAAATTCATTATTTATGGCAGCAGTTTCTTGCTTTCTTTTTCTTTTTTTCCTTTGTTCTTTCTTTCCTTCCTTCCTTTTCTTTTTCTTTCTCCCTCCCTCCCTTTTTTTCTTCTTCTCTCTCTTTTTTTTTTATTTTGTTTTATTTTCAGAGACAGGGTCTCACTCTGCTGTGTCGCGCAGGCTGGAGTACATGGCCAGATCACAGCTCACTGCAGCCCTGAACTCCTGGCCTCAAGCGATCCTCCTGCCTCAGCCTCCCAAAGTGCTGGGACTACAGGCCTGAGCCACCATGTCTGGCCTATGACAGCATCTTAGAGTAGAAAGTGGAAAAGAATTTCAAAGTCTATCACCAGGAGTCTGGTCGAATAAATCTAATAAATTTCAGTAGCCCAGTCCACTAGACATTGTTTTCAAAAGACCCTTCTTGGCTGGGTGCGGTGGCTCACACCTATAATCCCAGCACTCTTGGAGGCCAAGGAAGGAGGATAATTTGAGCTCAGAAGTTCAAAATCAGCCTGAGCAATAGCAAAACCTTTTCTCTACTAAAAATAGAAAAATTAGCTGGGCATCATGGCCATCACGATGCACACCTGTAGTCCCAGGTACTCAGGAGGCTGAGGCAGAAGGTTCAATTGATTGAGCCCAGAAGTTTGAGGTTGCAGTGAGTTATGATCATGCCACTGCACTCCAGCCTGGGCAACAAGCAAGACCCTATCTCTAAATAAAATCAGATAAAATAAAAAATTAAAATGGTGCCGTTAGAGGTAGGACTATTATTAATCCACTTCACAGGTTGAATCACTATAAATGGACAAGAGGTTTCTTTTTTTTTTTTTTTTTTAGGAGGTTTCTTTTTTAGGGTGATGGAAATGTTTCAAAAGTAGATTGTGGTCATGGTTGCACAATTCTATAAATACACTAAAAAAAATCACAGAATGGTATACTTAAAAAGGATGAATTTTATAGCATATAAATCATATCTTAAGAAAGCTGTTGGCCGGGCACAGTGGCTCACACCTGTAATTCCAGCAATCAGAGAGGCTGAGGTGGGAGGATTGCTTGGGGCCAGGAGTTTGAGGCTGCAGTGAGCTATGACGTCACCACTGCACTCTAGCCCCAGGGACAGAGGAAGACTCTGTCTTAAAAAAATAAAAATTAAAAAAAAAAGCTGTTAAAAAGTTTAATAAGGTCAAGAAAACCCTAAGGCATCAGTTCTTACCTCTAACCACCTGCTATAAACTTTAAGGTGCAGAACTTGAGGTGTTGCCAACCCCCAAAAGAAACTCAGCAACTGCCTGAGCCCAGCTCCCTGCCTTGAGGGCCAGGAACTGGGGGCAGGGAGTCTGTCCTGCCCCTACCTGTCCTTGACTATGATCTAAAGTCCCTTATGAAATCCTGGTCATTCCGCTCTTCAAATATTTGTGTACCTCTCTCTTCCTGGTTACAGTTATTCTCCACAACAGTGTGGATAAGGCCTGCAGCCAACGGCTCTCTGGTTTCCTGTAAGTCCAGCTTTCTCCTATCGAATGCCTGTCTTTATGAACTCCTACACATCCTTCAAAGCCCAACTAGTGGTCACCTTCTCTGGGAATTATATCTCTAACCTTTCTGGAGAAGGCTCAGCTATCCAGGGAGGCTTCATCTTCTTGACACCAGGCATGGGGCAAGACCAAACTAGAGTCAGTGTCTCCTAGGTGACCCTTATGCCCTCACCTTTCACCCTCTTGCTACTGTGTGGGGCTCCCATGGTCACAGAGGGAGAAATGTGGCAGAGCCAGGCCTCAAAGCTGGAGCACTAGGCAGAGATGCAGACAGTCCTTCAAAGAGGTTTCCCCCGGGTTTCAGAGGTCACTGGGAATGTTTGGAGACTCCCTCACTTGGGAGGGCCGTGGCCAGAAACTGCTCAAACATCCTCCAGATCAGAAGCAAAGCTGGTATTTGCCCAAAGGCTGCCTTTGCCCTGGCATCATGAGAGTGGGTTGTCCTTTCTGCCTTACTGAATCATTACACCCCTCGGAGGAGGTTGCATGTGACAGCAGAGGAAAGCAAGAAACCATGTCACCCCAGGTCACCCAGCTATGAAGGGGCATGCTGGGACTTGGAACCCAAGGCTAATTCCAAAGCCACTTGGCCAGTTCTCTTTCTTTCTTTCTTCCTTGTTTTTTTTTTTTTTGTTGTTTGTTTGTTTGTTTCATTTTCCTTTGGATTATATTTATTTATTTATTTTTGCCTTGGCAACTCATTCTCAATGTTCAAAATCCCAAGGTAGGAAAGGGCGCAACAGAGAGAATTCTGCACTCCCCAGCCCTCTCCCAGAACCCCATCTCTTCACAGCCAATTAATATTGTCCTTTCTTGAATGTCTTTTTAAGGCTCTTTTATGCATAAATACAGCCTCTCCCTCCTTCTTCCCTGTCGCTCCCTAACTTGAGAGTGGCATGCCACACATATTTGGCATAACTTTCTTTCTTTGCAACTTTATAGTACACCTTGGAGCTCACTCATTCTTTTGCATAGTTGCATACTATTCCTTGGTATGGCCAAACCACAGTTTCTCTTCCTGGCCCTCCATATTTGAGAGGTTTGCCAACGTTTGCCCTTTGAACAAAGCTGTAGTGGGAGGATCACTTGAGTCCAGGAGTTCAAGGTTGCAACGAGCTATGATCATGCCACTGCCCTGATGTCCAGGCAACAAAGCAAGACCCTCTCTCCAAAAACCAAACCAAAACAAAACCAAAAACAGCTTCAGGGAATAACCCCAGCCCCCCACCAGTTCCCTCATGAGCAGGGCCACATGTAGCACTGTCCTAGGACTGCCCAAGTCCCCTCAGCCTGGCCAACACAGCTGCTATCAATTCTTCTGATCATTGTCAATATGCAAAATAAAATGCCATCTCAGGGCTAGTTTTAATTTTCATTTTTTTTTTTTTTAAATAGTGATGGGGGTCTCATGATGTTGCCTGGACTCAAGCCATCCTCCCAGCTCAGGCTCCTGGGAACACAGGCACGGCCTAATCTGTATCTTTTTTTAAAGTGTCGTTACCAGGGCCTTGTCATGTGTTTAAAGAATGAGGCGGAGAGAGCTGGCATTCTCAAATGTGCTAATTTCTGTGGATGCTCTAAATGCATGCATAGAGGTTCACCGAGGGACTTCCAAATGACAACGAGACTTTCCAAGGATGTCCCCACATGCTCTTCAGTGAGCCCCTCCCTGGCCCCACCACCAAGCGACAAAGAGGCTCCCAGCCTGCTGGCGTTGGCCCTGTAGGTGTCCCCTACCCAGGTTGCCTGGTCCAGCCCCCTAGGCCCTGCCACTCACAGTAAACGGTGAGCACGGCTGCAGCCATTGTCTGTTCACCGCGGCAAGTCGAAAAGCATAGCGGCTTGCTGTCTTTATGCACATTGCTCAGTTCATAGGCCTTCCAGTTGTTTCCACGGGCAACCTCTGTTTTAGCCAAGTCAGTCTCCAGGCCTAAGGTGGCCTGGTGGTCACAGGAGGAACTGCAGTTGACTTGCACCGAGCCTCCACGGGGCAGCGTGGCGTTTGCAGGGAATACAGACGTTTGCGCACCTTCAGATTCTGGAACAAAAAGGCGAGGCGAGGACAGGCGTTACAAATCAGGTTCATCACTATAACGTGACCCTGTGCCCCGCCTGCACTGGGGACTGGGGACTCAGGCTCGAACAAGACAAAACTCTCTGCCTTCTGTTCGGGAGATGGAAACATTTCATGAACAAACAAGATAATTAAGAACTGATGTTAATATGAGATTTGATGAAAACAAAACAGGGTGATAGAACGGAGAGTGCCGTGGGGGCAGGGTGATGTCTTAGCAGAGATGTGAGTACCGAGAAAGGCCTGGTGAACCAGAGGAAAGAGAAGTGGATGCCCGGCAAAAGGAACAGCAAATGCAAAGGTCCTGGGGCAGGGTGGAATGAGTTTGGGAAGGTCATGTGGGCACCGTAGTCCATGGTAAAGATATTTCCTTTATTCTGAGGACAATAGGGAGCCCAAGGAAGGACTTTAGCAGAGTCAGTTTTAACATGAAGTCAGGGCAGGCCTGGTGGCTCACACCTGCAATCCCAGCACTTTGGGAGGCCAAGGCGGGAGGATCATGTGAGGCCAGGAGTTCAGACCAGCCTGGGCTGCATAGCAAGACCGTGTCTCTACAAAAATATATATTTTTAATTTTTTTAAATTAAAAATTAGACGGGCATGGTGGCACATGACTGTAGTTCCAGCTACTCAGGAGGCTGAGGTGGGAGGATCTCTTGAGCAGAGGAGTGGAGGCTGCAGTGAGCTATGACCACACCACTGCACTCTAGCCTGGGTGACAGAGTGAGACCCTGCCTCAAAAACAAACAAACAACCCCCCCCCACAAAATGCAAACAAAAACATGAAGTCAGAGCCGTCCTCCCTCCCAAAAGGCCACATGAAGGGGGTCAGCCCTCCAGGAATCATCCTGGCTTCTTGTTCCCTTGGACAAGTACTTTGCCCTCTCTAGGCCTCAATTTTCCCATCTGTAAAGTGGGTGACTATAGTCACCCCACCTCCTGCTAATGCAAGTAACTCAGCACGGGGCAGGCAGCAAGTGACTACCTCTCTGGTAAGCGCAGGTAAGAAAGAAGAGGCTTGTTCTGATTAGATCTGTCACACTCTGGTGCCTCCAAAGCTTAAAAAAGTCTATCTGAGCCTTGGCCTCCTAGCCTCCCCTCAAAGATTCCTGTCCTCAGATTTGCTGTATCAGGGGTGTTCTATCTGGGGTGGAGGTGCGTGAGAACATCAGCTCTGTAAATTCTCCAAGGGGGATTCTGGAATTATATTCCCATTTCACAGAGGGAAACAGTGAGGCTGGGAGAGGGGCGATACCTCGGGTAGAAAGCAGTGGATGGCAGTGGAGTCCAGATGGGAGTCTAGATTAGAACACTTCGTAGCGCTGTCAACCAAGGTGTCAGTTCCGCTGTCCTGCTTCCCCAAACTGACCACCTCCAGCGACCCTCTGCCCTGCTTCCCGCTTCCCTAGCCGGGCTGGAGTTGGGGGAGGGGAGTGCTGGGGCATCCTTCTCAGCTCTTGGCCCCTGGGTAAGTCAGCTCTGGAATTCCCCCGAGTAGAAGCAGCCCAGGACTTCCCCAGGGGCAGAGGATGAGGAACAGAATATGTCTTTGGGGCGGGGGTGTTCTTGAGCCTACTAGGCTTGGAGGGGAGGGAGAGGGTGGGAGGGTAAGTCCCTAAACCATCTGACCGCGTCCTGGAGCCAGGTGCTGTGCTGGGCCACGACACTAAACGCTGCCAGGTGGCCGCTATCACGTTCCCCATTTTACAACTGGGAAAACTGAGGCTCAGTAAGGCGCAATCTATATAGCCTGAGCCCACAGGTGGAGGATTTGAACCCTCGGCTGTTGGGCTGTTGATTGAATTCCAATCGCTGGTTCTAGCCCCACCTCCCGCTAAACAGCTACTCCTGGGAGCTGGTCCTCCCGCGGCGCCCAGGGCGCAGCCGGGATCCCGGGAACTGCCGGAGGGCGCCCACCCCACCCCAGACTCACCTGGAAGCAGAGCCCCGAGCAGGGCCAGGAACGCAGGCAGGGCGGGCAGGGCGTCACCGGGAGCCATAGCTGGCCGATGCAGGGCCAGGGTGACAGCACCGAAAGGCAGACGTGCGCTCCGCCACTGGGGCGCAGAGGAGCGAGCTGGTCCCTTTATAGTCTTTGGCCAGGGGGGCAGAGGGGCGGGGCTGCTTTCCCGGAAATCTCGAGTCTTCCCCTCCGGAACGAGGGCCTTTCCGGACCAAAGTGTGCCTGGCCCGAGCCCGGTCATCCTCCTTCGCCCACCGCTTGGGCACCCCCGGAATTTCCCAGCTGAAGCAATGGGGCGGCTGTGGCCGCAGCAGCGGGAGCGACCCTGGGGGCTGCCCCGGACCCCCACGGGTCCCATCCCTCAGCTAGGCTGAGCTTGACTCGCTGTTTACACTGCAGTAAGCGCTTTATTGAATACTGCCCACTAGCCTGGACAGGAAGGGACTGTTATTGTGCCCAATTCACAGATTGGTAAACGGAGGCTCCGAGCTGAGCAGTGATCCGAGCTCAAGCTTTCACTCCCCAGCTCGCGTGGGCCTCTTTAACCAAGGGGACGAGCCCCTCGGTTGGGTAGGGGCCCAGGAATCCTCCCGCGGCTCCCTCCAAGGGGCATGTCCCCGCCCCGCTGACACAGATTTCCCGAGAAGCGCCAGAACAGGCCCAGGCATCTCCTTGGCGCCCAGAAACCGTGGGAGCGAGGATGCGCGGCCGCATCACGTCCGGGGGAATCAGCGTTCTTCCCCCTGCCACCCATGGGTGCTCCCACCCCCGCAGTCTCCTCGCTTCCCCTTTTGGCCTTGGCGGCGGGGGGGGGGGCGCCTTTACAGCTCCCAGAAAAAGGAAGGAAGCCACGTGGTCCTGGCGCGCCGAGCCTCCTCTGCTGGTGTCTCAGGCTCTGCGGGGAAACTGAGGCAGCAGCTCAGGCCTGGACAAGGAAGGGGAGATGGGGCGCTCGAACCCCTGCCCTCCGCGCGCAGCACCCTAAACTCGGACTCCGTGGGCCTGCACTGAATATGTGCGGGGCTTTGGCCACCGCCTGCGCATGTGACCTCAAAATTCGTCATCCCCTGCGTTGAGGCTGGGGACTCCGAGCACCGAGCTGCGCCGCCTAAGGCTTCCTGTTATGGGGCGCGTTTGGCGTCTCCATGGAGACCTCCGAACGGCCAGAGAGGTCGCGCCCCAGAAGGGGACCGGAAAGGTCCTGGGGGCGCACGGGCCCTTCCTCCCGGGGAAGGGGGCTGAGAGTCACCCGCCGTCCAGAAACGCGTCCCTCCCCTCGCCCTGGTCATTCCTAAGGAATTTCCACGGGGATCTTTTTCTTGCGGTAGGGGTGGTGGCTGGAGGGACTGAATTCCCGCCCCGGAACGGCCTGGGCAAAAATCACAGAGCCGAACGGGGACGTCCCGCCTGGTTATTTTCGGGCAATTTTTCTCCAGCCGGTCTGACCCAGGTCTTTGGCTCGGGCCCTAGGAGCACGGGCGGCGAGCTCCCCCGCGCGGCCAAAGTGCCACTTGCAGCCACACACACAAAAAGTCCTTTTCTCAACTGGCGGCGCAGTGTTTATTAAGCACCTACTGTGTGCCAGGCATCCTTCCAGGTGCTGGGGACACAGCAATGAACAAAATAGACAAAAATCCTTGCCATTGTTTAGGGGTCGTCTTAGTAGGGGCCAAAGACAGGAAACAAAAATAAAACATATGGAGTGTTTGTGATTAGCGCCAAGGAGAAAAAATAGAGCAGGGAAGGGGATTATGAAATGAGAGGGTTTTAATGAATAATCTTTTTTTTATGGCAGAAATGGCCTTTATTGGTTGCAAGGCAAAGTGTAAGAGGAGGGGATAGGACAGCTCCCGCTCCTGTGGAGGTGTCCATAGTCTGTGCTGCCGCCCTCGGAAAGACCAATAAATAATCCCTTTTTTCCTGATTTTTATTTCTTTCTCTTTTAGAGACAGGGTCTCGCTCTGTCACCCAGGCTGGAGTGCGGTGGCATCATCATAGCTCACTGCAGCCTCCGACTCCTGGGCTCCAAGGATCCTCCTGCCTCAGCCTCCCGAATAGCTGGGACCACAGGCATGCACCACCATGCCTGGCTAATTTTTTAAAAATCTTTTAATAGAGACAGGTCTCGCTATGCTGCCCAGGCTGATCTTGAATTCCTGGCCTCAAGTGATCCTCCCACCTTGGCCTCCCAAAGTGTTGGGATTTCAGTGTGAGTCATCATGCCTGTCCCAATTACCCTTTTAAATAGAGTATTCTGGACAGACTTAGGTGACATCTGCACAAAGACCAGAAGGAGATGAGGAAGAATGTACCAAGCAGAGGGCACCGAAAGTGCAAAGACCCTGAGGTAGGAACTGTCAGGGGGCCGGTGTGGCTGGAGCAGGGTAAGTGAAGGAGAGAATTGGAAGACAGAAAAGCAGGGAGGTGACTGAGTAGATTGTGGAGGTGCTTGTCACCTGGGAAGGACTTTGGCTTTTACTCCCAGTGAGGTGGGAGCCATAGAGGGTTCTGAGCAGAGGAGGGACCTGATGTGACTTAGGTGTTCACAGGTGCAGGAGCTGCAGCCAGGAGACGGGGAGAAGGTGATTGCTCTAGTCCAGGTGAACAATGATGGGACCCGGACTTGGTAGTGGCCTTGGAGAAAGACCTTGAATTTGGCATCAGTTTTGGAGGCTGGGCCAACTGGACATGCTGGGACATGAGGGACGAATCCCCTGCCTGGGCTGAGCCTCTGGGAGGATGGAGGGCCGTTTTTTGAGACGGGGATGGGCTGGGAAGGGGAGCAGGTTGGCACGGGGAACATCCGCTTCCAGTCTTCCACTCCCTTGGAAGTGGAAAGGGAAGCAGACGTTCCCCGCCCCTTTGCCACAGTCTAGAGGAGGAAGGGCAGGGCTTCCTCTTGGGTGCCAGGCAGTCTCAGGCAGGCCAAGGATTGGGCCCCCTGCAGAGGCCATGGACCCAGGGCACAAGCATCCAAGCCCCACTCCACAGCATTGCGCCTTCTTTCCTCACACTCTGAGCTCTGGTGTGGCCGCCTTGCAGTTCCCTCAGCCTGGAATGCTGTCCCCCTCATCCCCGACAGGGCCAGCTCCTCCTTTCTTGTGGCCTGAGCCTCCTCTTAAACACTCCCTGTCACTTGCCCTAACATTCTCATTACTGAACTTATCACTTGCTGAAAATTCTTTTGGTGTATTTGAATGGCTGTCACATCCATTTCTGTGAGCTCTAGAAGAGCAGGAAGACTGCCAGCCCCAGCCCCTGAATCAATATCTGGCTCTAATAGGTGTGATCAATACATATTTGTTGAATGAATGAACTTGTCTCTGAGCATTCTGCACATGCTGTTCCTCTAGCATAGAATTCCCTTCCCACCACTTTTACCAAAAGCCCTCAGAGCTCCACCCAAGCTGGGGTTCCCATCCAGGCTCTGTTACTTGCCAGCTGCTTTAGTTTAAGTTCCCCCAAAAGCAGACACTGAGACAAGGGTGGGAGTGCAGGTGATGCCAGGAAGCACCAGTGTCTTGGTGGGACAGTGGGTAGCCAAGGAAGGCAAGGCAAAGCAGCCAGGAGAGGTGAGCCAGGAGAGGTGGGTTGTCCTTTTGGGGACAGCTGGGACTCAGTCCCACTGGAGAGCTGTGGAAGATGCCTATACTCTGCATCAAACCTGTCCTTTATTGGGTGAGGGCTGTGCATTTTTTTTAGAGACAGTGTCTCACTATGTTGTCCTGCCTGGTCTCAAACTCCTGGCCTCCAGCGATCCTCCTGTCTTGACCTCCCGAAGTGCTGGGATTATAGGCATGAGTCACTGCGCCTGGCCCATGCTTTAACTGAGATAAATTCCCATAACATCAGATTCACCATTTTCACCTTTTTAAAAGTTTTTAGTATAGTCACAAGGTTGTACAACCATCATCACTAACTAATTCCAGAATATTTCTGTCACCCCAAAAAGAAACCTGGTACAGTATCTCTCAGTCCCCTCTATTGCCATCTTGTCGTGTCCACTACTGCTCTCTGTCCCTATAGATTTGCCTATTCTGGACGTTTTATATGAATGGAATCATACAATAGGTGGCTTTTGTTTATTTTTGAGACAGCATCTCACTCTGTCACCCAGGCTAGAGTGCCACTCAGCTAATTTTCTCTTTCTTTCTTTTCTTTTAGTTTTTTTCATTTTTAGACAGGGTCTCATTCTATCGCCCTGGGTAGAGTGCAGCGGTGTCATCATAGATCACAGCCACCTCAAACTCCTGGGCTGAAGCAATCATCCTGTCTCAGCCTCCCGAGTAGCTGGGCTACGGGCTCAGTGCCATCACACCTGGCTAATTTTTCTATTTTTTGTAGAGATGGGGGTCTTGCTCTTGCTCAGGCTGGTCTCAAACTCATGAGCTCTAGCGATCCTCCTGCCTCGGCCTCCCAGAGTGCTAGGATCACAGGTGTGAGCCACATTTCTTGGGTATTATGAATCACCCTGCTATGAACATTCATGTACAAGTTTTTTTTTTTCTTTTTTTTGAGACAGAGTCTCACTTTGTTGCCCGGGCTAGAGTGAGTGTCGTGGTGTCAGCCTAGCTCACAGCAACCTCAACCTGGGCTCAAGCGATCCTACTGCCTCAGCCTCCCAAGTAGCTGGGACTACAGGCATGTGCCACCATGCCCAGCTAATTTTTTTTTCTATATATATTTTTAGTTGGCCAGATAATTTATTTCTATTTTTAGTAGAGACGGGGGTCTCACTCTTGCTCAGGCTGGTCTTGAACTCCTGACCTCGAGCGATCCACCCGCCTCGGCCTCCCAGAGTGCTAGGATTACAGGCGTGAGCCACCGCGCCCGGCCTCATGTACAAGTTTTTGAGTAAACATGTTTTGGATTCTTCAGGGTGTATACCTAGAAATGTAAGTGCTGGGTCGCATGATAATTTTATGTTTAACTTTTTGAGGACCTGCCAGATTGTTTTCACATTCCTCTCAGCGATGGACAAAGGTTCAACGGTTCCTGTTTTTCTGCATCCTTGCCAACATTTTCCTTTTATTATCATTATCATTACTAACATAGTGGGTGCGAAGGGGTAGCTTGTTGTGGTTTCCCAGCATTTCTGACCTTCCAGTGGGCAATTCCAGCATGAACCCACAGCAGTAGGCAACGAAGGGCACACACGACCAGATTGCTGAGAGCATCTGCTACAAGGCGTGACCTTGAGTAAACCTCGTTTAACTTTGGGACCAGCTGAAACCGACTAACCATTGCTTAAGTTGTTACAGACGGCACAGAGACAGAATTGCAAGTCATGTAGCCCGGGCATGCGCAATGGAAGAAAGCTGCCATCTCCTGTTAACACGTTGGCATTAACTTGGGACTAGTTAGAAATGCCATAAAAGCCTGACCCACCCCCAGATCGGGGAGATGGATTTGACAGTTGCCTCCTGTCTCCTTGTCAGTTCACTGATGGTGGAGTTTTTCCTTTCTCAGAAGCAGGTGCCATGGTATTGGCGTCTACGTGCCTCAAGCAGTGAGCCCCTTGCTTGGTGACACACTCCCCTGGTTGTGCCTTAATGGCCTCAGCTGTAGAAAGGTATGATATTGCATGTCTCAAAGGGTGCACATGAGGTTTCCATAGACTTTATTTTTGCCGGGATCACAATTCCTTCTAACAACCCTAGGGTGTAGGGCAAAAATTCAAGACGTTCACGTTTTGATCAAAACACAACTTTGTGGCAGAGCAAGGTGGCTGATGCCTGTAATCCCAGCATTCTGAGGTGGGAGACTGAAGTGGGAGGATTGCTTGAAGCCAGGAGCTCGAGAGCAGCCAGGGCAACATAGTGAGACCTCATCTCTACAAAACATAAAAAAAAAATAGCTGGGTGCGGTGGTGTGCTCCTGTAGTTCCAGCTACTCGGGAGGCTGAGGCAGGAGATCGCTTGAGCCCAGGAATTGGAGGTTGCAGTGAGCTATGATTGTGTCACTGAACTCTAGCCGGGGCAACACAGCAAGACCCTGTCTCAAAAAAAAAAAAAAAAAAGATGAGGCCAGGTCAGGTGGACCCGCACCCAACATTAGTGTCTGTATAAAAAGGGCAAACTTGGATGCAGAGACAGACACATATACACACAGGGACAACGCCATGTGAAGATGAAGGCAGAGATTGGGGTGAAGCTTCTACAGGCCAAGGAACACAAAGATTTTCAGCAAACCATGAGAAACTAGGAGAGAGACCCGAAACAAATCCTCAGAGCCCTCAGACAGAACTAGCCCTGCCCACACCTTCATCTTGGATTTTAAAAATTCATTCATTCACTTAGAGACAGGGTGTTGCTCTGTTGCCCAGGCTGGAGTGCAGTGGCGTCATCATAACTCACTGCAGCCTCGAACCCCTGGGCTCAAGTGATCCTCCTGCCTCAGCCTGCCAAGTCACTGGGACTACAGATGCGCCCGCCTGCCCCAATTATTTTAAAGAACACTGTAGACATAGTATCATTTTTCTGATGCCTTTTTCCACCCTGGATATGGCTGAGGGATTTCGCTGTGGGGGAACAGTTTGTGACCCATTTCTTTTGAAATCCATATGGGCAGCAGTTAGTCTCCACTCTGTGATGTAGACTGAACCCCATTTGTACTTCTAGCTACAACTATGCAGTTGGTTCCTATTCTTGGCTGTGGTGTCCCCACAGGGTGGCTAGAGGCACAGCTGACAGGTGGCATTTCTTGCACAGCCTTGGCACCCCTTTAACTGGTTCCAACAGCTTTTTCTATTTCACTTAGTTAAATCTGGTGCTATTAAGGGCAAGGCATGTTGGTGCGCACCTGTAGTCCTAGGTACTCGGGAGGCTGAGGTGGGAGGATCGCTTGAGCCCAAGAGTTTGAGGCTGTAGTGAGCTATGATGACACCACTGCACTCTAGCCTGGGCAACAGAGCAAGACCCTGTCTCAAAAATATGCATATATATATATATATATCATTATGAACTTCCAGACTCAATAGTAAAGCATAGAACAGAGTATGGAGCCTGGGGTGACTTCCTGTTACTTCGAACATCAAGCCATGCTTCTGGCAGAAGGTTTGCACTTCAGGGTAAGTGGTGCCCTGCAGGGCTTCCCTCTCTGCATCCATATCTGCAAGGAAGAGCACAGAGGGGGTTAGGAGGAAGAACCCAGAACTCTTCCCAGCTCCACAGATCTGCTTTGAACCTCATTGGCTGCCCGCCACCCCCAATACCCACTAAGGTACCCGCTAAGATACCCCCTACGGCTGGAGTCCTTCACATAGCAAATCAAGATACAAAAATAACGTGGTAAACCCAGGGAGGCTTACCATCCCGGATTGCCTGGAACTTTCCTGGGGTTAGCTCTAAAAAGCCCACATCTCAGCAAAACCCTCAGGCCTGGGTTAACCAAGATGGCTGGTCACCACCCTCGGGTTAGGGTTGCCAGATATTATACAGGACGCCCAGCTGAACCTGCATTCCTGATAAACTTGTTAGCATAAGTATATCCCATTCCAGCACTATTTGGGATGTACTTATACTAAAGGGTTATTTGTGGTTTCTCTGAGATGTAAATTGAACCGGATGTTCTGGTTTTGTGATTGTTTTGGGTTTTTGTTTGTTTCTGCTAAATCTGGCAGCCCCACTCACTGTAAACCTGGATCCTAAGACCTTCTCCACCACTAACTTCACTGTGTAGTCTTGTGCCAAGTGTCAACTTATCCTCAGTTTAACCCTCTGTGAAATGGGAGCGATGCATCTGCTTGGCAGGGTTAGAAGCTCCCCAAAGTCAAGAACCTCCGCTTGCCGTGGTCATTGCTGCATTTTCAGCACTCAACACAGGTGCTCAGAAAATGTTGGTTGTGTCACCGAATCCTACAAGTACAAGCACAGACTGCAATGTGGGCGTTGAAGAAACATTTGTTTTCTCCACGTGGCCAGGAGGGAGGTCAATTGGGTGTCCGTGAAAGGAGCTCCCCAAAGCCACTGGCCCAACAAACCTACCCCCTCAAAGAAATAAAATATTTTTTAAAAAGCTGCCAGATGCAGTAGCACACACCTGTGATCCCAGCTACTTGGGGGGGCTGAGGTGGGAGGATCGCTTGAGGCTGAGAGTTTGAGACCAGCCTGGGCAACATAGTGAGACCCCATCTCTAAAAAAATATAAATAAATAAATAAGAGAGAGAAAAAAAAAAAAGAACAAAAGAAAGCTGCCCAAATCCTAGCACTGGAGTCGACCTGAACACCAGTCTTGGATCTGTCTCGTATCTAAATATTTTAATTGCTTTCCTCATCTGGGATGTCGTACAATTGTGCCCTGCCTTACAGACTCCACAGGCTATTTAAATGTGTCCATAAAATATTTATTAGGCAGTTACCTTATGCCTGGACCTTTGCTACGCATCCGGGTACAATGACAAACAAGACACATATGTAATCAATGTGGTGTGCTACAAGCTGGCCCCCACTGGCTTGGGAGAGCTGATTGCTAAATCTTCAGAAATTTCATGAGCCATTTGTTAACACAGCAATTATTAAAAATTACATTAAATTAATATAAAAATTAAAAGTGGAACTTACAATGGAATACATGATACTAAAGGCAGAAATAGAAAATACTCAAAACTCATCACCCAAAAATTATCTTACTACATTTGACTGTGAACACTGCACTGGAGGTTGTTTGCAAATATCAATTTGGTGGGGGGCGGGGCTGGAGAAGCGGCATCCCCCATAATGCTGATGCCCTCTGTCTCCCTTCCCCAAATAAATAAAAAATATATTGATTTGGCATCAGAGAAATATTAGATAGTGGTGTGCTACCACACAGCTCCTCCCAACTCTGTGTTCAAGTGAAGTCCATTGGCAGCTTGAAATTGACTGTGGTGGGAGCATTTACGCCACAGACATTGGCAGACAAAAAAAAAAAAAATGAAATTTAAAAAAAAACACTGGAGGCCAGGCGTAGTGGCTCAGGCCTGTAATCCCAGCACTCTGGGAGGCTGAGGCCGGAGGATCCCTTGAGCTCAGGAGTTCGAGACTAGCCTGAGCAAGAGTGAGACCCCGTCTCTAACAAAAAGAAAGGAAAAAACAAAAACCCCAGCCGGGCTTTTCAGGTGCACACCTGTAGTCCCAGCTACTCAGAGGCTGAGGCAGAAGGATCAGAAAAAAGAAAAGAAAAAAAACTTGGAGAACATTTGCCAGGACATCACGCTATATATTCTTTGTCCTCATGGAGTTTACAGCGCAGTTGGGAAACTTACACATAAATGAAATGACTGAAATTAAAAAAAAATAATTGGAATTTACGAAGAGTGCTGTCAAAGAAACCTGAGTGAGCGGAGCTAGAGAAGAACAAGGACAAACCTATTAGACTGGGGGACAGAGAGGGGGTCCCTGAAGAGGAGGTGTTTATGCTAAGACCCAAAGGATGGGAAGAAGGAAAAGAAAGATCTCTAAAAGTGAAGGTCTTGATATGGGGTCCAGAGCTTCATGGGCTGCGGGACCTGCCGGAGGCAGCATAGCTCCAGCACGTGGTGGGAGAAGATCATATGAGATAAAGGTAGGGAGGTGAGCAGCGTCCAGTCACACAGGGCCATGGATCTGTGGCAAGACTCTGGCACTTTTTAAGCCTGGCACATAGTACGTTCATCAGAAATGTTACTTGAAACATCATATGCCTGTCACCTATAGCAACTCTATCAAGTCTGGCTCTTAGTCTGGTTTATCGAGGAGGAAACAGAGGGTCCAGGAGGATCCCTCTCACTGGTTCCCACATTGGTCACTAGCCGAGCTGCATTCACATCCAGGTCTCTGCCCATTGCCCTAACTGCCCCTGAGAGTGCCTGCAGGCACTAAGTCCCCAGCCCTGCCATGCTCCTTACCTGACACCGTGGAACTGATGAAGACGGTCACACTGCAGGACGGAGGCACTGGGAGGGGGCCCACCTGACCCTGGAGAAGCCGCCAGCGGGTGCCTGGGCTAAGGGGGCCCACACTCATTGCTGCCCGCCCACCTCAATAATTCTTCCCTGGGAAAGGGCCTGGGGTTCAGCGATCTCACACCAGTAGCCCAGCAGTCTTCCTGGGAGGCCAGCCTGGCAGTGCCATCAGCAGCGGGGCACCTGTCTCACCTCCCATGGTCCCCTCGGCGTCCTGCAGCCCCCACCACCTCCAGCGACCCTGAGGAGTTGAACCAGCTGCTCCCCACTGCCCTCACTGGTCTGTAAGTGCTACCGGGTGGACATTAGACAGTGGCCTCCCAGCCACGGCCTCTGGATGTTGTCTCCTGGAGGCACAGGCTCCCTCCCCAGCTCCCAGCCCTGAGTGCTCAGTGGTAGCCACAGCAAGGGCGGGTTCCTGGCACTGGGTGTTGGGGCCCAGGGACCAGCCAGCCTCTCAAACACCTGGGTCCCCCGGGGCCTCCCTATCAGTTGAGCTGGAGCCCAGGTGTGCACAGGGAGATGCCGGGAGCTGTGCCCAGCCCCAGCAGCAAAGGCGAGAGTGACAAACACTCACCCACCAACCAGGAACAGTCCTTCCAGGTCCAGGCACCGTGTGTACTATTTATTTATACTTTTTAGAGATAGGGCCTCCCTCTGTCATCCAGGCTGGAATGCAGTTGTGCAATCATAGCTCACTGTGACCTCAAACTCCTGTGCTCAAGCGATCCTCCCGCCTCAGCCTCCTGAGTAGCTGGGACTACAGGTGCGTGCCACTCAGCTAATTTTCCCTTTCTTTCTTTTCTTTTTTTTTTCATTTTTAGACAGGGTCTCATTCTATCGCCCTGGGTAGAGTGCAGTGGTGTCATCGTAGCTCACAGCAACCTCAAACTCCTGGGCTCAAGTGATCCTTCCACCTCAGCCTCCCGAGTAGCTGGGACTACAGGTGTGCACCACCATGCCTGGCTAATTTTTTCTGTTTTTAGTAGAGACGGTGTCTCACTCTTGCTCAGGCTGGTCTTGAACTCCTGACCTCAAGCGATCCTCCCGCCTCGGCCTCCCAGAGTGCTGGGATTAGAGGCATGCGCCGCCGCGCCCGGCCACGTGTGCTATTTAAACCATAGGTTCTCATATAGGGGCCATTCTGCTCCCAGGGGACACTTGCAATGTCTGGAGACAGTTTTGGTTGCCACGACTGGTGGGAAGGGTGTCACCAGTGTCTGGAGGGTGGAGGTCACAGATGCTGCTCAGCACCCTGCAAGGCACAGGACAGTCCCCACCACAAAGAAAGACCTGTTCCGGATGGTCAGCAGTGGGGAGAAACCAGCTTTAAATCTTCGCCTGCATGGAGACTGAGACCAGGTCTCTTTGACAAGGAGGGAGACTGGCAAGCCTCTGAGTGGTGACAAAGGATCTACTGGTGTCAAACTGAGACATGCTCTTTGAAATACTCAGCAGCATATGCTGTGTGTCCAGGGAAGACTCTCACGATTCGACATTATTGAAATTGTCCCGGGGGCCTGACCCTTGCCCACCTCCTGTCAACTATACCCACCCACCACTGGAGGCAGAGAGAACAGATGACACCTTGGCATCCGTGTGCCTGGTTTGAACGCTGGCTCCTCCATCCCCTTCCTGGGGGGTTTAGGAAGGGGCTTCAGCCACACGGTCTGTGAAATAGGAACGAGAAGCACTCAGGACACTCAGAGGCAATAGGCAATGGAGTGCAGTGTGATAACAGATCAAGGTCAATGCCAAAATCCACCATGAACACCCCATGAATAAAGCAGTTGGGTCTGTAAAGTGCCCAGTGTGTAGTGGGCACCCGATAAACAGTGATATCGCTTCTACTGAACAACCTGGGCTTTTTCATATACCTTTGTGTCTTTGTCCATATTATCCTTTCTGCCTCAACTTCCCTTCTTTGCCTTGTCCACTCAGGAAAAAATCTGCCATTCAGGGATCACCCAGACCATCCTCACGTTCAACGATTTGCTAGGAGGACTCTGAGAATTCAGAAAAGCTGTTATACTCATGGTTGTGGTTTATTACGATGAACTTCCAGGTGTCTCCTCCCAATGAAGTTGTGTGAACAGTGCTTAAGTCTTGAAGCAACAACATGTGCCAACACGCATGGTGTACTGCTGACCAGGGAACTCCGCCCTGAGCTTTGGTGTCCGGGGTTTTTATTGGGGGTTGATCATGTAAGCAAGGTTGACCACCTGCATGGCTGACCACAATCTCCAGCACGTCCAAGGCTCAACTGATACCATGCGACCCAAAGCTCACACCATAAATCACTTTGTGACTGTCTAGTGTGACTCAAGACCCTCCAGGCAAACAAAGACACTCTTATCAGACAGGATATTCCAAGGAGGTAGAGGTCAACTCCCAGGAGGAGGTCAAGCAATAAACCTTTAATGTGCAGGGTGTGGACAGCCCAGGCCTCCTGAGTTAATCCTTTAGTCAGCAGTAGCAACACATTAAGTGGAGTTGACTGTCACCATTTGACAGATCGGAATACTGAGGCTCAGAATGAGAAATTTATCACTAGCCTGAAGGGCAGAGTTGGGGAGTGAGGGCTGGTCTGGCCCCCACCCCAAAGCCAACCTGGCCGTCCAGCCACCTTCCCACAACCCACCTGGACCCTCCAGTTTGGCCACACCCCACTGACTTCTCTGAGGCCCCAGTTCTGGGCTCCAGTGTCAGTCCAGACCTTCCCTTAACACCTCGTCTCACCCATCTCTAGACCTTGAATTTGCCTGCACCGTAATTTCTGTTCCTTCCCCCATTTCCCTGGG
The DNA here is from genome assembly GCF_020740605.2 of Lemur catta. Lineage (NCBI taxonomy): Eukaryota > Metazoa > Chordata > Mammalia > Primates > Lemuridae > Lemur > Lemur catta. Next base: position 109,880,771 of record NC_059128.1, on the reverse strand, counting down.
TCCCAACAGGCTCCTTGGACCTATCTCCACTGTATGGCTGTATATGGCTGTGACCCCTCGGTGATGCCTCTTGATGTTCATAGGAGGATCAGAAGGCTTTGACCTTGACTTTGACCCTGGCTTTCTTTCTATTCTCTAAACTGGGCTTTCTCAGTCTCACCATGACTGACACTTGGTGCTAGATCATGCTCTGCAGTGGGGCTTGTCCTGTGCATTGTAGCATAGCATATCTTCAGTAGCATCCCTGGCCTCCACCACCACCCCAACTACCACAGTTGCAACAATTAAAAAATATCTCTGGACATTGCAATGTCCCCCAGGGGGCAGAATTCCTCCTGTCTGAGAACCCCTGATCCAACGCATCTAGCTTATTTCAGCCTCAGGGCCTTTGCGCATGCCATACCTGAACTCTCCATCCCTTATCCTTTCATGTCATTCGCATTTCAGCTTAAATGTTAACTCCTGAGGGTCTCTCACTGACCATCCTGTTGCTCAATGTCCCCTTAAGTCACTCTGGATGCCATCACCCTATTTTAATTTTCTGCATGGCACTCACCACCAGCGGATATGTTTCTACTTGTTTACTGTTTGTCTTTCCCATAAGAACATGAGTTCCATGAACACAAGGATCTTGTCGGCCAAGATCCGCGTGCCTGGTGTACAGTAGGTGCTCAGTAAATAATCGTCACATCAAAGGGCTGATCCACAATTGTTTTGTCTTTCTCTGCTCTTGTGTGTTACCGCAGACAGCTGAGCAAGACTGAACTGCCCCGGGAAGGACAGAGGCCCTCTGCAGCGCCCGCCTCCTTGGCATTCCTTGGGGGCTCCAGCCTCCCTTTTGCTCTTGCTGGTGGTGGAAGGGCCAATTTAGAACCCTCTGGAGAAGTAGGTTGGAGAAGAAAGTTTTCTGGGCTCAGTGCCACCTGGAAGACACAGACCCCGCAGCAATCCTAGTAACTTTTGTCTTAGCTACTTCATGGGTGTCTTCCTGTCCAATTCTCACAACTAAGATAATGAAAGGGACTGTTTGGCTCTTGGGTACTGGCTTAGCTGGGCACTCAGCCAGACCTGGTAGTTAACTGTTGTGTGCCAGGCTAATACAGCTGCTCGTAACAGATGCCGTTCGTTGAGGGTCTGGGGGTTGCCAGCTGGTTGGCATTCCGTGTCGGCAGTCTGCACAACGACCCCAAGGGGCAGACATTAGGATCCTGTCCCATGGAAGGAAAAAACAAGGTGTAGAGACATAAAATCCCTTGCCCGTGATGCTTCCCCTCTGCGGGCTTGAGTTTTCTCAGCAACCTCCTGGGCTGTGGAGAGAATGAAATGCGTTTACATCGAGAGTGAGCTTTGCAACACACCTGCATCGTAAGACGGGCTCGAGAGATGCTGGTCGTGATTAATTAATATTACTCCTTCTGCCAGTTTCACCCAGCAAGTGGTAGGGTCAGGAATCAAACCAAGTTCAGCCTCCAATGTCAAGGTTCCAGCAAGTGTTATCGAAATCTAAGTCTCTAGACTGGGGTTTTCCGTCTTCGATACTGAAAGACCGTTAGGGCCAGACCGTTCGTCCTTGCGGGGGCTGTCCTGTGCCACAGAAGGTGTTGAGCGAGCAGCAACCTTGGTCTCCCCCCAGATGCAAGTAGCACACACACACCCCAATCACAACAGCCACAAATGTAGCCCAATATTGCCAAACTGTCCACTGGGAGCAGAATGTCCCCCCCACCAAGAACCACTGCTCTACCAGTAGTAATAATAATGTTACAATTTTTTTTTTTTAAACAGAGTCTTGCTCTGTTGCCTGGGCTAGAGTGCAGTGGTGTCATCATAGCTCACTGCAACCTCAGAGTCCTGGGCTCAAGCAATCCTCCTACCTCAGGCTCCTGAGTAGCTGGGACTACAAGTGTGTGCCACCATGCCTGGCTAATTTTTTCTAGTTTTGGTAAGAGACTGTGTCTCACTCTTGCTCAGGCTGGTCTTGAACTCCTGACCCCAAGTGATCCTCCTGCCTCGGCCTCCCACAGTGCTAGGATTACAGTCATGAGCCACCGCACCCGGCCAATGTTACAATATTTTGAAGGATATAAGTTTCACATGGTAATATACATAGTGTCTTAATTCTCCCAGCAACTTGGGGACTTTAATTTGTCACTTTGGTTTATCAGTGATGAAAATAAGCATCAAGCTGGGTGTGGTGGTGCATGCCTGTAGTCCTAGCTACTCAGGAGGATGAGGTAGGAGGATCCCTTGAGCCCAGGAGGTAGAGGCTGCAGTGAGCTATGATGACACCATTGCACTCCAGCCTGGACGACAGAAGGATACCTTGTCTCTAAAAAAAAAAAAAAAAAAGAAAAGGAAAGGCCAGGCATGGTGGCTCACACCTGTAATCCTAGCACTCTGGGAGGCTGAGGCAGGTGGATCGCTCAAGGTCAGGAGTTCGAGACCAGCCTGAGCAAGAGCGAGACTCCGTCTCTACTACAAATAGAAAGAAATTAGCCAGACAACTAAAAATACATATAGAAAAAATTAGCTGGGCATGGTGGCGCATGCCTGTAGTCCCAGCTACTCGGGAGGCTGAGGCAGTAGGATCGCTTGAGCCCAGGAGTTTGAGGTTGCTGTGGGCTAGGCTGATGCCACAGCACTCTAGCCCAGGCAAAAGAGTGAGACTCTGTATCAAAAAAAAAAAAAAGAAAGAAAAGAAAAGGAGAAAGAAAGAAAATAGGCATCACAAACAATTTGCCAGAAAGGGCCCTCAGCAGGGAAGTGAGTTGAGAGTCAAACCCAAATAGGATTCAAAAACCCAACAGTCATTGCCTAAACTGGAATCTGTGGATAGTAAAAAAGTTCTTGGCAATTTTTTTGAAGTGTGACAATGGTATTGTGGTTAGGTCTTTTTTTTTTTTTTTTTTAAAGAGGGTATCTTTTAGAGACACATAATAAAATATTTATGGAATGATAAGATAATTGGTATTTGTTTCAAAATAATACCAGATGGGGAGGTGGATGGGGTGGGAATGGGGGTTGGAGGAGGGGGTAATGGTGGCCCGGGCTGGGCCTGCCGGGGACTCATGACACCATTCTGCCTATTTTCTTGAGTGTCTGAAATTCTCCACAGGAAAAGTGTAAAATAGTCTTCAGCTTGTACTCTTAGAAAATAATCACCGTTATCGTCACACGTTGAATAGGCTCTGAGCCCCAGGCCAGGAGATTCTAGACTTCCTTTGCCGTCTTGCATGGCTAACATGATCACTGCCACTTTACGGAAGAATCCAGGCTGAGCAAAGTTAAGAAACCAAATTAATTAACTTTGAGCCGGGAGGCGCCTGGACTCGGCATGAGCGGGGAAGCGGCGCCCCCTGGAGGCCATCCTGTGAATGGGCAGAAGCCGCTTGAACCCAGGGCAGGGTGGAGGGAGATGTAGCAGAGGTGCTGGCCAGGGAGCACTGCTTGGGGAGGGAGGGCAAAAACAAACAAACAGAATAACAACAACCAAAAAAAACAGCAATGGAGAAAATTAATATTTTCTTCAATTTTTTTATTATGTCTAAATACTAAATAATATTTTGATGCAACATTTAAAAATATCAAAATTAGGCCAAGCACGGTGGCTTACACCTGTAAGCTGTGATGCTGCCCATCTGCCAGAAGGGCAGCCGAGGACCAGGCCCGCCAGGACCCCTGCGTGGCATCGGCCGGAGAGGGTCCTCTCCCATCAGCCCTAGGTGTAAACGCCTCAGCCCGAGTCTCCTGTCTGGGCTCAGAGACACCGTGCGCCACACCCTCACATGGCGTTGGGAACGTGTTGCAGGAAAAAAAGGCTCAGGAGAGGTGGCTCTTCCCAATACCTTCTAATCCTCCCTGTATATTTCAAGGCCCCATACAAGTCTCTCTCCTCCAGGAAGCCCTCCTGGATCTTCTATAACCCTTCTCTGGGTCCCCATGGCACTTCTTTCCCTTTAGAGCAAGGAATGGACCTTTGCATCTCCGTGCCCCTAGGGCAAACACAGGCACAGACACGCTAAGCTTCAGCCAGTGTTTGTTGAATGAATTCATGTCCACCCTGATGTGACAGGCTGAATTTTTGCATCACCCCCAGAAATTGATGTGTTGAAATCCTAACCCCCAGTATGATGGCATTTGGAGACGGGGCCTTTGGGAGGTCATTAGAGTTAGGTGAGGTCACAAGGGTGGGATGTTCATGATGAGACTGGTGCTCTGATAAGAAGCACACATTGAGAAAAGGCCATGCGAGGACACACGGAGAAGGTGGCCATCTACAAGCCAGGACGGGGCCCTCACCAGACACTGAATCTGCCAGCACCTTGATCTTGGCCTTCCCAGCCTCCAGAACTGTGACACGTAAATCTCTGTTGTTTAAGGCACCCAGTCTATGGGATATTATGATAGCCACTCAAGCTGACTAAGACACCAAACTTGCTGCAAACCAAGTCACATCATGGTGCAGCTGGGATAGAGCCTGGCATGTTGGATTCCTAGGGCTGTCATCACAAAGGCTAATTTTCCTATATTTTGTAGAGACAGGGAGTCCTTCGCTCTTGCTCATACTGGTCTTGAACTTCTGGCCTCAAGTGATCCTCCCGCCTCAGCTTCCCAAAGTGCTGGGATTACAGATGTGAGCCACTGTGCCTGGACAGAAAGAATATTTCTCAAAGGATATTCAAGTAATCAGAGAGAGGGACGTCTTGGGAGGAGGAGGAGTCCACACATCACCCCTTGATAACTCTAAATCTTTTCCCGCGTGCACCTGTTATAGTGACCTCAGTTTTATTTTTAGGTGCTAATTAGGAGTCCTCTATGGGGGCGCTGTCCTCCAGAACTTTCTGTGATGATAGAAGTGTTCCCTGTCTGCCACATGTGGCAAATGAGTGCTTGAAATGGGGCTAGTTCCACTGAGAAAGGGAATTTTCAATTTTATGTAATTGTCATCTGTTTAAATGCAAACAGCCACAGGTGGCCGGTCACTAGTGACCAAATCGGACAGAGCTGCTGCATAGCACTGCAGAAAACATTTTAGGATGCTGGACAAAAAGAGCCAGGTTCCAAAGTCAGTGTAGAGATTGCAGAAATTTTGTTGTCTTTTTTTTAAAAAGTAAATGTATGGGGAGGAAAAAACTGATGAGAAATTGACTAAAATACACCCAGGGGCTGGGATTGGGGTTATTTTTCTTCCTCCAAATGTTCTGTAACAAGGTTACAGTATTTTTAGAAATAAGTTATTTGTACAGTATTGTATAAATAGTAGAGTAAATGTTATATAAATGTTATATATTTAAGATATTAATTTACTATATGCAATGATATAGTATATACTATTTAAATTACTATATACCACTGCAATTTAAATCACATGTAGTATATTAATTTACTATATGTGGCTGGGTGTGGTGGCTCACACCTATAATCCTAGCATTCTGGGAGGCCAAGGTGGGAGGATGGCTTGAGGCCAAGAGTTCGAGACCAGCCTGAGCAAGTGTGAGACCCTACCTCTACAAAAAATAGAAAAATTAGTCAGGCATGGTGGCATGCCTGTAGTCCTAGGTACTTGGGAGGCTGAGGCAGGAGGATCACTTGAGCCCAGGTGTTTGAGGCTGCAGTGAGCTATGATCATGTCACTGCACTCCAGCCTGGGTGACAGAGAGAGACCCTGTCTCAAAAAAAAAAAACCTTTACTATGTCCTATATTGTAGGACATAGTAAATTAAATGACATACATTAATTTACTATATCCATGTTATAAGACATAGATTAAATTAGTATATTAATTTATTATATGCTTTGTTGTGTATATGGTATATAGAAAATGAAATTACATGCAGTATATTAACTTACTATATGCTTTGTTATATATAGTACATAAAAATTAGATTACATATAGTATATTAATTTACTATGTGTTATGTTATAGTACATTGTTACTCAAATTGCATATGGTATATTAATGTGCTATATACCATGTTATAAAGTTAATTAAATTATACATAGCACATTTATTTATACTATATCATAGTATATAATAGTTTACATTATATCTGGCATCATAGACATCATTTAGACATCCTCAGTTATTCAAGCCCTCCTTGCATGCTGCCTTTCAGTTTTGTAAGTGCAGTATGGTCCAGCTCCCCGGACAAATGAACTTGTTCTTTGTTCAAAAGTTGGGGGTTTAAGTCCCTCTCTGGCCCTCTTGGACAAGTGGTTTTCTCTCTCTGAATGCTAGTTTACTCATCTGCAAAATGGGAATGTCGTCATGCCACCGAGGTGCTGATAAACAGTCTTCAAAATGTGCTTGTTCCGGGATCTTCAAGGTCAGTCCCCTGAGCATGGTAACAGTACAAGGTCATTTGACCTTTTCCCTGGCTTGACATTTGAACTGACAGTACAAACTGCCGGCGTCAAAGACAGTGGCTCCAAACATCACTGAGCACGCACCAAAAAAGGGGGAGAAAAGCCAGTTTCAGTTAAGGATGTTCTTAATGAAGCTTGATGAAATAGTAAAATTACTAATTTTTAAAAAAATCTCAACCCTTGAGCATGTCTTTCCCCCCTTATTCATTTTGTTTTATTTCCGTAGCTTTATTATGATGTAACTGACAAATAAAAATTGTGTATACAATGTGATGTTTTGATATCTGTGTGCATTGTGGAATGATTAAATCAAGCTAATTAACATATCCACCACCTCATCTACTTATCCTTTTTCGTGGTGAGAACAATTTAAGATCTACTGTCTTGGTAAATTTCAAGTATACAATACCCTCACTCATTTTTGTCATATTATTTTCTTTTTTTTTGAGACAGAGTCTCACTCTGTTGCCCAGGCTAGAGTGCCGTGGTGTCAGCCTAGCTCACAGCAACCTCAAACTCCTGGGGTCAAGCAATCCTCCTGTCTCAGCCTCCCGAGTAGCTGGGACTACAGGCATGCACCACCATGCCCGGCTAATGTTTTCTATATATATTTTTAGCTGTCCAGATAATTTCTTTCTATTTTTAGTAGAGACAGGGTCTCGCTCTTGCTCAGGCTGGTCTTGAACTCCTGAGCTCATAGGATCCACCTGCCTCGGCCTCCCAGAGTGCTAGGATTATAGGCTTGAGCCACCGCGCCTGGCTGTCATATTATTTTCAAGTACAGTAACATTGACTTTTTTTGGTGTGGGGTTTTTTGTTTGTTTTGTTTTTTGGAGACAGGGTCTTACTTTGTCACCCAGGCTGAAGTACAGTGGTGTGATCGTAGCTCACGGCAGCCTCGAACTCCTGGGCTCAAGCGATCCTCATGCCTCGGCCTCCCAAGTAGCTGGTACTACAGGTGTGTACCACCATGCCTGGCTAATTTTTGTTTTTAGAGACAGGGTCTTCCTGTGCTGTCCAGGCTGGCCTCACTCTCCTCAGCTCAAGCGATTCTCCCCCCTAAGCCTCCCAAGTTACTGGGCAGAACCGAATGGCCGTATTATCCCCCGGAAAACTCCCTCACTCTGCCCCTTTGAATTTACACCCCCTCTGCAACACCTGGCAACCACTGATGTGTTGTTCTCTGTCACAATAAGCTTGTGTTTTAGAGCATGTCGAATGAATGGAGTCACACAGCATGCACGTGACCTCCCGAGGTGGGCACCTTTCACTTAGAGCAATGCCTTCCAGATTCACCTGTATTGCCATGTGCATCAAAAGCACCCTCCTTTCTTATTGCTGTCAGCATTTCATTATAGGAATGTATTATGCATCAGTCTCTCTCTTTTCATTCCCCCATAGAAGGATATTTGGATGCTGTGCTCATTTCCTGTGGTTGCCATAGCAAAATACCACTAGGTGGCTTAAAACAATAGAAATGTATTCTCTCACAGTTCTGGAGGCCAGAAGTCCAAAATTAAGGGGTCAGCAGGGTCACACTCCCTGCGAAGACCCTAGGGGAGGATCGTTCCTTGCCTCTGCCAGCTTCTGGGGGTGACGATCAATCCTTGGCATTCCTTAGCTTGTAGGCGCGTCACTCCAATCTCTGCTTCTGTCACCACACAGTGTTCTCCTCTCTCTGTGTCCAAATTTTCCTTTCCTGAAATGGACACTGGTCATTGGATTAGGGCCCACCCTAATGAGCTCATCTCAATTTGATGACATCTGTGTTATCCTCTGAATGTCTGTGTCATCCCCCCTCCACCTGCCAAATCGCCATATTGAAACCTGATCACCATTTCAACAGTATTAGGAAGTGGCCGTTTGGGAGGTGATTAGGTCAGGAGGCTGGAGCCCTCATAAATGGAATTAGTGCTCTTATAAGTGGCCTTATATGTGGCCCCGTAGAGCCCCCTTCTCTGCTTCTACCACGTAAGGACACAGTTAGTACGCATCATTCATAAACCAAAAAGCAGACCTTCAGCAGAGAGCAAATGTGCTAACACCTTGGTCTTGGAATTCCCAGCTTCCAGAATTGTGAGATGTAAATTTCTGTTGCTCATAGGAAGACCCCACCTCTACAAAAAATGGAAAAATCAGTTGAGTGCGGTGCTATAGTCCCAGCTTCTTGGGAGGCTGAGGCGGGAGGATCGCTTGAGCCCAGGAATTTGAGGTTGCAGTGAGCTGTGATGATGCCACTGCACACTACCTGGGGCCACAGAACAAGACTCTGTCTCAAATTAAAAAAAAAAAAAAAAAGAAAGAAGGAAAAAAACCTTCAATGATCCTAATTTCCAGATTAAGTCACATAAGGTACTAGGGGTATGGCTTCAGTGTATCTTTTGGGGGGGTACACAATTCACCCCACAACAGAAGAATGAGTGCCTTTTTAATATTCTGAGTGATGAAATGGGAAGTCCACATAAAGCCCTCCTGCTAAGCATCAAGTCCACAGTCATCTCTAGAAAAAGCACTTGAGGCTGGTCCGAAGGTAGTGAGTTATCTCACTTGATTGTTCACAGTCAGTTACAGATTGAACTCCTTGTTCTACTACTTTCCCCCCTCCTCACTACTGCACTTGACTAGTCTTAAAAAAAAAACAAAGAAAACCAAAAAGCACTTGAGCGAATGTTTGCTGTGTCGGCAGCTGAACTGGTGGCCTTTTCCAGGTGACACCATTTTTGCTGGAACTGTCTGACAAACTATGATTCAGACTCGGTTGTTTGGCAGGCATTTTGTTAAAAATGAACAAAATGAGCCTCTCGCCTCAAGGAAAACAACTGGCTGTATTTGTTGCCAACGATAAAATTCAAGCTTTCAAGGGAAAGACAGAATTTTCAAAAACTTGTATCCACCACCGTGAGTTTGGCAGCTTCTTGACATTTAAAGATTGTTCTACGCCTGCAGTCCCAGCTACTCAGGAGGCCAAGGAGGAAGGATTGCTTGAGGTTAGGAGTTTGAGACCAGCCTGGGCCACATAGTGAGAAACTGCCTCAGGAAAAAAAAAATCATCTAGTCCAGAGGGTGGCAAACTTTGTCTGCAAATGGCCAGATAGTCAATAGATTCAGCTGTGCAGGCCAGACGGTCTGTCAAAATGACTCAACCCTGCCGTTGTAGCGCAGGAGGGGCTATAGATGACATGTAAACAAAGGTATGTGGCTGTGTGCCAATAAAACTTTATTTGCAAACACAGATGGGGGGCCAGATTTGGCCCATGGGCCATAGTTTACCTACCCCTGACCTAGTCCAACATTTTTATTTGGCCACGAGGGGTTCACCCAGGTCACATGGCAAATTGGTAACAAAACCAGAACTCACGCTCGGGCCTGCCAACGTCTGCCCTTGTGCCCTCACTTTGTCCTCTCAGCTGGCTTCTACGGGCTCAATTAGTGCTCCTTTCCTCCGCTAATTGAGCAGGGACTTTTCCCAGAGGGCTCCAGGCAGGTGCCAGCAAGAAACCACAGTGTGAATGCAGTTATAACCACCCACATCTGCAGCAACTGCTGGACGGTGACCGGGGAACAAGTGTGGGATGGGAACGTAGCTAATGTCTGCTTCGTGTCAGGGATAACATTAACGCTTCCCATGCTTGTATCTTACACATCCCTAAAGAGAATCAGAGAAGCGAAGTGTACAGGGAAAAGCATAGTCTTTGGAATTAGGTGGGCCTGGATTTTAGTTCTGACCCACTGTTAGTAATATGTGACCGAGGTTAACTCACTTCACCATGGAGCCTCAATTTTTTTCCCATAAAATGAGGATAACACACCACCTCACTGTGTGTAAAATACCTGCTTATGTGCTTGGCATGTTGTGCATGCTTAATAGAAACTTCTAGGCTCAGCCGTAGCCTGGATTTGCTTACAAGACGTGGTAGCCAGCTTCTAGAATGGCCTCTGTTGGTTCTCATCTCCTGGTACTCACTTCCTTGTGCAATCCCCTACCCTTGAGGGTAGGGCATTTAAGACTTGCTTCTAATGAATATAACACATCAAAAGTGATGAGGTGCGGTCTCTTAAAAAAATTAAATATTGAATTATCGTATGATCCAGCAATTCCACTTCTGGGTATTTACCCAAAAGAATTGACAGCAAAGTCTCAAAGCGATTTTGTGCACCCAACCCATGTTCAAAGTAGCATTGTTCACAGTAGCCAAAAGGCAGAGGCAACCCCCCAAAATGAATGGATAAACAAAATGTGGTATATCCACACAATAGAATATTATTCTTCAGACTTTATTTATTTGTTTGTTTTTGGGACACAGTTTCACTCTGTCACCCAAGCTAGAGTGCAGTGGTGTGATCATAGCTCACTGCAACCTCAAACCCCTGGGATCAAGCAATCCTTGTGCCTGAGGCTCCGGAGTAGGTGTGACTGCAGGCACATGTCTGGCCAAGCCTACTTAACTCTGCTCAGAATACTTGGATTAGCCTACAGTTAGGCAAAATCATCTAACGCAAAATCTATTTTATAATAAGGTGTTGAGGCTGGGCAGGGTGGCTCAAGCCTGTAGTCCCAGCTACTCGGGAGGCCGAGGCAGGAGGATCACTTGAGCCCAGGAGTTGGAGGCTGCAGTGAGCTGTGATGATGTCACTGCACTCTACACAGGCAACAGAGTGAGACCTTGTCTCAAGGGCAAAAAATAAGGTATGCATAAGTTTGCTAAGGCTGCCGTAACAAAATGCCACCCCACCCCAGATTAGGGGGCTTAAATAACAGAATTTTTTTTCATAGTTCTTGAGGCTGTAAGTCTGAGATCAAGGTGTTTGCAGGTTTCGTTCCTTCTGAGGTCTCTACTGGGCGGCAGATGGCCTCCTTCTCCCTGTGTTGTCACATGGTCTTCCCTCCGTGCTTGTCTGTACCCTCATCTCTTCTTATACGGATACTGCTGACATCCTTCTAAGCGCCCACCCTAAAGACCTCATCATTTTAACTTAGTTACCTCTTTAAAGACTTTATCTCCTGTCTTCGTCCCTTTGTACATCTTATAAACAACAGGAATTTATTTCTCACAGTTCTGGAGGCTGCGACGTCCAAGATCAAGGTGCTGGCACATTTAGCATCTAGCGAACACTCTGGTTCGTAGATAGCATCTTCTCGCTGTAACCTCCCACGGTAGATGGAGCTGGAGCCTTCTCTGGGGCATCTTGAAAGGGCACTAAATGCATCACAGGGGCTCCACCCTCATAACCTAATCACCACCCAAGGGCCCCGCCTCCTAATACCATCACCTCGGACGGTAGGACTTCAACATATGAATTTGAAGGAAACACAATTCAGTTCTTCACAGACACGCAGTGGCATTTTGTTGTGGTTTCAATGTGCAATTCATGTGATACTTGCCATTCCTATCTTTCCTTTGGTGAAGTGTCTGTTTGAATATTCTGCCCATTTTTTGATTTTTTTTTTTGAGACAGGGTCTGGTTATGTAGCACTGCAGGCTGGACATGAACTCCTGGACTCAAGTGATCCTCCCACCTCAGAGTAGCTGGGATTACAGGCGCACACCATCATACTTCGCTTCTTTTGCCCAATTTTTTAATGAAATTGCTATTATTATTCAAGGGTTCTTTTTACAGCTTCACTGAGGTATAACATACAGGCACTGAACATATTTAAAATGTACAATTTGGTAAGTCCTGGCATGTGTATAGACCCACGAAACCAGCACCACAGTCAGATCGTCAACAGATCCGTCGCCCAGTTTTCTCATTCCTTCCACCTGCCCCGGCCCGGCCCCCTTTCTCAAAGCACCCACTGATCAGATTTCTGTTGCTACAAAATTAGTTTGCCTTTTCTAGAATTTTAAATTTTTATTTTATTTTATTTTTTTGAAACAAAGTCTTGCTCTGTAGTCCTGGGTAGAGTGCAGTGGTGTCATCTTAGCTCACAGCAACCTCAAACCCTGGGCTCAAGTGATCCTCCTGCCTCAGCCTCCTGATTAGCTGGGACTACAGGCACATGCAACGACGCCCAGCTAATTTTTCTATTTCTTGCAGAGACAGGGGTCTCACTCTTGCTCAGGCGGTCTCAAACTCCTGACCTCAAGTGATCCTCCCTCTTTGGCCTCCCAAAGTGCTGAGATTACAGGTGTGAGCCACCGTGCCTGCCCAGCCTTACCATTGGGTTTTGAGAACTCTTTCAGTATTCTAGACACACTCCCTTCATCAGATGCATGATTTGCAAAGCTTTTCTGCCAGCCTGTGGTTCGTCTTTCATTCTCTTAACAGGGTCTGGATGGGACTCTGAGCTGCAAATTCCAACCGCCCCAACTCATCCTCTCACTCACCCTTGACGGACAGTGAGAAGCATCACCCCCCACTTTTTCCCAAGGAGCCAACAGTCTCAGATAAGGAGGAGACACTCAGCCTGTTGGTGGCAGAGCAGGGATTCGAACCCAGGTCTGCTTGACCTCAAATCCCGCAGACCTCACTCACTGCCACCATCTCTGCCAGTGATCGGGGGCTGCCACAGCCATCATTCCTTTGTAAACCCCGAGCATCTCTGAGGACACAGACCCCTCAATGTCCATGTATCGTGAAGCCAAAAGCCTAAGAATGAGCAAGACAAGCCATGAGGGGTCAGTCACAACAGATTTATTGGCTGACGCCTCAGGCCAAGCTCTGAGGGACATGCAAGAGGATGAAAATGGGGGCCTTACTGCCTCAGGACGCACCCAACTCCGAGGCATCACTGGAACAAGGCACTTTCTCAACAGCTGGGCAACTCCTGGGACCCCAACAGTGTCTGGGCCCAAACCTCACCTGAGACTGGCCATGCCCACCACATCCACCCTTCTCGGATGTCCTGGTGACCAAGGCTGAGATGAGGGTGGCCAGGAGGGACCCTTCAGCCATCATCCCCTCACTTACCTCAAAGCAAGTTCCCGGCCTGCCCAGCAGCAGCACAAGGCTCAGCACAGAGTAGGTAGGTATCAGTATGTTTGTTGAATGACTGATTGAGCAACAGTGGACTTCCAACCTGAGGGAGGACTAATACTTTCAGGTCTTAATGTGAGCATGTGGAGCCCCTTGATGAAGCTGGATCTTGGAACCCTGCCCAGCTGGCTGCATTTCTTTGGTTTAAGGGCAGCCTGAAGGCAACGGATCAGAAGAAGCCTTAAGCACACTGTGATCTCTCCAGCCTGCCCCAGATGTGTCTACCGAGGGCTTCCTTTGTGCTGGGTAACTTGAGAGGTTCTCTGATCCACAAACACAAATGATCTAATGTGCAAAGTCATGTTCGATCGTAATTTACAACCGTCCTGGCCTCCCCTCCTGACTGCACCGTGTTTATGAACTTGTAAAGCTTTTCCACGTCCAGCCTCACATCGGCCCTTCCGTATGGAGCAGGGCCAAGGGTCTCTGCTATACAGACGGGGAACAGGAAGCTCAGAGCAGGGAGGTCACCTGCCCAGGGACGTCCTGCAGGAGTCGGAACTTTCTGGGCACGGGAGAAAGTCTAGCCACTGTGGGTAAGAAGAGACTTGAAAATCACGGCAGGTACTTCGGAAATGTCCATCAGATGAATGAGTCTCAACGTGGCTTGAGAGTCTTTCGGAGTCAAGGCGCGATTTTAGAGAAGGAAAAATAGAACCAAGAATCTAACGGCTGGGGTTTCTGGCTGCAGCTGCTGCTGGGATTCCGTTGGCCACCCCCACCCCCCAAAGGCCGTGACTCTATGGGGGCCTGGGATAGAGAGTGGGACCCTCGGTTAACCCCCACATCAGCCCTGGTGGGTGGGCTGATGGCCCCAACTCACAGATGGGGACATCAAGGCCAGGAAAGGGTAGATCCGAGCCCAGGACACCTCCCAGTTCAGAGATCCTGAGTCGGGGTCCTCTCCCCAGTGCCTCTCAGGCCAGCCCCTAATCTGCCTTCTTGGTCTTCTTCTTCCTGGAGCCCTCGCTCAGCTCCTCCTGGGACTTGGCGGGCACGGCCGAATGCTGGGTGCCCGGCCCACGACCGCAGTGGGAACCACCGTGGCACCCTCTGTGGTTGTCATGGTGACGGTCACCCTACCCCTAGGGCAGATGTAGCCCTCCAGGGCATCAAAAGGGGAGCTGTGAGGGTGAGTGGCCATCAGGAACACCTGAGGTGGGGTGACAGCAGGGGGGACAGCAAGAGAGCAGGAGGGAAACCGAGGCAGGAAGCAAAGCAGGAGGGGGAAGGGAGAGAAGAAGGAGAGAATGTCAGGGAAGCCCAGCCTTCTGGTTGCATGCACCCCAAGGAGGACGACCAGCCACCCCAGGTTCCCCAGGACATGGGACTCCTGGTGTTGAAGCCTGGATAGTCCCCAGCATAGTGAGACTGTTGGTCACCCACCCGCTATGAACTCCCCCAGCACACCTGGGCTCAGAGAGGAGCTGTGCCAGGTGCTGTGGTCTGAATGCCTGTGTCCCCCCAGAATTCACGTATTGAAACCTAACCACCCAGGCGATGGTATTAGTGTATGCTTTTGTCTATTTTGTCAAAGATAAGTGGTTGAGCTAGTGGCCTGCACCCCGCTGGGCACCGCATGGCCCTGTGGGAACTGTAGTCCAGGCATAAGATTGACAGCGAGGCAAGAATCAAGAGACAAGAGTCTTACTCTGTCGCCCTGGGTAGAGTACAGTGGTGTCATCATGGCGCACTGCAACCTCAAACTACTGGGCACAAACAATCCTCTTGCCTCAGCCTCCCAAGTAGCTGGGACTGCAGGTGCATGCCACCATGCCCAGCTAATTTTTCTATTTTTAGTAGAGACGGGGGTCTCGCTCTTGCTCAGGCTGTTCTCAAATTCCTGAGCTCAAGTGATCTTCCCGCCTTGGCCTCCCAGAGTTATGACATTAGGTTGTTTATTTGTGATCTTTGTCTCTTTGCAGTAGGCATTTAGTGCTATCAACTTCCCTCTTAGCACTGTTGTTGCTAGATCCCGGAGATTTTGATAGCTTATGTCACCATTGTCATTTAATTAAAAAAATGTTTGATTTCCATCTTGCTTTCATCATTGACCTAAAGATCATTCAGCAGCAGGTTGTTTAAGTTCCACATGTTTGTATAGTTTTGAGAGTTCCACTTGGAATTGATTTCTAGCTTTATTCCACTGTGGTCTGAGAAGATACACGGTTGATTTCAGTTTTTAAAAATTTGCTGAGACTTGTTTTATGGCCTAACATATGATCTATCTTGGAGAATGTTCCCTGTGCTGATGAGAAGAATGTGTATTATGCAGTTTTGGGGTAGAATGTTCTGTAAATGTCTGTTAGGTCCATTTTTCCATTTTCTCTGGCATCTGGTTTAAGTCCAGTGTTTCTTCATTAATTTCTGCCTTGGTGGTCTGTCTAATTCTGTCAGGGGAGTGTTGAAGTCCCCCATTATTGTTATGTTGCTGTTTATTTCTTTTCTTAGGTCTGGTAGTGTTTGTTTTATGAATCTGGGAACTCCAGTGTTAGGTACATATATATTTAGGATTGTTGTACCTTCTTGTTGAATTGATCCATTTGTCATCATATAATAACCATCTTTGTGTTTTTTTTTTTTACTGGTTTCGATTTAAAGTCTGTTTTATCAGATATAAGAATAGCTACTCTCACCTACGGGCATACCACCCTGAACGCACCTGATCTCATCTGATGTTAGTACTTGGATGGGAGAATAGCTATTCCTGCTCACTTTTAGTTTCCATTTGCATGAAATATTTTTTTCCACCCCTTCATCCTGAGTCTATGAGAATCTTTACAAGTTAAATGGGTCCCTTGGAGGCAACAGATATTTGGGTTTTTCTTTTTCTTTTTTATTTCTTGAGAGATCAAATGTGCTTTAATGGGGATTAGAGCCCAGGTCCTGCCTGGGCCCCGGGGGCGGTGCTGGCCGGGCCTGCGGGCTGTTTGCCCTTCCCGCCCAGCCTCCCCTTCTTGGTGGCTCAGGAGCCGGCCTTCCTCTCACCAGGCAGGATGGGGGCAGCAGTGTCCACGGCGGGCCCGGGCAGGGCAGAGGCTTGTGGTCCAGCGCCCTGAAGCTGAAGAAGCAGTCCATGTCGGACACGGTGTCCAAGATCTCGGGGATGCTGTAGTCAAAGTTTGGCTGCTCCTTGGGCATGTGCAGCCAGCAGATGTTGCTGGTTGAGTCGTCACCGCCGCTGCCACCGTCTGGCAGGGCGGCCAGGGGCTTTGCAGGGGCCACTTTCAGGTTCAGCGCTGCCCAGCAGGTGGTCAAAGAGCTTCATGGGGTCTTCCAGCAGCACTGTGTCAGGCAGCGTGAAGGCTCTGGCTGCCTCGGGGGCCTTGGCCTCCTCTGCCCCCAGCAGGGCCACCTCCTGAGCCTCGGCCCGGCCCGGTGGCAGTAGCTCCTTGGCGGGGAAGGCCTCAGGCCCTGGGTTTTGTTTTATTTATCCCTTCCGCCAGCGTATATCTTTTAAGTGGGGCATTTGGACCATTTATGTTCATTGGTAACGTGGATAAGTGAGACGCCGTCCCCGTCATTTACATTCATTGGTAACATGGACAAGTGAGACGCTGTCCTCGTCATCTTGCAGATTGTTACCTGATGCTTTGTATTCTCCCTTGTGTCACTGTTTTATAAGAGCTGTGAGTTTTTACTTTTGAGTGTTTTTATACTGGTGAGTATCAACCCTTCTTTTTTATTTTAAGAGCACTTTTGAGCATTTTCTGTAGCGCAGGTCTAGTGTGACAAATTCCCTTGGTGTTTGTTTGTCCGGGAAAGACTTTATTTCTCCTTCCTTTGTGAAACTTAGTTTTACAGGATACAGAATTCTTGCTGGACAGTTACTCTGTTTAAGGAGACTAGAGACGGGACTCCAGTCCCTCCGGCTTGTGGGGTTTCTATTGAGAAGTGTGCTGTTAGTCTGATGGGTTTCCTTGTAAGTTACTTGGTGTTTTGCCTCACAGCTCATGGGAGCTCCTCCTTCACACTGCCGCTGGCTGGCCTGATGGCTGGGTGTGTCTCCCAGGTGTGCGCTCGGCTTCTCGGATCTGGGTGTCTAAATCTCTAGCAAGACCAGGGAAGTTTTCCTCACTTATTCCCTCAAATAGGTTTTCCAGGCCTTTTTTTTGTTTTTTCTTCTTCTCCCTCAGGGATACCTATGATTCTTATATTTCGGCGATTTACGTGACCCCCTATGTCTTGGAGACTTTGTTCATTTCTCTTGATTCTTTGTTCTTTACTTTTGACTGAATGGGTTCATTTGAAAGAGTTGTCTCCAAGCTATGAAATTCTTTCTTCTATCTGGTCTAGGCTAGTCTTAAAGCTTTCCACCGTGTTTTGTATTTCCCTAAATGAATTTTTCATTTCCAGAAGTTCTGTTTGTTTTTCTAAAAAACATATCTATGTCATTAGTAAATTTTTCACTCATTTCCTGGATTATTTTTCTGGTTTCTTTGAGTTGGTTTTCCATTTCCTCTTGAAGCTCACTGAGCTTCCTTACAATCCATATTCATCTGTCATTTCTATACTTTCATTTTGGTTGGGATTTATTACCAGAGAGCAGGTGTGATTCTTTAGGGGAGTTCTGTCACCCTGAACTTTCATACTTCCAGCGTTCTAGTGCTGATTCCTTCTTATCTAGAGCAGCAGTCCTTTCTTGTTTTTGAATTTTCTTTTGTTTAAATGGGACTTTTTTCCTGTTTCCCTCTTAAGGGTGTAGCTGTAGCATATGTTGGAGAAGGACTGTTGGCTCTGCCTGTAGGTACTTTCAGTGGGTCCTGGGTTCTGAATGGATACCTTGGTTAGAGATTTAGCCTTAGTGTGGGGGTTTTCTCAGCTGCTAATTATTTGTAGGCGGTAGTGGTGGTGTACTGCGTGTGTGGGCAGATCCCCTGCCTCTTGTTGAGAAGGAGAAATAGAAGTCTTCGAAATCTTTTCTCTTTCCCCAGCCCCATGGACTTCTTAACAGTATGAATTATATTGGGATGCCCAGTTTAGTCTCCAAGTAAGTAGGTGGCACTTGTGGGTAAGAGCCAGCTCTTACAGGAGAGAGCCAGCTTCGGTGGTGTTTTGGGAGGCTGTGTCCAGCCCTAGTCAGTTAGAAGCACTCAGGTGTCCCAGGCAATGGGCAAGGCCCTGGAGCTCCCAGGGTCCCCTTCTTGTGTTCTACCATAGCCAAGGTGGGGTGGGGGGCTCAGACTGGGCAGGGCTGGGTCAGGAGAGCCTGCATTCAGGCTCCACAAAGGGGGGCACAAGCACTGTCTCAGCAGGGGTTGAGGGTCGGCTCCTGGGCCACTGGGGAAAAGCCACCAGGGAGGGGCTGAGGCAGCCCCACCACACCAAAAAGATCTGCTCACGGGGGAGAGGCAGTCTGGAATTCACAGTCCAGCAGGCGGGAGTAGGTTCCACTGTTCTGCCACTTCCCTTGCCCCATGGATCTCCTTTGGGCATCTGGCCACAAGCAGTAACCCAACCCAGCTGAGCTCACTGGCAGTGCAGCGGCAGGCTTCCCTGTCCAGGACCCCGTCCCAGACTGAAAACGTGGGTCACCTACAGGGGGAGTGCACCTGGGACTTTTAGTTCTGCCCACGTGGGCTCCCTACCCTCTCAAGATCAGTTCATAAGTCTCTCCTCCGTGCCCCTGAGCAATGCGACCTGGTCCTGGGGGTGTGGGATCAGGTCTACCGGCCTGTCCTCTGATCCCCCAAGTTCAAGCCCCAACCACGACAGGGAGAGCTGTGCTGGCCCAGCGTTGCCCACAGAGTAGTCGAGCCAGCTTAACACCCCTCTGCGCCAGGGCGTGCCCCGCTCTGCTGGAGCAGCCCGGCAGGCAGGGAGCTCCCAGTCTGAGCACCCTTCAGTCTGCTCTAGGACGTTAAGGGGAAAGGCAGAGGCATGAGTTCCACTCTCCGTGGAAGCCTGGCTGCGTTGGGTGAGCCAACAGAGGAGACGCAGCCATTCCCGGGAGCCCTAGCTTACTTGTCCCTTGGGCACTCGTGCCGCCCAGCACAGGAGCTGCCCTGGCTGTGCCAGCTGAAGGCAGCCTGCCCTGAATGCCCAAGCTCTGGGATTGCACAGTTCCCCCGGGACCTGCTGGCCTCCTGTGGCTGCTGCAGTCTGGGCAAGTGTCGGGGAATGTTTGTGTGGGGTCCAGAGACGAGACAACTGACGGGCTGAAGGTCCCTGGGTGGGACAGAGGGGCTCAGGGGGTGGAAAAGCAGTATGGCGCCTGCCGCTTTGGCTCAGGTCTGCGGTGAGGGGCTGACCCTGAGGGCGCTGGCAGCGCAGGGCTCTGTTCTCAGGAAGCTCCCAGGTCCCTGGGCTTGCGGGGGCAGAGAGGGCCCCAGCAGCGCAGGAGCCTGCAGACTGCCAGGAGCGCGAGGGAGGAGACACAAGCACACCCACCTACCCTTTCCGTGGGGCTCCAGATCCCCTGGGGTCGATCTCTAGCACATCCTTCGTGTTCTGCTCCACAGCTTCTTCCCATGGGATCTCCAGTAGGTTCTGGCACTCTTTTCTCAGAATTACACCTGGCTTTGTTTTTTTACCTGAATCTTTCTCTTTCTGAGACTGTCTGGAGACCAACGTCTCTGGTCAACCGTTTCCTCCCTTTCTCCTATCTGCTTTAGAGTGACCCTGTGGCTTCCATTGGGCCTTGGGCGCAATCTAAAGGCTGCTCAGAGGAAAGACAATACGAAGTGCAAGATGCAGGTACATAGGGTGGTTGCTCCTGAAAGAGCAGGCATTTTAAAAAAGAAAAGAGAGAAAGAAAGAAGAGAGCAGCCATCAAATGGTGGGCTAAGCCCACACGCTTAATGCCAAAGGGCTCACCTGAACTTTTAAGTCCTTGGCTACCACTGCCCCCTGCTTTTTAGCTGTAAAGACTCTGATCCTTATGGTTTTGGGGGCAACATGAATGGCACCCCTGTGGCACAGCAAGGTAGATCGTTGAAACATGACTTAAGCCCAGGGTCCTTAAACTTTTTAAAGCAACCATTGCCATTGATGATACCGAGTTGAGGCTCTATGGAGGGAAAAAAAATGATGAATGTTAAGATAGAGAGGACCCCCCCTCTACCTAGAAGTATATCAAGCAGCTCCTGTATTGTTTTGTGAAACACTGCCCGTCTTCCAGAGTAGGTGCACAATTCTCCACTTCTGCCAGCATGGAGTGAGGATTTCTGTTGTTCTACACCTTCATCATCATCTGTTTTCTGTGTTTTGAAATTTAGCCACTCCTTTAAGTGTGTAGCGATACCTCATTCAGTTTTCTTTGTATCTTGCTAACGCCATATGCTGTTGAGCATCTTTTCCTTTGCCTTCTCAGAATCTTTGGCGATGTGTGTGTTCTTATCATTTGCCCGTTTCTAGTTGGGCTGTCTCTCTTCTTGTTGTTGAGTTTTAAAAGTTGTTTTAGTATTTTGGGTGACAGTTTATCAGGTAAGTGTTTTGCAAAGAATTTCTCCAACTCTGTGGTTTGTCTTTTCATTCTCTTATCACCGTTTTTCCAGAGCAAAAGTTTTTAATTCTAATGAAGTCAAAGTTATAATTATTAATATCTAAAATTTCATTACCAAACTCAAGGTCACCTAGAATTTCTCCCATGTTATCTTCTAGAAGTTTTATAGTTTTGCATTTTACAATCACATCTTTCATCTGTTTTGAGTTAATTTTTGCAAAAGGTTTAAGGTCTATGTCTGGATTAATTTTTAAATGTGGTTGTATGCTATTTTCAGCACTATTTCCTGAAAAGACTTATGTTTTCATGATTTAATTGCCTTTGATTCTTTATCAAAGATAGTTGAGTATATTTGTGTGACTGTGTAGGAAAGTAATTGACTTTTGAGGTCCCGCCCCCTGACGCCTGAGTGACAGGCAAAGCGAAGGGAAACCGGAACCCCTGGAGACTGATTGACAGGTTCTAATTACAGCCTCTCAAGGCCATCTGGGTCCCTGCGCCCTGCTCAGTGGATATTTGCAATTCAGCCAAACTTGCTCCGGATTGCTGGAAGGGTCACTGTGGGCTTCTTTACACAATGGACTGGCTCTGCCTCTTCCTCCTGGAGGTGATCACACACGTGGAAGGGAATTCCAGACTCAGCGTCCAGCGTCGCCATCCCTTTGCCTCAGAGCAGGAGGGGAGCCCAGAACCGAGGGCAGTGTGGGCCCCGCAGCAGAACTGGCTCTGTGGCCCAGACCTGGCGGGGACCCCGGACTATTCCCGCGCTGAGTCCAGAGCTTTGCGTGGAGCCGGGGTTGAGGGAAGAGGGTCACTGGTGCTGACGGGGCCTGGGGTTGAGGGACCTGATGCAGCTAGCAATGGTGGTGGCTCTTTCAGGAGGACGTGGAGGTTGGGGGGTCCCGGTGCAGCTAGCCAAGGTGTGGGGGAGGGGAAGGGGGCGCGGAGAGGCACGGGCAGCAGTTCAGAGCCCGGCCAAGACAGTTTGGACAGAGGGTGGGGACGCCATGGAGGGGATTAGGCTCAGGCCACGTTGTGACAGGCTAGAGAGTTAGTGGGGCCATTCTGGGCATGTTGAGGGGGCCCAGCGTGACCGGAGTGAGGGAGTTAGGAGGGTTCAGAGGGAAGGGTTGGGGGCAGGGCGTGTGCTCCACCCAGGACGTGGAAGCAGGAGCTAAGGGGCTGCAGTAGGTTTGTAGTGAATGTGTGTCCTGTCAACCTGAAATGGTGGAGAGGATCAGAATGCAGTGTTTTGTTTTTGTTCTTTAACTTTCAAATGAAGGCGTAATAGAATCCAGTTTTAAAGAGTTTATTCAAGTCAGAAGTTGTGAATGGCCACTGGGGAAAACACAGACTTCAGGGAAATGGGCTCAGTGCTCGAAAGTTAAAAAAGTTGTTACTTGTATAAGCAGAAAATAAAGTCTATTATAACAGGATAACATTTTCTCCACAAGGCTGGTTTATGAGTTGCAACAATTTAATTAGTTGGTTTGTTTTCTTTTTCACGCTGCTTGTTTTATTTTCTTTCAGAAGGTTTCATTTCCTTCCAATTTAATGCCATGTATTTAATATTCCGTCTTAAGATGTGACAGCCTTGAAGTCCGTGGCAAAAAGGTATGAGGGAAATTAATCTTTAATTGTTCCTGCTCAACAGGGTTCTACTGTCAGGAGCCTGTCAGGTGACTCTGACATCATAATGAGGATGCTTTGAGGCTCAAAATAATTTATAGTTCCACCAGCTTAGATTTTGAATTATTCATGTTCACAGCCCCTAAAAGTCTTCAGGTCACATTTCCTCCTGTTGTTCTTTTCGGGATGGAAGGATTCCTGGCCCTGGACCTTAACTGCTATTCCTGTACCCATGGGAAGTGACTTTGTACTGTTTAGAAAACCCATCCTGTTCATACAGATGGAGATGCAGATGAATACAGATGAAGCTTCGCTTACTCACCCGCCGCTCACCTCGTGCTGTGTGGCCTGGTTCCTAACAAGCCTCTGACTGGTACCTGTCTGCAGTGCAGGGGCTGGGAACCAAAGATTTATAGGATTTCTTTGAAGCCTGATTTGGATATTGGGCCTCAAATCTCCAGAGAGATTTTTCTTTGCTTCAGTCGGTCTCCTGGAGTATCATAAGGGGTTTGTGGTTAACTTAAGTACTTAGCTTAAGATTTTTGGACTGGCAAGAAAGCATTAATTTAGTCCAGAAACCTATATTTGTAGTTCCAAATTCTCTTTGGTAATTTTTTTCTCCCTCTGCTTGTACAAAAGTTTGATAGTCACTTTTCCTTGTAGGGGGGTGTGCTTATGTCTGGTGTCTCCTTACATTGAGTGTTTCTTGCCTTATAGGGAGAAGGATCTCATTTTACACTGTTCCAATCTGGCAGGCTCTGGGTTTTGTTTTCTGCACCTTGTACCCTACAGACCTTAGAATCTGAAACTTTAGTTCATTTGCATGGGCACATACCTTCCAGACAAAAGCCGACTCCTGAAAATACCTTCCTTCCTTCCTGACGATTGATCTCATCCTATCTTTGCTCTGCACCTGGGAGAAGAAGCTTGTCGTCAACATTGCCAGTGTGAAATTGAACACATTTTAGTTCCCTGAACAAGGGGTCAGACTTAGCTGCAGAGCTAAGGTTACAGTTGACATCTCTTTGTTTATGGGAGGATGCACGTCTTGAAAGGTTTAGGGGCTAAGTGAAGAATTGGCTTATGAACAGTTTGTGAGGGCAGTCATCCAGAGACGCGTGGGGCCTTGTGGGGTTTTGTTTGTTTGTTCATTTGTTTGGGGGGATCTGACTAATGCAAAATACCTGAATACCAAGTTGGGAAGCAGCAGTCATGTATTTGGGAAAGGGACAGCAGTGTCACATGACTCATGACTCAATGTCCAGACTTAACTTTCCCTTTGGCATAACGAGTTTGGATGGTCTTGATATTTTTTTATTTTATTTTATTACAGATCTGTGAACTTAAATAAAATCTTAAGCCCCACCCCCCAGCTGACTGAATGGACCCCCTCTTGGCCAAGGGGACTCCAGAGAAACTTTAAAGCTGAGTTGTAGCCATGAGGGGAAGGGAGGTCACACGTGCCTAGTTATGCCCATCCCTTCTGGAGTTACTCTTTGTAACAACAGGATGCTAAATCATCAACAGGCCTAAGGCCATGTAAGACAAAGGTTAAACCACATCTGCCATCATCAAGTTACTTTGCAGGTGACTTGAGTCTCAGTACATGTCCAGTGGCTTGTCTCTGATTAACGGACTTTCTTACTTAAAACACTCCAAGCCTTTACACAAAGCTTCATTTCTTTAAACAATTGCAAATCAAAGAATCCTTAACCCTCCCCATAACCTGTAAGGCCCTGCTTCCAGATGTCTTGCCTTTTCAGGCCAAACCAATGTACACCTTCCATGTACTGATTTATGATTTTACATGCGATCCCTTTCTCCCTAAAATGTACAAAACCAAACTGTAGCCCAACCACAGCAGGGTCACTTGCTCAAGGCTTCTTGGGCGTGGCTGTCTGGGTCACGGTCGCACATACTTGGCTTAGAATGAGCCTCTTTAAATTATGTTACAGAGTTTGGGTTCTTTTCCATTGACAGAACCAATGTTTATTTTTCATTATATCACAGGGAGGCGCACCACTGATGTCAAACTGTCTGGCTTGGATCACCAGGACAAGAGAGATGGGGTAGAAGTTGACCAGGAAGAGAGGCAGGGCTGTCCAGTTTGAGCAGAAGACACCGAACACTTTCATTGCTTGAGAGAAACCACTTTGCAACACACCCAGCTCCAAGCTACCCTTATTCTGGGAAGCCTTCCAGCTGCTCTTGTCTCAGGGCTGAGTCCTGGAGTCCCACTCTGGGCTCCCCCCTCTCCTGTCCTCCCTTTGACCCTGCCATGATTGCAACGTCCTGGAGGCTTCTGAATCCAGCTCTGTCTCCCCCAAGACTGGGAGCTCGTCACCCTCCGCAGGGGCCGGGGCTCTTTGGGCAGGAAGGGGCAACAGGGAGCCCTTGCTGTGTGCTGGAGGAGGGAGTTGGGCTGCAGGTCCCTGAAGGCCCCCTGGGGCCCCTCCCAGCCTCTCCAGACCCAGAGGACAGCCCTTCCAGGTTGGCTTCCTGGAGACGCCCATGGGAATGTCCTGCCGGGAAGGCCACAGCAGGTATAAAGCGCACAGCATCTGAACCAAGAGGCCCTTGGTCTGGCCCCTACCTATGCCTGCCTGCAGGCGCCCCTGAGAGCATCAGACAGGGGTGCTTTCCTGCCTTCTCCTTCTGGCCGGTGGAGAGGGACCGGGAGTGAGAGGGTACGAGGGAGAATCAGAGAGCTGTAGGTAGAGCTGTCCAGCCTGGAGATGGGGTGTGGGGCTGGGGAGAAGAGCGGAAGAGAGGGAGTCCTCAGCCTCAGGTGGCTGGCTGCGGTCTTCTCTGTTTGCCCGTCTGGTTCCTGGTTGTTCAGCCAGCCCAGATGCCCACTGCAGCTTATAGGTCATTGGTTTCCAACCAGACGTGATTCTGGCCCTCAGGTGACATTTGATCATGTCTGGAGACACTTTGGTTGTCACAATTTGGGGTGGGGTTCTTCTGGCATCTAGTGGCTTGAAGCCAAGGATGCTGCTAAATGTCAGACAATGCACAGGGCAGCCCCCACCATAATGTCCCAGCCCCAAATGTCACCAGTGCTGAGGTCTGGAAACCCTGTGCTGAGTGTATTTTGCCTTCGCTGTTGTGTCCCTGCTAGCCTGGGTGGGAAGATGTGGGGAAGGCAGGGCGGAGCTGGGCATGTCCCCATGCTGTGAGATATTTGCTCAACGCCTGTGTGTGGGCCATCCTCAGTGAGACCAGAGTGGCAGAGCTCTTGTCGCCTGTCAGAGGAGATGGGGAAGCCCAGCCCCGAGAGCCCTGGGTGCTCTACCCAGCAGGAGGTGAGAAGGCAGACCGCAAGGGTGAGGCAGGGGCTTGGGGAGAGGGTGACAGTTGGATCAGCCCCTGGGGAAACTGTTGTGACATTACCAGAGGTCCTCAGGGCCCTGCTGGGGTCAGAGCCCCTGAGTTTAGAATGGGGTCAGTTAGTGACATCTGATACCAAAGGATGCAAACCAACCAGCTCAGAAGACTGAAAACTATATCAGAATCAATGACGACTCCATTTGTTATGTGAACCCTGAGCCTTTTACCTGAATCCTCGTGGACTCTCTGAAGGCGGTTCTCTGGTTACCGCCATTCTTGCAGTTGGGCAGAAGACGCCCAGAGCTGAAAGTTCTTTCTCCAAAGTCACACAGTGGGAGCTGGGGTTGGAGCCCTGGGTCTGATGACTCTATGGCTTGTGTGTGTTTCAGAACATTCTCTCTGGAAGCCAGAGGGGAGTGGGTGCAGAGAAGGAGTGTGGGGAGGGGTCCATGAGGGAGGGGATAGAGCCAGGAGGGTGGAGGGGAGGGGAGAAAAGGGAGAGCTGTAGCAGGGAGAGAGGACGCCAAGTGCTGGGAGGGTGAGGGACAGAAGGGAGCTGATACTGGTGCGTGACTTCTGGGGAGGGCGAGTGGGTGGTCAGAGACTTTTCCCCCAGGTCTTAAGTGCAGTCTTCCCATGTGGGTTACTTCATCCTCATTCCCGTGAAGTTCCTCATTGTCCAGGTGATTCCGTGTCCTCCAAGCTCCAGGCTGACCCCTGCTGGGGGAATACTTGGGAGACAATGCCCTGATAAGACTATGCAGAAGTTAAGGGTGGTCCTGTCCTGGAGCCAAGAATTTCAGTAACTCTTCTTAGCAAAGTGGCTGAAGGTACTTGTAAAAATATTTTTGTCTCATTTTCTGGTAGATTTCAGGTGCAGAGGTTTGAGTCCATGATATCTCCAGTTCGTGGTGTTTGATGACCATGGGTTGCAAAAGATCCTTTCTTATTTCATTTATTGATCACCTTTTTTTCACTCCATTTCCCTTCCTTTTTTTTTTTTTTTTGGACAGACATTCTAACATACTGAATGTATGCGTACTTTTTGTATATGTTCTTGTAAGCTACACATTGCTTTCTGTGTGCACATATGTTTTAAAATTATTTAAACGAACAGATTTATTTATTAGAGAAATTTTATGTTTGTAGAAATATTGACCAGAAAGCATAGAGATTTCCCACAGATGCCCCCATCCCTGTAAATAAGAGTTTTCCTATTATTTACATCTTGCATTAGTGTGGTGGATGTGTTACAATTGGCGAACGAGTATTGATACATTATTATTAACCAAGTTCCACAGTTTACATTAGGGTTCACTTTTTGCATTGTATATTCTATGGATTTTGACAAATGGCATGTGTCCTTCCTTACTGGATCATACAGGATAGTTTTATGTACATGTATTTTTAATGTGCTCAAATGGAATTACACTACAGAGTTCATATTTTTCGCTTTATTCACTTGATAATATTTTTAAAATTCACTTACATTGCTGTGTGCATCTAACATAATAATAGATAAGTTGCATTGATTCCATTTTATGTGGAAATTTCCAATAGACATAAAAGTAGAAGAAAAACATAACGATTTTTGATGTCTCAGCTTCAATAGTTGTAAACATTAAACCAATTCTGTTTCATCTATAACCCTGCCATGAATTGGCTATAGTATTGATAGGAAAATCCCAAGCACTGTATTACTTAACCCATAACGACTTCAGTATGGACCTCTGACATGTGACACTTTCTTTGAAAGATATAACCACCGTCCCTCTATCACACGTAACAAATAGCCCATAATAAGATAGCCATGCCTGTTCCCTCCAAGTGTGTTTCACACTATTGTGCTGCAGTGTCAGCGTGTCCTCCTAGGGCATGTACTCTCGAGCCCCCGGGGGCAGAGAGAAGGATGGATGGGTGGGTGCAGAGACACACACGGGGGCAGCAGGACAAACCCCTGTGTCAAGGGCTGAGTTTCCATAGATCCCGCCAGGGGAGCTGCTGTGCTGGGAATGAAGTGCTGACCCAAAAGTGGGTCGTCTAGGAATGGGTTAGCACCAGGTTCCCCAAGAACCTGCTTTGTGTGACGGGTGACGGGGAGGCCACCTCTTCCCTTGGTGCCCGGTTTCCCATGATGAGGGGCGCTCTGCACCAGATCCTGGTCACTGGGCACGGCAGTGCGAGCAGCCAACCAAGGCTCCGCAGTGCTCCTTGAGCGTTTCTCGTAAAGGAGGAAAACTCAATATTGTCAGAACGTGAGTTCTTCCCAACCTCATCTATAGATTCAATACAGCCCCAATAGAAATCTCAAGAAAGTCATTTTGTGGATACCAACAAACTAATTCTAAAATTCATATGGAGAGACAAAAGACCCACATTAGCCAATACCATCTTGAAAGAGTAGAACGAAGTTGGAGGACTGACACTGTCCAACTTCAAGACAGTGTAAAGCTACAGTTGTCCAGATGTCATGGTGTTGGTGAAAGACAATGCAACAGAATAGGAAGCACAGAAAATAGACTCATGTAAGTACAGGCAACGGATCTTTGCCAAAGGTGCAAAGGCAACGCACTGGCCCCCGGACAAGGAAAGATAATCTATTAGGAGAAAAGGGGCCAGTCCAGGGTGGCTGAGTGCAGCTGGAGAGATCGGAGGAC
Source organism: Lemur catta (assembly GCF_020740605.2). Taxonomy (NCBI): domain Eukaryota; kingdom Metazoa; phylum Chordata; class Mammalia; order Primates; family Lemuridae; genus Lemur; species Lemur catta. The sequence goes on along the minus strand of NC_059128.1, from coordinate 109,852,367 downwards.
TCAGCAGGGCTCAGTGGTGCAGAGCCCTTTAGGCTATGAAGAGATCAATGTCTGTAGCGGGGCAATATTTTGAGACATTAACTGAGGTTACTCTCATTCTCCACCTCCTGGCACCTTCAGGGGCTCCATCACTCTCAGAAATAACTGCTTCCTATACGCACAGCCCTGGAGGGGAAAGGCCTGATTGAGCACAAATCTTACAGTACCTATGTCCGAGTTCCAAGCCACACTCTTAAAATTCATGGCAGGAACAACTACCCTTGATAGGCAGCATGCTTCAACAGACTTTCTGCGAGAGGCAGTGATAAGGCCACATTTACTGAGCATTAACTGTGCACTAGACACAGCTCTGAGTCCTTTGTATTTGGCCCTCAGGACAATCTTCAGGTAGGTTGTGTTGTTGTCCCCATTATATGGTTGAGGAAACACAGGCACAGAGAAGGACACTAACTTGCCTCAGTCACACAGCAGAGCCAAGACTTGAGCCCAAGCAGTCAGGCTCCAGATCCCATGCTTTTGGGGTTGGTGTTTGTGTCCAGTGGTCTGGCTTTGAATCTCAACACTCAAACGGGATGGCGCTGCCCCCACCCCACCCCAAGATGGGCCCGGGAGGCCTGTGATGGGAATGAAGGAGGAACCGGAGGTGAGAGGGTAGGGAGGAGCCTCCCCTCACAGTCCTGTGGGAGCTCCTGAGTGGGCTCAGTCAGTGTGTGTTGTGCAGGCTGCCCGGGCAGCATCAGGGGCCCAGAAGAGGAAAGGGAGGGGCTCCCTGAAGGTAGGGGAAGGGGTCACGGATGGGACCACCTGGGAGGGGCAAAAGAAGGGGTGGGACATTGACAAGAGCAGGAGGGAACTAACAATCTCAGAGAGGCTGCCAGGGCGGAAGCTGAAGGCTTCCCACAGTGTGTTCTGGGCTGGTCAGGGGGCTCTGTCTGCGGGTCACTCACAGTCTAGATAAAGGGATCTGCCTCTATGAATTCATCTCTTTATCTAAGAGCCTCAATCTTGCCCCTTAAATTTGTCCTTAACCCTGGTCCCTCTACTGCTCAAACACCTCCCATGGCTCCCTATCGCCTGCAGAGTAAAGTCCATACTTGGGGTCTGAGAGAACCAGCAATCGACACAGGAGTGCTGTGCTCAGCCAGAGAGGCTGTCAGGGTGTCCAGCTCAGAGCCCCCAGCCTGGCTCCACCCACCCAGGCCCACCCCCTGGATCCCCACAGTCCCCAAGCATCCCTGCTGGCTGTTGGCTAGGCTCAGGCAGAGGTGACAGCACAGGTTTATTCCCGGGAATCTGCAAAGGCAGGTGGAAGGGGTAGAGGGGTCACTGCTGGCCCGCCTCCAGCGGCTCCAGCCGCAGCCAGAGGCCGCCCTCGGCTCGCAGGATCATCTCCACCTTCCGGCGGGGCTCCGTGTCGTCGGGCAGGATGCGGAAGCGCAGCAGTGTGAGCGCCAGGACCACCTTCATCTCGGTCATGGCGAAGGTCTGCCCGATGCAGTTCCTGGGAGCAGAGGTGGAGACTCTGAATTCGCCCAGGACCCCCATCCAGGCCCCATCGCGCCTGGAACCTGGCCTGGGTCCCCCACCCACACCCACATCAGCTTGAGGGGCAGAGTGAGGAGCTAAGTATGTCCAGGACCCCACCCACCTCTGACCCTCCTCCCCTACACACACACACACGCACACATATACACACACGCACAATGTGGGCTTGCATAATCCCAGGGCCTGCCCCAGACTGCAACCCTGGATTCACAACAGCAGCCAGGGAAGAGTCCCCTCGCAGGGATCCCATTCTAAGGACCTTAGCCCTTAACTTCGGGGGGGGGGGGGGGAGAGCTGAAACTGTGACTATCTGCAGCTCCCCTTCCCCCCAAACTTTTCTCACTGTCATGCCCAGACCCTGCACGCATCCGGCACCCCATCCCTACCTGGGGCACACCCCACCCTTACCTGGGCCCTGCAGAGAAGGGAATGAAAGCCAGAGGTGACCACTCCTTGATGTTTTCTGGGTCGAAGCGGGAGGGGTCATACACCTGGGGGCGAGAGGGAGACAGGCTTGTTGGGTGGGTCTCCCAGGACAGCCAGCCTTGGAGAGACAGATGAGGGTGTCTGGTAGTTGGGGAAAGAAGTGATCTCGGATTTCCCTGTCAAAGCCCTGCCCCACCAGGATCCCTGGAATGGGTAAAAATGGTGGCGTTGGGGGAGTCAGCACCTCAGGGTCCGGCCACACAGCTGGGTTGTGATGGGTCCCTAAAATATTGATAAGGCAGATGACACCTGTGGGAGATGAGGGAGCAGTAAGGACAGAGCCCCACTGCCTGATAGGCCCCTGTTCCTGCCCAGGAGCCTCCTCCTCCTGCCATTGTGGGCACCTTTGGGGATGACCCGGCCATCTGGGAGCACAACATCCTGGGTGCAGTGTCGGGAGACCATTGGGACTGGAGGATGCAGGCGCAGACTCTCCTTAATGCACATGGTCAGGAAGGGCAGCTGGGCCAGGTCGTCCCTGTGGAAACACCCCCCACCCCAATAATCATTAATGTCTAGCTAGGGAGCAAAGACACAAATAGAATCCTCCAGCCACTGTGTTTCCTAATATCTTTTCTCCCTATAACAAAGTAAGTTCCACAGGGGTCAAATATTTGAGAATTAGAAAAGCAGAAAAAAATCGGAAGAGCAGAGAATGAGAAAAGTACCTGAGGAAATTTATCCAGTTATTTTGAAAAGATTGTTCTGACGAAAACACAGCATTTAAAAGCCAACTGCAAAATGTTAACAAATGTGCGTAAAAATATTTTTATGGCAAGAAAGCAAAATCAAAATACAAATGAATAAGAAACAAAATACACAGAATCAATGTTTTATTTCTTATTGTACTAGAGATACTGGCAAATGCAATTAGACAAGAAAAAAGTATGGTAACACAATTTGAAATGTGGGGGTAAATGTATCATTTTGGCAGGTAGTGATTTTATGGTTAGAAAACACAAGAGATTCCACTGGATCACTTTTACAAACTTTGAAGTTCCAGTAAGTGGGCTGAATTCTTTCCCCACTTGTTTTCCAGTGTTGATTTAAAATACTAGGACCTGATACACTTAACTAGTTCAAAATTGGAAAACTCTACTACATCACCCACCCCCGTGGCCCAATGCCACCCCACAGGTTGCCTAGGTTACTATGGTTTCATGTATCTTTCTAAAGCCACCTCTTAAACTTCTTTAAGAAATTATACAGTAGCACACTATATAACTATACTGTAGTTATCATACTATTGTACTATACACACTACTGTGTATCTTTTCTCAGTGAACATTATCTCATTCTCTTCTTGTCTCTCTCCTGGGATTTGTATCAAAATAGGTTATTCCTACTCTGGAGCTATAAAAGAATTTCCCCATGGTTTCAACTGGAGCTTTTAAGACTCTTGTTTTTTAAAAAAATATTAAATATTTGACTCATCTGGACATTTCTAGAAAGCTTCCCAGTTGTTCCAAGTGCTTTTCCTGAATGATCCATATTTGTCCTCTTGATATTAGCATTTACTATGCTTATTGGGTGCAAAATTTATATGCCTAAATCATGAGTTTCTCTATGTAGAAATAACAACCAGCTGTATAAGACAATACAAGAAAAGATGCTAATAATATTAATATAAAACAACTGGATTAAACTTAAGAAACATGAAATCTCTATATTCCAGATAAACTGATAAATTTCCTTCAATCCAATTAAAAAATACACTTCACTGTAGCAACAAAAGTGTCTAAGGATTGGTTTAACAAACATGCATAATATCTCTAAGCAAATATTTTAAACTCTGTTAAAAGACTAAAGATTATTTGAATAGGTGAATATTCATTTCATACTATGAGAGAGGATGTATCAATATTTTGAAGCTATGCTTCCCACAAATCAATCATATATTGAATGCAACCAATGAAATATATTCAAGTAAGATTAAAGTCTATCTGACTTTTTAGAACTTGATAAACTTACTCTAAAGTTTTTCTGGAAGAATAAAGGATCATGAAGAGGTAGGTCAATTTGAAAATAAAATATTAAAGAGGGGGAAGTTATTCTACCAGATACTAAGACCTATTACAAAGTCACAGTAATAAAAATAGTGTGGCACTGCTACAAAAACAGCAGAATATACCCATGGAACAGATAGAGACAGCCGCGTGAATAAGTGAAAACTTTGCATTTCGTAAAAGAAGTCCCACAACCCCCTAGGAAATGGATGGGTAGGCTGGCTGTAAAATAAAATGTAGACAAATTTGGCTTCAGAAAAATTAACCAAAATATCCCCTCCCCAAATCAAAAGGCAATCTTTTGGAATACAAGACAGAAAAAAAGATTAATTCTCATACACATGCCTATAACTAAATATGAAAAAGAAATGAACCCAAAGAAAAAGAACAAAACATGTAAGATACCACTACCATACAGTGAAAACAAATGACTTATCAACACGTGCAAGGAATGTTCAATCTCACTGTTATTTAAAGAAATGTCCATTGAAAGAAGAAATATAAAGATTGACAAAGATTTAAAATTCAAGAATACAATAATAGTAACATTGAAGTTATGGGAAAAGTGGTACCATCAAACTCAGGTAATAGGAATGGATTTGCAACAAATAAAATTGTGCATTGCAATGGTCTTTGATTCACCAATTGCACATCTTGGAATCTGTTCTTCAGAGATGCTCCCACTTGAAGCAATGGTGACTGTACACACGCTGACTGCACCATGTTTAATTTAGCAAAAGGCTGGAAACAATGCAAGTATACACCATTGGGAAGATGTTTAGAAAAATTATGGTACACCCGCACAATAGGCTACTATACAGCTGCACCAAAGGAAGAGATGAGGATCAGTAGTCCTATCACACTGCAGACTGGGAGGTAAATCAGTACAGAGACTGGGAAGATTATTGGCACATCTATTACAACTACAAATGTTTACTTAAGAGTCTTCACCATGGGGGTGCACTGAATAAAATATGGAATGTTATGCAGCTTCAGCAAAGAATAGCTATAAGACATGCTGTTGAGTGGATAAAACCAAGTTGTATACACACATATATAAAATATATATATATATACCAAAAAGTAAAAACTATATGGCTACATAAGGAGATGACTGATAGCTAGGTAGATGGATAGATAAACAGATAGATGACCAATTGATATCTCTAGACACCCCTGGGGAGAAAGGGAGTGGATTCAGGAGGAATGTCAATGATAACCCTAGTCTTCTCTGTAATGTCTCATTTAGTACAAGAAGAACTTGTTCTCATTTGTTTTTGTAATTCAAAGCTCATTTTCCATGTGGTATATACGCAAAGTGGAATGCTACTCAGCCTTCAAAAAGAAGGAAATTCTATGATTTGTGACACCATGGATCAATCTGGAGGACATTATGTCAAGTGAAATAAACCAGGCATGAGACGACAAATACCATGTGATCTTACTTATCTGTGTTAAAATAGATAACATAGATATCACAGAAGCAGAGAAGAGAATGGTTGTTACCAGAGGAGGGAGAGAGGAAAGGAACAGGAAGATGTTGATGAAAGGGTACAAGTTTCAGTTAGATGGGAGGAATATGTTTTTAAAATCTATGGCACAACATGGTGACGACAGTTAACAATAATGTATTGGGTTTTTCAAAATTGCTAAGAGAGTACATTTCAAATGTTCCCACCACAAAAATAAGAAGTGTATGAGGGAATGGGTACGTTCATTAACTCAATTCCATTGATCCACATTGTACACATATATCATAATATCACATTATACTCCATAAATATATATAATTAAAATTAAAAAAATTTAAAAATACACTCATTTCCAAAGCTCATATTTGAGAAAAAAATACAATCTCAAAGGTATATTGTTAACGTGCAGACCTGTGTCGGTCTTAGATACTCCCATTTGTACAGAAGAAGAGAGTGTGTGTTCACATAAATGTGGGCATTGCGTTAACCATTTTCTGGAAGGACACACAGGAAACCACTGGCCATAGTCACTGCTAGGCTTAAGAATTAGGTTTATTTTTATCCTAAACTCTTCTGGACACATTTTTTTACCAAGTGCATAATTTTTCTTGAATCCTGGTTTTAAATGAATGAAAATGTTTCTACACCTCACAAAAAAATGCTGTGCTGAGCAAAGGCTTGGAGGGGAGGACACCACCTCCAAACACCTGTCTAGTCCAATGTTTCCATTGTGTCCCCCCATCCTTGGCCTGGTTCAGACCTTGGAACTTCCCCTCTGAACCCTCATTACACAGCGTGTCCCCTCCAATCTCCTGTCCACACTAGCCCTAGAAAGAGCTTCCTGGTACCCAGATCTGACCTCTCCCTCCCCTGCTCAAACACCACCCCTGGATCCCCATTACCCTTGGGGTAAAGTTGACCACTAAAACTCCTCTCTCCCTCTGTCTCTGTCTCATCTCTCCCCAGACCTTTGCCCAGCCCGTCTCCTTGACGTAGAGCACTGCTGCCCAGCTGCACCCAGATATCTACTGACCATCATTCAGGGACTCAGATGAGACACTTTTTTAACCCCCAGTCCTGTTTCTCTTACTCTCAACTCTATTCACGCTCCTGTGGGCTGAGAGTGTCCTCATGTGGGACTGTTCCCCCAGCAGACTGAGAGAACCTCGAAGGCAGATCCCTGGGCTGGGTCCTTCCCAGGTCTCCAGAGCACAAAAAAGTGCTGGGCACAGAACTGGGGGTGGGAAGGCAGCGCGGGAGTGTTTGTTACATGGAGGCTGGGTGGACGAGTGACACAGGTGTTCTGGACAAGAGATGGGTGACTTTTACCTCTGGGTCTCCTTTGGGAATCCCTGGCCCGGACAGTCGGGTAGGAATTAGGGCATAGAAGAGCAAACACTCAGTGAGTGAAGTTGTTTAAAGGAATGGTGTTTCATGGAGAAAAGAATGGGAGTGGAGACGAAGTTCATTAATGAAAACGTGCTAAGTGGCGTCATTAGCCCTCACACATCATTACTAATTCTCTCAGCAACCCCAGTCTTTCTGTCCCCAAAACCTGCAGTCTTTCCCCTGATAGCCAAATTGATCCCAAGTCCTGTCTCTGGATCTGCTCCTATTACCACTAAGAAAAATGGGTAGAATCAATAAATACAACTTCTCTCCTCCCCACCTGCCAGCAGAGCCAATGAGAGGGGCTCAGGAACAGGCCATGAGGACCTGCACGCACCATTCAATCTCTGTAGGCTCGCGGTCCCTCAGCAGCTCTCGCACCTCCTGCCGGCAGCGCTCCTGGTGTTCCGGGTGCCTCGCAAGGTTGTACAGGACCCAGGAGAGACCACTGGCCGTGGTGTCATGGCCTGAGGGGCAAGAAGGTTGACCTGGGTCTCTGAGCTGCTTCAGCACCAGAGGGGCGGACAGCGCCCTTGCATGGAGACCCTCAGGGAGGATGGGAGGGATGGAGTGATCAGGGTCCACCCACTGCATCCCTGGGATGGAGAGGCCCCTACCCCCACTGTAGTCCCACATTGGGCCCCTCACCCCCAAACATGAAGGTATCAGCCTCCGCTCTTATGTCCTCATCTGACAACTGCTTTCCATCTTCATCCTGCAGAGAAGGCAAAACCCAACAAATCACACTAGCTCTGAGACTCCTGGGTCTAACCTGAGACAATCTCTGAAGATGCATCCTCCTTCCAGAAACCCAAACCCACCCTGCACTCCTAGATCTCCCTGGAGACCATTGCCAGAGCCCTTGCCTGATGGGCTTCCTCCGTGACTGCCTGGCCTCCTCTTTTATCCCTGGTGGAAGGAATCAGTGATCCATGAATACTTTTATGTTCCTGCATAATGAGGACTTTTGGAGAAAAAATTACTGACAACCTGGGTTTCAGGATGTTTAAATGGAAATTTTCCTTGGAGCTTAGAAATTAAGTGTTGTTCCAAAGATATTTGCTCACCTTCTAGGATGATAAACACAGAGAATCTTATCTCCCCTGAAGGAAGTTCCCTTATAAACCCCTAGTCATTGCCATCTCACTGGAAAGTAGTTTATACTCCAGAAGAAAGTGCACACTCTCTGTCTCTGTCTCTGTCTCTGGAAGGATGAAGGCACAGATGTGCCAGCTGTTCTCTGTGAGCTCCAAGACTCATAATGTGGGGGCCCCTCTGCTGTGGTGCAAAGTCTGGTGCACTAAGAGGTAAAAACGTTGCATTGCCCCAGGAGGAATTCGGGAGTGCGGAGCCGGCACTGCAATCTAACTCTGGCTGCTGTTACTGCTGTGAATAATAAATAGGCTGCTCTGACCCAGGGGTCAGGCGCATCTGTCAGCTTAGACATAGACAGAGACAGAGCACAGACATACGGATACACATAACAATGCAGCAGACTAAGAGAATAAATTGTAAGTGAAGTAAAATCTGAGGCTCATCATAGTTTCAGACTTAGCAGTCCTCTGCTGGCTGCACTTCGGACACTCATCTCTAAAACCTATCTCTGACTGTTCGCTTCCTGACTCAAATAATTTCCATGCTCCCCAGTGCCCACTGGATCAAGTCCAAGTTCTTGGATTTGACATTTGACATGAAGCTCCCCCTTCTGTCTCTTGAGTTCAGATCCCAGGAAGCCCACCTTGCTCAGCAGGAGAACATCGATGAAGTCCAAAGTCTTGGTTTTGGCTTTGGCCTTGAGGAAGTCATCAACATCCTGTTTGGGGAGGGTGCGGCGTCGCTCCTGGATGACGGCATCTGTGAAGTCGTGCACCAGGCGGCAGGCCTTGCGGAAGCGCTGCCCATCGCGGGTGAGATAGTACAGGAAGTCCATGTACAAGAGGATGTTCTGGCTTCTTTCTTCTATGAGGGCAGTGAGCTGCAGGATGGTGGCAATATATTCACTGGGCCTCCTGCAGGATCAGGGAATGGGGAGGAAACAATTTAATACACCTGAAACCCAGGAGCATTTCCCACCAGCAGCCAGGATCTACCTCCCATCAGGAAACGGAGTCTCCAGAAACAGATGGCCCCACAGATACACAAACAGCATCGGCCATGAGACTTGACTCTCCAAACCCTCTTCTCTGCCTGCATCCACCTCTGGTGCCACTAGGCAGCCAGAGCGTAGCTTGGACCTCATACCCCTCCTCCGCTCTGTCTCCTGCCCAGCATCCAGGCCTGCACCTTCTCCTTCCCAAAACCGTGCACACAGCTCAGATGTTATCAGATTCCACCTGGTCCATGACCCAGCCCCCACCCTAGCCTCCTGCATACAAAGTCACCTCTACTGTCTGCTGCACATACTCTACTCATCCCAGCCTCCCTGCCTTCACTCAAACATTTCTACCTACCCTTCCCGGCCCTTCACAGCCCAGCTGTGACATACCTGCTCCAGAACAGCTCTTGTGGTTGTTGTCCTCAGTCCTTCCTCCCCACCTATGCCCTTGGGTCCACAGCTCAAGTTCCCACACCCTGGGCAAGGACTCACTCCTGACAATTGCTGTCGAAGCTGAAGATGCATTTCTGCAGACTGTCCAAGGTCATGAGGCTGATGTGCTCAAACATGTCCAGACGGGCACTGCCCTCTGAGGCCAGGCGCTGCCACTTGGCCTGCAGAGAAGGTCACAGAGCTGGGGGAGCTGGGCCTTGGCTCTTTGGAGGCCCTCCTCAACCCCACACATCAGGATGGACGCATTCAGAACCAGCCTCTTGGTCCTCTGCCCCAGGTACCCATCTCCAGGGAGGACCCGACTTGGGTGAAAGCAGAAGCTTTTACTATTAGGAGATGAAGACCCCATGGCTGGGAACAAGAGCCCTGAGTTCACGTTTCAGCTCGGCATCCTGTGCTCTGTGTGCCCTTGGGCAACTCAGTGCCTTCCCTTAGGTCCCACCTGTCAAATCGTCAGTAGCAGTTAAGATGTCCTGCTTTGGTGCCAGATAAATGAGGTGAGAATCCCTGCTCCACCACCCCAGGACTTACTACATGGGTAGACTTGAGCAACCCCTCTAAGCTTTCTGGCCATCAGTTTCCTCATCTGTAAGGGGTGAAAAGAAACTCTAACTCACAGGAGTGTTAAAATTAAATTGGACAATTTATATCATGGAATTGGCACAAGGAATCATTTCTGTCACATAATGTGTGCTCAGAAATGTTGGTTTTCCTCATCTTTATTGTTATAAATTGACTGCAAAAATATCCCTATGTTGGTAGAAGCAGTCTTCCGTGGGCCCTGAGCATCCTTGCTGGGCGCACCAAGAATGCAAGGCCCTGATGTTCTTAACCTGGGTCATTTCTCAACCTTGTGATTGCAGAGAAGAATCTTGGGGGATAAGGTAATGATTCCCCTGGACACATGTTAGGCTTGCATCTGTTTGCTATAAAATCAGGTTCCCTAAGCCTAGTACCCCTTCCCTGTAATGCAGTAGACTCCAGGAACAGGCATTGATAGAATCCCTCCTCTGTCCCCCACAAGGGATTTGGGTGGCTTGGAAAAAGGAGACAAACCAAGAGGAAGCACATGCTATTGTGCCGTGAGTAGTCAACTGCCCTTTGTCTCTGACCCTGGAGTCTCATGTCTTGTGGCAAAATCCATGGAATAGTAACATACTAACTTATAACCTTGCAAGTAAGGAAAAAAAATCCTAGGCAGTTCAAAAAACCCATATCCCACCTGGAAACCATTCTTCTAAGTGAATTATCAGAAGAATGGAAAAGCAAACACCACATGTACTCACCATTAAATTGGAACTAATCGATCAACACTTATGTGCACGTATGGAAATAATATTCATCAGAAATCTAGCGGGTGGAAGGGGGCAGGAGGGGATGTGTAACTCCACACCCAGCGGGTACAATGCACACTATCCGGGTGATGAACACACTTACAACTTTGACTCAAACAGTACCAAAGCAATTTTGTAACCAAAATGTTTGTACTCCTGTAATAATCTGAAACAAAAATACAAAATATATATAAAACATCCGTGACCCCAATTCTCCACTTCTCCCTCTGCCTACACCCTTTGCAGTGTGATTTTTCAGCAACGTCCATAAGAGATGGAGCCTATTTTACCCACCACCCTTTGATTCTGTGCTGGACTTTAGGATCAGCAAAGCTGCCACCTGACCTGCAGCTGATCACACCTTCCCAGTGACCCTTCCACATCCACAAGAACCAGCCAACTATCCTGTAGACTTATTAGTAATCATGAGCACATTGATTTAAACCAATGAGTCTGGAAGTGGTTTGTGTGCAGCAGTAGCTGCTATGTAATCTTCATCATTTCTCTCTGGAACTCATAGGAATTCAGTGAAAGAAACTTAGAAACTGACACTGTCTGAACACCTACTATGTGCCAGGGACAGGACTCCATTACATCATCTTGACCTCCTTTTAAGTGGGGATTATTATTCCCATTTTACAGATGAGGAAGCCAAGGCTCAGAGAGGAAGAGCATGACCCTAAGCCTCCCAGCAGAGCCAAAACTCCAGATCAGACCTGTCTGTGGTTCCTCTACCCCAAGACTCCGGTTATGACCCCAGTGTCAAGGGACTTACGTGCATTATGCTCACACTGTCATTGAAAATCTTCACGTAGGGCTTCAGGATGTTGAAATGGAAGGCTGGTGTCAACAGGCGACGGTGGCGGCTCCACTTGTCACCAGCACTTAGCAGAAGCCCATTCCCTAGTAGGGCAGCCAAGGGCAGTGAGCAAAGGCAGCACCTTCTCCTGGCCCCACAAGGCTGTCCCCAGCCCCATTCACCTGCAGTTACTCACCCAGCCAGGGCTTTATGAAGCTGAAGAAGATATCATCTTTCCGTACAGTGGCAGCTGACATGAATGAGGATAATCAGGGGACATGGAGGGGGAGGGGAGGGGCTTGGGGTGGAGGTGGAAGCTCCCAGCCGGGGGTTTGCACTCCCTTCCAAGCCCAGCACAGCAGGAAGGGGCCAAGGGCGGACAGAGCAGAGGGGACGGGGCAAGGGAGGGATCCCCAGACCAGGCTGCAGCAGACACTAGAGCAACACACACCCTAACACAGCACAGCGCACCCCACCTTGCCTTGACATGGCTCCTACATGATTCAACATGTCTGCAGCACCTGACCATAGTTCAACACCCTACAAAACACCTTCATAAGAACCTAGGACACCCTGTCTGCTCCAGAACTCTCTGACGCCTCCTGACAGGGATCTCAGACGTGTGACCTGACCCCGATGTGTTAACAGGTCCCGACACAGCCACAGCACACATGACAAACCCTAAATGACACAACATGGTCTGAGTTTGACCTGCAATGGTCTGACATGAGCTCAGCATGCCCCACGGTTGGACCCCAGATAGGATTTAAATATAAGCTTGTTAATGTCCCAGATGTGGACCTGGTGTGACCCAGACTGTGCCCCAGGTGTGATCCGAACACACCTTAGGACCTGCCTCAGACAAGACTCATATCTCAGACAGTCCACACAGGGACCTGGGTCCCAGCCCTCAGACAAGCCCCAAATATGGCCCCGATGTGACAAACAGGAGAAAAGGACAGTCTCAAATAATATTTCAGACAAGAACCAGATAGGCCCCAACATGGTCCAAGTGACCTTGGCTACAGCTGAGCCCCAGACAGGGTGATCTCCAGGATTTCAGGTGTAAACCAGGTGTAAGCAGGTGTAACATGTGCCAGGTGCCACCTGGCCCCAGGTGTAAATATACAGGTGACTAGATGTGTCCATACAGCAGACGTCACACAGACATGCCCAGACTACGGCAGACAGGACCAGAGGTCAGAGGTCAGACAGGTCAGTCCAGGGGAGACAGAGGCAGTGGCATCTCCGCCACAGCCCCTCCTGTCTGCACTCGGGTCCCAGGGCCAGCTGGAGGCAGCAGGGAGACCCCAGCAGTGGGCGAGCTGTGGCCAGTGCAAGGTCTGTCTGAGCAAAGAGCACGGGCTTGATGCAGGGGGCTGGAAGGTGGGGACGACCTGAAAGCCACCCTCTCCGGACTTTATGGTCAACAGATTTTTCTTTGCTGACACCTCATGAGGTTGAGTTTCCATCACTCTCAACTGGAAGAGATGTCAGAAGCCAGAGAGACCCAGGGACCTGCCCAGGGTCTCTCAGCATTTTAGCGTCAGAGCCATAGTCCCTGTGGGATGCTGCCGGTTTCCCTGCTCAGCCTCGCCTGCCGGAGGAAGGGAGGGCAGAGAGCGAGGGAGGGGCACCGGGCTGCAGTGGGGTCTCCTTGGAGATTTCTGGGGCCTGCAGCAGAAGAGCAGTGAACCTAGGGCAGACGAGCCACCGGGTGGGGTAGAAGGAGCTGCCCCACGGGGGTGGCACTCATACAAGCAGCCCAGGTGCTCCACCAGCGGCCAGCTCTCCTCATTGTCCTGGGCTTGGGCACATGCAAGGCTGGCACCAGGCCTGGCAGGGAGCCTGCAGTACTAATGGTGCCCACGGCATCACCCTTCCTCCACTTAAAAAATTCCTCCTCATCAATCCAGACCCAGCTGCAGCAACTCCTCCTACAGGAAGCCTTCCTGCCTGCCCAGCAGAAACTTAGTTCTTGCTGAGCTCTCATAGTCGATCTTCCTCTGGTCCATTCCTGACCACATGAACTTGGGGAGTTTCCTTAGGACAAGGCCTGAAACTGAGAGGCCCCCTGGGGCCCCAGTGGTGCCCAGGACAGCAAGGCAGGGAGCAGACGGCAGTGCAGGCAGGAGACACTGAGGTGCAGGCGGGTGAGTACAGGAAGGGGAGAGGAAGACGCCTGAGGGAGAAAAGGGAAGGAGGGGCTGGGGTCCTGCAGGGGCCACAGAGGAACTTCGGGGACAAGGGGCTGGAAGCCCTTGGATGTGCCACGGTGCCCACCACCACTAGCTCCGCATGGTACCTGAGGCGTTCAGGACAGGTCGGAGGACGTCGGGGTGGCAAACATTGATGATAGGGAGGATGGGGCCCAGCCACGTTTTAAAGCCCTGGGGATAGGTGGCCACCAGCTGAGTCACGTCCCTCAAACCCTCCTCTGTCGTGGTGACCTGCAAGCAAGGCAGAGCTGTCACTTGTAATGGTTAAATTTAGATGCCAACATGACTGGGCTAAGGGATGCACAGATAGCTGGTAAATATAATTTCTGGGTGTTTCAGCAAGGATGTTTGCAGAAGGGATGAGGAGTGGAATGGGTAAACTGAGGAAGGAAGATCTGCCCTCCCCAGTGCGGGCAGGCACCATCCAACCCACTGAGGGCTCAGAGAGAACAACAAGGTGGAGGAGGGGACTTGGCTCCGTCTTCCGGAGCTGGGACATCCACCTTCTCTGCCCTTGGACATCAGAACTGCAGCTGCTCAGGCCTGTGGACGCGGACCGAATGACAGCTCAGCGCCCTGGGTCTCCAGCTTGCAGACGGCACAGGGTGGGACTTCTCAGCCTCCACAGTCATGTGAGCCAGTTCTCAGAGTAAATCCCCTCTTATCTGTCTAGACCTACACCCAGATCTGTGTGCCCTGGGATTCTGTGTCTCTGCAGAACACTGACTAATCCACGTCCCCAGGAGTGGCCACCGCAGTCCCCCCTGCAGCCTCTGGAGGTGGCGCAGCCTCTGCAGTGAACAGCGTGTCCGGATCCTGCACAGATGGAGGGAATCTCTGCTTCCTCCTGCTCCTTCTCTCCTGGGGCCTCTCCAAACGCCACCCATGCACCCCAGGGCAGAGGGAGAGGACACGCTGTCTGCCCACACAGGGGCCACCTTGGCTCCACAGGAAGGGTTTTCTTGTCCTGCGAGTGGTTCCGGCCTGGGGGCAGCCATATGGCGATGTCCCGACCGAGGGGCTTGTGGGCAGCAGTGTGACCTCAGGACGTGTCCCCAAGGCAGGTTTCCACATGCCCTCATGTCCTGGCTGGTGCACGTGGGCTTCAGTTCCTCCTCTGGAGAAGGGTCTGCACCCTCGGGACCTTCCAGCCTCAGCTGACCTCAGGGGAGCAGACGGGAGCTGTAACTGTCCATCAGGACCGTGGCTCCCACCTTTGAGCACCTCTGTCCATCAATCTCTGAGCATAGAGTGTGCTGTGCGCCCTCCCACTGAGCCTAAGGACACGCCCATGGCCCCTGCCATTACAAATGAACAGACTGGGGCCACGTCCCCCAAAGGACAGAGCAGGTCCGAGTCAGAGGCCAAGGTGTGGGAGGGGGTGGTTAGGAAAGGCTCCTGAGAGGGGAAGGGAGAGGCCAACTTCCATGCAGGCTGCACAGCAGGGCCCATGGCGACATCTCAGTGGGGAAGAGCAGGTAAGAGGAAGCTGCCCAGGAAGGGCAGGGGTGGCACACTGTCCCCACCTGTCTTCTGGGCCAGCGGTGCCCCTGTGTGTTTGGGGGGTGGGGCAGTCACAGCCCAGAGAGGGGCAGACACAGGACACGGGCCAGGCAGGGGGCAGACCCCGGACGGTGCCCCTCAGGAGGCCTCAAGTCCCGCAGCGGAGAATTGGGGACACCGGGGGTCCCCGCTCTGTGCAGCCCTCCCCGGGAGCCCTCACGGTGCACCAGCGTGGGAAGACAGGCAGGAAAACGATGCTGAGCAGGCTGGGCTGGGAGCACAAGGGGGGGACAGAGGCCTGGGACGGCGCAGCAGAGCAGCGAGGCGGTGAGCAGAGGCGTGAGTGAGCCGCCGCCCTCGCTTCTCGGCCGTCCCAGACCCCAGCCCACCTCCGCCCCGGCTCCCTGAGCCCCTTCCCGGCCCTGGGGACGTCCACCCGCCCTGACACCCCAGTCCCGTCCTACTGCTACACTCACCAGTCCGGCATGACCCAAGAACCAGCTCCGTGTCGGGGGCTGCGGGAAACAGCGGAGGCGGCTGCAGGTGCCATAGAAGGCGTAGGTCCAGGCCAGGACGCGGGCCAGGAGCCAGGAGGCCCCGACCAGCAGCAGCAGCAGCCACGGGGAGGCGGCCGCCGGCCCCAGGCCCAGCCAGGACAGGCCCAGCTGAGACATCCTGCAGGGCAGAGGGGTGCAGGGGGAGTTCCTGAGGCCCAGGAGAGGGAAGGGGGCTCCAGGGCCAGTGCAGAGGGGCAGGGGCGGGAAGGGGAGGGCTCAGAGATGGGTAAACAATGCTGGAGAGCTAAAGTCCAGAAAGGCACAGCCTGAGTCACAGGGAGGCTGCCAGGGGCTCGGTTTCCAGGAAACCACCATTCCCAGGGCCACATCCCTGGAGCCACCCCAGCTTGGGCAGCCCCTCCCCATCCCAGGCCAAGACCCCCCAGGCCCACCACCCCCAGCCTGGCACCTTCCCTCAGGAGTTTGTCCACACAACCTCCTTGTCCCCCTGCTGGGCGGTCCTGGCCCTGGGCCCTGATGTAAGAAAGGCTGAGGGGAGCTGGGCCAGCCAATCCCTGCAGGCGGGGCTGCCTCCTCCCCACCAGGGCAGGAGGCCAAATCATGGGGTGGGGAGGGAGCTGGCTGTAGAGCAGTCAGCTGGGGATGACACAGCTGAGGCACTGGATCCTCAAATCTCAGCACCACCCACTTGGGGTGAGGGGGGCAAGGCAGTGGTGATCAAAGGTGACTCAGAGCCCCAAGGTTTACACACCAGGTGCAGCTGGCAAAGGCATGAACGTGAGAGTTCAGGTGCCAGGCGAGCACGGCCAGGCCAATCTTTGTACCCGATCATCTCCTGAGCTCCTGTAGGACATCAAGTACCATTTCTCGGTGCAGAATTAGGAGGCTTAGAGATGAAAGCCCAGGGGCCCAGGCTGTGCAGTCTGGCAGGAGTTCAAGTGCTACCTGGAGGCAGCCCAGGCCCTGGGCTGAGACATGACTGCTAGGAACAGAAACAAACAACCCAGCCTTGCCGGCGATTATCCCAGGCAGATTCCAGGGATAAAGGGCCCAGCTGCTGGCTGGGCACAGTGGCCAACAACTGGAATCCTAGCACTCTGGGAGGCCGAGGCAGGAGGATGTACCGAGGACAGGATTTTGAGCAAGAGTGAGACCTTGTCTCTACTAAAAATAGAAAAATTAGCCATGCATGGTGGCGCATGCCTGTAGTCCCAGCTACCTGGAAGGCTGAGGCAGGAGGATCGCTTGAGCCCAGGAGTTTGAGGTTGCTGTGAGCTATGATGACCCCACTGCACTCTAGCCTAGGTGACAGAGCAATGGCAAACCTAGAGGCTGAGCTCAGTGTCCAAGGACAGAGGGAAAGCACTGGGGGTGAGGCTGAGAGGGGCCGTCAGCACAAGGGGTCCAGGCAGGGAGGGTAGAGCCAGGGGACCCTGAGGGGAGTCCTCGTGCTGCCCTGCCCTTGCTCTGAGTTTGGGCAGTGGCAGCCATTCAGGGCTCAGTCTTCCCATCTGGGAAATGGGATATCACATGAGGTCCTCAGTGGGAGACAAAAGATGGGTCTAGAGAGTTGGGAGCCCCAAAAAGAGAAAGTGAAGGAAACGCTGGCAAGTGGCCCTTAAGCCACTGTGGGCCAGGGCTCTGTTCTGTGCAAGAGACTGTGAAGTCCTTCTACTGTGTGCTCTACATAAAGTGCCCCCACTGTGTGCTCTACATAAAGTGCCCCCACTGTGTGCTCTACATAAAGTGCCCCCACTGTGTGCTCCACATAAAGTGCACCCACTGTGTGCTCCACATAAAGTGCCCCCACTGTGTGCTCCACGTAAAGTGCCCCCACTGTGTGCTCCACGTAAAGTGCCCCCACTGTGTGTTCTACGTAAAGTGCCCCACTGTGTGCTCCACGTAAAGTGCCCCCACTGTGTGTTCTACGTAAAGTGCACCCACTGTGTGCTCTACGTAAAGTGCACCCACTGTGTGCTCCACGTAAAGTGCCCCCACTGTGTGCTCTACGTAAAG
This sequence comes from Lemur catta, assembly GCF_020740605.2. Taxonomy (NCBI): domain Eukaryota; kingdom Metazoa; phylum Chordata; class Mammalia; order Primates; family Lemuridae; genus Lemur; species Lemur catta. The sequence continues at coordinate 109,834,532 of NC_059128.1, read as the reverse complement.
TGCCCCCACTGTGTGTTCTACGTAAAGTGCACCCACTGTGTGCTCTACGTAAAGTGCCCCCACTGTGTGTTCTACGTAAAGTGCCCCCACTGTGTGTTCTACGTAAAGTGCTCCCACTGTGTGCTCTACGTAAAGTGCCCCCACTGTGTGGTCTACGTAAAGTGCTCCCACTGTGTACTCTACGTAAAGTGCACCCACTGTGTGCTCTACATAAAGTGCCCCCACTGTGTGTTCTACGTAAAGTGCACCCACTGTGTGCTCTACATAAAGTGCCCCCACTGTGTGCTGGGCACTGCACATACATCCTGTCTACTGTGTGCCAGGTGCTCTACATAAAGCAAACTTATTTCGAGCACAGTGCTTTATATAACGTGTATCTACTGTGTTGTGCGTGTTCTATGTAAAGCATGCCTACTGTGTGCCAGATGCTCTACATAGAGCATGTCTACGATGTGTCTCGTGACTCACATAAAGTGCACCCACTGTGTGCCAAGGACTCTACATAAATCCTGTCTGCTGTGTGCCAGGTGCTCTACATAAAACATGCCTGCTATGTGTGCCGGCTGCTCTACATAAAGTAAGCCCACTGTGTGCCAGGCACTCTACAGAGAGTGTGCCTTCTTTGTGTCAGACGCTCACCTGCATCACAACGCACAGTGCATTTCCACCCCGCTCCCCGCAACTCTCTGGCAGAGCTCTGGACATTGATGGAGAGACCCAAGCAATGGCCTCCAGAGGAAGGAAAATGCCCATTTAACAGAAGACCAAATTGAGGCTCAGAGAGGGCGAGTCTCTAGCCCAAGTTCCAGAGCTCATAGGAACTGAGGTCTGTCAGACCCTACAGCCTTTCCCTCTGCCAAGCTACTCTGCTCCCATTCATTGGGTACAATGCCATATGAATCCAGGGACATCTTTAATAGTGGAACATCAGTCAATGTGGTGCCCCAGAGGGGAAATGTCTTGAGCCCCTTGTACCACCACCTGCCTCCTCCTCCCACACCCAGGATGCTCCACCCAACAGACCTAGTGCAATCCCCACCCTTGGCTCTCCCTGAATTCTGATCAGAATTGCTCCATGGGTGGTCTCAGGTGAGGGGAGGGCCTGAAGTGGGGGCTCCTAGCAGAGCTGTCGAGCAGGAGGGCGGGAAGAGACAGTCCTGACGCTGGCAGCATGTTAGGGAGACTCCAGACCTCCCTCTGTCCCTGTCCAGCTCAATCAGCCAGAGGATTTGGGCAGCTGGTCCCTGAGCCCTCTACTCGGGTGGTGGGGTGTGCCCCCTCCTGAATCTCCTGCTGCAGCTGGGAGACCTCATCTGCTGGCAGGTTCATGCACTTCAGGGTCTGGGGGCAAATCCGGAGTACGACAAACCAGGCAGTCCTGGAGATACAGAAGAAATGGACATGCTTGAAGCTCTGACTCGGGGGGATGGGCGGGGCATGGGCAATATATATAACCTGAACTTTTGTACCCCCATAATAAGCTGAAATAAAAAAAAGAGCCCCGAGTGGCCAGAGGGGCTCAGCTCACTGCAAGACCTACTGTGTGCCTGGGGTGGGCAGGCAGCCTACAGCAGGAATAGTGGCCAACACCCTTCACCAAGACAAGTCACTGAGCCTGTTTTAAGCCCTTTAATTATATTCACCATTGTTTTTTCCATTTTACGAATGAGGGATAGAGTCTGGAAGATATTATGTGACTACCCACAGTCACAAAGCTGGTGGAGCCAGGCTGTGCCCCAGACCACCCGGCCTCACCTTGGCACCCTCCACCACTGGGCTGCGCTCATTTGTGTCTGTAAATGGCCATTTCAGCAGAACTCACCGGTCAGGACTGTGGTGATGATTAAAAGAGACAAAGTATGTAAAATGCATAAGACAGAGCAAGGGCCTAGTAAACGCTACTCGTTGTTATTGATGTTGCTACTGTTGCTGTGTAAGCTGGATATGGGGCTTGGACTGGACCCTGCAGGGGTCAGAGGTGTCGACCTTGCACTGTCTTGAAGAAGGGCCCTACAGGTCCAGCCTGTTCTCACCATCTGGTCCCTTTGGCCATCGATAATGACTCGGGGAGCATCTTCCTGGGCATGGGGAGCCCCCTCCTGGGCATGGGGAGCCTTGGCCTGAATCCAGAAGAGTTTTCCATGGAGAAGTAGCAACGGGAACCCTTGAACACTGCCAGGTGTTGAGCACTCCTCACAGCTGGATTCCTGGGGAGGACTTCTGCTGTTTTGGCAGCTGGTGGCTGGTCGGTGCATGGATTCTACCTCCTACCCAATGAAGAGATGAGCCGTGGACAACCAAGCTACTCCATCCCTGACAGTCTCTGCTTGTATGCGCCCCAGGATGGAGAGCTCACCATGCGTGCTCGCGCACTCTCTCTCTCTCATGGTCTATTCCTTTAAAAAACATTAGAAGGAAGATGCCCCATGGTGGTGGCCTCAAACATAACCAGTGGTAACTTCGAAGAAGAAGGGGGTTTGTTTAAAATGAACTTTCCTTGCTGTATGTTCACATGTCAAGAGGGGCGAGATGTGATACCAATGGAGACCGTGAGGTGCAGAACCTCATATATAGTCTGTGATATTTTCTCACAAGTGGGTGGAGAGTGAATAAATGGATAAGCTCCTAGTCGTCATATTTGTATCAATATACCCTAGCATGAATAATATTTCAGCTTAGACTGTAGCTGTTTATGTACCTAGAGCTATTTGCATGTTTATATTTCACTTGTGTGATATTTCCCCCCATTTTTACAAGTTATTCCCCTAAGTCTTCTGGTATTATTCCACTGTTCTTTGGCCTATTCACTGTTCCTGTGGAAGTTTTGTCTTCACCCTCTTCCTTAGCCCTTGTTCATTTTCAGCGTAAGGAGCGAGGAGCCGAAGAATGGCATCAGTGAAAGCTCCCGGGAGAAAAAGATAGCAGAGTGGAGGTAACCTCCTGGATTCCTGCTCCCAGAGAGGGAGGCGTAGATCTTGGTCTGCTACACGTGAGTGGATCGCTCCCCTGCAAGAACAGCGTTGTGAATCGATGCAGAATCAGCGTGGGACACAAAAAGCAGGACAAAGAAAAGTTGAAAGGGAGATAAGATCTCGAAAATCTGGCAGTGCCAGACAATCAATAGAGAGTAGAGCGTGGGAAGGCTGCGCCTGCCTCGCCAGCGAGTGAGGTGGGATCAGGCCCACAAGAGAAAGTCTTGCTTCCCCTCTGACCTCCACACCCACTCAGTCAGGGACCTGTCTGAAGTCAGTGCAAAATCACTACGGGAGACATGGGGCTCTGTGGAGAGGAGACAATAGCGGGAAGCATCTTGAACTCCCCGAGCTCTGTGCCAGGACTGCACTGGCTGGGGGAGGGGCTGGTCTGGGCTACCGCTGGAGGCAGTTAGGAGACAGGTAAATTGCCTCTACCACTCAGTGGGTCCAGATCGAGGGAGGGGAAAACTAATTAGGGGACTCTAACCTGGAAACCGCTGCGGGCAAATAGGCCCGCTCAGGGTGGGTCAGAAAGAGCGAGAGCTCCTGCTGGACAGGCGAGAGATTGTGGGAGGGTGACATAAAAGAGACAGGGGGAATCCTGATAACTTAGCCCCCCAATCTGGCACCTACCAACCCCTGAAAAATCGCTCCCCAGTGCTGACACTCTACGGGCAGGCAGTCGCCATTTTTGGGGTTCCACAGCCTAGCTGCTGCAGTGTGATACTGTGTCGGGTGGCTCTCTTCCCCCAGCCTGGGGACTCTCACGATGAGCTCCGCCCTTATATAACCTATGGTTAACGGTCCCATTTTGATGTGTGAACCCTGACTGCTCCCCCAGTCGTGAGACACTAGCGCCTTGATCTTGCAGGCACTGGGGCGTTGGGCGAACAGTGGCACCACCCCCTCCCTCTAGCCAGCATCCTTCACTCGGAAAGTGGTAGGCACCACCTCTGGAGATAGGGAGAGACAAGAAAAAGCCACTTTCTCTCTGCAACCAGTGTGAATCTTGGCTGCAGATCAAAAGTCGTCAGCCCAGAGACTTAACTCATCAGACCAGTTTTAGGTCAAATCAAAACCCTGCGGCCAGATTATTACCTCCAGCTGGCTGACAACAGGAGGGTTAGTGACTAGGAAAAAAAAAAAAAACCCTGGCAAAAGGCCAAAACAGGCTCCCCAAGTAACTCCTCCAACCAGGAGCAGCCCCCCAACTGTGGTAGAAGAACCCCAAACAACACATAAATGGCTCCCCCTAGGGAAGCAACACAACTAGGCTGGTAGGCAGCTTAGGAACAGAGCACAAGGCGTGTTATTTTCCAAACGAAAGCTGAAAGGTGGGAAGCAGCCATTGATCCAGATGGGAAGCATTCAGCAAAAGAACTCTGGAAGTATGAAGAATCAGATGGAAAACACCCCCCACCCCCAAGAGGAACACCAGCTCTCTAGCAATGGACATTAACCAAATTCAGAACACTAAAATGTCAGAAGAAGAATTTCAAACATGGGTCGTCAGAAAACTGAATGATATGCAAGAATAAATGGATAACCAACACAAAGAAACCACACACACACAAAAAAAATCCAGGACTTGGAAGAAAAATTCACCAAAGAAATTGAAATATTAAAGAAAAATCAAACCAAACTCCTGGAAATGAAGAATTTATTCAGGAAACTACAAAACACAGTGGAAAGCCTCAGGAGCAGTGTAGATCAAACAGAAGAAAGAATCTCAGAGATCAAATATAACACCTTCCAATTGAATAAGTCAGTCATAGAGATAGAGCAAAGAAATAAGAGTAAAGACCAAAGTCAGCAACAAATATGGGGTTATGTGAAGAAGACTAACGTGAGAGTTATGGGCATTCCTGAGGGTGAAGAAGATAATATGCAAGGGTTAGATAAGCTATTTGAAGATATAATTGAGGGAAATTTCCCAGGCCTTGCTAAAAATCTAGATATATAGGTACAAGAAGCCCAAAGGACCCCTGGGAGATTCATTGCAAATAGGAAGACACCACGTCATGCAATCATCAGACTGACCAAATATCCACTAAAGAGGCCCTTCTTCAAGCTGTAAGGTGAAAGAAACAAGTAATACACAAAGGAAAGCCCATCGGAATAATGCCAGATTTCTCGATGGAAACCTTAGAAGCAAGAAGAGACTGAGGCCCCATCCTCACTCTTCTGAAACAGAATAATGCCCAGCCTAGAATCTAGTACCCAGCAAAGCTAAGTTTTGTATATGAAGGAGAAATTAAGACATTCTCAGATAAACAAAGACTGAGGGAATTCACCATAGCAAGATGAGCCCTCCAAGAAGTACTCACAACAGAGTTGCACATGGACCAGCACAAGAAACACTCACAAACGAATGTAAAACTACTCAAAAGCTAAAGATCAAAGCCAGATACCACAATGGCTCAAGAGAGAAAACATAGCAATGAAGTTCTACCCAACAGGGTGAACACAAATCTGCCCCACCTATCAGTTCTCTCAATAAATGTGAATGGATTGAACTCCCCACTCAAGAGACATAGGCTGGCCCAATGGATAAAAAAATACAAGCCAAGTATCTGCTGTCTCCAGAAAACACATCTAACCTGCAAGGATGCATTTAGACTGAAAATAAAGGGGTGGAAGTTGATATTTCAAGCAAACGGAAGCCAAAAGAAGGCTGGCGTGGTAGTTTTAATTTCAGACAACTTAGTTTTTAAATCAACAAAAGTAATGAAAGATAAAGATGGTCACTATACAATAGTGAAGGGTAAAGTTCAACAAGAAGACATAACTATACTTAATATGTATGCACCCAACTGAGGTGTACCCAGATTCATAAAGCAAACCCTACTTGATCTAAATCAAATGATAAACAGCAACACCATAAGAACTGGAGACTTCAACACCCTGCTGACAGCACAGGACAGATCCTCCAAACAGAAAATAAACAAAGAAATAATGGAATTAAACAGAACGCTAGAATAAATGGGCCTGACTGACATTCACAGGACATTCTGTCCAAAGTCCACTGAATATACGTTCTTCTCATCAGCTCATGGGACATTCTCTAAGATTGACCATATCCTAGGACACAAAGCATGTTTTAAAAAATTAAAAAAAAAATGGAAATTATACCATGCATCTTCTCAGATCACAGCAGAATAAAAGTAGTAATTAACCCTAACAGAAATTCTCATTTCTACTCAAAGTCATGGAAGCTAAACAACCTTCTCCTGAACAATTATTTTGTAAATGAGGAAATCGAGACAGAAATCAAAAGATTCTTTGAACTAAATAACAAAGGAGACACGAGTTATCAAAATCTGTGGGACACAGCTAAAGCAGTCCTGAGAGGAAGATTTATTTCCATAAATGCCTATATCCAAAAGACAGAAAATTCCCAAATAGACAACATAATGAATAGACTCAAAGAGCTGGAGAAAGAAGAACAGACTGACCCCAAATCCAGCAGAAGGAGAGAAATTAATAAGATCAAATCAGAACTAAATGAAATGGACAACAGAAAAACCATATGGGAGTTTAATACAACAAAAAGTTGGTTCTTTGAAAAGATAAACAAAATTGACATGCCTTTGGCTAGACTAACCAAGAGCAGGAAAGAAAAATCTCTAATAATTTCCATCAGGAACATGAAAGGAGAAATTACAACTGATGCCACAGAGATACAAGATATCATCTATGAACTCTACAAAAACCTTTATGCACACAAACTGGAAAAAGTGGAAGAAATGGACAAATTTTTAGAAACACACAGCCTCCCTAGGCTCAGCCAGGAAGAAATAGGATCCCTGAACAGACCAATATCAAGAACTGAAATTGAAACAGCAATAAAAAACCTTCCCAAAAAGAGAAGCCCTGGACCAGATGGTTTCACACCCGAATTTTACCACACCTACAAAGAAGAACTGGTGTCCATCCTACAAAAGTTATTCCACAACATCAAGAAGTACAGAATCCTCCCCAACACATTTTATGAAGCCAACATAACTCTGATACCAAAACTAGGAAAGGACACAACAAGAAAAGCAAACTAAAGACCAATATCCCTTATGAATACAGATGCAAAAGTTCTTAATAAAATCCTAGCAAATTGAACCCAGGTGCTTATCAAGAAAATAATTCATCAAGACAAAGTGGGCTTCATCCCAGAGATGCAGGGATGGTTCAACATACACAAATCTATAAATGTAATTCACCACATAAATAGAAGCAAAAACAAAGACCATTTGATCCTCTCAATAGACGCAGAGAAAGCATTTGACAAAATTCAACACCCTTTTATGATAAGAATGCTTAACAAAATATGCATAGATGGGGCCTATCTAAAAACGATACAAGCCATATATGACAAACCCGCAGCCAATATCATACAGAATGGGGAAAAATTGAAAGCATTCCCACTTAGAAGTGGAACCAGACAAGGTTGCCCACTGTCCCCATTGCTATTCAACATAGTGCTGGAAGTCCCTGTGAGAGCAATCAGGCAAGAGAGCAGAATAAAGGTGTCCAAATAGGAATAGAAGAGATCAAACTCTCACTCTTTGCTGATGGTATGATATTATATCTAGAAAACCCCAAGGATTCAACCAAGAGATTCCTGGAACTGATAAATGAATTCAGTAAAGTCTCAGGATACAAAATCAATGCACACAAATCAGAGGCATTCATATATGCCAATAACAGTCAAATGGGGAACCAAATTAAGGACTCAATACCCTTCACAATAGCAACAAAGAAAATAAAGTACCTAGCAATATATTTAACGAAGGAGGTAAAAGACCTCTACAGGGAGAACTATGAAACACTGAGGAAGGAGATTGCAGAGCACATAAACAGGTGGAAAACCATACCATGCTCATGGATCGGAAAAATCAACATGGTTAAAATATCTATACTGGCCGGGCATGGTGGCTCATGCCTGTAATCCTAGCACTCTGGGAGGCCGAGGTGGGCAGATCATTTGAGCTCAGGAGTTTGAGACCAGCCTGAGCAAGAGCGAGACCCCTTCTCTACTAAAAATAGAAATAAATTATATGGACAGCTAAAAATATATATAGAAAAATTAGCCAGGCATGGTGGTGCATGCCTGTAGTCCCAGCTACTTGGGAGGCTGAGGCAGGAGGATTGCTTGAGCCCAGGAATTTGAGGTTGCTGTGAGCTAGGCTGATGCCATGGCACTTTAGCTCAGGGAACAGAGTGACACTCTGTCTCAAAAAAAAAATTCTATACTACCCAAAGTGATCTACAGATTCAATGCAATCCCTATTAAATTACCAACATCATTTTTCACAGATATAGAAAAAATAATTTTATACTTTGTATGGAACCAGAGAAGACCCCATTCAGCAAAAGCAATTTTAGGCAATAAGAACAACATGGGAGGTATTAATTTACCAGACTTCAAACTATACTACAAAGCTGTGATTATTAAAACAGCTTGGTATTGGCACAAGAACAGGGACACAGACCAGTGGAACAGAACTGAGAATCCAGATATAAAACCATCCTCATATAGCCATCTAATCTTTGACAAAGCAGACAAAAACATACTCTGGGGAAAAGAATCCTTATTCAATAAATGGTGCTTGGAAAACTGGATAGCCACATGTAGAAGACTGAAACAGGACCCACACCTTTCACCTCTCACAAAAATCAAATCACAGTGGATAATAGACTTCAACCTAAGGTGTGAAACTATTAGAATTCTAGAAGAAAATGTGGAAAAACTCTTATAGACATTGGTCTAGGCAAAGAATTTATGATGAAGACCCCAAAGGCAATCACAGCAACAACAAAAATAAATAAATGGGACCTGACTAAACTAAAAAGCTCTGCACAGCCAAAGAAACTGTCACAAGATTAAACAGACAACCGACAGAATGGGAAAAATTTTTTGCATGCTACACATCCAATAAAGGACTGATAACTAGAATCTATTTAGAACTCAGGAAAAGCAGCAAGATAAAAATCAAAAACCCTATCAAAAAGTAAGCAAAGGACATGCATAGAAATTTTTCAAAAGAAGACACAAGAATGGCCAAAAAACATATGAAAAAATGCTCAACATCTCTAATCATCAGGGAAATGCAAATCAAAACCACAAGGAGTTATCAGTTAACTCCAGTGAGAATGGCCTTTATCAAAAAGTCCCATAACAACAAATGTTGGCATGGATGCGGAGAGACAGGAACACTCCTACACGGCTGGTGCGACTGCAAACTAGTGCAACCTCTGTGGAAAGCAATATGGAGATACCTTAAACAGATACAAGTAGACCTACCATTTGATCCAGGAATCCCATTATTGGGCATCTACCCCAAAAAACAAAAGACATTCTATAACAAAGACATCTGTACCCAAATGTTTATAGCAGCACAATTCACAACTGCAAAGATGTGGAACAACCCAAGTCCCCATCAATACATGAGTGGATTAATATAATGTGGTATATGTATACCATGGAGTACTACTCAGCTATAAGAAACAATGGTGATATAGCACCTCTTGTATTTCCCTGGAAAGAGCTAGAACCCATTCTACTAAGTGAAGTATCCCAAGAATGGAAAAATAAGCACCACATGTAGTCACCATCACATTGGTTTCACTGATCATCACCTAAGAGCACATTAATCGGATGTCGGGCAGATTTGGGGGGGAGGGGAGGGGCGTACACATACATAATGAGTCCCATGTGCACCGTCTAGAGGACGGACACGCTTTAAGCTCTGACTCGGGGGGAGGGGGAGGGGCAATATACGTAACCTAAACTTTTGTACCCCCATAATATGCTGAAATAAAACAAAAAAAGAAAGCTTCCGCAGAAAATTCTCCACCCTAGTCTCCCGATGGCCAGCTAGGTGGTGGAGAAATATGACAGGAGGGCTGGGGATGACAGTGTCTGTCTCCGTAGGACTGTTGTAAGGATTCAGGTGTGAAAACACCCACATCAAGGGGTGTCTGATGCATGCTAGCTATTGTTTCCCCCACTTCTTGCTTAGGCTCAAGCAATCATAATCCCTTATGACTTATTTTGATGGACTTCATCCAATTATCTCTGCCTATAAATATGTTTTCTGTCTGTGGGCAGGTGGGGATCATCACATGGATGTGTCTGGGCACTTATGCACATGATTCTTCTTGACTGGGGAAGCAAAGAAAGATTTTATTGTCCTGTAGTATAAGAAAAAACAAGAAAAAATGATGATAATATTAAATGCCACTAAGCATTGCACCTTTTCTATGTCTCAGGCACTGTGACCAGTGTTTAATAAATAGTATCTTTTTAATTAGAAGATATTTACAAAGGAAAATAATCTATTCGTCTCAGAAAAAAATGGTTTAATATTTATAGCTCCTCTCATTGCCTTTGGGAGAGATGTACCCTAATGGAGGGGGCATTATATTTTGAGTTGAGTTGAGTGAAGAATGTCAGAATACAAGTTGGGGGGGGGCAGAGAGAGAGACTGAGAGAGTGAGCAGGTATAAAGGTGTAAGCTAGTGGGAAGGGAGTTCTTTAAATTTTTTGATCTGTATGAAAAATAGAATAAAAAAGAATTTGGGGCACAGTCTGGGGAAAGGGAGGGAAGAGGAGGAGGAGGGTGGTGACTGGGCTTTTGCGTGGGAGGGCGGGGAAAGAGAAGGAAGAGGGCGGGATGGAGAGAAGGATGTTGGCTCAGGCACCTGGAGACTGCAAAGGGGAAAAATCATGGGGCCCTTAGTGGTGACAGCTGCAGGAGGCCCGCCACTGCTGAGCTGGGTGTTGGTTTCTTCAGGGTCAAGGGCCGCTAGGTCCTGTGTGTTCAGCCCCCCAGGGTCTGCAGTGGTGAACACTGCTGGTCCTTGGCGCACTGCGAGGTGGGGGGTGCACAGCAGCCTGGAGTCCTACTAGGTGCTCAGCAGAGGAGTTTGCTGGAGGCCTGTGCCCAGTAGTTCCCTGGGCACCAGGTAGCTCACACTGTGTGACTGACACGGGTAACCCCTGTCTCTCTTCCTTGCTCCCCATTGTCTGCAGACAGCTCAGCTCTGCTGGTTCCCACAGCAATCTCAGCGGGACGAAAGTGAAGCTAGTCATTCCAGTAGTGCCCCAAAAGCCTGGGGATGCCAGTTGTCCACCTGGCTCCCCTGTACCCTGCAAGGGGCGCTCATGAGCCAGGGACTTCCCTCCGGTGCTGGGCAGGGCTGACCTGGGGATGGGGTGATACAACCCAGATGAAGCTTCCTGCTCCCCTTTTTGTGTGGTTGTTCTCATTTACATCTTCCACAGCGTTGTTGAACCTTCTTAAGTGGACTCCAGAGCTCTTCCAGAGTTAGGTTCATTCATGACTAGCTGCCAAATTGCTACTCTTTGTAGAGGGCAGAAAGGCTAGGATCTCCTATTCGGCCATCCTGCTCATGCTTCTCCCTCAGTATAAGTTCTTGCAGCAGTTCTGAGAGTTACATCTTGACAATATGAGTTTCTAATTCAGGAACAGGTTATAACTATTTATTGGGGCCTTCTGATATGTGTTTGTACACAGTTTCGTTAATTCTTCATTTAAAGACATTAAAATATCTGAATTTGTTATGAATACGTGTAGTGTACACTGTTGTAAGTATAACCTTTTCTATATATTTCTTTTTTCTTTCAATTAGTTCTTGTTGCATTCAAATGCAATTAATCTTTGTGCACTGAATGAAAAAGCTTGGTACATACTTAACAATTCTAACAAGTTGTTTGGGTAGATTCTTTTGTATCTCTGAACAAATTAGTCACATCTATGAATTGTGATACTTTTGTATCATCCTTTTCAATTTTTAATGCATTTCTGTTTTATTCCTACATCCATGGCTAGGTCCCGCGCTATAATGTTAAACAGAAATAACAACAGTGGGAATGCACAGACTGTTTCATATTTAGAATAGAATGTTCTCAACATTTCACTGTTAAGCATGATATTTACGGAAGGTCCATGAGTAGTTGCCTTCTACAGGCTAAGACATTTCCTTTCTACTCCAACTTCACCAATTTTCTTTTTAAACAATGGTTTTCTTTTTAAATAGTTAATAACAGATAAATTGCGTTGATTACATTTTATGTGGAAATTTCCAATAGACACAGAAGTAGAAGAAAAACGTAATGATTTTTGATATCTCAGCTTCAATAGTTGTAAACACTAAACCAGTTCTGTTTCATCTATAACCCTGCCATCAATTGGCTGTAGCACTGCTAAGAAAATCCCAAGCCCTGTATTACTTAACCCATAATGACTTCCGTATGGACCTCTGACACGTGACACTTTATTTTATTTATTTACTTATTTTTGTAGAAATAATCACACCTTGGATAAACCTCATTGGCTGTGATACTGACACTATGCAAAGCTAACACTTTATAGATAGAGCCACCATGCCATTGTCACATGTAAGAAATAGCCCATAATATGATCGCTATTATCACATGTAGCAAATAGCCCATAATAAGATAGCCATGTCTCTCCCCTCCAAGTGTTTTTCACACTATTGCGCTGCAATGTCGGTGTGTCCTAGGGCATGTATTCTCAAGCCCCCGGGGGGCAGAGAGAAGGATGGATGGGTGTGTAGACACACGAGGGGCAGTGGGACAAACCTGTGTCAATGGCTGAGTTTCCAGACTGCAGCCCCCAACTCACAACAGCAGCCAGGGGAAGGGGGCTCTGTGCACACCGCTGTCCCCTCCCAGGGACCCCATTCTGTGGAACTTTGCCCTTCACCTCGGCGGAGGTGGGGGAGGGGTGGGAGGGGGAAGGACAGTTGATTTGTGACCATCTGCAGCTCCCCTTCCCCCATCTTTTCCCACTGTCATGCCCAGACCCCCGCACCCATCACCCTATCCCTGCCCTGGACACCCACCACCCTCACCTGGGCCCTGCCCCCTAGAAGGGAATAAAAGCCAGAGGTGACTTCTCCTTGATGTTTTCTGGGTCGAAGTGGGAGGGGTCACAGACCTAATTAGAGTGGAATGACTTTTATCTTAGAACATATATCTAATTAGAGTGAAATTAGATGTATATTCTAAGATAAAAGTCAAATTTGTTTTTTTGTCTTTAGAGCTCTTATTTACATTTTTTATTGAAAAGATGCCTATTTATAGAAAAAAATACAAGTAAGCAAAAATAAGAAAGGAAAATTCTCCATCATCACAGCATGTCAAAATAAACATGTTAACATTCGCTCACATGCGCTTCCAGGTTTTTAATTTATATGTAATCTTTTTTTTATATATACCATAGGCACTGTCAAGTTTTATTAAAGAAAAAATTTGCACAATTTACTTTTCACCAGTCTGTTCTGGCATGCTTCTAATGATGTCAGAGTCACCTGGATCGATGGTAGCCAGTGTGCATACTCTGTAGTATTTTCCACATGCTGTGCCCAATTCAATATTATCGCCACTGTAGTGATGGACACCAGTTTTGGCTAACATGGCATAGTACTCTATTTCAGATTTCCTCAAAGCTGGGCAGTTGCTGGCGAGGATGACCAATTTCGCTTTGCCTTGCCTGATCATCTTCAGAGTCTGTACCCCAGCACATACTTTCCACTTTTCATAACAAGTTGGAGCCTTGAGTTGATAGACTCCAACGACTTTTATGTCTTCTTTGCGGCCACCATCTTCCTGCCTTAGGTGCGGGACGGCCCCCAACCTAGAACATACAAAGGACAAGACAGGAAGTTTAGGATCCGGAGTTCCAAACGACAACCCATGGGGATACTGGCGTGGTCCAACCTTGGCCTGGTGGAGCCCACTCACCAACCTATATGTAATCTTTTTACGTGTGAAAACTTTTATTGACATCCAAATGAATTCCATTTGTGTGTACTTTTCTGCTTAAAATACTATGTTATGTTAAAGCATTAAATACAAATGCTTTGTATTTAAATACAAAGAAGCCATGAGAAGATGCTCAATATCATTGGTCATTAGGGAGACACAAATCAAAACCACGATGTGGTGCCACTTCACAGCCGCTAGGACGGCTAGAATCTATTATGAAAACGGGAAAATAACAAGTGTCAGCAGAGAAATAAGAACCTTCACACCTTCCTGGTGGGAACGTAAAATGATGCAGGTTCTGTGGATAACAGTTTGGAGGTTCATCAAAAGTGAAGCCCAGAACTGTTCTGTGACCCTATCCGAATATAGTATATTCCACTGCTAGGTATAGACTCAAAAGAATTGAAAACAGGTGTTGAAACAAAAAGCTTGTATGCAAATGTTCATGGCAGCCCTATTCACAATTGCCAAGAGGTGGAAGCAATCCAAATACACACTGAGAAATGAATGGGTAGACAACGTGTCCTCCATCCACACAAGTTACTCAGCCGTAAGAGAAATAAAGTAATGGTTCACACTACAACGTGAGTGAATCTTGAACACATTAAACTGTGGGAGAGAAGTTAGTCACACAAGTTCACATATTTTATGATTTGTTTATGTAAAACGTCCAGACTAGGCAAATCCATAGAGACAGAAGGCAGATTGGCGGCTGCCAGGAGCTTGGGGAGGTGGAAATGGGAAGAGACTGCTTCACAAGTAAAGAATTTCCTCTTGGAATGGCGAGAATGTTCTGGACCTAGATGGTGGTGAAGGTTGTACAACATTGTGAATTTACTAAATGCTATGGGATTGTACAAAACTAAAATGCTTAAAATGGTGAGTTTTATGTGATACAGTTTTATCTCAACAAAAAAATTGCTATTTTATTTATTTGTTAATCTTGTTCACACAGGAATATGTTGTGAACATCTTTCCATGACATTAAATCATCTTATGAAATATTATTTGGCTATCTTTAAAATATTTATGTTAAGTGTTCAAGCCACCCTTTATTTATTTTTTAGAAAGATGGCATTAGAGGGTTAGGAAACAATTTAAAAGTGCTTTGTCTCACTTTTGAGGAATTCTCTGCATACACATTGATGGCTTGAGATATCATTGTCAATTACAAATTGAGTTACTCTTCATCAAATAATGTTGGGTAGATATTTCATTTTTGTAGCAATAGATGCACATATATTCATAGTAGATATGGGTGTGGTGAGACACCTTTCACAGAACAGGTATGTCCTGGAGACTCCACAGACACTGATTTTTTGGTTCTATTAACAGAGGTAGACCACCAAGAAGGGAGAAGGTGATACTCCAGCTCCCCCAGGTAAATATGTCGATTTCTTCCTCACACTGGTCTTATGGATTGGAGAGACTAACTCACTTGCTTAAGGTCAGTGGTAGGTGGAGGTGGAGTGAATGTGATCAGTGTGGCTTCAGAGGTCATGCCTTAACCTGCAAAGAAAGTGGTTTTCAAAGAGGGTCTTGGCCCTCAGCACATCAGATCACCTGGGAACCACTCAGTAGATTGGATCCTTTGACAGATGGTGCCTAAATTTTCAACTGTAGTAATTTCACAGGAAATACATTCACTCATGTACAAAATAAAATGCACCCAGTGAGAAATATGAATGCTACATATGGCCTTCATCTGCCCAGTTTCTTCTTCATCATAAAGGTAAACACTTTTACTTTTATGTAGCCTTTCATAGTATATTTAGGCAAATAATATGTGTAATCACCCTCCATGTCATCTTATAATTATATTCAAATTTTCATAAATAAAGTTTGTAATATTTAGTGCTTATTTCTGAGCACAGATGGGCCAGTTTTTCTCACCAGTTAAAGGATCTGTGAATTGTTTTCTGTTTTTGGCTATTTTGAATAAAACTGCTTTGAATATTTGTGTACAGATTTTCATGAGAACTTGCGTTTTCATAGCTGTCATAGTGGAATGGCTGGATCAGATTATAAATGCACGTTTGACATTGTAAGAAACTGCCAAACCACTCCTAAAGTGTCTGTCATTTTTAATCCCTGTCAATAATGTCTGCAAATTCTAGTTCCTCCACGAACTCACTGGCACTTGGCGGTGTCAGTTTTTTTCTACCCATCCTTATGCATGTGAGCTGGTGTATCATTGAGACTTCAATTTGCATTTCCTAATGACTTATGGTGTTGAACACCTTTTCATGTGTGTTTTGGCCACTTGTGTATCTTCTTTGGTGAAATGTCTACTCAAATCTCGTGCCCATTAATTTCCTGTAGGTTATTTGCTTTCTTATTGTTGGATTCTGAGACTTCTGTATACATTTTGCATACAAGCCCTTTGTCAGATATGTGATTTGCAAGGGTTTTCTCCTAGTCTGTGGGTGGTCTTTTCATTAAGTTTCTTTCATACAGCAAAAGTTTTAAATTTGTATGAAGTACAATTTATCAATTTTTTCCTTTTATGAATTATGTTTACACTGTTACATGGAAGAACTCTTTTCCTAACCAACGGTCACAGTGATTTTCTTCTATGTTTTCTACTAAAGGTTTTACAGTTTTAGATTAACATTTAATTCTATGATCTTTATTTAGTAAAATTTTGTGTAAGGTGTGAGGTAAGGTTTGACTTATTTTTATTTCTTAAATTGATTTTATTTATTTTTATTTGTTTATTCATTGTTTTTAATTATTGCATGTGGGCATCCAATTATTCCAGTTTCATTTTTGAAAAGATTGTTCTTTTTGTGTTAAAATGGCTTGCAGGTTTGTAAAACATCAATTGACCAAATTTGGGTGGATGTATTTCTGAACTCCCTGTTATGGTCTGTCTTTTGCCGATTCCACATAGTCATGGTTACTATGGCTTTATATAATAATACGCCTTGAAAGGGGTAATTGGAATGCTTTAAGTATGTTTTTTCTTTTCAATTAATTTTTGGCTATTCTATGTCATATGTATTTTTATGTAGATTTTATAATCAGCAGGTCTATTTCTACAAAAGGACCTCCTGGGATTTTGGCTGGGATTTCTTTGAATCTGTAGATCAATTGAAAAAGAATTAACATCTTCACAATATCAAGTCTTCCAATCCATGAACATTGTATACCTCTACATTTATTTATGTCTTCTTGCATTTCTTTCATCAATGTCTTGAAGCTTTAATCATGAGGATCCTGTATGTATTTTGTTGAATTTACAGCTGAGAATTTCACTTTTTCTGGTGCAGGAGACTAAAAAAATTTATAGTTTCAAACATTTACTTTCACATTGCTTATGCTATTTTACATGGTAGGGGTTGGCACACTTTTCCTATAAAGGGCCATGTAAATATTTTAGGCCTTGGATGTCCCTTCTGGTTCCTTCTTCTTTTCCTTTTATAATCTTCTAAAATATAAAAACCATTCTTAGCTCATAGACCATAAAAAACAGGCCGTAGGCCATATTTGGTCCATAGACCATAGTTTGCTGACCCCTGGAATACAGAAATGGAATTGAGTTTTGTATATTGGCTGTGTGTCTTGCACTCTGTTGGGTCATTGCCACTGGTTTACAAATAATGCTGCTATTTCCTCATTGTCAAAGAAATTTCTACAGGCTTCACTTTCCCACCAGCTGCTGCTCCACATCTTTGCTCGATGATGCAGCAAACTCCTTCAAACAGTCACTTACACGTTAGGGTGTCAGATTTCTCCTCTCCCACTCCAACAGGGTTTGAGATTCCCGAGGGGAGTGATAGTGAATGAATGAGAGAGGGAGCAGGGACACTTGATGTCTGTGGGTCCCCGGGACTCTGCTGCACCTGAGCGTGTAGTTCTCAAACCACACCCAGGCCTGGTCCTGTCAGGGGCTACCCTGCGGGGAGTCTCCTTCCTCTCCTGAGTGTGAAGGACGCTCCCTCTTCTGCTGGATGGTTTGGGGACAACGGGCTCTAAGGAGTCTGGTCTCCATTAGTTCAATGTCCGTGTGTTTGTTTTTGTGACATACGTGAGTGTGTGCCTGTGTGTATGTTAGTGTGTACGATATGTGTGCATGTGTGTGTGTGTACTTACATACTGTGTTGGAGCATTACTGTGGTGTGTGCACGTGTGTGTGTGTGTGTGTGTGTGTGTGTGTGTGTGTGTCGGTGTCACTGAGCGGCTGTAACAGTCCACACCAGCTGTGCTCCTGCTCACCGCTGGAGCTGATGTCAGAGCCCCTGCCCCGTCCCCAGGTCTGACCCTGGCAGCGCCGGCAGGACATTCTGGAGAAATAATGCCCTTGGAAGCAGCCCTGAGTAATGGCAGGTGGGTATCGGTGGATCAATGCCCCTGTTCCCTCGCTCTGGGATGACTCCGAGGTGCATGTCCTGTGCTGTCTCCCAGAGGCACCAGGCAGGGCCGAGCCCTTGCTGCCCACAGTGGAAATTCCTCTAGTGAGCTCCCCCTAACTGCTGTGTTTTCCTTCCCGTCTCACTTCCCCACTGCCCTAGTGGTGTTTCCTGGGATTGCCTCCCAGTTGAATCCTTGTCTTAGGGTCACCTCCAGATGAAATATTTGCATTCAAATCTTTGCATCAGGATTGACTTCCAGGGAACTCAAGGTAAGGCACGCATGTCAGCTCTCTCCTCTAATCTCCTTCAGACTATCATTGTGTCCTGTTTATGGACAAGGAATATGATGCTCAGAGTACAAGTCACTTTCCCAAGGTCACACAGCTGACCAGTGGCAGAGTCTGGCTTTGACCATGGCCTGTCTGTCCCCAAACTGGGCACTCACTCCTCTCCTGAGAGACTCCTCCCTGCTAAGGGCCACAGGAATGCATGAGGGATGTTCAAAGCCAGGAAGTTTCCTGATGTTTGTGCCAGAGGGTCCCAAGGTCATGGCTGGTGCTCATGTCCCTGTTCTGCCATCAGAGTAATAAAGTCAAACACACTGAGTACTGACTGTATGCTGGGGATTCTTGTTGTAAGCACTTTCCTCATTTCAACTCATTTAATTGTCACAGTCACCTTGTTATTAGCCCCCGTTTACAAGTTAGAAAACTGAGGCACAGAGAAGTATAGAGACTGGCCCAAAGTCACACAGCTGTTCTGAATTTGAACCAAGCTGTTTGTACCTGGAGTCCTTGTTTCTAACCATGACCCTCTCTGCCTTCTCACCAGTCACGTAGATTAAGTCCTACTATGTGTCAGGCATGATGCTAAGCAATTTCCTTTAAAAATATAATTTACAATTATATAGATGAGTAAGTATAACTAAAAATGCTATACAGCTTTTGCATAAGAAAAGGAAACACTTGGTAAATGTAGACATTTATAAGAAAAATTCTACCTTCCACTCCCCCTTCCCATTCCAACGGTTGGGAGTAGTTTTTCCTTTATGCCTATACAAACACCAACGCCCACAAGATTGGTTTGTCTGGGAGTCCCCTCACTTTGGGCCCCTGCGTCCCCATCTCTGAGCCCTCCCCTTCCCACCCCTGCCCCTCTGCACTGGCCCTGGAGCCCCTTCCCTCTCCTGGGCCTCAGGAACTCCCCCTGCACCCCTCTGCCCTGCAGGATGTCTCAGCTGGGCCTGTCCTGGCTGGGCCTGGGGCCGGCGGCCGCCTCCCGGTGGCTGCTGCTGCTGCTGGTCGGGGCCTCCTGGCTCCTGGCCCGCGTCCTGGCCTGGACCTACGCCTTCTATGGCACCTGCAGCCGCCTCCGCTGTTTCCCGCAGCCCCCGACACGGAGCTGGTTCTTGGGTCATGCCGGACTGGTGAGTGTAGCAGTAGGACGGGACTGGGGTGTCAGGGTGGGTGGACGTCCCCAGGGCCAGGAAGGGGCTCAGGGAGCCGGGGGTGGAGGTGGGCTGGGGTCTGGGACGGCAGAGAAGCGAGGACGGCCAAGGAGAGCCCCTCTTTCCCATCGCCCCACCAGATCCCTTCCTCCCTCCATCCCACCCATGCCCCATGCCTTTGCCGTTCCTACCCTTCCGTGCCCCAAGCCTGCTTCGGGTCAAATTCTGCCCGTCTGTTCCACAGTAGTGCACCCCTCTCTTACTTGGGGGCTTCCAGGGCGGGCTGCACAGAGCAGGGACCCCGCTCCACCCATAGTCTTCATCACTGGACTTGAAACCTCCTCAGGGGCAGCACTGACCGGGGTCTGACCCCTGCCTGGGCCATCTCAGTCGGCCTCAGGCCAGATTCTGCCTCTCTCCGGCCAGCGGCTTCCCCACAGGGATCAGCTGCGACCCCTGCCCACGGCACAGCTGGGCCACGGGGAGAAATCGCAGTCTCTCCCCACCCCCTTCCTGGGGCAGCTTCCTCCTCTCACCCTATCGTCCAGTGTCCGTGTTGTCCCGATGCGTCCCAGAGCCCAGCCTGGAATCCCTGTCCTCATGGCTCTTTGGAGAAACCTTCCCCTTGGATGCGATAAACCACCCAACTTCTCTGAGGCTTCTCTCTGCAGGGGTGCAGGAGAGAGTCACAAAATAGGACAGACGGTGACATGTAAATTCCCACCCACCCCCTGTGCAGGGCACCTCATTCTGCACCCAAACTGCCAGCCCGCTCGCTCGCTCTGCTGTCCCCTCGTGGGGAACGAGCTGTGGTCACTCACTGCCTCTATTTCCCCGCTCCCTCCTCCCCGCCCCTCAGCCCTATCAGGCTCCCTTGAGATGACTGCGACCTCCGGGCCCCCAAATCCCAGGGATGCCTCCTGGCCCACCTCGTCCGTCTCCCGCAGCTCTCTGACTGTTGACTGTCCCGTCCTTCCCGCACCTCCTCTTCTCCGGGTTCCAGGACGCCGCCCTCCCCTGGTCCCCCCGCCCCCGCCCTCCCCGTGGACCCTCTCTCTCTGCTGTCGTCTCCCCTCCGATGTGGAGGTCGCCCAGGGCCCCAGCCCCTCCTCCCTCTTCTCTCTCTCCCAGCCCCTCCTCCCCCAGGGCTCCGGCTGCGCGACCATCGTGCCCTCCGGGGTGGGGGGAGTTCCAAGGTCACGTCTCTCCTGAGCAGGAGGCCATGCCGCCCCTCCTCGTGGGGGGTCTCACAGACACCGCAACCGCAACGGGTGTGAATCTGGACTCACGGCCCCTCCCCGCACCGCCCCCACCCTCGGTCTAGTCCATCAGTTGCCCAGACCCCACGCTTTGGGGTCCCCTCACCCCTCTTTCTCTCGCCCACACATCCCATCTCTCAGCACGTATGGTGCTGACACCTGGACATTCTCTCCTCAATCGGTCCCTTCTCTGCGTCCTCCTGTCACCCCCCGGCCCCCTAAGCTGCCATCTGTCTCCTGGACGTCTCCCTGTTGCCTCTCCTGCCCCGCTTGGTCCACTCTCTCCTCAGCCCTGCGGAGACTTTTCCGAAATTTAGTTTAGATCACGACACTTCTTGTCTAAAAACCCATGACGCTGAGGATAAGGCATGAATGCTGCCTGCCCAGCCCCAGCTGCAGGAGAGGCCCCCCTGCCCCAGTGACCCCCTCAGACGTGCAGAGCCCCGGGGCTCCTGCCACTTGCCAGCCTCCCCTGCAGGGATTCTCACCCGGGCTGCCCCGGGATGGAGGCTCTCTCAGGATGAGGAAACCCTTCCCCGTGAGCCAAGGGGACCGTCTCCATGGGCGGAGGCGGGTCTTCTCCCTCTGTCCTGGGATGCACCTTGGTCCCCAGAGGAAACGAGCAGGAGGAAGCAGAGATTCCCTCCATCTGCTGCAATGAGACACAGCTCATTGCCAAGGCCACCCGCCTCCGGAGGCTGCAGGGGGGACGGGCTGTGGCTCCTTCTGGGGAGGTGACAGCCACCTTGCAAGTCACCCCACAGGGCAGGGCTTGAGGGTCCTGACTCAGCTGCTGGCCTCCTATCCCCATGGTTTATGAGGTGAGTGCCGGTGACAAGTGGAACCACCACCGGCACCTGCTGACGCCCGCCTTCCACTTTGAAATCCTAAAGCCCTACGTGAAGATTTTCAACAAGAGTGACAACATCATGCACGTGAGTCCCTTGAACCCAGGGTCTCAGCTGGAGCTTTGGGAAAGTGGGAGTGACCTCGGACAGATCTGGTCTGAAATTTTGGCTCTGCTGGGTGGCTTTGGGATCATTGCTTTTCCTCTTTGAGCCTTGGTTTCTTCATCTGTGAAATGGGCGTAATAATGCCTGTTCGTCTGCCACACTGTGCTGTGACTGGTCTCATCCTATACTTTCACGTGATGATAATCACCTTCCTTTCATTACTAGCAGGAAGATTGTGGGTGTTTCCTGTCACTGCTGAATATGCTGCCTCAGTTCATTTTCAGCTATGTTCGATTGTATGAGATTAAAAACAGTATGCCTTTTTTTCAAACAAAATTTCTTTACATTTCTTAGATGTTTATTAGTTTTAAACAACTTGTATACTAGCAAATGTTATTATCTTTTTTATCTACTGAGAAGATATATTAAAATATTGCACTATGGATCGGATCAGATTTATAACTGCCAAGTTATTGATTCTACCTTGTGAGTCAGTATTACAGGAATATACAACTTCAGGCATTTCTTTTTTCTCATATAAATTTTACTTTTCATGCTTACATAGTTACACTTTTTATTTTGATAGCAATTTCTCATTTGCTCATAATACCAAAGGTTAAATCATGCTGTAGGAGTGATCTCTTGCCAAAGACCACCAGAACCATACCTTATGTCAAAGAGGGTGTAATAAATTCTGGTAATAAATATGACCGCAAACCATAAATGACTGCATCATTTATCAGTAAGTGGCTTCTCAATAGAATTTCTTGCAAATCTGTGTTTGTTTTTGGTGGATCGATTGCTGTTTAAGGAAGTGAGACGTCTCCTCTATTGGATGCAGTGAGAGGGTGAACTTGATTCTATCCTTGGCAGTTGTAATAGTTCTTACCTAGAAGGCAGCAAGAATGGAGGGGAGGGAAACCTAATTTGTGAGAAGTACAGTAAGTCCTCACGTAATGTCCTCAATAGGTTCTTGGAAGCAGCGACTTTAAGTGAAATGACTTACTAAATAATGAAACCTGTTTTACCATTGGCTAATTGGTACACACAAGAGTTAAGTTCCTATGGGATACAGTACAGTATCCGCTATGTCATTCCACTGAAGTCTGTTTCCAAGAACCCATCAACTATGTTAAGTGAGGACTTCCTGTATTATGGAGTCTTAGTAGTGAGGAAAAGGAGAATTTTTGTCATTTCTGTGATTGGGAATGTGTTCTCTTTTACCAGTTTTAGAGACTTGGTCACAGAAAGCCCTTGTTTTTGTCTTGGTCCATCATGGTTACAGAGGAGCACGGTCTAATATTTGAGGTATATGATATATTTTTTTAACAGCGTAAGAATTTGCAATGAGTTGAGACTGGATTCTAGTTTCTGGAACTGTTTTTGCCTTTCTTATTATCCAAACACTGAAATATTTCCTGTGATGTATTGGACACTGTTTTCCATAAACCACAGATGGCCCCCCACTACCTGTGTGGTACATCCCAATAAACCCGCCTTAAGTTGAAAATATAAGTCGAGAATGCATTTAATACACCTAGCCTACCAAATCTCATAGCTTAGCCTAGGCTACCTTAAACGTCCTCAGAACACTTAGCCTACAGTGGGCAAAATCATCTAACACAAAGCCTATTTTATAACAGAGTGCTGACCATCTCATATAATTTATGGAATACGGTGTTCTGCATCGGTCACTTACCGTCGTGATCATGCAGCCAGCTGGGAGCTGTGGCCCACTGCTGCTGCTGCCCAGCATCAGGAGAGAGCATCGTAGCACATACTGCTAGCCGGGAAAAAGTTTAACGTTCAACATTTGAAGTACAGTTTCTACTGAACACAAATTGTTTTCACACCATTATGAAGTTGAAAAATCAGAAGTCAAACTATTGTATGTCAGGGATTGTCTGTACCTCAGTTAAAATAAATAAATTCACTCCTTAGCAGGTTATATAAAGCTTTTTAAAAAATCTCCTTTATAAGTATAAAGAGGCCAAAATGTTTAGATAAATTGTCAGAATACAAGCCTAGGAAGGGACAAAGACAGTATCACTCCAGTCAAGCCTTGCTCAGATAATGTGCTCTTGATGCTAATTTTTCAACACTCTTCCTATGCTAGATGTGGACTAAAAACATACAGAATTAAATGCAAATAATCCAGGACCTCCAGGCTCTGAATACAGAGGTGTGAAAAAACAAATCCTTGCGATCGTGGTGCTTATATTTTTGTGAAAAAAAGAGGTGGTGAATGAATGGTAACACTTTGGTATTTAGGATGGAGATTAAAGAAAAGCACAGGATGGAGATTAAAGGAAAGTGTAATAAATGATGACATGTGAGATAATAAGAAAGCTGGTGTGTGTGTGTGTCTTCTCTCTGGAGGGTAGGAGCGTCAGTGAAGTTATCATCACCGATCATTTCTGTTTCCATATCTAATACATCTTCAACACTTTTCAGGAACTGCCCAAGTGTGGATGTAGACATTAGGAAGCAGTATCACCAGTCCTGAGTTTTGGGGATTAGCAGTCATGATTCCCCTAAAGGTAAACATACAGGTATAGTTCATCTTCATTTTTGCATTGGGTAGAAGTTTTAGTGCATGTAATATGTCACCTTAAGTTTGGACATGCAATTCTAGGACTTGAGACTTGTCATTTCTTTGGGCCACAGGTGTTTGTGGTGTATCTGTTCAATGTCATTCAAGATTTTAAACTGCCTTTGATATTTAGTAGTGTCATTTTGCTGGTGTACAGAGTGAGTGATGTAATAGGTATACCATTTAAAAATGGAGTTTTTCCTAGTTTGAGGAAGGACTGGTCATCTACACAGTGCTGGCCCATCATGGTGTTTTCCTATGAGCAGAGTGATGTCTGTGCAAGTCCACTGTGATGTCCAGGTTGAAATACCAAAAGGAGCTATGGATGCTTAGGGCAGTTATCCAAGGAATAGTTGAGGTGAGCTGCAGACAGAGCTTATCACTGGAGTAATATCATAATTTTTTGACATCTGCACAGTGGGGAATTTTTAATTTATTTCTGTAAGAGGAATAGCTAGAAACATTGTGTTCCCGTGATCCACAAGTTCCCAGGATCCATTTTCTATTCGCAGGTACCATTTCCATACGCTTCGACTTCAGCACAGGTCGTGGAAGGTGGGGAGTAACAGCTTAGCGCGTTATCAAAGAACAGAGGAAATCCAGTCATTGTCCCTTTTTTAGTTCTAATTTCTCTTCCCATTTTAGAGATTATGCAATTTCGTGGTTGTTAGTGTCTCATTTGATCCTTTCTCCATTTCCCCAAAATCATTCCTTCCATTTTAGAGGGAGCACAGGGCCTTACCCAAACTCCCTGTACTACAATAGAGTCTCTCAGTGTGATGGCTGAATGTGTCACCACGTGTCCTGGGCACTGTCCAAGGATCAAACTCAGAAGAATACTGCCAGTTTCATATAATTAGGCACTTTTGCAAATGTGGCATCAAATCTGATAAGAGGGACTCATAAGGCAAATGGTGTTTTATTTGTATAATATCTAGCGAAGGCAAAGGGATGGGAATGTAACCCCCATCAGTGGCTAAAGGTTTAGGATTCAGTAACAAGCTCCCATGTGCTCACCATCAAATTGGTATTGATTGATCAACCATGTGCACATACGGTAGTAACATTCATCAGGTGTCAGGCAGGTGGGCGGGATGGGCATATTCACACCTAATGGGTGTGGTGCGCACCATTTGGGGGATAGGCACACTTGTAGCTCTGACTTGGGTGGGGCAAAGGCAATATATGTAACCTAAACATTTGTACCCCTGTAATATGCTGAAAT